>NC_071636.1:13739655-14398944 GCF_014839835.1 Dryobates pubescens
ATAAAGATGTGCAGGGCAGTATCAGGAGGACAGAGCCAGGCTCTGCTCAGTGATGCCCAGTGGTAGGACAAAGGGGCAGTGGATGCAAGCTGGAGCAGAGGAGGTTCCACATGAACATAAAGAAAAACTTTTTCACTGTGAGGGTGCCAGAGCCCTGGAGCAGGCTGCCCAGAGAGGTTGTGGAGTCTCCTTCTCTGGAGATATTCAAAACCTGCTTGGATGTGTTCCTGTGTGACCTGCCCTAGGTGATCCTGCTCTGGCAGGGGGGTTGGACTGGATGATCTTTCGAGGTCCCTTTCAACCCCTAGCATTCTGTGATTCTGTGATCTGAATGATCTTACACTGCTTGGTACTTAAGCTCTAATTTCACCTTGCAAATCAGCCAGTCTCCCAGAGAAACAAAAGCAGCATCTCACGTTCTTCAGATGATCTGGAGCTATAAAGAGCTACGAAATGCCCTGCAGAAGGATGGGTGGAACAAATCACACTTCCAGGTAATGATGCTGGATCTTAGGCATTGCCATAACTACTCAGTCTGAGTGGAAGTTGTTCTAAATTAGTCTTATACTGCAGTGTGCTAGATTGTGGACCTTGGTTCTGTTCTTGTAGGTGATAGAACAATGTATTGCAATTTGTTCAGTCACATACTGCTGGGTGTGTTTTCCAGCAGTCTGTGAAATGCAGCTCTTCAGGGTTTGGAGGTTTGTCACCTCATACAGGCCTAATGCCCATGCTTTTCTGGAGAAAGAACTAGCAGGGCCTTTCTCAGTTATCTTTTGGTTGAAGCATTCCTAGCAGTGCAGGGGAGCCACCTGTTCCTGACATGCAGCCTCCTCATCTTTCCTGGTGAAAAGATTGAGCTCCTTTTAGAGACCAACAATGCTGCCATTTAGAGAAGAGGAAAAATGAGAATAAAAAATGCCCCAGTGCCACATCATCGACAGACAGGGGGCTAGCAGTGGTCTGTAATCTCTCTATAGACTGTTGGGGGGTTTGTTATTAATTTTTCTTGAGTGGCAATTTCATAGTTATGTAATTTTTGTCTTCTAGTCTGTTTCTGCAGCTCCAAAGGGTTCCAAAGGTACTGCTGGCAAGTCTGGCTATGACGACAGCACTTTGCCTCTAGTGGACAAAAGTCAAGGTCATTTCTTCTCTTTATCTGTTTCTGCTTGTGCTCTCTTTGCTTGCTTTCTGGATTTGCCACATCTGTGTCATGGGAGTGATAGGGCCAGGAATGAGGGGGTAAAAATGTATTATTTATGTGATGCTTTCTACCCCACAGTTCCAAAATGATCAGTCCTATTAGCTGGATACAGATAGTATTCCTTCCCTTGTGAAATGCACATTACCGATGTTGTCCTCTCAACTTGATGCAGCATAATCAGTTCAATCTACCTGGGAGAGTTTGGGGTAGACTGAGTTAGAATTTTGGAAGATGAGAAGAGCCTTGTTTGACAGTGATATATAAATGTTATATATATATACACACACACTAATAAGTGCAGCCTTCAGCTGGGCAGTAGGCTTGGCCTTACCCCTCCTTAGGAGTGAGGTCTTGTCTTTTTTCACATCAAGTGTCTGCTTTGGCAGTGCTTCTTGCTCCACTCTGCAGGTTTTTCACTGGAGATGGTTTATCCAAATTATAGCTGAACCTCTCTGTGCTTCTTTATCAGGCCTGATGCAACCACACCACCACTGGTGTAGCTCCAGTTCCATTGTGATTGCTTTGTCTCTGGTTCTAGTTTCTAACACTCAGGGAGAAAAAAAATATTTTCAGAAATCTTTTGTCTCCTAAGTCAGGAGTTTGCCATGTGGTACTTTATCTGCTCTAACTGTAGAAAAGACAACCCCACGCTGCTTTGCCTGTTTCCACCTTCCCTGTCTTTGATCAGGCCCTGCACATAATGCAGTCAGAGGGTGGTTTGAATCCGTTTGCTGATCTGGCAGTGAACTTCTTCCTGTTTGCTTTGTGGGTTAGCTTTCTCTTGGCACAGCAGGCTGCACACCATGGATTGTGTGCCATGTGGAGCTGCACCCTTACTTAATTTCTTTCTCTTCTGTTCTGGGGAGACCAAAGAGAAGCTGCTTAATAGCAGTAAGTAGTCCAGAACAGGGCTGTGGTTTGTGTTATCACAGGGAGAGAAGGAATTGTGTATTCCAGTGTCAAAGCAGAAAATACAAGGATTACATGTGCTCCCTGGAGAGCTTAGATTTCCCTTTCTGAATGGCTAGCAACTGAATGGTTTGGGGGTTGTTTTACAATAGTCTCTATGTTCAGTACTTTATAGACCTCTCTGGTCCTGTGACTAATTTGAGGAGGAGGTGCTGAGAAAGGCAAATGTAGCTCAGGTGGTTCCTGTGTTTGTGTTTTCCAGATAACAAGAAGGCTGGGAGTCGGGACATGATACCTATGGATGAACTTGGCCCAGGTAAATTCAGTCACAGAGCAGCCCCTCTGTCTCTTTCAATAGAGCACACTGCCACTCACAAGAAAGTTCAACTATTTCTCTAGGTGCTATTCTTTCAGATGGATAAAGCTGACATTTAAAACCAGAACATTACCTTACAAAAAAAATTGGTCTTCAGCTTCCCTCCCCACCCCACCCCACCCCCCAATTCTGTAAGCATATAATGGAGATCTACTGACCTAGCTTTCATACCAGTCTCTGCCCCTTGAGGCAGCTGTGTTCCGTAGTAGAGATATGGAAGTCTGGGGATTCAGAAGGAAAAAGAGTTGAAAATTGACTTCAATGTAACACTTGTGTTTGAATCCACCCTGCCTTTTTTTTTTCCTGTTGGTAACACTAAAAATCAGTTAGTGTAGATAATCCTGGCTCCACCGTTCATTCATCTGCATGTAGCTGCATCTGGCATTTCTCATAGACTGGAGAGCAGCCATCAAATGTCAGTGAAGAGCTTTGGGATTGATAATAGCTGTAATTTAAGACTTGTAGAGGGTTTGGGGTTTATTTCAACAAGATAGATAAAGGTACAATGTGGTCTTCTGGGAATTACTTTTCCTTCTTCCAGGTGCCATTATTTTTATTTAAATACCTCTATTAATGCCTCCAAGTCAAACAGTTTGATATACTGCTGTTTGTGACTGTAGCTGGGAAAAAGAACAAGTTAGAACCAAGCTGAAAGCCAAGCCTGCTCAGAAGTTAAGAGGAGAGGTATATATTACCTTTTGTGTTCTTAGAAAAATGAGATGCCACCTGCCATGAATCAACTGTCCATATGTACATTGCCTGAGGGAACACTGAAACATTTGTTCTCACAATGGAGGAAAATAACTTCAGAGAAGACTGCCTGGCAGGATAGCTGTGTGCTAGCAGGTGCTGCAGTATGGGCAGTGCTGACTGTTTATAGTCACAATATTAATTGTTGTCTTATGCTTTCAGGAGTTAGTGGTACAGCTCTGAGTACAAAATGAAGTGCAAATTAACAGCATGTGTACAACATCAGGCAGATTCTCTGGGCCATTCTGTTCTTCAGTCTCTTTATCACTATTAGAAGATTAAATCTGTCAAGCTTTCCTGACCCCAGCTGTTGAGTGCTTTTTAACTCCAGTATGACAGTAACTTTGTTCTGTCTCAGAGGTCAGTTGAGAAGCAACTAAATTAATTAGCCAATTTACTATCCTTAATGTCAAGGAACTGGAATAACAACTTGGTACTTAATCTCTTTCCTTCAGGCTCTTCCAAATGCCACATGGTTTTTGTCCTATGGGCATCTTTACATGAGTTGCTGCTCGAGACTATTTCTGATTTTTAACTTCGTTGTGGACTCTTGTATTCAGGAGTTTTCGGTGGGGGTTTTTCCACTCATACCTGGCAGATATGAGGAGTGGAACATCAGTGTGCTGTCTCTGGGTTTGTACCTCCAGTAAGCAGTGAAATTGTATCCCCACACATCCACACCAGTCTGTCAAGCCTCCAGGAGACTCTGACCTCCGTTATGTTGGCCAAGAAAATGCATGACAGAGCACAAGAGAAAGCTGCTTGGCATCCCAGCTTATCTTTTATTGCAGAAGGTCCTGCGTCATGCTTTTAGTTATGTCTTTTTCCCTTGCCTTTCTCTCTTTCTGTCTTTGCTTGCCCTAAGACCTTTCTACTTTATATTCACTGTCTGTTAAGGAATTGTCATCTGTCTCCAGCTTTCTATGGTCCTTTTCATTTAATTAAGATACTTCCAGGCTGCATAGTTATCTTTCTGCTGCACTGCTCTGGTACTGAACTGTGATAACCCCAAACACATTAGGGTGTGGAGAACAAAGTGAATTTCCATGCCACACGTGTTGGAGGTACCCATCCTATTCAGCCAGGTCCTTCCAGCTCAGTCTTCCTTCTGCTCCCCTGCAGCGCACAAGACTGCTTGTTCTGGAGCATCGCCGCCTGGCTGCGGATCATCTGTCACTTCTTCTCGTCAGGGTTCAGCTGTCTCAGTGCTTTGGCCTCTCCTGTCAACCCATATTGACTCTTGTTCAAGATTGCCAAAAGAAAATTGCTGTTGGTATCTCAGCTTGTTTGGTAATCCTGTGGTGGTCACACCTCTCTGTAAAGGAGATAGTGTAACTTGGGAGGCAGAAAGATACATTCCCCATCAGCAGACTGTACTGGATGAGATTCCTGTTGCTGGAGCAATAGGAGGGCCTGGGTAGAGAGTGTGGATGTCCTGGGAGATGGAAGAAAACACATCTCATGAGTTACTGTGGGATGCATTAGACAGCCCAATACAGAAATAGCTCAGGTCTGTCAGACCTCATCAGCTCCAGGCAAGTGGCTCTGCACAAGTAATCTGAAGATCATCAATACTTATTGTCATGGTCCTGCCTGAGGGTGACTGTGACCCTGAGCTGTCTGCAGGAACAGCAGAACTGTGATCTCAAGGCTGTGTGACACATTTGTGAGGTCTCTAAGACTCTGTGCCTCAGTCAGACAAGAGCATCTGTGAGCTGAGAGGTGTTCAGAGCAGAGACACATAGTTCAAATGCCCCTGTCCTACATGCCCATCTTCAGGCATAACTTTTCCTTTCTCCTCCTCTTTTTTGAGGTGTTTGGAAGTTTGATCTTTAAAAGTTGAGAGCTGTGTGAGGGCACAGATGGACTGACATTCATTTGGTCCTTTAATGTGTGATGGCATGAAAACTTTGCTGCAGAGTGAATGGGAGATACTCAGTGCAGCAATACACAAGACAATCCCTCTCCCTTTGCTCTAGCCTGGTGAGGCTGCTCCTGGAGTATTGTGTCCAGTTTGGGGCTCCTCAGTTCCAGAGGGACTGGAGAGAGTCCAGTGGGGGACCACAAAGGTGATGAGGGGACTTGGAGCCTCTCTCTTACAAGGAGAGACTGAGACACCTGGGGGTCTTTAGCCTGGAAAATAGCAGATTGAGAGGGGATCTTATACATGCATACAAATATCTAAGGAGTAGGGGTGATGAGGATGGGGCTGGGCTCTTTTCAGTGGTGGCCAGTGACAGGACAAGGGGTAATGAGTACAAACTAGAGCACAGGAGGTTTTGCTAGAACTTAAGGGAAAACTTTGTTACTTTGAGGGTGCTGGAGCACTGGAGCTGGCTGCCCAAAGAGGCTGTGGAGTCTCCTCCTCTGAGACTCTCAAAACCTGTTTGGGCATGTTCCTGTGCAATTTGTTCTAGGCAAACCTGCTTTAGCAGTGGAGTTGGAGTAGATGATCTTCACAGGTCCCTTCCAGCTCCTACCATCCTGTGAGTCTGTGAAAGTTAAGAGAGAGGAATAAGCCAAGGAGGGAGCGTGCCTCTGTTGACCAATACAACTTTAGTCACAGTATCACAGTATAGCTAAGGCTGGAAGAGACCCCAAGGATCATCAAGTCCAACCTGTCTCCACAGACCTCACAACTAGACCATGGCACCAAGTGCCACGTCCAATCTCCTCTTGAACACTTCCAGAGACGGTGACTCCACCACCTCCCTGGGCAGCCCATTCCAATGATGAACGACTCACTCAGTGAAGAACTTTCTCCTCACCTTGAGTCTAAACCTCCCCTGGTGCAGCTTGAGACTGTGTCCCCTTGTTCTGGTGCTGGTTGCCTGGGAGAAGAGACCAACCCCTTCCTGGCTACAACCTCCTTTCAGGTAGTTGTAGAGAGCAATGAGGGCACCCCTGAGCCTTCTCTTCTCCAGGCTAAACAATCCCAGCTCCCTCAGCCTCTCCTCACAGGGCTTGTGCTCAAGGCCTCTCCCCAGCCTTGTTGCCCTTCTCTGGACACGTTCAAGTGTCTCGATGTCCTTCTTAAACTGAGGGGCCCAGAACTGGACACAGGACTCAAGGTGTGGCCTAACCAATGCAGAGTCCAGGGGCACAATGACTTCCCTGCTCCTGCTGGCCACACTATTCCTAATACAGGCCAGGATGCCATTGGCCTTCTTGGCCACCTGGGCACACTGCTGGCTCATGTTTAGGCAGCTGTCAATCAGCACCCCCAGGTCCCTCTCTGTTTGGCAGCTCTCCAGCCACTCTGACCCCAGCCTGTAGCTCTGCATGGGGTTGCCGTGGCCAAAGTGCAGCACCCGGCACTTGGACTTGTTGAATGCCATCCCGTTGGACTCTGCCCATCTGTCCAGTCGGTCGAGGTCCCTCTGCAGAGCCTTTCTACCCTCTACCTGACCAACATCTGTTCCTAACTTGGTGTCATCTGCAAACTTGCTGATTTCTGACTCAATCCCCTCATCCAGATCATCAATGAAGATGTTAAAGAGGATGGGGCCCAGCACTGATCCCTGGGGGACGCCACAGGTGACTGGCCGCCAGCTGGATGTGGCACCATTCACCACCACTCTCTGGGCTCGGCCTCCAGCCAGTTCCTAACCCAGCACAGAGTGTTGCTGTCCAAGCCACGAGCTGACAGCTTAGCCAGCAGTTTGCTGTGGGGGACGGTGTCAAGGCCTTGCTGAAGTCCAGGTAGACCACATCCACAGGCCTCCCCACGTCCACCAGACGGGTCACCTGATCATAGAAGGAGATCAGGTTGGAGAGGCAGGACCTGCCCTTCCTAAATCCATGTTGGCTGCACCTGAGCCCTTGGCCATCCTTCAGGTGCGCAGTTATTGCTGCCAGGATAATCTGTTCCATCACTTTCCCTGGCACTGAGGTCAGGCTGACTGGCCTGGAGTTTCCAGGTTCCTGCATCCGACCCTTCTTGTGGATGGGGACCCCCTTGGCCAGTCTCCAGTCATCTGGGACCTCACCGGTGAGCCAGGACTGGAGGAAAATGATGGAGAGCGGCCTGGCCAGCTCATCTGCCAGCTCTCTCAGCACCCTAGGATGGATCCCATGCGGTCTTTACACTGGGTTGTATTAACTCAGAAGAATGCATTTATACCTTGGAGCAGTAAGGTCTGTAAAGGTCTCCTTTATGCCACAGAAGCAGAGTTAATTCTGATCACTTTTTAGAATTCATCTGAAACATGGAGAAGCAGTGCTTTCTCATTTCTGTAGAGTTTTGGTCCTTGGAGCAGAGGTAGCAGAAGTATTACTTCTCTGGTGCAACCTCCTTCAAGATACTTCTCATTTTGTTAGGTCCAATCATGAACTTCCTACCTCCGCTGCTGCTCATCTCAACGGAGTCCTATCACAGCGTGTGGTTTCTAGAAACACCTCGTCCGTAGGTGCTGATGTGACTGCACCATTAGCATGCAGACCACACAAGAGAAGGCTGACAGGATGAATTGTAAAATATGTTGGAACCTGCATATGAAGAGCAAAGTTCTTGACTGTTGTTAGTTTGCTGGCACTGTGCAACAGCTTGATCCTGCTGCTGTTGCTGTCCTGGCTAAACACAGAGTTTAAAAGAATCTTCTTAGGTTTAGACTGGATCTTCGGAAGAAGTTCATCAGTGTGAGGGTGGTGAGACTCTGGAACAGGCTGCCCAGGGAGGCTGTGGATGCCTCCTCCCTGGAGGCATTCAAGGCCAGGTGGAGTGAGGCCTTGAGCAGCTGAGTCTAGTTGAGAGGTGTCCCAGCCCTTGGTGGGGAGGTTGGAGTAGATGATCTCTGAGGTCTCTTCCAGCCTAAGCCATTCTGTGGTATTTAGGAAGCATAGTTAAATAATGTTAGTATCCCTGGTGTCATAAATACAAGCTGCTTGAGGTGCTTGGGGCAGGTCTGCATGTATTTTGAGGTGTATAGGTGACCTGTATTTCATCTAAAACTAACCTGGCTGTGGCCAGCACAAGCAGTGTTCATGGCCCTGCTCTGTGACTGCATTTGGACCAAGTCAGTGTAGACGTGTGAGCTTCGGTCATGTGGGCAAACAGTGCCTCTTCATGTCACAGGAACTCCACAAAACACAACTGACCCCTTCTTAACCCCCTGTCTCAGGCAAGCAATAAACCAGGAGAAGAGCATTTTGATAGTTTATACAAAACCTTTGTGTGGTGTTCTAAGAGCCCAGTTTGTCAGGACATGAAAACATTAATGATCCCTCAATTACACAGGGGAAAACAAAAGCCTACAGGGAGCTATAAATTTGAGTGTCATTTACTTCAGATGTACAATGCTGCTGTCAAAGCAGAGCAGGAGAGGATCTATTTGTCACTGATAATGAGGGAAATTTGGTGCATCAGGAAAATAAATGAAGATATGCATTGGCTGACAATGATTCAAAGCAAAGGTTCTGAAATAATTAGAGCCATGTCTTTATAAAACCCTCTCACACTTTTCTGCCTTGTGTTCATCACACTTTTATATTGTTCCTTAGCTGGCAGGAAAAAAAGTACCAACAGGTGCTGCTTTGTCATGAAAGACAGGCCAAGCACAGCAAGGGCCGCATCAAGAGTTCCTCCCAACTCGACAGGTCCTTTTTCTCTGCACTCTGGAGGGGTCTCTTCCAAATTGTTGTCGTGTCCTGCTAGTAGCCAGGCTCAGAAAGAGTGGGCACATGCTGCAGAGCGTTCAGAGAATGAACACAGCCAATTAATCAGGCTACTAAGCAAGGAACACAAGATACAGGCTGAATTTGGAGCTCATTAGCCACAGGGTGTGAGATGACAACTTGCTGCTTTCCTTGGGCACTCTGAAACCTGCAGCAGGCTGGGATGAAAACAGTGCTGCTTGCTAATGAGTGCCAGCATCTGGCAATGATATGAAAAGAGAGTTTTGCTGGGTTTGTTTGAAGCTGGCAAAAATGACATTTCAGAGCTGAAGCACATATGAAAAGGAGGCTGCCAGCATCTTTGGTTTGGGACTGTTTATTTTCCTGTTCCTTTGCTAAAGAATTCTGCCTGTTTCAGCTCTGTTTCTGCTTTTATTTGTGCTTCATACCTGACTGTTGTGTTATTTCTCCTCAGATGGGTACTCCACCATCGATCACCGGGACAAGGAGCGCAAATACAAGACCAGTGATAGCACAGGGGATGCCTCTGAGAAAGAACCTTTAAAAGTGAGCTTCTCCTTACTGCTGAATGCTAGTTGGTGCCTTTAAAAGAAAGGAAGCCTGGTGTCCTTAGCAACAAATACAGGGTTATGAGGCAGTCACTAGCCAGGGGGCTGAAAACAGCTGCTTGGGGGGTTTTGTTGTTTTGGGGTTTTTTAGATAAAGGCATTCTTTTGTAAGTCAGCATTGACTAGAAGCAAAACCAAAGTGCTGCTTTTCAGTGCAAAGCACGGAGCAAAGGCAAGCAATTGCTGTATTCTTGCCAGTGGATGAGGTTGTAAAAATGGGAAGTGTTTGTTCTGTCACCTCTTTCCAGGCAGCATTCCCTAGCCCCAAAGTGTATAGCTGTGCTCAGACTTTGTTCTAAAAATAGCCGCTTCAGACTGTCAGACTGCTTTATTGTTTTCACCATGAGAGGTAGGTGGGCGCTTGTGCGTCTGTACAGCAGTGTGCTAAGCAGCGTGTTCATTTCTACAATGCTCATTCACAGTCCTGATCCTGGACTACGGGCCTGGGCCAAGGAGATGGAGAGGGTGGGGAGAGACATGCACTGTTAGTTGTGTGCCACACAAATTTAGACAACTTTCTGATTAAAAATAATGATAATCTTGCTTCCCAGAGCTCTCTGTACCGGGGGTTGTGTGCAAATGTGGCTTGCTGTACCTTTTCAGTAGCCCTTTTAAAAGTTTGATTAATGCTATGACCATCAGTTCTCCCTGGCCTCAAAACAAGCTTGTGTTTTCACTTGAGGAAGTAATTTTGAGGAGGAAGGGGAGAATTCATTGAGCCAAGAGTCAGTGGTAGGAAGCACCATTGTTAGTCTGCAGAGGACTGTCCTTAATAACCTTCAGCACATCACTGATAATACCAGAAAATCCAGGTGATTCATTTTGAGTGGCAACAATTGAGCTTCAGTCAGTTGAAAGGAAAACCTGCTACTATTGAACAACAGAAATGAAAAACATGATGTGAAGAAACACATTTTCATAGATCATGAATTAGGAGGTTGTCCTGCTGCATCAGCCTGCCTGCGTTAACCTGCCTGCTCGTCCATTTCCTGCTGTGTCCATCCTTTCTGTGCAGGTACACCCTGGAGAATGGCTTCAACCCAGCTGGACATGTTTTTAAGCAGAGATTACTCTCTTCAGTTTGCCAGGTCTAGCTGCAGCCTGTTGGAAGTTGCCCAGTTAGACATTTTGGCAGAGGTGGTTGTGCTCCTTCATTTGGTTTTGGAAATGATAAAACTGAGTTGATGATTTAAGTCATGCAGTGTTCCCCCCTGCTCCAGTGTGGCAAGAGGCGGCCCTGCTTGAAGCAGTCAACAACATGAGCTTTCTAGGTCTCTCCTTGCAGGTCTGATGTTCTGCAAGGTTGCAGTGGGAACAGAGGCACTGAGTGACAGAAGAATATTGATCAGTAGGAGCTCAACAGAAAATGTCTTTAAGGAACATAGGCTACAGCAGGAAAATTTAACAAATGCTTTGTTATTTTTGCTACTCAGAACTCATTAAGTGGTCTGATACAACTCTTAAAGTCACATCAAGCAGCCCAAATTCCAATGTGTCTGAAGTGAAGCACAACCCAGAGTAAACTGAGTAGCTGATTTGCTTTCACAAGGAAAAGAGAAAAAACATTTCACCTCGACAATGTCTCCCCCATACTCTGTGCTGCCTCTTGGTTTCAGGACAGAGGGTAACCTGAATTCAGCCTGTTGTTCACATCAAAGGTATGCCATGCCAGCACTTGGGCAGAGCCTAGTAGCTACTATTCCCCCTTCTCACTGTGTTGTGAAACACAAATGTATCTGTGGGGTCTTCCATGGGGTCTTCTGGCTTGTGAACTGTTTGAGAACTGTGGCTCTGAGGCTCAGGAATGGACCAAACCGGTGAATAACGACGGCAGGGAAGCGTGCAGCCTTTTGGCTTTTGTCAGTATTGTGCCTTTGCTGATCTTGTTTCTTTCTCTACCACTAATTTTCCCTTGTGCTCCAGTAAGCTGACTTGTTTGGTGGTTTTGTTTGATTAATCCGCTCTGTTTTGCCTTTAACTCCTCACCCTGTGCTGCAGAATGACACAAATAGGAAAAACATTAACAGGAGTAACAGGGCTTCGGTGAATCTGGTGGATGCCCGTGACATTAAACCCCAGCCTGTTGACTCCTGGGTCTAATTTGCATGCATGGTAGGTCCTTTTCATGGTAATTGCTGCTAGTGATTAACTTGTCTCATGCATGATCTGTATCTCCGTGGAATCTCTTCAAGGCTAACTGCTAACTGGGTCCTTTCAGACAAATGAAAATGCATTTGGGAGGGGGGAAAAAAAAAAAAGAGAGAGAGTGCTGTTTGTATTATTCGGTGTAGGTTTAATGAAATGCAATCAAACACCACCGTTTGATTAAAAAATAACCTGTCAAATAACTAGACAGCAAATTAATATCCTGAGTGATTGGTTGTCAGCTGAAATGTGAAAGATTTCTGCTGTTAGGCCATAGGAATGAATTGGAATAGTGTGTTCCTGTTCCAAACCATTTTTTTTCTCCCCTCTATGCTCATTATAAGGATTAGCCTGAGACTTAAGGAAAAGCATATCCTTGACTATTTATGGATGTCCCCCGAGGTTCCCCTGCATTGCACAGCCCTGCCCATCTGCAGGAAAGCTGCTGGTTGTACACAAGCTACTTTGCAAGGAGAGATGGTTTTGGTTACACAATAAACAGAGCCACATCTCCAGCTCCTTCATCCATCCCTTTGTTCTGCTTTCCTGTTGCTGAAGCAAGGTGCCCTTGTGGTGCCTTTTTGGTGCTTCTTTGTCGCCTCTGTCGCTTTCTAGTTCTCTGCCTTTGCCACGTGCCAAGTTTCTTGGTGATGTCACTGAGCCTTTCTTCACTCCTGCCACTGCTAATCTGTCTCCTGCTGTCTTGCTAGACAGCCCTCTACCCTGGGTTTACCCTCTGGCACTTCATCAGATGTGACACTCCATTTGGAACAGCAGGTTTTGTGCCCCTGGCTATGACTAAAGGAAAATCTCAGTGACTTGTGGAGGCACTGGGCAACTTTCCCATCAGAGCAGACGATAGGCCTTTAAGGCCCAAATTCCAAAACCACACTGGCTCCCAAAATTCTACGTGGAAAACAATTGCATTAGTAGGAGAGGCAGCTCCTATATGGTTTTGGGTGATGTTGCTGGATTTTTCCCACCCCCCCACACCTTTATCATTTAAGGGTCCAGTAATAAGTGCTAAGCATTTGCAGACTGTTTCTGTTCCTGGGTTGGAAGCACCTGTCCAGAGCAGTCCTTCAGCACTCTGGCACCACGAGTTTCCCACAGCTGGTCAGTCTTGGCCCAAAGAGCAGAGATAAACGTGTGTGGTGTGGCTGTGTGCTTCCCTCCTGCGCTCTGAGCAGTGAAGGAATGCAAAGCGGGGTGCAGACTTTGAACAGTGAATTCCGCGCTCACTTTCCCCCGGCCGTACCTTCAAGGAACCCACAGATTTGGGATAGGTTGGTGTTCCCAACCACTGTCCAATATGGGTGATGGAGATCACCAGGGTCATGTCATTGCCGGTATTAATTAGTTTTGACTTTATTTTACAGGGCTAGAGTCCAACCACTTTTTTTTCAATTGAGGGGGAGAAACAAACATCGAATCGACACAGAGGATCTCATCAGTCACCACTGCCATTCAGATTTGGAGGGCGCTGCCTCACTGGCCAAGCTGCAGATTCCAGGAGGATGAGGGGAGACAGAAACCACAAGTGACTGCAATTGCCACCCCCGGAGCACCATGCCTTACAGCCAGACAATTTGTTTTTTAACTCGGTTACATTCCCGCCAGAAACAGCCACCACCTCCCCCTCCCTCCCACTCCTGCAAGAAGAAAGCAAGCAAGAAAAGAGAATCCAAGCTTCCATCTAGCTGGCTGCATTCTTAGGGTGACTCTTAGGTATGGATGGTGCCAAGTGTGAGAGGAAAAGGTCGTGCAGCAGCGAAGAAGACAGCTTTCACAAATGAAACTGCAGAATATTTGCAGCAATAGGTGTAGCCATGAAGATGAGAATAGCACTTTCCTGGTTTGGGGCTCATGTGTTTTGTTTTTCTGGTTTGGGAGATTTCCTTTGAACTGTGAATCTAACATTTTTAAAGGCTTTGGGAAAAAAAAAACCCCAACGTTTAGGTCTTCTTTATTATTTCCACAGAAAGTGCAGGAATGTTGAGTGGGTTTATTGGATTTCAAGGAAGGGAGAAAATGCAGAACAAAAACTGTTAAACGCTAGTCCAGTGGACTGGAGGGTAGATGACAGAATTGATGCAAGCTGTATAATCTGCTTTTAGAGTAAGCTATATCAATCACAGTGCTGTATTATCATTATAATCTGGTGTACAATACTTCTGCCTTTGGAATTCTGTAATGGCTCTGGTTTTATTTCCACATATGGAGGAGCAGCTCACTGAAGTGCTCCTGGTTCAGCAGCAGTCTATGCTGTGAAATTGCTGGCTTTTGATTTTCTCATTCTCCGAGGCTGCAACAAGGAGCTTTCACATTTCAAATGTGCCGGTGTGGCACTGGTGATGATCAACAATTTCTTTTGCCATAGCTGTTAACAAATTGGAAGAATGTCTTTTGGTTGTTTTGGGGTTGGTTTTTTTTTTTTGTAGGATATCTTATTTTGATCATGCTCTAAGTTTTAGATGGGTCTGTCACTTACATTTGATGGTAAATTTATCGCTCTCAGATCCATGTTTGCTTTGGGCTTACAGATCCGAAGGAAGAATGCCGCAAAGGGAACTGCTTTGGCGTTTTTTAAGTCGTCATCATCATGATTTCTTTGTTCCTTTGGTTTTGTTTTGAGGTTTACAGATTTCATTTGGTGTGAAAATCACCCACGTGCAGCAGTTCTCCTCTTAAGATGCCAAGGCCTGCTTTGTGTGAGGGGGAATTTTTACCTCAGAAGAACATACTCTGCAAATGGTATTTGGCAATGCCATGAACTAAAAGACTTCCGATCACTGATTTTTCTCCAGGCCTTGGTCCAGGGCAGGCAGCAGGTGAGACCAGGAAGCAAAGTGTCTCCCAGGTAGCATCAGAGGACTTTTGCTGATTTTCTTTGGTTTAAAGCAAGCTCCTAAAAACGGTGTGACTGGAAAGCACATTTCTGAGTCCAGCAAGACATCATTTGAGGTTTTCAGTGCCTGCCGTTTCCTTTGTAATTAAGAAGGGGAAATATTCAGTGAACTCACCTCCCCCAGAATATTACTGTAAGAGTAAACAGCTAAAATTTTTTTTTTATATATTAAAAAAAAAAATAAAATAAATTTAAAAACTTTAAAAAAAAAAAAGGCAAGTACCAAGAGCTTTGTATCTTCTGGAGTATATTAAAAATTTGACATGAATACATATATATAAATAAATAAATAAAATCTCTATATCTATATCTATATATATATATATTGCTGTGCAGAGGATAGGTTAACCAAACCATGTAAAATAGTTTGCAGGAGAGGGAAAGCATTTGTTGATTCAGGGAAAAAGACTGGTGCCAGAAGCTGTCGGTGATTTGGATGACACATGCTCCTTCACACCCTCCCTTTTTGCCCCTCATCTTCCACACACGTCGCAGTGGTCGCTTCTGGGTCCTGGGGAAGGTGAAGCTGCTTGGAGCAAATTAATAAATCAAAAGTTTAGGTTCTTTTGGTTTTGTTTTTGTTTTTACCTGCATGAAGAGTCCTCTTGGGCCAAAGATGCTCAGTGGATCAAGGGAAGCAAAGAGATACATCTGTGATTATCTGTGTCAGGGCAGCGTCTCTCTCTGTGTGTAGACATAAAGTGTGGCAACGAACCCAGATACATCGTCTGACTGTATTATATCAATGGTGCTCTTTTCATACTTGTTCTGCCAATACGCGGAGACCCTTTTGTCCGAGCTCCACAGAAGAGTTTTCTATCACTTGGGGTTGTGTACTTGGTGTATTCTTTTTGTACATGAAAGGAGTTTTTTAAAAACGTTCAGCGATTAGCAGTGGAACCTGCTTTGTAGTGGATTAGAACAGCGGAAGAGAAGGGCTGTGCTGTCAGTCTGTCCCTGATCTACTTCAAACCATATATCTACCAAAGGAGTCTGAGCAAAAGTTCACTGAAAATAAAAACCTGACTGTTGAAAGGAGTCTCTGCTAAGACTTTGTGCTTTAGTTACTGTACAGGTGTTTCAAAGCCAGCAAGAGGCTAACGGAGAACTGCAGGTAGGGGGAAGGAAGGTGACTAGGGGTCAATTAGGTCCGTGACCTCTTACTCCAGATACCCCATGGCTCTCAGTGGGACACTACGGGGACCCTGAAAATCCAGACTGGAATCTACTTTGGTCTCTGTCATTAGTGGGCTAACAACAGCCAGGGGTATTTGCAAAGCAAATTCAGACCCTACCCCACTTTCCCCCAGAAGTCCTGTTTGTAGTTATGCTGCATCCTGTGATGAGCAAACCCCCTGTCAGGTCAGATGGCGTCGGCTGCCCGGGGTCACTGTAGCAAACTGTAGTGTTTTCCTGGGGGGTAAGTATGCGTGGCAGCCAGGGTAGCAGTGAGCTGCCAACATGGGTTTACTGCTGCAGAAAAGCCAAGGATGGTATTTTCAGAAATCCAATCTCCATGGGCCAAGGCTTCCCCTGGGAATCCTATGTCTTACCCCTGCCCTTCCCATGCCTTACAGAAGTGACTCGTTCCCAAGTATGTGGCAATAACCCATCCTTCACTCTGGGTTTTGCCTTCTCAACAAACTGTTTGGGTGTTGAGGAAGGAAAATGGACTGGGGGGTGACTTGCATGTGAGACTGACCGCCTTGTGTTATCAGCCCATCAGCTGACATCCAAAGTGAGATACTTTGAGGTGGGTCTGGTGATCTAATGTCCTTGCTGGTGGGATGTGTGCCCACACCTGCCCTTACCTCTCCCCTTGTTGGCACAAGTGTGGCTGTTTGAGCTGTTCTGGGATGTGGGTGGATGAACCTGTAACTGTCGTATTTTGGCAGCAGGACTGTATGTAAAGAAGGGAAAGCGGCAGTGTGTGTGACTAAAGCTGCAGTAGGGTCTAGAGTCTCCTGCTGAAGGGCAGGCAGTGCTTTTTAGGGCTCAGGTATGTCAGCCCTATTGTTTCTGCTGTAAAAACTGGAGGGAATCTGCCTGCAAAGGGCTGGGGTAGAAGAGATTCCTACCTGCAGAAATTCTAGTGGGAGGGATGGTTGTGGAAGGAAGTGATGGCGTTGCAAGACTCCTGCTGAAGAAGAGGAGGAAATTAGATGGCCCGGTGAGGGCTGAGTTGAGAGAGGGAGGCTTCTGATGGCATGTGATTACTGCAGAACTTTCTTCCCAAGGAGGTGTGTTGCCCATCTCCCAAGCATCTTCACTAAGTTGTGGAGATTTAAAAAAACATAGTGTTGTCAAGACTCCCTTGGAGAAGCATTGTTTGGTTGTTGAGTGTGTGAGCAATTGTACTTGTGCTTGCAGCTTCCCAGGTTGGGTCTGTCTGCAGAACCTGAGGAGGAGAGTGGAAAGACAGGGCTTTAGGACATTCTGTTTCTGTAGCAATTTAGCCATAAGTGTGACTTTGACAGATTGAAATGCTCCCCAGCGAACAGCTTGGGCAGCCATGAGTCCTGGTCTTCAGTGTCTTCTGGGCAAAACACCTGCCTGTCCTAGTCCTGCTCTTGTGCCACTCAGACGTGCTGATTCTGGATGTGGCTGTAGCAGGAAAGTAAATCATTTCTGTGCTGCCAAGACGTGACAAAGGGACTGGGAGTTGACTTGCTGTAAATGACACATCAGAAAGCAGGGGGTGGCACGTTTGGTACAGCAGATTGGGAAGTTCTTGCCAGCTCTGAGGAGCAGTTTTCAGTAACGCTTTCTAGCATGCAAGGCTTATGCAGGGCGAAGCAGTTTTCACTCTTAGAGCAGTTCCAGGAGATGGAGGGTGGTGAGTTACCTTCTGTTACTTGCCTTAAAGCTGAGCATATGGGCTCAGCTACTCATGAGAGAGGTGCACATCTTAAACCCTTTGAGTAAGCCAAGCTTCAGAAGCCAAAGGGGCACGTGAGCGTGGTGATGGCCTCTTCGGCTGCCCACTCAGTGAAAGCTACAGTGTGCCAATAACTTCAGCCAGCATTTTCGTGCTGCTGGGGTGGAGTTGTGCTCTCACAGGTTTTGAAGTTGTTTATATAGGCATAGTTTTCTTGCAAAATTTCCTTGTTTTGGTGCCCCTAAAATCTGGTGTTTCCTTATCTTTGACAGAGAAGTTCTCTGCTCTATTGGTACAGTAACTAACTTAGTGCATTTGAGGGGAAGGTATTACAAACCTCTTTTTTTCTCTTTTTTTTCCTGTCTCTCAGTTTTACATCAGGGTAGGATGTTGTGAAAGTCCCAAGGTGAGGAGGAAGGTAGTGCAGATACTACAAGGCCTGCCAATCTGGTTCTTGCTGTTCAAAAACAAACAAACAAACAAAAAAAAACCCCACACAAAATAACTAGACTAAGAAGCTTACTGGTAATTAGTAGCTAATGTGTTTGTAACTATCATGTGCCTTAAAATTTTCATGGTAGGAGAAATAAAAAGAAAAAAAATCAACAATGTGTTTTCTGTAATACTGCTCAACATTCTCTGTAGTTTAGACTGGTGGGATTTTGCATTGTATTTACACTGTACTATAAACTGAAACACTTAGAATGGTTTGATTTTACAAGGGGGGAGGGGGGGAGGGAGGGGGAAGAAGGAAAAAAAAAGGTGGATTATGCTTTTCATAGAACAACTGTTACCGTGACAGAATGTATTACTATTCTAATAGGATCTTTCCATAATGCAGACAAGTAGAATGCTTGTTAGAAACCAGGTATGTAGGATAACAATTTGGTGTGTTTTCAATAAACCATGCCTGGAAAGAATACATGTGCCCCTGGTTATCTTTTTGTTACATCAGGTATCTCAAATATGCTTTGGCTTTTGCAAGAGCAGTTTTCTGTGCTGGGAGCCTGCTGAACCCAAGTTCAGGTCAGCACTCGTCGTTAGCAAAAGGTCACTGGTCATGAGGGCAATTGGAATATCATTTCTGATTCATTGCCATATGCTGGAGTTGCAGCATGAGGTCCTGTAAGGACCCTGGGCTGTAGATCATGGGGTTTTTTTTCCCCTTTTAATATACAAGCCTGTTTCTGTGGGAAAGACATCTGTGTCACTGTTCGAAGGCCTGCACGTTTGGGACCGTAAGTCTAAATGGCTGATGGCTTTTCCATGTGGGAAGTCATTAACCTTTCCCAGTTCAGTCCCAAAGGCTGTGTACCTTTACAAAGATTTCCCATTTCTGAAACGTGTGCAAGCATTCTCCTAGGTGTGTAAGAGTAACAGAAAGTTGTTCAGCTTATTGGACGAGGTTTGGTTGACGTGAGCTGCTGTTCTGGGGATGTGCCAAACAATTTACATTTGTTGCTGAGGGGGTAGAAAAAATCCTGATACTTGAAAAGCCAGCCATGTATTTCAAATAACAGCCAGTTACAGATGTGAACTCTCTTGAGAACTTCCTCTCCCTGGCACATTCATCTGTGTTGGCAAGATCAGCAGGGAGGATGATGCACCTAAATACAACACGCTTACTGCCGTGCCATCACGAAGCAGGCCAGAGCCCAGTAAATCTCAAAGTGTTCTGCCCGGTGTTACAGAGAGAGTGGAGGTCAGGTTTTCGGTGGATGAAAGGCTGATGAAGCATTGCCGGTAAGTTTGCTGTGTGCCGATTCCTGATTGCGCCACTCACAGCGCTGTGAAGTTCCATTTACAGTAAACAGCACTTGGAAGGTCATCTTCAGCCTGCCTTTCCTCCTTATTTCAGATGTCCTGAACTGCATCCCCAGGAGTTTTGTAAAATCACTTCCAGATTGTGTTTTTGCAGCTGGAGGATCTAGTTTGACAACTGCTGTGGTAAGACATGGGCTCCTGGGCTTAGCATCTTGCTCCTAGGTAATAGGGGTGCTCTGCTACAATGAAGAGCCTGATTGTTTTCCTGTGTGGATGCACTAACATGGCAGTGAAGAGCAGGTTCTGTAGGTAAGGCACTGAAATAAAACAAATATGTTTTTTCCACAACTGACCTTTTACAGCTGTCAAAGTGATTTCATTTCCAGCTTATCACAGGTTGGGCAAATGGAAGCAGTGAGTCCTGCAAGTGAAAGGTTAACCTGGTAACAACAGGCAAGAAATATCACAGCCCTTCTCTGTTTCAGGTTCCAGCAGTGTCTTGGGAGAATATTCTGTCCTCGTGGATCTCTTCTCCAGTGAGGTCTGTGTGCAACTAAAGCACAGCAATGGCAGAATCTCATTCTGGTAGGAGCTGGCAGAGGGGAGGTTTTACAATGCACAGTTGTTTTATAATGAGACCACTACCTGAGCTGTAGAGACAGGGGCAAGGACTAAACCTCTTCTTCTATGGTTAACTTGCATGCACAGCAGACATGGCTGGGGGTCATTCATACTGATTCCTAATGACTGACTCAACCAAATAAGCACACATGACTCCCCTGGTGGTGGTACCTTTGGTGGGAGAGTTGGAATCTCGGTGGTCTCTCTCTTGCTCCTCTTGTAGGGGTTTCTTTATGTTCTCTGCATCTAATGGTTGACTACTTGCTCAACATTCTTCAGATGGGGTGCTTTTCACCAGCTCCTGTACTAAGTCCGCTGACTGCTGTTTGCTCTGATGAGTAATTCCTGCTTTAAGGATTATTCCATGGATGCTGCTCATGCCAGAGTCAAAAAACTACTCAGCCAAGAAGC
Source organism: Dryobates pubescens (assembly GCF_014839835.1). NCBI lineage: Eukaryota > Metazoa > Chordata > Aves > Piciformes > Picidae > Dryobates > Dryobates pubescens. The sequence goes on from NC_071636.1 coordinate 13,759,864, forward strand.
GGCATTTCCATTTAGCACTAAGTAAGCACCCTCAGGGGGATCATTCCCAAAGTCACAGGGGACCCTGAGCTGAGGTTTTCAGTTATTTATACAGGAGCTTTCACAAAGTCACCCATACCAAATACAATGATTCCTCCTACCCATTAAATTCATGGAGTATGACTCATAGAAGTATTTGAACACCTGTGCCTGCACAGATAGTCTGGGACCACCCCCTCCAAAGCCATTCTCACACTTCAGACCGTAACTCCCTTTCTTGTCTATGTTTAACTTATACACTAACCAAAGAAAAACTCAAAACCAGCATGTGCAATCATCCTGCTCTACAGCTTGTGAGCATCTTTCTAGATAGTCCAAAACAGGGACTGAGCTCATGGGAGGGAAACACAACCTGGGTTTTGAAATGCAAGGCTGAAGTCTTGAAATGTGAGGTTGAGGGACAGGTTTAAGGCCTGATTTTTAAGGTGACACTGCTAAGCTCAATTCATTTTTAAATTAGGAAGCAAAAGGGACTAATGCTGGGTTTGACTTCCTCATAAATCCTCCTCTTCTCTCGTACACTGATTTAAAGTATCCATTTCAGTATTTTGAAAGACAACATCGTGTCCCTTTGAGGTAACAGCGAGGAGCAGGCAGAAACCAGAATTCCCTTGATGTGTTGCCCCTGAATTGCTAAGAGAGTAGCTGTCATTTGGAGAACAAGCCTCAATTTCCAGGATGTGGTGGGATCACCAAACCACACATTTGTGACATGAGTTGTGAGAATTTGCTGAAAGCTGTGTGTTGTCCTGGGGCCCTCTCCCACTGGGAGCTTTCTCTCAGTGGTGCACTCCTCAGCAGGCATCTCTCAGCTGCACAGTTCCATACCTTGTTTTGGACCAGAATAGGTTGTGTCTTGTAACTACAACAAACTGATGTTGCAGTAACACTCAGCAGGCTTTCAGACTGTGTTTGATTTAGCAGAGCCTTGTCTGCCTTTTGCTTCTCCCAGAATTCAAAGCATGACTTGACTTTGAGAAGGAGCTCTTCTCCCTGGGAGATTTCACAGTTGTGTGTCAGTAGTTCCAGATCATATATGCTCAACTGACCAAAAGCCTTTTTACTAATTGTCAGTCATGCAAATTGAGTCAGGCTTTTCCCTTTTCATTCCTTGCCACCAATAATTAAGACAATTTCAGAAGTGTGGTAGAATGGAAAGATTTTGCTTGCATATGGAATTCTGTAAATAACCTGATGATACACACATTGTTCATTTTCAGTTTGCCATGTGGGAGATCCTTTCTATTGAAGTCATCTTTTTATATATAGACTAAAAGGTGGCTGTTAGATTTGCACATGTATTACACATGCATTCTTCACTCACATCTCTTTTGAACTATCCAGGTCCTCTCCTTCTCTCAGTTTCTTGATGGTCTCTGAGAGGGTCATTCTGGCTGTTACCTAGCAGTGGGGATCCTCTCTTAAGAAGAGCAGAATAGTTCTACCTGTTTACTCCTACACATCCTTCAGCAAGTATCAGAGACTTTTTTTTTTGTACTAGTATGTGCTAAGTGCCCTGCTGTGGCAGGAGTGGCTGTTTAGGTACAAAGGTGTTTAGAGCTAGAAACAAAAGAGGATTCTTTGGAGTCATGACTTCAGGGGTACAGAAAAGAAAATAATCCTAGCTGACTGTATGTATCCCTCTTCTCTGGTGTGCTTCAGAAGCTTGTGTATGGCAGGAAATGGGCTTGAAGAGTGTTTTACTGCAAAGATTGCTTGGAATCACCCAAAGGACATTGGCCTAGTGACTTTGAACTGAGCCTGAATACTAAGGGAACGTGCTGCTAAGCAAGCCTACAGAATAAACCATTGGCTTACAGGGTGAGATGAGTGTGTTAGGTCTCAGTGTCTGCTCCTACACAGGTCAGCACAAAAGAGTCACAAGGGGCTACTTCTGCACAGTCTAATGCAGCACAGTAAATCTTGTGTCTCAGTGTGACAGGTTAAACTGTTACAGAAATTCTACTAATGTTGCTTTTCATGTCCTTGTGAAATGCACATGTTACAAGCTGGTTGGATCACCATGGTTTGCTTGGTCCATTTCTAAACTGCCTCTCTCACCACAGCCTGTTTTTTTCTGTACTGTGGCATAATTCTCTGCTTTGCTCATAGTTGGTGTCCTGGAGGTAAACCTTCTATAGCACACAGGCCAGGGTAGATATCACTTCAGTAAGGAGGGCTATAAAAGGAAGAAGTAGTTGAGACCAGGGCTGAAAGGTTCCATAATGGGAAAGATGAGAATGGTTATCCCCGATTTGCAGCCTGATTTTCAGCAGCTGGACCCTTCTGTGGCTGTCCCAAGGCTGGAAACCTCAGGTACACTGCAGAATTCATGGGAGGAGGGGAAAAAGGAAGTCAAGTGCCTGTTCCATTGATTTTTCACTTTTATTTATAAATGCCACCATCATTTCCTATAATCACAGCAGGACAGGTCAGGAAGTGCCAGTGGATTGTTGCAGTGTTCAGGTAAGTTAGAGACTTCAGATTTGGTTTTGTGTCTTCTCAGTGATAAGCCTCACTATTCATACAGTGTTTAGAACACTGAAGTTAACTGGGATGTGCAGGATCCACCTGGTCAGACCCATTCTCTATGGTCTTTATTGTTATACAGCATCTTAAACATACACAGCACTTCAGAGTAAGCAATTGCCCTGCCCCTAAAAGCATAAGCTATGTATATATACTATGAGGGATAAGTAAATGTGAGGGGATAAACAGCATCTTCCCAAGGTCTCTGATATTAGGTAGTTTCGATGTTCCTTTGTAAAGAGCCTACTCCTTCTGTTTTCTGTCACTATGTTTATTTTAACCTATTTACTACTTCAGTTTCCCCACCTCTACCAGGGCAAAATTTTACATGTTTGTCTTTCACAAAATTCTGGTTTATTTTCTTGTCACTTCATGGGTCAGCCTCCTTTCAGTGCATGCCCTTTTCTTTAGTTTGAGATAACTTGGTGGTCATTGTGCAAAAATGTGTCTGATACCATGCTGTAAGCCTTCACTCTATTAAGGAGTCATGCTAGTAAGGTAGCAAAATCAAGGCTCAAAATAGTCTTTTCTTGGTAACAATCAGTTTAGCTTGGGGACTCTCATCTTCAGAAGCTGCAGCAACTTTCTGCACCCTACCCTAAGCCAAACTGTGTTGTTCGGTGATGTGCTGGTGAAGGCAAGGCAATGTGCATCACCTTGGACTTGCTGAATTATGTGAAACAATGGCACAGCCCTACAAGCAGTTACCCTACTTACTCCTGACCTTGGTTTTCACCTGGTCTAAAATGACTCTCACTAGCACTTGCTTTAACTACAGGCTCCAAAATACAAAACCCCCCCAAATGTAAAGCGTGGACAAATTAACCTGTGCAGTTACATTGATGTCAATTAAAACAAAGGTTGAGTATTAATGGCTCCCTTTATCCCAAGAACACAGCCTTTTCCATAGCATCATCCACTTTCATATATTCCAGATGAGATGGGTAGTTAGTGCATTGGAAACGGGGGTTGCTGCGGATATATTTAAGGAACTCCGGAGCTCCTGGGACGATGACATTGTCAGCCAGCAGAACAGAGCCCTTCCTCAGCAAGTTGCATTCCTAGAAAGAAGAGAAATGGCTTCATGGTGGCTGTTCAGCAGACATTGGCTTCATTGTAATGTGCTTTCATGTTAACTATGTCATACTCAAGTGTCTGCTTCCAAAAACCCCTTTGTACTCTGGGTTTGGAGAGAAGAAAAGACCTGGGAGAAGCCGAGTAACTCTCTGATTCTTTGTGGTCATGTTTAATACACTGCCTTTGCCTTAGAGATGCTGATAATGCTTTGGGTTGGTCAGGTTCTGAAACAGCAACTCAAGTGCAGTTTGTTGCTCAGATTGTTCCCAACTATGTCTACACTGTGAGCAGCTTTCATGCCTGATGTTTGAAATAGTTTTAATGCCACATTAAAATGCTGTCGTAGCACCTAAGGTTCACCTGAGAGACTGGCACATACCAGTCTGCTGTGGCCAGTCTCAAGCTCCACACCTGCTAGATGAATAAGAGAGATCTTCTGCACTTGTTTATGCTTTCATCTTGTACAACTTTCTGCTGCATCCCTGAGGTGTTGGGCATGAAGCAGAGTTTGTGCACAATGAAGATCAGCTGGACAAATTTCCAATAAGGCATAATTAACTTGCAGTGTTCACTTCAAGTGCAATATTTATCCTCAGTTAACCCACAAACCTAATTTTTACTGGTACTTTTGAGTAGTAGAAGTTGCTTATCTGAGCTTGCCAGCTGTTTTCAAACAGTATGAAGTTAATGAGGCTGGTTGTTATCCTGTGTTTGTTTACAGGCAGCAGTAGGAGCCAAAATACAGGGTGGGTTTTGTTGCTCCCAGTATATTAGAGAAGTCCTCCATTGATGAGCACGCTGCAGAGACTGTTTAGCGTACTGCTCTTGCCTCTGGTGACTGAACACCAGTCAGCACAGTAGAAGCAATTTTAAAGACATTGCAACTATCCTCTAGTCTGCTGTGCAGCTTATGGAAACCTGGAAGGGACAACATCCTGCATATGCCACTGGTCATCAGGATTTCAGCTGCTCTTCAAGTCAGCATTCTCTAGAAGCGCATTGTAAGGAATGCTGTCTGGACCACTTTCAATGTATACTTAATATTCATCTTTCAGATACACTGCTCACATTGCAGGACAGGCCAACACTGGATGTTAGGAGGTTTGTAATGCCTGAGAAAACGTGGGGATCTTTTCTTCGTGGTTCCACTCTTTCAGGTTCTTTTTAAGCAAAGCAACTTGGTCACAGTTGCATCAGACTGACCACTGCGATGAAACTAAACTACCTGTTTGCTTTGGCTGTGTTGTGAAGGTCAACCTCCGATAAGGATGTGCTAGCTCTTCCCTGTGGAAAGAGCTCAGTCATCCTCACAATGCCACTTTAGAAGAAAGCATTCACTGGGTACAGAATGAGCATAGGGAGAGGGACCATTTTCTTCAGCTGTGGCTGGGTAAATTCAGTACTGGCTGTTCATAACTCCAAACAAATTTCCTTTTCAAACAGGTATCTGGAGGACAGGGCTGAAATTAGAAAGCAGGGGAGCCTGGATAAGAAAATTTTATCATAGTCCTCAAGCCAGCGTCTGGAAGTAGTTGGCTGTTTCTCAGTGTAAGAGGCAGCCTCAAAAAAACTGTTTGTGAAAAGAATAACTGGAAAATGACATTTCTGTACAAATAGTTAGGCAACTGTAGAAGATGTAATCAGCCTGCAGCTCCAAGCTGTGCTGACAGATAGAGATGTTGTGAATCTCTGTTATTTAACACTTGAAAATACATTCCTATCCAGAAGTCCTGCTGTAGTTACTTCACCTGTCACTGCTTACTGCTGTTACAGCCAGCTTGTTTTGCAGTGCTGCCACTAATGGGTAAGGAGGGTTGGGAAGAAACAGGTAGGATTTTTACACATCCAGGGCTGGAGATAATAGCTGGACAGCACTTCCCTAGCAAGTGCCTGGTTGGGGCAGTCTGCACTCCTCTGAAGGTTGCATTGCAGCCAGTTAATTAGATGGCATAAAGAGTCCCAGAAAGATGATACCCAGCTGTGATACCAAAAGAGCATTTCATCAATAGCACCTGCTGGCACCACAGAGCCTCACACACAGACACATCAAAAAGGATACTGAGGAAATTACAGAGAGGTGTAACTGGCATATGCAGGTCCTAAGTCTCACCTGCTCCTATGGTGAGGATGTTTTGGGGTCAAATGTTCTGGTTAGTGACCCAGACCATGCACTCCTCCAGCTGGGATTTTTACTGCAGATACATGTGTACAGGAAACAAAATGATTCAACATCATTTGCCAAGTCCTGAGCTATGTAGTGTCAGCAGTTGTCCCTAGCAAAAGTTTGGGATCCTGTCCCCCAAATCCTTTTTTTTCTTGGAAGGATTCTACTTGGGCTGCCATTCTTCATTTTACAGAGGATGGGGTCATCACAAAGAATATAGGTCTCAGAAATCAAGGCATTTCCTGCTTTACTTTTAAGACTGGAATTGTGCAAACTGACCTGAATCTGAATGGTGTCTGGTGTGTATCTGTCTTTCCAGTGGTCCAGGAAGACAAAATCCAGAGTATCCACTTCGTACTTTTTCTTCAGCTGGGGGATAATTTTGTCTGAAGGGCCTTCGAGGATTTTTACCTGAAATGCAAATCCATCTGATGAACTGTGAACCACTAAGAAAAAAACACATGCCCCTAGCTCATTTTAAATCCTGGCCAGACATCAGTGATCCTGTTTAGAGCTCAATATTGCCTCAGTTGAATTATTTCAACTGAGTTATGTTCCTGAATGTGGGTTTGGGTAGGGGTTTGGTTGTGTTCTTTTTAATAACAGCAGACAAAAGTGACCTGTTGTTTGTGTTGCATGGTGTGATTATTTGCTGGAAACATGTGAATCTCCTCTGGAAAACAATACTTTTAATTATTTTTTCAGTTACATCTCAAGTTGAATTTTGTAGTCCAAGGAAAGAAAAAAAACAAACAACCCAGGGAAAAGGTGGCTATAGTATGTAAAATTGATATGGCCAGCAGAGGGAGGAAGGCAGGACAAGAGGCTTCTCCATCTTCCTTAGAGGTTTATTGGCATAGGTACTGTCCAACTGAAAGAAGCAGGTGCACACTGATTTGTTAAGCAAACACCATATACTGTGAGCAAAGGACAGAAGTGGAAAGGAACTTCATCTGGTTTATGACTCAGGGCTGATCAGATTAAATCAGATGGGGAAAATGCAGTTTTAGATGTCACCAGGACTTCAGGTTCTGTTCAAGGAGTTAAGAAATGCATGAAAAGATCTCATGGTGGGATTTACTTCCTCCAGTTTTATTATCTGTGTTGAAATGAGTTGTGGAGTCACAGGGACAGGCACTTCTCAGACAGGAATCCCCTCACCTGCTGTAGATTCCTGCCTTGGGCTGAGATGGATTATAGACTGGAAATACCTGCATCTCAACCAACTGCACAGAGAAGACACCTCAGATTGCACAAAATTTAGGTGTGCCCATCTAGATTAGGGTAAGTACATCTCATCTGCAGTCCATTGCACATAATGCAACTGTTTCTTGTGAGCTTTTCTTAACAAATTAGATAATGGTTCATTTTTTCTATTGTACTCAGACTTGACACTGGTTTATGTACAGAAAACCAGTATTCTGGTCTAGCTTTTGAGAGGTAACATAGTACAGTCCTCAGCTGTGTACTGCTGTGAGAGGTCAGGGACTGTAGCTAGGCATAGATCTCATTAAATTAATGACTGTGGGTGAAAAAAAATACAACCACCACCACCAAAATATCAATGAAAAAACGCCTGATGGAATCCTAGAGAGGCTTCTGATTATCAGGAGAAGGAATCTGGGGGGCAGTCCTGCAGATGAATAATGGCAGTAAATCTAACCAACTTTGCAGCAGTGATTACTAATTTTATGAAAAGCACTGTGTGTGCTGGTGTCCTGCAACTATAACAAGTGAAATAACTGACTCTGGAACCTCCTTCCAGGCCTGTGTTATCCTTACAGTCACTGTGGGGTTTGAAAACAGCTCTCAGCAAATGGCAAAATGGCCTGTCTACCATACTAACCAGTGAACAGGGAGGAGACTGCACTGGAAGATGAAGCCTTTCAAAATGTTAAGGACATATGGATACATGTGATTGTTTCTGGTCTTGCCCCTCTGAATCTTCATCCTGACTCACATAGCAAAGAACTTCAGAGAACAGCCCTGACTGATTTGGTCACACACATCCTGACAAGCCTCAAACTCTACCCTGACTCTCAGCTGGGTCTGCATGATATTTGGACCCCTGACTGATGCAACAGAACTAACTTACACTGTATGTAGAACAGACAGTTAGCTTTTCCCTGCTGTAAAACCAGGCTGTCATACTTGCTTGACTAGTGAAAACCAAATACAGACTTATTGTTGTTTCTACAGATGAAGTCCTGCTCTCCATGTATTGCCCCCTCTTACCAACCAGACACCAATGGTATTTACCTTATCTTGTACTCCAGCAAACTCAATCATCTGTTTAGCTATGGCAGCAAATTCTGGGTTGAACTCCACAGTGAGGAGACGAGCTCCTGCCTTCAGCAGCCGAGCTATCCTAACTGCTGAGTAGCCACAGTAGGTTCCCAGCTCCAGTACAACTGATGGATTGACCTCTTCCACTGTCTTGTCCAGAATTAAACCTGAATAAAGTAGAAATAGGTTAATTTTTGACAAAATCAAACTGATTCCCATATAGAAGAGCAAGTTAGCAAGTCTGCATACTCAGGTGCTCAGGACATTCAAAAATTAAGGGTTGTTTCAAACTATATTCCTTATCCTCTGCAAAATGGCTTATCTGTGATCAAGCCAATCATGGGCATTCTAAGTCTGAAAATGCAAACTTTCAACTTAAAAAAATCCTCTTACTTATTTTCACAATATAAACATTTCTAAGTAAGGAAGTGCCTGAATTAACTAAGCTATTTATAGTGTTAACAAGGGGGAAATGCAATGCTTCTTTCTAAGAACTTACTGCAGAAACAAACCATATCTGTGAAATATTTAATTCCTGAATTTTCACAGAATCACCAAGGTTGGAAGAGACCTCAAAGATCATCGAGTCCAACCTGTCACCACAGACCTCATGACTAAACCATGGCACCAAGTGCCACGTCCAGTCCCCTCTTGAACACCTCCAGGGATGGTGACTCCACCACCTCCCTGGGCAGCACATTCCAATGGTGAATGACTCTCTCGGTGAAGAACTTTCTCCTCACCTCAAGCCTAAACCTCCCCTGATGCAGCTTGAGACTGTGTCCTCTTGTTCTGGTGCTGATTGCCTGGGAGAAGAGACCAACCCCCTCTTGGCTACAACCACCCTTCAGGTAATTGTAGACAGCAATAAGGTCTCCCCTGAGCCTCCTCTTCTCCAGGCTAAACAATCCCAGCTCCCTCAGCCTCTCCTCACAGGGCTGTGCTCAAGGTCTCTCCCCAGCCTTGTTGCCCTTCTCTGGACATGTTCAAGTGTCTCAATGTCCTTCTTAAATTAAGGGCCCCAGAACTGGACACAGTACTTAAGGTGTGGCCTAACCAATGCAGAGTACAGGGGCACAATGACTTCCCTGCTCCTGCTGCCCACACTATTCTTGATGCAGGCCAGGATGCCATTGGCCTTCTTGGCCACCTGGGCACACTGTGTTCATATTTAGTGGAAATGTTACATGCAGTAGTCTGACACAAAAAATTCTCATACCTAGGCACTTGTTTTTAAAGGGAAATATAAAAGACTAGTTATAAAACTGCTAAATATTTGGATTCACCAGATGAATTTAGGGGATGGAAAACCTGAGTCAAGTATTAACACCCAAAAGAATGTTCCCAAACAGAAGTGGCAGTTTACTATATTCAGTCCTTCTGAAGGATTTATTTGTGAGAAAATTGTCTCCTCTCACTTGTATGGCTAGAAACTAGTTAACTAACCTTAAAATGAATCTGAAGGGATTTTACTCAGCTCCACAGACTTTTCTCTGTGTAGATATATATTTCATTATGTCATATTTTCCTGGCTAGAATTTGTTTATGAATAGTTTTCTGATGATGCTTGCCTCTTGAGATCATGTGGTCACACTCAGAATCTTAGGAATTGAAGACACATTAATTTTGATGGCTCTTACCTGAGGGAAAGCCATCTTGTCCAAGCAAAACCAGAGTGACATTTTTCAGAATACAATCCCAAATGACTGATGTTTAGAGCTTTAAGAATTACTCCCCAGCCAGCACCTACTGTTCTGTTGCCTTAAGCAGCCCAGCTTAGGGGTATGCAGAGGAGCTAGTTTCACAAAATGTCCCCCTGACAGAGAAGCATTTTTATGGCAGTGCTTACAGTTGCATTTCATTAGCTGTATTAATCCCAGGCTAGGCAAATTTCCCCCTGCAATCTCCCAGCAAGAGGTACTTCATTGTCTGATTCACAAGGGAACATGCTAAGGTTTTGCCATTACAGTTTTTGGAAAAGATTGTCACTTTCCTGCAGCTAAGAAAAAAAATATATTTTGTCCAGGTATTTTCCTTTAGGAGGCAAGAATAGGACAATTACTGCTTTTGTGTACTGTGGATGGGATTTCTCCCTTCAACAGTAACTTAAAACTTATACAGAATGAGTATAGTTTTCAATGCTTCTTTTTCTGTTTACTATTTTTCACTTTGGGATCTGGAAGTACTTAAAGTATTATGGCTTAAGGCCACCCTGGATAGGAGCTGCAGTATAACACAACCCTAGATTTTTCCCATGAGTGGTCACAGCCCCAGTGCTGATCCTCTGATTTCCTGGATTACTGTCTGGATACCACTCCTCAAAGACATCTGCACAAGCATGCATTACTTTTACACAACTACTCTACTGTCCACAAGGCTGTTGTGCATATTTTTTTCTTCAGCAGACAGAAGTTACCATATGAATACAGTAAGATGTCCTGCACTACGGATCTTTCAAGTGCTGACCCTTGCTGCAATTACCTTTCTCACTGCCGACATTCATGGCCCACTCCTTCTCGGAGCAGTACTTATCTATAGTGTCCACCACACTACAGGGGTCTCCTCGGACTGCATTCTGCAGCACAAAATCCAAAATTCTCTGCTCTTTGCTCTGATTCATGATGAAATTGGTTATTTTCTCCCGGATTACTTCATTCCAGATAAGGGCAGCAGCTACGTTTTTCCTGATGAGCACCACAAAAAGCAGCAAAACGAAAAGCAGGAGGAAGACAATGAACAAAAGGACTGAAGAGCTCTCCAGCATCTGGAAGGAAAGAAAAAAACAGCCCAGGGTTAAGGTGGCACGGAAGAGAGCTCTCCTTTTGATAAATAGTAAGCTGAATAACTCACAACCCACCATACCGAGCAGGAATGCGCAGAGGTTTATTGTGGTATTGTCCAGAGTAGCTGAAAAAGATTCTCTGTCACTTGGTAATGGATGGTGCTTTGTGGCACTGCCTTTAGAAGGCAGTTTTACAGGCCCTCAACAAGCAGCTTAATGCTCTGGTCCCTTCCCCCACACAGCTGCTGCTCTTGGCTCTGAGCATGCCACTTGCACAAGGAGTCTCTCAGCATCACAACCCTTCTCACCGTTTTCCAAAAGACTTTAAATCTTAAATTAGAGCCAGTATGTGATCCTGCTCTCCTAATTTTTGAGCACTGGGAAACTTCTAAGATGGCCTGCTAGGAAAATATGGGATATCTTTGCCTTTTAATTTTGAGCACAGTATCAGCAGAGGCTGGGTGCCGATAGGCAACGCTCTGTTTCAAATCAGTCTGCAGGTCCTAAGCTACTACCTTGCATGCAGGCCTCTGCTAACACCTGCTCTCCCTGCACAATCGGCAGAGAAGCTGGGCTTGATGTCCCAGCAGGATTTGATCTGTCCAGTGCTGTAATAAAAGCATAACACGTGAAACTTCCTGAGGTTCTCGTCCTTCTCTCTATCAGAATGGTTTACAGGAGATAGTAGCCTACAGTAGCTCATAAAACCTTTGACGTGAGTCATCAATGTGCTCCTGTTCAGAACAAAAGAGACATTTCATTTGATGAAGTAGGGCTGTTTTCTCACTGCTTAGACAAACATAAAAACCAAATCCCTGAATCAGAGAAGAGCCCAGGCTCTTGACAGTGAGATGTAACAAAAAGGCTCACTGTGCTCCTTCGATGGGCCAGTTCAAATTATCTGATGGGATTATGCTTATTCTGCCTCTGAAATTCAGTGTCATAGCTGCAGGTGTGCAGAGTGGGTGGTGAAGTGCAGTGTCTGCAGGTGTGCAGAGTGGGTGGTGAAATGCAGTGTCTGCAGGTGTGCAGAGTGGGTGGTGTGTGTTTCTGTTTGAGAGTTTAGGGCATCTGAACCTAAAGCTCAGCAGATGGGATGCATGTCACTGTAGAGGTCAAGCAATAAATCCTGTCAAAGCCATTTACTCTGATGGATTTCAGACAAGCCAGGATACAGGAAGGTACATCTTCTTCCATGCAGGAGTCACAGCACAAAAGATCTGATAAAGAAAAGGTTCTTACAAGTAATTAATTGATTTGGCCTCTGTGAGGATGCCAAACTAAGAGCTGGGTTTTCCTGAGGAGTCTCTGCATGTGAAGCTCCTCTTGCACAGCTCAAAGCACACCTCATTTCTGATGGTGTAGCTTACAACACCTCCACTTTTTTACCTCTACTTCCCATAAACAGGGGCTGACAGTTGCACACCAGGAGGACAGCATGGTTGCAATATGCTGCAGTTAATATTGGGATGAATGAATGCCAAGTTCATTTGGTTTTTAGGTCTAATTAGACACTTGAATACAGGTCTAAAGGATTCTGAGCCAATTTCTAAACCTCAGCAGGGTGGCTTGAGTTGCAACGGGTTTTAAACTGTTCTTTTTAAAGAACAAGACACTCAACTCTTTCTAGTCTCCAAATCTTTTATTAAGTCTCTCTCTCTCTTCCAGATTGCTCAAAATGGTGAACAGCTTCCACTTGCACTTGTCTTAATGTTCTAGGAGGTCAGCAAAAGCGTTGCTTCAACAGGAGATACATCTTCACAATTTGGCCTAAATTGCCCAAGAGCAGAGGTAAAGGGGCTATATGATTAGGCAAATACTCCCCCACATCTCTTCCATCCCTTTTTGTTTGTTTTCCCCAAAACTGTCCCAAGAAAATACTCAATTTTATGGGTGGTCAGACCTTCCTTCTGCAGTGGGACTTGGCATGCATACATTACACACGGGAAAAATCTATCCCACTGCTTTAAATTGAATCATCATGCAGAAGACATTGAGAGTTCAGAAGATGACTGAGTTTCCATGGAGATATGTTCAACCTACAGTACAGCCTCTCTGTGTTCACCCATCCACTTAGCTCAGTTGCACAGCAAGTATGATTAGTTTGGAGCAGATAAAAGTCTGCTTCTCGTGCCATTAAGTAGTCACCAATGTTAATAGTTACCTTTAATGCTTTCCTTGCAAAGTCTGACCTGAGACATTTCCACTACCATTAGCACATGGAAAAGTGACTTCTTGGCTTTCTGAATTTTGTTTCTTAGCTAGTAAGAACCTGCTTCTTTACTTCAACAGGATCATGTAGGCCTGGATGTCAATTTTTCTCCTTTCCTTTTATGCACTGGTAGTTGTCCTGATCAGGCCCAATTGTCCTGACAGGCCAGATGGGGCTTCTGCTCTTTCTAGTTCTGCATTAGGATGTTCCACATTATCTGTCCATTAAGAACTTGAACTGGTCTATGAAAATATCATTAGTTTAACTGAAAAATTTTTCTCTGGCTTCAGTGGGTCTGTCTTCACTTGGCTTTCACAGCTTATTGATTGCATGGCCTTTGTTGATAGATTTGCATTACTGACGTAGTTGAGAAATAATTATTCTGCACTGCAATGAATGGATAGAGCCCAGAAACCATTTACTGACACCAGCAGGTATCTAACTAACCCTTCTGCCTCTGGACAAGGAAAACCATGTGAGCCCTGCATTCCCGTGACTCGCTTGGTGGCACTCCAGCTGTATTCAGGTCCCTCCAGAACTGAAGTTTGCATTCAGCATTATTTCAGACTACTGATAGACATAATCCTCTGGTTACAATGGATGCTTTGGCATCCTCTGAGTACAACTTACCACAGGCTGCTGCTTTGGCACTATGAGATTCTGCCAATATGTTTGGGGCTGCCCTTCAAAGACCTGGTGGGCAGCCAAAATGGATGCAGCTGCAGGATGAACTAGGTGGCATATTTTCCAAAGAACAGCTTTCCTCCTTTATTGCTTAGTGTAGATATGAGACCTGTTGGTCTGAGAAACAGGGAGAGAGAGCACGTGTAGGCAAACAGCCCCACCCCCTGTCCTGCAGGAATGGTGAGACTTCTTTTTCAGACAGGGAACAGACTGTGACGACTTCTTCATATGCCTTAACCAAAAGGACCTGCTGTACAAAGGCATGTAATGACAGGACAAGGAGTAGTGGCTTCAAACTGGAAGAAGCCACATTTAGATTAGGCATTAGAAAGAAATTCTTCACCATGAGAGTGGTGAGGCACTGGAACAGATTGCCCAGAGAAGCTGTGGAGGCTCCAACTCTGGAATTGTTCAAAGCCAGGTTGGAGGAGGCCTTGACCAACCTGGTCTAGTAGGAGGTGGCCCTGCCCATGGCAGGAGGGCTGGAAATAGATGATCTTTAAGCTCCTTTCCAACCCAAAGCATTCTATGATCCTATGACAGTAAAGCCCTGCTCCTTCATTTTCACATTGCTTCCCAGGCATAAAAGGGTGTGTCAGCAAAACAGATTTCCATTGTCTTATTTTCCCATGCTGCTATGGCTTCAGACACCAAAATTACAAGCCATCATGTGCTCAAATGCCCATGTATTGAAGAAGAACAGCATCTACATTGTCTGCAGCCTGTGAAATGCTATTTCTTAACGTGAATTCTACCATAGGAGCAGAGCCTCCACAGATCCTTAGAGGTTGCTCATAGGCAGCAAAAAGCTGTTTGGTTTTTTTTGTTTGGTTGGGGTTTTTTTATTCCCAGACAAGTTAACTTATTTTTGCTTTATCAAGGAATGTCTTTCAACTATTGGGAGTATTATTATTAATCCTGCAGAGCAACCCAGCACCTTCTTAAAGTGACAGCATGGACTGCTCTTAAAAAAGCTCCTTTAGGAGGCAATTATCCTGAAAACCACTTTCCAGAGAAGGTAACTTTTAAAAGGAGCAAATCAGACATATCCTGGGTTTCTTCTTTTCTTCTTTTATATTGTTTTTTAAACACAGTTGGTCTTTCAAAGTTTGTCCCTCTTATTTTCTGTCTTTTTAGATGTGAAAATAAATCTAGTGATAGCAGTGGGCTGTAAAAGCATACTGCCAAGAGCAAGATGCATCGGTGATGGTCATGCACCCAGAGGGGGGAAAAAGTCTGTACCAAAACCAGGTAATTTCTTTCATATTCTTAGCTGAAAAATATTTGTTATGAAAATTAAGTGCATAATTCCACCAATTTAAAACTACCACTACCTAAGAGACAGTCATGTTATGACAGCTTTAGAAAATGCAACTGCAATTTTAGCTTTAATGTGGATTCATGAGACTCATTAAATATGAAATAAAACTGAACTTGCACATAGCCAGCTTTCTCATAACCACTTATTACCATGCAGTCACTCTTGTTATTTAATGCTTGTACTGAGGTTCCAAATACACAGGTTAGCACTGCAACCTCCTCTGCGTGCTAGGAGCATCATGATAAAGTGAGGCTTCTCTTTGAAAGGTAAAATTTGAAGTGGAAAACAGTAGGCAAAATGAAAAATTCAGCAATGGAATAAAGAGAAAACTGGAGGGATAACACTATGGAAGGGAATGAATAACACCTATCACTAAGTCTGGGTTTGAGAAGACAGGGTTTAAAAGAAAACATATTAAAATTTCATGCCCAAACCTGTCAAAGTACTGATGAGAGCCTTTCCAAAGCACTGGGTTATTTTCTTACACATCTAATCTTACTCATTTTGGCAGGTTTCATAAGACCAGATCATAACTTGATAATGCAGTTCAGCAGTTTTCCCCTGATGCAAACCATAATCAAACAATCAGCACTGGAATGGGAGTATACTTGTTTCAGCTACAGAGATTTTTAAGAGACACTTTCAAACCAAGAAGCAAACACAAATGGTGAGAATCTGCTGCCCCAACTCATATGCCCTTGAAGATAAAATACCTAAGGCATTCCAGTGGCTATAAAAGAATCCTCAAGAGACTGGCTCAGACTTGGGGATTTATTATTGTGCCAATAGTTGTCATATTTGAGGATTCAACACCCCCTTACTATTATATGATCTCCAGCCTTTCTAAAAACAAAAATGCCCATGGGATGGAGCACAAAACAATAGACCCTGTTCTTTATTCTTTCACAGGTGACTCCAGACTTTTGACCAAAGGTTACAGTAAGAATCCTTCAGTAAGTAAAATTTTCCAAATACTGTTAAAAACCAATTTGTCCTAGAATCCCCCTGAGTGAAAAAAAATGAAAACAATTGGTAACATCAATTTTTAAGGTAACTCTGAGTAACTAGAGTAATTCAAACTGAGATTTTTCATAGAGTTTTTATGAAACACTGAGAAAGTTGTCATAACATTGTTAGAGGAAGGTGTATGGAGATTTGAGCTGAACTACTGATTGCTACTGTTTCTCTCCCAGATTCCAAAACAACCTCCCTCTGCTAACAACTGGTATTTACTAAGAAGAAAAAAAAGGCATGATGAAGGTAAGCACCTTTAAATGGTCCTGAGTTTTAATAACCATTATTTTTTAGTGAATTAAAAAGTATCAAATGTTATTTAACTATTCTGAAACTGATTTCATTATGATATGAGTAGTTAAGAAACCCTCATTTCCTTACAGATGCAAAAATAAGAGGTGACAGACATTAAAATACTTGGGAGATTCAAAACTGTTGGACAGAAAATTTTTCTGAGCAAGGCAAATCCTTATCAGCCTAATTACAGAACCTCTCATTAAAATTTTAGCTTGGATAAACTGATATTGCTTTGCTTTGTAATGAAAATGAGGTCCCAAACATGGTCACACACAAAAACATCTCTTCTATAAAAAACAGCAGGTACATTGGACTGCTGTTCTCTAGGACTGGAGTAAAAGTGAAACCTTGTGATCCTGAGCCAGTAGATTTACATTTGAGGCTCATTTTGGCAGTATTTTTCTGATCTGATCTTGGCTGACCTGTCTTACCCACACCTTTGTTGCCACAAGATTAAGTTAAAGTTACTGCTACTTTCCAGGTGTTGTGAAGCAGAGTTCATCTTTGCCAGGCAAGTCCCTGCTACGTGTAGATGAATAACACCTGAGAAAAGGCAAAGTGATTCTATCTGCATTAATTGAAGAGAACAATCTTGAGATACCAAGACAGGAAACACCTGTGTGATGTTATTGTTCTTCAGCTGATGAGCAACAGGGGAAATGTGGAGACAAGTAGTGCTTCAGACACTTTCCTTACGTGATTTTAGTCTGAAGACACACCAGGCCTTTGAGGAAAGACCATGTCGCTTCCAATCTTGCTACACTTTTTCATTCACTTAATCTAACTTCCAAGTACTGGTTGCTTAAGAGTTTATTTTGAGTCTCCAACCATTCAAACACTACTTTAGCATGATGATGTTAAAGGGTTTAGAATCTAATTTAGACTTCACTAGCTCACACAACTTGGTGAATGGGAGGTGCTTGGTAAATTTATACCGTTCAACCTTTCGTCACAGGAGAATCTCTCCACGGTCTGATGGTAGAAATGGTCTACAACAGTAGAGTGCCTGGGGACAACAAGGCCTAACTCATTGAAGGGACACTCCCTGCTGCTCAGTCTGCAGAGAGAAGAATGCAATAAAACAGTTTTCTAGAGGTTTTTACAAAGCCCATACAAGTGAACAGACTAAACCCTCCTGTTTGAAGGAGGTAGTTGTACCCTCTTTTTAGAAAAGGGTTAAAAAGTCCAAACTCTTTAAAAGCTTGTGCTGAAATTATGCCTTTAAGTATTTCATGCACTAAAAGTATGCAGATGATTTGCTTATTAGTAAGGACAAATGAGCTGTGTAAGGAGCACTGCAAAAACAATGCAGAAGAGTCAGCACATTTTTACACATATTTTAACAATGCCTCTTGCTCTGCATTGAGCCAGAGAAGATCTGCATTGTGCTATGACTGTGACTGGTTCCTGGCTCTTTGTCCTGTGCTGTCTTGGATGAGGCCATCTCTGGTTTGTGGTATTTTGTTTTTCTTGATCTTTTCCCAGACCAAGAAAGGCAGAGTATTTTGATCAGAAAGTCTGAACTAAATTCTGCCAAGCATACTTTACCCCATTGCTCTAGGCAACACAATCCAACAGCTTCAGATTTTAGTACTTTTAAAGATTGAAAAAAAAAACCCACAACTATTTTTACCTCCTATTCTGTTGTTATTGATCAGGCATTTTCAAACATGTGCAAGACTCAAGAATAATCAGCATACTGCCAAATGTGAAGAACTTGTATTTCAGTGGAAACACAGCCCAGGAATTTGACATTCAGATTTTCCACTGACATCATAAAAACAAGCTGAACAGACTTTATATAATTTTTCACTAAGTATTTCTTGCATGCAATCTCAGTTTCCCTCTTCCTAGTTTGTTTTTTTCAAACTACAACAATTTCACTTCATTACCATGACTATAAAAATTCAGACTTCTATAAAAGCAGAGTTCTGATGATTTCCCACCCATCCCTTAGGCCTTTTGTCTTTTCTTCTTCCCTTTTCTCAAGTTGAAAGGAAACAAATACAGGTTGTTTCTTCCTGAATAAAAGGAAAAGAACAGAAAAGTGCCTATTGCCTACTAGGGAGCCTCATCAACTAAGCTTCATACAGATGTTTTAATCCATTTTCCCCAGAAAGATTTCAATTAGGATAATTAATACTCACTTGAAACTTGCTTCACGGTAGCCATTGTCTAAGTGGTATTGCATGCTATCAGCCAAAGGTTTATATAATGGTTATTTCCCCCCTAAAGAAGAAGGTTTACAATAAAATGGCCACACAGGCTGTGGATCTTGTAGTGTTCTCATCCAGACTGGCCTAGTGAGCACACTGAATGATTAAAGAGAAAGTCTGAGGCAAGAGAATTCTTCAAGGATAAGAGATGCACTTTTACCAGGCCTCAAGCAGACAGCTTTTCAGGAATAAAATCCTTTCAGGTACCCCCAGGAAGTATTCTTTTCTCATAGTCCTTATTCCCACTCCAGAACTCTAGATGGTTTTGTAGTATTTGTACTAGTGTTTGAGGCCAGTGGTTGGCATAGCTCAGCTGAATTGTACAAATCCCACCTGGGATGCTAAAAGGAGAAAGTGCTCTGCCCTGTCAGCACACTAGGAGCTGTGAAAAGTTTTTTCAGCTGAGATTTTAATGTTCCCCAGGAAGGTAAAACAAGCTTCCGTTGAATGGTTTTGTCCCAGTTTGAGGTAGGGAGAAAGGGTGGGAAATAGATAGTCCAAAATGGCTAGTTGTCCTCAGCATAATCACCTGTGAGAGACCCTATTTCACATTGTGTCTTTATATGACAAAGATCAAGGGCTGAATCCTCGGTGTCCCAAATCCCCACTGTGTGGTCCTGCCCTGCTTCCCAGGCTACCAGATAATCTAGTATCAATCTCTCTGTCTCCCAGCAGAGCTTTCTGTTCTCCACAAGCTGCTCTTCAGGCTGGGGGAGCACACACCAAAACTTGGCTGTAAGGACACCCACTGAGGGACCTGAAAGAGTGGCAAGGAAATTACTGCTGAAATGTTGGCTTATTTCTATGGAAATGAACAGCTCTAACAGGCCAGGCAAAGTGGGATCCACCACAGCACACCAGGCAACCAAAGCATTGTGTGGGAAGAAGAAGCCTAACTGAGACAGAACAGGACATGAGAGCTTGGTCTCAGATCCCGAGCGAATGCCTTCCCCAGAGAAGGAGCTGGAGTGGGCACAGAGGGTCTCTTACTTAAGCTAGAAACTGCTTTCTGTGAAAACCCTCCTGAGAGAGTTTTAGGAAAACTAGTACAGATGGCCTCACACATTAATATCTGGTTTCAACAAGTGCTGCCAAAATTATGTTTTTTCAGAAAATTCCCAGTCAGTTCTAATTCCAGTGATCCTGAAAGAATGCTAAAAGACAACACTGTGGGACTGGCAGAGACAAACCCGATACCAGCTGCGGGCTGCTAAGAAATATTGCTAAACTTGAGCGACAAGTAAATAGTTAGCAGTGTTAATGTGGTTAAATTCTTTTTCCACTGATGCAAACTAAAGTTGTGCATCAGGAAAATTTTCCTTTTTTTTAAAATGTTTAAACAGTGCTGTGCAAATGCATGAAAGGCTCAACCTGAGAGCTTTGTTAGAGCAGTCCGTGGCTGAGCAAGCAGAAAAAAAGTGAGCTTAACCACAGAGACCAAGTAAAGGCTGCTTATGGAGGTCACTGATACGGCAGGCAGTTGGTAGTATTGGTAAATAGCAGGTTGTTTTTAAAGGACAGAAGGTAAGGAATGTCCATAAAGGGCTTCCAAAAGGTGCTTTCTAAGTAGCAACAGGGCTAGCAAGCTGAAGTACTAGCTTTTTCTATGTTCTTCACAGACATTTTGCTGTAGCAGAACTCCCTCTTGAGAATGAAAACCTCCATAAAATACAGCTGCAGGCAACACATTTATAAAAGCAGCAATTCAGTCAAATATGACTGAACTGAAGCTTGACTTGCACTCAGCCTTTTCTTGAATACAAATGAGTCCCAAATTCCAGCATACTTACAACTATAAATTACATTTTCAATTCAGTCAGGGTTATCTCATCTCACTTCTCTCAACTGTCAAGGTTTACAATACAGTGCAAATGCATTACACACAAACATGTCCTACTCTTTCTCTGTGAAAGCTGCTGCTGCCCACGGACTGGCTTCGTGACAATGAGTACCAGTCAGGCTGTGGAAAACACCACTTTCATATTCACCACTGTTTAGAATAGTGACATTATCTAAGCTAACAAAGCATGTCAAGTCTGAGAAATAAGAAAATATAAATGTGTACCTTTCCCAGTACAGCAGAAGCTGTTCTCTCCAATCTTTTCCTGTGCTGCTCTGATGTGGATTTTACAGAATAAGAGTCCAAGAGCCTGCAGTATTCAGTCACATTCGATCACATCACAGGAATAGCTTATCAGTTCTGTCACACAGACTCTAAAAGGAGCGGTGTCCTTTTCCCCAACTCCTCCTTTCACAGATTTCTGCACTCCTTAAAGGTGCTCAGTGCTCTAATAACCTTAGAGAAAGCTATTCATCTGTCCCCTAATGACAGTGTTCTTGTTACTTAGTTACAGCACAGTGAATGCTGACAAAGTCAGGTATGAGCCAAATCTGTGCTCAGTGTAAATGCACTCTGTTCAATCAAGCAACTCCAGGAATGAATTTGGCCCAAGGGATTTACTTCTTTCTTCAGCTCAGACGTGGCATGCTACAGCCAGTGCAGAAGTTGTAGAAACAAGACCTAGGCATGTGGACTAAATATAGCTTGCTGCTGGAAGGAGGGGAGGTACATCTAGCAAATTGCTTAACACCAACTACAGAAGGAGGTGCAATCAATACATTATATATAGTACACTTGAATTTTTATGGCTTCTAGTTGGAAAAATATTCTGCTACAAATAGCTCTAAGATAAAAGGAGAGGCTTATTATAATAAACCTTGTTGTCGGCTTGACTGTCTATCTTGTTTCCTTCAAGGTGGAAACAATATAATCAAGCTGCAATTAAATTATACTGTAAAAGATAAGAAAAACCAAAATCCACACCATGTGGTAGTAGTTCTTTGCTGTAGTCTCATTATTTAGTCTGCAAATGTTTGAAGCTCTAGCCTAGAAACTTTGTAGAGATTCAAAGAAAGGGTTTGTATCGAAAGTGGCAGAAAGAACTGAAAGCAGGCTTTGTCACATGAGCAGGGAGGCCCTTGAAAAAATTAGGGACTACATGAGAGCATGACAAGAGAAGAATAAAAACGTTTAAGTGGATGAATTGAATAAAGAATTGGGGAGGGAGGGGGGTGGAGAAAGGTAGGTGGGTGCAGATCAAAGTGGTTTTAGTAACTCCAAACAAAACATAACTAAGACCCTGCAATATAGCACAGTACCTAATGTCAATACAGGGTACCTCTGAAGTATCTCTTCCATGTATAACAGAGCTTAAGCTCAACAAATATTTTCTTATAATCCAGACATCAAGCAGAACAAAGAATGAAATAAGCAATACTGCACTCCAGCTTCACTGACAGTAATTTCCTGTCTGGTCAAAAGCTGGTTGTGACAGGTTGTGTCTGTATGATCCCTGACACCACTCTGTTAAAATTAGCTGAGAATTTCTTTTATTGGTGGGCTGTAGAGGAAAAAGCTTAAAACAGTAAAACATTCTATGCACTAACCTGGTTCTGTAAGCATACAGCTATCCTTTGGAGAGGTCCTTGGAGTTAACTACAGCTAGTTGTGAAATGGTGGGTGGAATCGGCCCAGCTTCTGCTTAGCAACATAAATTAGCGCCAAGATTTACCAGCTTGAGCAGCATCCCATGACAACATTTCTAAAGGACTTCCAGCTTTGAGCTGAATCATATTCTTCAGGCTAGAAGCATGGGAGGAGCAAACTTGCTTCTGCCTGCCCACAACTGTTTACTTGTACAATAAAAGCTATGCCTGCAAAGTAACCCTTTCTGTTGTCTAGATACTTCACTACACATGTAAAAATGGTGCATGGCAATAACTGCAAATTAGATAAAGTCAGAGGTTCACTTAGTTAAACCACCCAGACTGTGTGATAGTGTCTAGTCTCTGTAAATTGCTTCCAGATTAATAGAAAGCTAAGATCTTATAATACGTTATTACAGGATATTCTTCCTCCAAAGCAAAAGTAGGTTTGGCAGGCTGTTAGACATTGGCTTACCCTTCCTTAAATGCACCCTTTTGCTCAAGACAGGGCCAGTTTAGGTGTGGATTTTACTACCATAGTAAGAATGCTGCAAATTTGAGAGTGTACACCTGTATACACTATTCACATCACTTACCCTTCTCTGGATAGTAAAATTTTACCCCAATATCAACACATGCAGGTTAGAGAACTGTGGTAAGTAAACACAATTTGTATGTAGAGACAAGATCTTAACAGATGGTTCTGGTATTGCAGAACATCAGGATAGTGCTTTCACAGGGCACATCTGTGGGAAGATGTAGACCCAGGATGCCTTAGCTTGGGAGCAACATCACATGAATGGCAATGGGTCAAGGTAACTGGCGAGTTCACTGACTCACTTTGACAGATACAGAATTAAGCTCAGATTTGTCTGCACAAAGTTGAGCAGCCTTGCTCATGTACAGAGCTCCCAGTCTCGAATGGAGACTCCACAGCTGCAATCACATAATGCATTGTGGCAGTGCTATCCCCACTTGCTGTGCCTAGCACGAAGCTAAAGCTTTCTCAGTAAATCCATGCCTGGCATAACAACAAATGGCATTCCCTTCTTCTAATAATCCTGGCCAAAGTCTGGTTTTTAAAAGCCTAAACAAAGGGAGACAGGAGAGCTAGCACATTACCATAAACCCTACAGATCATGTGAAACACTGAGTGGAAGAAAATTCTTTTGAGCTTGCATTTTCAGAACAGCAGGAGGGATTTTCTTTTATGTGAATTTGCTGGTTTCAACAGTCAAATTAGTTTCTCTTGCTGTAAAACATGCAAAAGAGGAATTTTAAGAAAGGAAGCAGAAATGAATCAGGAAACTGCCTGGAGGTATCTAAAATAGAAAACAGCTAAAAGGGAAGAAAGATGGCCAGCAGAGTTGTGCTCTAACATTTAACAAATTATTCAAGCTGTTAGACTATTTTGTGTTTACTGTGCATCTTAAAGGTTATCACATAGACTAACAAAACTTCCTGGTTTCAAAGACTTTTAACTCCTCATGAAAACTCTGCAGCTCTCTTAAGTCTAGCACATTTCTGTCTTCCCCCCCCCCAACACACACTTTTTGGGGAATATATGTTGAAGCATTTTAATGAAATTAAAAATTGGTTTTACTTGAAGCTTCACCTGTTTCTGCTGGGTTTTCCCTCACTTGCAATCAATTCGCTGCTTGAGACAAATTATGAACAGAAGATTGTGTGTTCAGGAAGGAATAAAATAGCATAGATCAAATCCTAAACAACAGCAAGTCTTCCTCTCAGACAAATGTCTGAAAATGCAAAAAAGCAAAGGTAGAAATAGCAACAAAGCTGAAATATGAACCCATTTCTGGTTGTTTATGAACTTAGGCACAAATGTCTAGCAGAGGAAGCGGTTATCTGAAGGATGTATTCTTTGTAACAAGATGTCCTTTGGGGGCACTTGGCAAACGTTAGAATGGTTGTTTTTCTTTTAGAATCACATTTTAGAATTAAATTTAAATTATGACCTAATTTAAAGTTATTCTATGAGATGTGTACTTTTCTTACCTTTCTTTTAGATACATTTACAGACCTTGCATAAGAAACTATGCTAATGGGATACATTTGTCCCAACCTAACAAAACATTGTAAACTTTTTAGACTTCACATAGAAATCTGATCACAACCTTGATCTCACAAACCAAAATTAGTCATTTCTTCTCTTATCAGTTTGACTTAACACTCCTCAAGACTGATTGGTCAAAGCTCTTAAAGGCAGATATCAAAAATGCAGAGAAATACAACAGAATTTGATTGTAAACAGGCAGCCACAGATTCCTTCATGCCTATGCCCAACAAAAAGTAATATAAGCAAATTCTCGCTAGACAAGTCAGTTAAGAAGCCTCAAATGGAAGTGGTAAAAATACTTCTCTACTTTACCTAGGATCTCTCTCTTCAAACAAGGGTCCTTGTCAGCAGAACTCCCAAGTTAGAACACTATCCATATATCTAGCAATTTGAATCATAAGAGTGTTTTACCTTGCTTTGAAAAAAAAGCTGGTAACCACCCCTCCTCTCCTGCTACCCTTTATTCTGTCCTCTCTGTAGCGCTGGGATACAGTTCTCTCAATTGCCAGGGTCTGTATCACTACTTCCACTTTAGTGTTCACTGCCTGGCATGCCTTTCTTCCACATGCTCTGTATTTCCCTCCTCCTTCATACTTAGAACATTATACTACACACTAGCAGAGGAACAAGGAAAACGACAACAAAAAAAATGCAATCAACAAGAAGAGAGCTGGTAAGAAACCGAAATATCCTACCTAATGCAGAGACCTCTTAGTTGGAACAGCCACTGATCCAGTACAGTTCAGTGACACTTAATAAATTATTCATTAGGTCATGCCACAAAATACAACCTATGACATATTCCATTTCCCACCCCACCCACTGAACCAGAAATACTGTGATGACTTCCAAGATGGTATCTACCTGACACGTCTCTTCTTTCCCCTCTAATCTGAGAATGTAAGACACAAAGCAAACCATGCCTGACAAACAGGAAAGACAAGAAGATGTGCTTGAAAAGTCAAAATTTCTAAACTGTTAGGTAGAAGAGGTATTTGGTCCTGCTTGTCCTCAAGAGGAAGAATTCAACTAAGCCATTGACAAACAGTAACAGTAACAAACAGTATTTCAGATGATCAGGGAAAAGTACAGAATTCCAAACTGTCCTTTCAATAAATTCAAAAGATGAAAATCTGCCCATTGACAGAACTAATGAATGCCTTACATACCCCCTATTTCTGTTGAATGGATTTACATACATTTCTGAATCATACTACGGTGGTGTTTCCTTTGTCTTTTTCATACCACACTGTTTACAGTGCATCGAATAACCATCTCCCCCTGGAAGTAAACCAAACCACATCGAAGGCACTAAGTCAATTTATGACTTTAAATACAACTAGCTAAACCTGACAAAATTCTGTGGAGATGTGCTGTTCACTCTGATAACTATCTTGTAAGCAGGGTGGTTTTTAATCCCAAGATTTGAAAAAACAAGCTTTCACTGCAGAAACACGATGTTTCATGTAAATGATTCCTGATACTAGACTGTATTTGCCACTGAAGGACTTAATGCTTGCATTCTTAAAAGAAATTAAGATATCTTATATGTTAAAATAAGATTTATCACTCATTATTCAGATAACACTAACCACAAAAGAATTAAAATAAAGAGTACAAAGCTATAGGAGATGAGCCAAAGACACATTAGAAACCACACCTGATAACCAGAATATGTCTCAGGTCCCCAGGAAAGACTTTTGAAGTGCAGCAAGACACACCTGCTCAGTGCTGATTGCACCAACTAGGAGTGGCTAATGTGATAGCCACTTACTGATATTGTCATCACGGGTAGAACCTACTCGTCACTGCTAATTATTTGCCTCTACCAGACTCAATAATCAGGCTTGTGAGAATGTACAAGAGCAAGTGGATCAGCATTACACACACTGCCTTTGTACTTTCTTCTGAAGACAGCAGTGCTGATGGGAAAGCCCCAGCCTGTGGGAATGTACAGTGCTTCATCACTAGCTGTGAGATACAGCCAGAGGGCTGGTGACATCCCAGCTTCACATGGTTTGCCAGTGGCACTGCAGCAGCTAGGGATAGTTATGGTTCCTTGATGATTTAAGTAGGATGCTAAGGGAAACCAACTGAATCGCTTTTGAGATAGAAAAGAGAGGGTGTGTGCTGATGTACAAATACTTAAACTGAAATCTCACTACTGCTGTGTAGGCTGTGGCTCACTTAGGCTCTGAGCTTTAAAATAATAAAAGCAATCAATGGCTACTTGGCCAAGATCCTACCCTTACAAGAGCTGAGAAGCATCACTCCAAATTTATCAATTCTTAAATTGCTACGGTAGGTGCTGTTTAAAGGTAATATTTTCTAACAGCATTGTTATATTTAAGACTTTTCCTTATTACAAAATACCATAATGCTGCAGGGACATAAACTTGTTTTGTGTTTGGGGAGATTCAATTCTGTCTTTGATCCCGCATGTCTGAACTAAATGTTGTGTGAACAGCAGATGCCTAATGCTGCTTGAGTCAGCCTGGGATAGTGGCTAAAATGAACAGCTAAAATAACTTTGCATGCATACACCTGAAAATCATAAATGATTGGCATCTGAATGTGTTTGAAGTTTCTTTAATTAAAGGTCTCTCACTACACTCTAGTGATTTACTGATTAGTGCTGCAGGAGGCTACAAGAGAGACATCAATCCATTTACTGAAGTGATAGTAAGGAACCGTTGATTCATGTGTTTTCAAACATTAATAGTCTTTTTAAATAAAATTAATCAGACCTAGAATGGAGGTTACGTTAGTTCCACAAAACTTTTCTTTGGAGCATTTTAATTTCCTGCCATTTCTCTCCTCGACTCTGGCCCAGATAATTGATGGTTTCTGACACAAAATGGTGGGATGCTGCCCCCTGGTGATGCTGCTTTCTTGCTGCGGGGTCAGCTGAACCGTGACTGCCTGGAGCTAGTTTCTGTCCCCCAAGAAAAAGCAGCTGATTTTGTCCCAGACTCTGATTTGGCTATGGTTGTATTCATTACATGATGACTCGCTACATACAGCTGCAGGCAGGGTCACTGCCATGCCTGAGTAAAGGCCAAGAGCACTTAGTTTTGATCGACGCCTGCTCTGAGGCCTTTTACCCTAAGCTGCCAGAACACATTACAAGCATTAACTCTCACAACTCTCATCCCAAGTAAGTCAGCAACATCACTCTTGTTTAATGAATGGAAGCACAGGGATAGGAAACACAACTGATGGCTGCAAAGCATCAGAGGTGCTCCAACGGATCATCCTGTGCAGGTATCTGTACCACAGCAGTTAAACCAGGTGTTACAGCTGTTTCTGTTGGTCTTGCTCACTGACCTGTGCAGCACCGCCCAGCTCCACCATTTCAGCTGAGGCAGCCCTCCTCTTCTCTCTGATACCCTAACACCAGCTCCCAAGGCTGAATCCATCTTGGCCACGGGAATCCAAAGCAACATCATGTACTGCTTCTAATACCTCACAGAAGGGAGAGGCTTTATTCAAACCACCTTCTCAGAGGCTTTCAACTTTCAGTCTGTGACAGCCCATCCCTCACCCTCTCTGACAAGGGGATGTGGGGTTTCACAGGGGATAAACAGGGCTCTGAGTATCGATAACGGTTCTGAGGAGTCATCACGTTCCTCTTCTTTCCCAAAAGGTTTTTCCCGAACCCCTTTAGCAGCAGCATCTCGGGAGGAAGCCAGTCAAACAAAGCGTGGGGTTTTTTTTCCCCTCCCAAACGTCTGATTTTAACGCAAACGCGCGTCTCGAACGCCAGGCCTGTGCCAGGCCTCTCGCAGCGGCTGCCGCCCTCAATAGCGCGCACCGGGCGGGCATCGCGCCCGCACCTGCCGCGCGACAATCTTCGCGCCTCGCCCCCCCGGGGCCCTCACGGGGCTTCAGCCCTCACCGACCCGGTGTCGTCACCCTCCAGTCAGGCGCTGCTCGGCCACCTCGCAGGGGTCCTGGCTCGGCGCGGAGGTCCTGTGCCGTACAGCATGGCGGCGCTGTGGCGGAGGCGGGAGCCTCTCCAGGGAGTGTCGCGGCTGTACCGTGCGGTGCGAGCCCTTTCAGGTATAGGATGCCCGCTGGGCTCGGGCCTGGCGGGGGCCGTGCCTCTGCCCTTCCTGGCGGGAAGCGGACTGTCCTCTCCAGCCCCCACAAAAAGCATCAGGGGAGGATCCCGAGCTCTTCCCACCACCTGCACAGTGGGAAAAGGCCCGCGCGCGCCTTACTTGAGCGCCCGCTGTGGGGATCAGAGATCGCAGCCCTCCATGGGGGCGTCATTCTCCCCAGAGCGGTTAGGCGTAGGGAGGGTGGTGGGCTGCCGCCATCCGGAACGGGTTTCGGAGCGCCCTTCGCCTCAGTACCTTTCTAGGAGCCCGTCCTTCCGCCCTACGTTTCTGGGGGGTCCCGGGTGGCAGCTAGCTATGAAGCGGACAAGGCCGCCTGTGTCCCTGCGGTGGGGCCCTCCGGAGAAGTACCGGGACAGCCCGGGAGGCAGCCAAACCTTTCCTCTAGGCTTGACTCAAGCGGCTGGGGGCTATCAGTCATCCTAGTCCGCCTAGCCACTCCGAACTGCTAAGAAAAGTCTCCCCACTGTACAGTGGCACAGCTGGCGTCAGCTCCTGACTGCCCTCCCTGAACCGCTGACAACTCTCCCTACAGGGATTGTCCCGATGCCTTTGCTAAGAAACGAGTTATTACTCACCTGTGCACTTCTGCTACTTCAAAACTGCACTAGGAGACGGCTGATCTGTGGGGAGGCTGACGTAGCAAAAAGGGGCCAACTTCCTTCTGACTGCTCCACCACGACCCTGCAAAGCCTGTATTTCAGTTGTAGCTTTACAAGGTGTCTCCACTGAAAAGCTTTCATATAGAGCTTTCTGCTTGTAATGCAGAGATAGAAGATCTATACTGGATTCCAGTTGTAACTAACCATGCAAAAGAGCTTGGGACACTGAGTGACAAACAAACCAACCAAACAAACAAAAAACCCTAATCTATGTCCTCACTATTTGTTATTATTTTCCGTGTTTCATTCACAAAACCAGACTAGGTAGTTTAACAATTTTGAGAATAGTTAAGAAAACTGGAAAAACTGTGCTCTAGTAAGGAAAACCCAGTAATCAATTCTTGCCAAAACCAGCAATAGTGAATTGTGAAATTCACTATACACATTGATATTTCCTTTCTTACTTACTTCCATCTTTTCCTTTTTTCCTGTTTCTTTTCCCTTTTTCACATTCTCTTCACAGGAAAGAATGAGTATGATCTTCTGGTAATTGGTGGAGGTTCTGGAGGCCTTGCTTGTGCAAAAGAAGGTTTGTGTATCTAACTGACTGAAAAAAAAAAGTTTTGTTTAAGTGGTGTTTATGGAAACTAAGTGTACTATTAGTGAGAAAGCTTTTAAAGAAACACAGTGTGCTTCAGTCCCTGTACATTAATCTTTAACTCAGCCAGCTCCATACAGTTAATCTACAGATTAGTTAACACCCTCAGGCAGGGTGATTTTGTTTGACTTCCCATTAACCTTTTAAAAAAGTACTTTTGTTATGGGAAAAATCTAATAAGCCTCTATTTTGCTGTTACTGTGAAGTACTCCGAGTGCCTCCATAGGTACTGTACTTTTTTAATGTTTCACATTAATGTGTCTTATTTGTGTGATAAAACAACAGTCCTTTCAGACTGTTTCTAAAAACTGGTTGATGGCTATAGAGAACCTTGCCCCTTTCAACTCAGTGTAACATGCTCAAAAACCCACAAGGTTCTTAAACATCTCATTTGGGGTCACATTGCGTTTTTAGGGTCAGTGGAAGCTAGAGGCTCTAGTATGGGTTATTAAGTGCCTTCTGGAGAATCTGACTCCAGAGACAGCCTGAGTCTGGCATCTTGAGTTGGACACTAAAAACCACCAGCCACCGTCTCCTGTGGTCTTTGTCTGTACTTGTGCTACTAAAAATGTTTGCTTTTGTGGTTTTTTTTCCTCCTCTAAATATCTCCTCTTGCTCTTTTTTAAAGCTGCTCAGTTTGGAAGGAAAGTGGCTGTTTTGGATTACGTGGAACCTTCTCCACAAGGTATGGAAGAGAAATGCTAGAATAATATCTGGACACGTATAGGTGATAGTAAGCTGTTGTTTCAGAGCTTTCAAACTAATTGCATGAGCAACCTGGTTCTCTGAGGAACCTAACTGCATGAAGTTACACTAACCTGAAGCACTGACTTTCTTTTTTTTTTTCTCTTTTTCTCCCAAGGAACCAAATGGGGACTTGGTGGAACTTGTGTGAATGTTGGCTGCATTCCTAAAAAGCTTATGCATCAAGCAGCCCTTTTAGGGAGTGCCCTTAAAGATGCCCAACACTATGGCTGGAATATAGCCCAACCTGTTCATCATACCTGGTAAAGTTTATTGCCCTAAGCCGCTCCTGTGTACTGCATGACAACTTTTCCCAGTTGGTGTTTGTTTAAGCACAGTTAGGGAAGTGAATTTTGCATGAAGCTTCTTAGACTGCTTGATTTATGCTTGATAATTTATGGCAAAAAGTACTGTAGAACATTCCTAATTTCTGTCTTTGAGCAGCATAATCTGAATTTATAATGTGACGACTTCATGCTTGGTTTCTTTTATTGTGATAGGTCTGTGATGGCACAAGCTGTTCAGAATTATGTGAAATCCTTGAACTGGGGACACAGAGTGCAACTACAAGACAAGTAAATAAGACTTTGAAATTCATCTTTCTTCCTGTAGTCAAGGAATTCTTCTGCTCCTTGTAGAATTGCTGAGCTGCCTTTGGAGTCTCTCATTAGAGATAGTATTTTGAGTCGTAAATCCTTTCTGCTCAGAACTGTAAGTGGCTTTGCCAGTGTCAGTGATTTTAAATGTGGGGGGTTTTTTCCCCTGGGAAATAGTGATTGAAAGGAAGCATACATGAAAGCCTTTTAACAGCATAGCAATCAGGGGTTACCCTCTTTAATCTGGAGAGGTTTTGCCTTAATATGAAGTAGTCAGTATAATTTCAATCTTCTTCACCAAAATTTGGATGTCATACAACCTCATAGATAACACTGTACTAGACCAGCTGATGGTTTGTTTTTTTAGTTAGTCTACTGTATAGAGGAGTTAAGTGGGACACAAGAATTAAGTGACTTAGGTTATGTGACAATGCTGGAAATGTTTCTGTGACTTTTTTTTTTCTTCCTTTTCTGTGCCCTCTTGCTATCCTTTCTAGCACTTCAGATATGGAAAAAAGCAGGTGATTGTATTGCAGTCCTGTTTTTTAAGTGTACATTTATGTTGCTGTTTCCTTCTAAACAGGAAGGTGAAATATTTCAACATGAAAGGGAGTTTTTCTGATCCGCACACAGTCCGTGGTTTAACAAAAGCAGGTAAAGAGGTGAGCTGCTGTGCTGACTTCTGCAATATCACTGACGTCAGACATTTCAGGTCTTCATTTGTTGGTTTTCAGGTCAGCTGGGAGCTAGACTGCACTTTTGTAGATTGCTTTAGGTATTTTGCATTGTTTGGTGAGGGAGAATTGTATTTTACACCTAGAGAAGATATTTTTGTACTTGACCATTGCCTACTGAATCCCTAACCTCTATGTGCCATGAGGATGATCAGAGGGCTGGAGCATCTCTCCTACGAGGACAGACTCAAAGAGTTGGGCCTGTTCAGTCTGGAGAAAAGAAGGCTCCGAGGTGACCTTATTGTGGCCTTCCAGTATTTGAAGGGGGCCTACAAGAATGCTGGGGAGGGACTTTTTAGGGTGTCAGGGAGTGATAGGACTAGGGGGAATGGAATGGAGCTGGAGGTGGGGAGAAAGTTCTTCACCGTGACAGTGATGAAGCCCTGGAATGGGTCGTCCAGGGAGATGGTTGAGGCCCCATCCGTGGAGGTGTTTAAGCCCAGGCTGGATGGGGCTCTGGCCAGCCTGATCTAGTGTGAGGTGTCCCTGCCCATGGCAGGGGGGTTGGAACTAGATGATCCTTGTGGTCCCTTCCAACCCTGACTGATTCTATGATTCTATGTGCAGTATGTGGTCATACTGCTTTGATAGATGCTTACAGAAATGTAAAAAGGACCAACATCTTATTATTCTGAGCATGGGATCAGTCTGAGATGTGTTCCTCCTTCAGAAGAAATGTAAGCATGATTATCTTTCCAACACAAAACTCTCTGTGGGAGACAATTACCCTGAATGCACAGCTTCAAACATGTAATAGAATGGTGAGCATTTCTGCATATTTAACAAGAGACTGAGCATGTGTTTTTAATGCCTTTTTTGAGGGTTATTAATTATGTTACTGTTAATGCCAGCTTGATAGAGCCAAAGTTTATTGGAATACATGCCTAGTGTTTGCTAAAAACCTGCTACATTTGAGGTAGCTTAACTTCAGGCCTTAGAGACAAAATTGACTTGGTGTGATCTGTGTGTTTTGTCCTAAGCAAAAATTGATTTTAGAAATCTGCCATTTGTACACAACTGTTTCTTCCAAGCAGTCATCAGAATCTTGTCCACAATAGGAACAATTACAAGCTTAATATTTAAACCAAAAACTGATAGAGAATGTGTAGGAGAAACTCTTGCATGCGTTAGTTTATATCTCTATCCCATTTTTTAATGCATTGCTCATTATTCTATCATATGAGTAGCAGATGGTAGTGGCAGCATTCCTATTTATCACTCATTTGCACAGAAAAGTCAGATAAAGAATTTCAAATCCTTGATTTCATTTTTTTGTTTGTAGACTACTGTAACTGCAGAAAATATTGTCATTGCTACTGGGGGAAGACCTAAGTATCCTACACACGTAAGTTATGCTTGCCATCTATCAGCTCCAATGGCTTTACTGGTTTGACTGGATTATAGGGAGTTTCTGGAGGATAAAGAATGTAAATATAACAGACAGATTCTTGTACTTGTGTCATGTGAAAAAAAAAATTGTTTATATAAAGCACAGGGATTTTTAAAAGAAAACACACCTAGCCACAGAAAACAATTTGCATCAGTTGACTGTGTTATTGTTGCTTAGAGCTTTGGGGTAATTCAGGTTGGAAGGGATCTCTCGCAGTCATCCGGTTCACCTCCTGCTCAAGGGAGTTGGGGTCAGCTATTGAGTACTGAGTCAGCTGTGAGGTCAGATCATGTTGCTCTCAGAATTTTGTAGCCCAGATTTTTAAAACCTCCAAAAGTGAAGTCTGGATAACACATCTGGGCAACCCCAAATATATCCCTCTTGGCCTGCTGGTTAATACTGCCTAAGAGCTGTTAGCTACTTTTGCTGCCAGGTCTTTCATCATAGATTGAAGATCTTACTTGTGTGATCATAGATTGCTGGTGCACTGGAGTATGGAATCACAAGTGATGATTTGTTCTGGTTAAAAGAATCTCCTGGGAAAACGTAAGTTACCTTTTCATGGCTTTAGCAGATTTTGGTATTCCGACTTTATGGCAAGATAAAAAGTGCTCAGAATTGCCTCTTACACAGCAGTTTTTTCTATTCTTCTGTTTTCCAACAGGTTTTGTTTTGCTATGCATCACCATCACACTACCAACCTTCATTAGTAATTAATGGGTTTTCTTCCCTCCTCCATCAATGAAATTCCTTTCTAAAATTAAATACGCGTTTTCACCATCCCGGGTAGCGTTTGCTGGAGCAGTTATAGATGGAAGTCACAAGAGGGCAGCAGAAACTTAAACGAGAGCTATACTCCCCCTACTCTTTGCTGTGGGTGGTGTGGAATTTCTCAGCAATTAGGAAAGAAACCCCAACAGAATTATATATTTTCTCAAGTGGTTGCAGTTGTGTTTACAAAAGAAAATACAATGAGACAATTGGGTTACCTTTGTTTTTTCATATGCTTTGAGAGCTATTGTTTAACTGAAGTACTAAAAAATTGGTTGTAATAGAAATACTGAAATGCCATAGTCTTTGTTTTTTTACAGCACATTGCACAGTAAGATTCTGAGTCAACACTGTACTGCAGAGCAATTTCCTGATGCAGATAATTGTGATAGGAAATGTACATTTTTTTTTAGCATGAAGGTCAGATATAACTTTTTTTCCCCTAAGCAGTTTCAGAAAGGCAATATATATATATATAAGCAAGATACTGGAAACTATAGTGCTGGTGTTTTGAAAGAAAACAGAGATGCCATTCATTGCTGTGACTTTCTAATATAAAAATGCATTATGTTAAACATGAAATAGATAAACAGAGCTTCTTGGTACAGTTTAAAAAGGCAAGTAAATTTGCAAAGTTGTTTGTAGCATATCAGTCACCTCTTGAATTTTGAGAGCATGATTTATGTAAAGAAATTGTGGTGTGGTGGGTTTTTTTTTTTAAAACAAACCAACCCCACCAACTCCACCCCACCACCCTAAACATAAGATTTATCCCTCTAAGATGTTTCTGTGAAAATGTGGCTTTTGTCCAGTTGCTGCTAATGCAAGTTGTAACAGTGTAATGTGGGAGTCTAGTGTTTATATGTTGCATTCCAGAGATTTAGTCAAAATAAGCCTGCAGGGCCTACAGTAGCATTTCTGTGCTTTATCAGGCTGTGTCCTAGCAAATGAAGGAGGGAGTTGTTAAAGGTTGGTTTCTCTTGGATTTGTTGCTGTTATAAATATTCCCAAGGTTCAGTTTAACACCTTTTGTTTTCAGTCTGAGCTGTGTTGTGCTTATTCTTTCTTTTCTCCCTCTCCAAATGTACGTATCTCAGCTACAAATGACATGCCTGGGGGTTGTAGAACTGTCAGTCCTGCAGTTATTCATAATTATATATTTTAAAAAAGGTAAACCATTAGCCAACTTAAAAGTCCCTTAGATATACAAACACTGTGAAGAAACTCTCACTGCTGAGATGAAGGGTTTTGGCAGAGTGAATTAGAAAAGATGCCTTGCAATATGTTCAGAATGAGTGAGAGATTGAGCAGGTGTGAACGAGGTTGGGTTCAGCTTTCTTAATGTTTCTATTAGACATTGACAATGCCCAGGAACCCTCTACTTTGTAGAAGAAACTGTGAATAATGTGGTGCTGATGCTACGAATGAATGCCAGCTGGCATCGAATTTTTTCATCTAATGAAACAGAACCTATGCCCAAATTACAGCTATTCTCATTTTATTCCCTGTGAATCTTCAGTAGATATTTCTATATGGGGAGCTTGTGGGTTTTTGCAGCACTTCTCAGGAGCTAAAAGAGGAGGTAATTGTCCATTCACAGATGAATCAGATGCCCTAATGCTGGAAAAATTTATTTCCCACTATGTTTGGCATTGTTTGGCAAGCATATACCCCAGGCTAGTAGATTTTAATCTCTTTAGCTCAACCTGTTTTCTGTACACCTTCAGAACTTGTATGTTTTTACTATAGGATAGATAGTTGTTATCTAGGATCTTTGTGAGAAGACGTGTTGTACTGACTCTGCAATCCCTGGGGCTTACGGAGCTGCAGCCCCCATGTCTGCACTTTCCAGAAGTTTAAAAGCATCTCTGTTAGAACTGGGAGATGATGCAGACTGGTTTAGGGCAAGTTATAAGCCACAGGCCAGTATTTCATCTACTATTTTTCCTTTGCTTTCTTAGCAGAGAAAAGACTGTATGAAGACTTATTTCTCCCTTGCAGTATTGCTTTCTTTCCTGATTCAAAAACTTTACAAAAAAACTCTGTAGCAAGTCGAAATATTATGTGGAATGCATCTCCAAGGGTTAAGATCTTGACAAATCTGCAGAACACATGAGCAGCAAAGGGATGTGCAGTCTGCCCACCAGCTGAGTGTCAGTGACTGGCCACTTGGACCCAGTTTAACCTCTGGGACAGTGACAGAACATTCTGCCTTTTGTGTACCCAGCAGGTGTAGGGAACTGAGCGTGTGGTCAAAACACAGGGGACTGCTGCAGGTATAGGGCATCTGGGGACAGGCATGGAAACTGCTGTGCTGGAGAGCATATAGACCTCCTAAATTAAGTGCTGATGGACAATTTTAGTGATATTCTTGGTTGAAAAGGAGTGAAATATGGGGAGAGATGGCAACTGTAGTTTTATTTAGGATCTAAAATGGATATATTTGCTAAATAAGTAAGTAATTCTATTAAATGGATTTTTTATAACTGTGTACACAAACTTTTGAGAACAGGAAGGGCAAATATTTAGCATTTTGAAAAATACAATGCTTAAAAAGCAGAATGAAATTTAGCACTGAATAAAATCTTATATTGGGAACTGCAATCTACTTGATGGGAAGATGATGAATTTCAAATGTGCTTAACTCTGATTGTGTTAAAGTTTTCTTAAGAAAAACTAAAAATACATTTTACTAATTCAGATATCTCCAGAAATTTTGGGATATGGTTCAGTTCTTACAAGACTGGTGAATGTTTGTGTGTCAAACATGGCACCTACTGTCTCAGAGGCAATGGTGCCAAGATGCCCTGTAAAGATGAGACATCAGCAGCAATAAGCGCTGGGGCCAAAACCTGTCAGTGTCTACTCCATGTCTTTTCAGCAAAGCATATCATAGAACACAACTGAAATTATGTGATGCTTGTGCATTTCTCTGAGGTTTTCATGGCTTTCTTCACTTGGTCTGTCAGAGTATGTGTTTAAATGTCACTTTACAGTATAAACCAAATTGCTTATGTTTTATAAGACTGTTGTTTTATTTTGTTAATAAAATAAATCCAAGTTACAGTGTTGCCTTTGTTGGAGTTGACAAGCCATGCTCTTCCTTCCCACCAAACAACATCAGATCCACTCCTGAAATCTAGAATTTTGTAGCTCCACATACTTCAGGAAAGATTTTTTTTTCCTGCAGAAAAAAAGCACACACTCATTCCACTGCTTTTATTCTTTTTCTGTTTCCATCTAACAGGTTGGTTGTTGGAGCTAGCTGTATCCTTTGCAAAAACTGTGATGATTTATGATTACAAGCAGCATAGCTGTCTTAGGAAAGTTGAGTTTTCAGAATTCCATACCCTGTAGTTGAGTGGGTACCAGAATGGTAACAGTTTTCTTGGTAGCAGCATCAAGGGAGTTAAGTCAGTTGGGGATAAATTCTAAAAATCTTAAAAACTATGAGGAAAATATTCTAAGGCTTTATAGTTTTATTCAACGCAACAAAAGCAAATGAAAGATGTTGTCTGTGTGAGGAAAAACCTGACAGCTCTAGGTAAAAAGCCCACTTGTTATGGTACCCTTTTAGATTGCATTGATACAAAGTTATTGTTGGTATTTCCTTAACTGATTTTACACCAGATGTTTCACTTGAGTGTGCTGGTTTTCTAACGGGTATTGGCTTGGACACTACAGTCATGATGAGAAGTATCCCACTTCGTGGGTTTGATCAGGTGAGAGTGGACTATACAGAATAAAAAAAAATAAAAGCAATTAGAAAAAACAATGAGAAAAGGCTGCAATGACAAAGGGTTTATATAGGGTTTGTGTAAAAGTATAACTGATTAAAGAAGCCCAATAATCCTTTTGATCTCCAGATCTGCATGAAGAGTATGTTAAAGGTGATTGCGAATCCTCTGTCCCTGTGAGATTTGATGCTAATATTACTTTGAAGGAATAGTTCCTACAATTCTCTTAAAACAGTGGAAGAGTTCCTGGGGTTTCACTTTTTCTTTGAAGTTTTCAACAGGTTTTTTTTCCTCAGGAAAATAACTTTGAAAAATGACTCAAGATTGAAGACTCTGTCATCTTAATCACCTGAAAATAGTGTTTTCAGAATGGGAAAGCGTGCATGTCAATTTAATATTGCTGATATCATGAATTAGGATTATTGGGTTTTTTTAATGTTTAATTGCAATAGTGCAAAACATTTACATGCCAAAGCTGATGAAAGAAGGCTAGAACTATGAGCTGGGTTTTAAGTTCTTTTTACATACATTGTGTAGGAAAATTATTTTCATGTGTAGCAGCATTTTTGAGCTGTTAGAAGCAGCAGTGACAAGTACCACTGCAGGTAGTGTCAGCTTCTGGTTACATGCCAGCTGCTTCCACTTTGAAGTGGCTTCCTTAAAAGTAGTGGTGTGTGTACCAGAGCTTGCAAAATACTGTATAAAAGTGTGTCTTCAGATTTGCAGTGACTGAAGAAATCTACACCTGTAGCAGCATGAGATCTGAGCAAGCTGGGAATAGTATTAAGAGTGTGTATGTGTGGCACTTCACAGAACACTCACAGTAGGGCTTTCTCTGAGAACTTGATCCTTTGTAGGCAGGAAAAGCACAATGGACATTTCAAAGTTAAGAAAATATTAATGGAGATAATTATGTTCAGTCTGTAGCCACATTGGATCTGATGGAAACTAGCTAGTGAGCTGTCACGTTTCTGAAGAGATAAAACCCATGTATTAGTTAATACCAACTTTGAAACCAAAGTTTTGTAAGCTGAGAGTTTGCACATAGTTGTTCTGTGTGAGTGGTTTTGTGATAGTGTCTTTTGTGTTGTTCTTTGACAAAGTGCAACCTGAATCACTGCAGTCAAGAACAATGACACCTTTGGATAAACCTATCAGTGTGACATTTCACAGCATGTCTGTGGTGTGCATTGTTTGAAACGAGCTCTTTGGACAAAAGCATTATTTCCTTTTTGTATTAGAACTTCCCAGGAAAGCTTAGTGATTCATAGGCCTTGCAGAGAAATGACAGGTGTCATGGCAAAAGGAAATTATTTTTCTTCCTTAGCTTTATGTAAGTATTTAATTCTCAACAAGCTGCCAGAAAATGGTAATTATGGGAATGTTAAATTGCTTTAAGATGCTATTTCTGTATAAGCAACAAATTATTTAACAGCATGTGTTTTGTTCTTCTACTGTTACACTTTTTTTTTCCAACAACTTGGATATTTATATGTTGCAGGTCGTAGTGGCTCAGTAAATTACCATGTTGATAATGCATAGTCACCAAGTGCTCAAGAACGTTTGCAATGCACAGTGTAATTACTGGATTTTCATTAAGACACCTGAAAGAGGATTTCATATTTCAAAAGTCATATATCTAAGAATGAACAATTATTTTATATCCCCTACTCAACAGCAAATGGCATCTTTAGTAACTGAGCACATGGAATCTTACGGCACAAAATTTTTGAAGAGATGTTCCCCAACCAAAGTTGAAAAATTGGAGAGCAACAGATTGCAAGTCACCTGGAAAAATACTGACCTGGGCACAGAAGAAACTGATTCCTTTGACACAGTGATATGGGCAGTAGGTAAACTTGATTAATGTTTATTTTCAATGCTTGCCGTTCTGCAAATCCTCTCATGTTATGTAGGGACAAACAGACCCCCTCTTTTTTGTTAAATATTTAGTGACCTGAATGTTGGTAGTTTTAAAATTGTTTTCTTTCACACATGACTTACTCTAAAAAAACATATGAAATCTACAGTGAATAGAGAAAAAGTCTGTGGTAACTACTTTTACATGAGCTGCAATAAATGGGAGACAGTTTAGTGTTCCTCACACCTACTAGAGAGTGAAAGCATGGATTCTAGCGACCTCTCTGGTGCAGGTAGTGTTCTCTAAATCCATACACTTGACCTTCAAGAAGGTGGTTTCCTCTAGGAATGTTTCTAAGCTGTGCTGCTTCAGTTTGTTGTTTCACCCATCATCAAATTTGAAGAAAGAAGTAACTGCTCCTGAAAATCTGAGCTTATTGCAGGGGACCCTGAGCTTTTGGAAATCTGCTTAGGAACTATCATATATCTCAGGCTCCTTGAAACAGACATTTGATGCCTAAGTCAGAGTAAATCAGTTTCAAAGAATTTTGTGATAAATGGGTATGGGCATAATCACCAGAGATGGGAATTAAATCTGTTTGTTCCCTCCTTTGAGTCAAACACTACTTCTTGTGAGGATTAACACACAAAATGCTCTAATGTACAAGGCTCCAGCCCACAGAAACAAAAGTACGCTCTGCATTGCCTCGCTAAAGCTGCTTGCTTCTTGTTGTTAGCCCTTAGTTCTTATATTGGTTCAGATGGATAGCAAGCCTGCCAGAATAGGAGAATTCTTGTCTTCTGTGCTTATAAAGCTTTGTGAATATCTGGAATTCTAGATAAATAGTGGATGGCTGCAGCTAGTAGTGATACTTTGCAAGATCATATCTGGCGAACAAAGGCTTGAATTTAGTGCCCATGAAATCTGTTTTGATGCAGAAAAGCTATCAGTTTTACTAGCAGATTTAGCAATTCTTTTGCTTCATTTTTATGCTATTCTTTTCATCTGACACAACTGGTTTAGAGTAGGGGGGAAGTATTACTCTCTGATTTGTTGATAAAGTTAAATTCTTGTGGTCATAGAATAGATTCATTGCAGGAAATGGGAACAAATCATTTACAGCATTTTGGATTTTGCCCATTGGACTAACTCTGTTGTCTTGTCCTGTTGTTCTTTTCCCCTAGCTAAGTCAGCTTTGTATCTTCCCAATACCCCAAGCAGAATGCAGATTTTTGTTGTTACAAACATTTTCTTTTGTTTGCCATGATCACTGTTCTCTAAGAAGTGCAGTGGGCTTCTATAAGTTATGGCAACAGTCTGTAATGATGGGGTGTGCTCAGAAGAACCAATCAAAGGCACTAGTGCTTGCCAAGAGAAAAAAAAGGTCATGCTCTGCAGAGACGTGACAATCCTGAACACTGTAGCATAATATTCATGAAGTGAGATGAAAATGTTTCCAAGAAGTGGGTTTCTCTCAATTCCATATTTGATTGTTCTCAAGCTTCCTAGTAAAAGTGCAGTGAGGTGGAGTCACACCTGTGAGATGTCAAGTCAATTTGTTTTCTTTTGTCAAAGATGGGAAAAAAAGAGCTATTAAATTGAAATAAGAAGAAAAAAATACCTTGGATTAGTGGTAGTTATAATGGAATAAGATTGCATGATATACTATTGCAACTCACTTGTAATGTGACTCTGCTCACTATTTTTGATAGAGAGGAACTGCATGTAATTATTTTTGTCATGGATTTGAGTTACAATCCATACTTAAAAACTGCAAAATGAATAGTTTGAGGGGGTGGGGGTTTGACCTTTTTTTTTCCCCTTTTTTAGTGTTCAGATTGGCACTCCACCCTTAAGGATTAAACACATTAACAGTTAAAGCTAGTTAATTGATGTGCAGTCCACATGATTCATTGTTTTGCTCTGTATCAACACACCCACACCAGGTGTCTCAGATAATAGGCTGGGAAACTTAGTAGTGGTGAGGATTTCCTGTCTGCAGATGTGCCAGTTACAATACTGATTGAAGAAAGTCAGCTTGTAGAGTTAAAAAGCAGCAGCTATTGTTAACTAATTGTAGCCTGAATTACAGCAGATATTTCCTTCACTTTTGTAAGTAGAGTGAGGAATTTTTGTAGGATTTTGAGTAATGTTAGACATACCTATTGGCAGTAGGGCATAATTTGAGTTTTGCAAGCTGCAGTATTATCTCTTAATGAAGAAGCTTTTGGGGGAGGAAAAAAAACACCAAGCAACAAACCTGCTATACTATTTCTATGAACAGTTTTGGTTATCTCTTGGAATATCTTCTGATGGTATGGGCAAGGCTATAAAAGCAGGCACAATGCTCTCTTTGCTCTTCTAGCAGCTTTTTTTAACCAGTCAAAATATTTGGGGTTAAAAAAACTGTTTGATAACTTTTAATGGAATTTAAAGGTTTCAATCCAAAGCTTTTGTAGGTAGCCATTGTGGACCTGTGTTGTTTGCTGAGTGACTATATGGCTATCAGTGAAACAGCTCTTTCTAAACCTTTATTCAGTTCTGCCTGTCTAGTCCAGTAATGTCTTCCTGTCTTTCACTAGTGCTCTGTCATCTACTTTTGTGAAGATTCTTCTGAAACAATAAGCTTTTGAGATTATTTTTTTTCTTCAATATGAAACCAATGGACTTTTAATACTAGACATAAAAATCTATTTCAGCACTAAGGTGCTGTTTTGAGTTGATCACTGATGGTTAGTCTTTACCTGAATGGTGGCTTAAATAAATTTTTAAATGGTGGAAAATACTCCAAAGTAATTTCATTAAATCAGTAGAATTACTGTGACATTTTCTACAGAATGCAGGTTCTGTTCACCCATAAATGTCTGAGATTCAAGTTCACTTAGAAGACTTCAATTCTCACATGAGGATTAAAGACCTCACTTAGAACTGGCTGTGTACTAATTTTTGAGACTGCAGAGCTGTCCTTTAAGGGTGCACAAAATCTTTGGTTAAAGCAATCTTAGTGTGGGAGAATGAATGTGAAGGTGAACTGTAGCTTTCTTCTCAGAAGACGTTTCCAGCCTGCTGTATGTCATACAGGACTGAAAACAACAAAAAAAGAACTGCTAAAAAGTTTGCCCCATACTGTAAAGTTTTCATTTGGTTTCATGACAATTGGAGTTGCTTCTTTGTGCTGTTATTTGGGTAGGACCAAAGCAAAACATTCCCAGATGTAGAGTGGTTGGTGATGGCCAGGTGTTTACTGATTGCACTGTCTGCTAGTAGCTTTCTGCTGAGATGGCTTCTCTGTGTATTAAGTATTACTAGTCAATGCTACAGGACACAGTAGAGCTTAGCAAACTTGGCAAAGAACCAGTTGCAACCCTAGCACTGACTGTTTTTCAGATTGTTGCAAGCATGCTGAAAGTTTTCAGTAATGACTGAAATGTTCAAAAATGTCCTTGTAAAATAAGTGTACACAGCCATCAATGTGGCAAGGGTCCTGAACTTTTTAACCTTGGTTAATCTTAGTTTGGTCAATATGTTCTTGTAATCTGAATGTTACTTACATTGAACTGATCTTTATTAGTCATCATCAGCTGGCTGTATTTTAGTGAACACCCTGTGGGTTTTGAGGAGGGATGTGAATGAGAAAAGATCTTGAAGCTAATTTGAGGAGTGTCAGGGGCCCAAAACAAGATGAGAGAGAGTTCCAAGACTGGGAACACAAATGAGGTTTTGATTAAGGTCAAATTGAGATCAGAATGGATAAAGTTATGAAGTACTGTGTCAAAATACCAGTGTATAGGTAGGAAGTGTAGAAGACTATCTGGCTCATGTTTTGTGCTAGAAGAACCATCCTGTCCACTTGCAGTGTCCTCACAGCAGCCATCTGCAGCGTCATGCCTGATCATAAAATGCCTGGTTGGCTCTAGTTTGGATGTTTCAAATGATGGAGAGTAAACAGACATTCCAGCTTTGTGGTTATGAAACTGCAGAAGACCCATTATAAAATTCTGCTGTCAGCTGCACCTTTATCACCTTGGGAAATCTTATGTTATGCAAGAGAGTGCTGTCACTCATTTGCTGTTCCTACTTACTTGACTATGCCTTTTCCTGTGGTTTCTTCTTAGTTCAGCTGTTTCAGTCTCCCATATTGAAGGTCCTGCACCTGAAGGTCACAGCAGCCTGATTTCCTTCACCTTTGTCAGGTGTGATTTGCAAGGCCCCTTAGCAGACAGAGGGACAGAAATGCAAAATCACAGCATAAGCAACCTAGCAGCCTCTTGCTTCTCTCTGTAGCTAAGGTTAGGAAACCACATAAAATATTATTTGTACAGATCAGAAAACTGTTTGTCCTTGTAAAGTTAAAAGCCAATGGGTGCAGGCCCTGTAAGCAGAGATCTGAGGGGTTTTCACAT
This sequence comes from Dryobates pubescens, assembly GCF_014839835.1. NCBI lineage: Eukaryota > Metazoa > Chordata > Aves > Piciformes > Picidae > Dryobates > Dryobates pubescens. The sequence continues at coordinate 13,803,665 of NC_071636.1, forward strand.
CTAAACTGTTACTGTGTTAAAGATGAGCTTATGATGTGATATTAAAAGTGCAAGAGGCAAGCAAGCATTTTAAAGGTCAGATTTGAATTACTGCTTTTCCTCTAGATGTCTGGCATGATATCTTGCTGTTCTGAATAACAACTAAATCTAGTCTTGTATCTTACTCAATCATACACTCCTTGTTCTGTGGCAGTTTCAGGGCACTGGACATTTTAAAGCTAAAAGCATGTGTACTGGCTTTAGGGGAAGCAGGGAAGAGAGGCAGCCATCTCTGTGTTGTGTCCCTGGTAGGATTTGATACAGTTTTGTATTGCCCTCTGAATCTTAGAAATAAGATGTAAACTCATACTGGCTTGAAGCTGTAAATGGCAAAGGCTTAGGAGTTAGAGGTGCGAAACAAGTGTCTTTTTGATTTCGTGTTTCTCAGAAATGGTGAGAACTGATTCTGTAATACAAGTAAAAGAATGTTGGGAAATAGCAGAATTTCCTGAATTTGACATTAAAGCTTACCAAGACACCTTGGATAATCATGAACCTAAATTACTGAATTTGAGGTAAAGCAAGATCAGTAACTGTAATTCTGGTTTATGGAGGGAAGCCAGCATGGGGCTGAAGGCCAATAAAACTTCAGGTTTTTAAAGTTTTGGGTTTGCTTTCAGAAATAACATTTAGGCAAGAAAAGTTGAGAGAGAAACTTCACTGTGAGTAGCAACACATTTTCTGTAAGTCAGCTATTAATACCAAGCAGTGCACATGTTAAAATAGACTGGAATGGAAAGGTTAAGTGTTATCCTGCAGATTTGATAAACTCAGCTGTTGTTGTCACAGGTCTTTAAATTACTCTATTGACAATTTTTCTTTTTTTCCTCTTTCAGTGCCTGCCATTGCGTGCTAAGCCTTCTCTTGGCTCTGCCTGGCAGGAAAAAGGGGAAACTAGAAAACCCCATTAGTTGTCCATTTGCAGAATATCCAGGCTTTACTCTCAATACACAAAGAAATACAACGGTAGGAAGTTGTTTCACATCCGAGCCTAGATAAGGTCCTGGAGGTTTATTATTTTTGTTGCCTGATAGCATCAGGACTGGGGAGCAGGGGGCAGAGAAGGAACAGCAGATCAACATCCCATGGGGACAACAGAAGGGAAGACAGACAGATAGCCAAGTGCCGACAGCTTCAGTCAGTACTCCCAGAGGAAGTGTTGGTTTCACCAGATGAAATTAATACACAGAAGTCTTTACAGAGGCATTCAGATGTGACATTGTTTGGGGGGCCTGGCTATATGGCAGATGTATAAAGCACTGAATCATATGTTTACATATAATTAGGTCTGTATTGACAAGCCAGGTTTTCCTTTTGTTTAATAATTTCCTACATTAACATCAAAGAGCTTGTTTTTGTAATGAAAACACATTTCCCTTTTTGCTTTGCTTTGCTATAGCTGTTTATTAACATCAAACAAAATCATGACTCACTCAAGGGAGGCGTATAGATGTACACATTCATTTAGAGCCTTTAAGAATGGATACAATGTTATAAAACTTCCTCAATTTGGATAGATTCAGGTAGTAATTTCCATGTGATCTTACGTGAACCTACGAATCTGGGGAGTACCTTATCATTTCACTATGCTTATTACCCTTCAAATATATCCTATCCAATTTTGCAAATGTAAGATTCCCAATTCTGGGTCAGGAATTTGTTTGATACTCTATAGAAAGTACAGTGTAATGTTATCAAGACTTTGGTGGTCTAAGTGGTAACTCTGTACAGAAAACACCACAAAAATATTTTTAACAAGATGAGATGGATTTTAAATCATTAGAAGGAGAAGCTGTCATAAAATCTAGCCTTGGTAGATATTTCCTCATTGGTTTTTAAATCCATTTAACATAGTGTTTCTAAACTCTACAGAAACAGCTCAAATTCGGAATCTGAGCTAAATAACAGCATTAAGGACTTGAGAACTAACGGGTAAACTTTTTCATTCAAGCAAGGGTACCAAAGAAAACTTTAAGTGCATCAGATAACAAGAAGAGAGGACTTCAGGAATGGTTAGTGTTGAACACAATAATTTTTTATCCACAAGTATTCACAGGCTGTTTGTTAGTAGTGAGTGCCATTCAGTTAATAGTTACTGGAAATTTTCAGTGTAGTTGATTAGTTCTGTTAGACCTAGATTCATGCCACATCAGGAAACTGAACTTACAGTGTGCAATAAATATTAAACCAAGTGGGGTTTGCATTTCATTTTTTTCAGTGGGTGTTGTTCTGCACATTTTTTAAAGGATAACTTCCTCTGAGAGAGTCTGATCAAAGGCAATAGTAGTAGAGCTCATTTCACAACAAAATTCATATCCATATCTTCTACCCTCACAGCTTTTTTGGTGTAAGGTTTGTCATGTTTCTACTTGGACTGTCAAATAGCACAAAGTTCTTAGAAACCCACAGTGGAGGATGCCAGCTTTTTAGATGAGCATTGCTGAAGTTTCTCAATAGTTCTTTCTTTAATTTCCATTTTTTTTACCTTAAGGCCGAGCTCCTGACACTAAAACTCTCAATTTGGATGCAGTTGGAGTGAAAACTAATGGTGAAACTGGAAAGATCATTGTTGATGCCAATGAAGCTACTTCTGTTCCTCACATTTATGCAATTGGAGACATAACAGAGGTACTGAGTCTACATAAACTATTTTACAATAACAGGAAGCCAACTTTGTTCCTGACTAATAACTAGTCCCCAGATGTCGTCACGCTTTAGCATATAGCTTGGTGTTTTGCTCTTTTTCATTTTGCAGAGCTGTGGTGTTTATGCCAGCCACCTGGGTCAGTAATTTCCTTCACATGAATCTTGTGAAGTATCTCAGCATTAGAGATTATTACTGATATTTATCAGGGGATGCTTCATTGGTCAGAGACTAATAATAATATTTTTATCACTTCAGTTATCTTTCTAATAATGTTTTTATCACTTATACTGTCTGTGAGTGCTGAGTGAAAGCAGATCTTAATCTTCTGCAGTTGCAAACACTTACTAGGAATGACCACATCAAGTTTTGTAATTCTGTTTTTTTGTGGTTTGGGGTTTAATTGAAACTAGCCACAAGACAGCATTTCAGCTCCCTGACACAAAATGCTTCTGACAAAAGTGTCTTCCTTTGAAATAAGAAAATGTAATTGCTGCAAGTACTAAATGCAGTTGACTTTTGTTCATGAGATGTGAATAATTATGCCAGGTGAACATGAGGTGGGTGTTTCATTGTTTTGCCACTTTGTTTGTTTGTTTGTTTTGTTACAACTTGAACAAAATAATCTACTTATTGTAGGTGCAAAGCCAGAATTCTGTGGCCTTAGTCTAGTCCTGTTGATAATCTGCAGTTCTCTATGACGAGAATGTCTCATCTTGATCAAAGTGCACTCAAATACTTTCAATCCCTCAATTTTCAGTTTACAGAACAACTCGGAGTCTATGTACTGTAAATTGGGTATCTTCAAGTCTTTTGTCTTCTTAAAACAAAAAAGTTTGTCTGCATTCTCAGCTGTGCAGTTACAAAGGGATTTTTTTATCAGCTATCTGCTGTTCCTGAAGAATTTGGGCAATGTGTAGAATACAGAGACTGAGCATTGCAAGGTACAGAATTCTTTCACCTGTTACTGAGTTTAATGTAACTGAGCACATGCCTTGCTATCAAGATCGGTTTTGATAGAGTGAAGGCATCCATTTAAAAAGTCTGGTAAATATGAATAGCAATAGCCAAACACTATAGATAGGATAATTTGAGAGACCTTTAAAAGGTTTCTTATTCTCCCATGTTTAAAGCCTCTTAAAGGCCTTTCAGGTTTGTAAACTGTACAGGTGCTCTATGTTTTTGAAAGGATCCAACAGGTCTTGGGAATAGCCTTGCAGATTTCTGACTGGACTCTGTCACTGCCAGAGATACTGAAATCTCATAAATCTACTGACCATTCCTGACCTCTTCCCCTCTGTGAGATGTGTTTCTTCCTGTCTATCTCTATCTTCACGCAAATGACTTGCCACTTCCTTTGAAAGTGTGTTAAAACTCTTTCCTCCTCAACTATTTTTCTTTTTTTTTTTTTTCCCCTAACTCTCACATCTTCTCTGTCCTGTCCAGTCACTCTGAGCTTTGGGATTACACACAGTTCCTCTCCTTCCTTCTCACTTCACGTACAGGTTCACTCTGTATTTGTTGCTTCTTGCTCTGGAATATTTCCTGAAGTCCTCTTTTTGCTCACAATGACCTCCTACTCCTGCTCGTCCCCAATACTTGCCTTGGTTGGGCCTCCTCTTTCCCAAACTTTAACATTCATCCAAGAAGGTTGCTAGAGGCAAAGCTGGTAGGCCCTTAGATTCTGTTGCTCATTTTGCTGCCAGTCTGCAGCATCATTTTAGGCAAGACATTTCCTTTTAGGTGCTTTTTGTCTTCTGCCCTTTGAGGATTTAGTTAAGTAAGAAAGTTGGAGGCAGGATGCTCTCCTCTTTCCTACTCTGGATCTAAAAAATCAGGTCTTCATTTACCTGCCATTTTCATTTTGTTGTTAAAATTTTGATTTCCTCTTCCTGCTTTTTTCCTTATTAATGCAGATTTTTGACTCAAGTTGCTCAATAGACACTTGTAAATGGAAGTGTTAAAAACAGCAACACAGTTTTATACTGTGTCCATGTGCAACTGGAGGAAAAACTGATTAAATCAGTGCTGTGTAGAAATATTTTCTCAAGATTTATCTGCATATGGGCTCAATATAGTTAAATCACGATATAGTACTCATGCCCTTAGAGAGTTTAAAGAAAGAAGGAATCATTGACACTATCTTGTCTGACTCCAATACAAGATGAGCCATGTAATTCCACTTGCTAAGCAATGAAGTTTGCTTTATTTGAATGCTTAAATTAATTTTCTCTTTTTTAAAAGCAGAATTAATTGAGATGATAAATTTCATTGACATGGGAACTGGCAGCAAAAGAAAATTCTGTGTTGGTGCTCATCTCAAAGGATAAACACAGAAGAATCAAGTGCATCCAGCTAAGAAACACAAAGCTGTAGAGCTTAGGGTGCGATACTTTCTGGGTGAGACCTACCAAAAGAGCACAGGGAGGAGACTCTTGTTTGCTGAGGTTGGACTCGATGATCCTCGAGGTCTCTTCCAACCTTGGTGATACTGTAAATGTGCATCAGTGATTCTTCATAAGAATAAGATTCTATTTTATTTTTCTCCAGTGTTCCTGCTCAGGATTTTTCTTTGCTCTGTTCTATCTTTGTCAGAGTCTCTTTGCTACCACAAAATGCTTCTTCTCATACCTCCTTCGTTTACCAGGCTGCACTGAGTGGATACTAAATTGCAACCAAATAGCTCGAACTACTTTTTTATTGTTGTTGGTTTAAAATTCAGTGTCCTGGCTGGAAGGGGAGTGAGAGAGGGCCAGGGAGGGTTTCCTGATACGTTCAAAATGACTGTTTTCATTTGGGAGTCATACTCAGCTGGCAGAAATGGGAAACTATGTGCATGGGTGTCTTGTTGCACCCTTGTATGGCAAATGGAATCTTAATGTTATCTAAGTTGTTCATTTGGAAAAAAGTGAGGGGAAAAGCCCTCCCAGTCAGTCTGTTTGTCTGTCCTCAAGGGAGGTTTTTCAAGCTTTGGCAAAATACTTTCAACTGACAAGTGAAATTAAATTTATGTGTTTTCATCTTCTGAATTAAGGACAAGGAAGATCAAGCAGGAATTTTACTTCAAATTTTTATGCAGTGCTGATGTAAACTCTCTGTGTTAAAATTCTTCCTCCAATAGCATTCTTGTTGAAAAGCATGGCATACACTTATAACGAACTTCTCTCAGGAGGAGGTTTATTATATGGTTGTGCTGCTATACAGCTGTCATATTTCAAAGGGTGTTCTAACAAAGATATGTAGAGAAGGTGGAATGTGCAGTATGTTGCTTTGAATAGAAATAAGACCAAAAAGAATTGTGTTAGAACAAATACGCATTACATCAAAGCTTTTTAAACTCTCTTAGGAGCCATCTCCTTCAAATATCTAATACATTGGAGGATTCTTAGGAACAATTCATACCCATAATAATCAGCAGAGTAGTTCTACACATGACTGAAAAGTGAATGTTCATTTCAAATATTCACCAGGGCAGGTCTTTATGTCATTATTTATGAGAAATTTGGCTTTATCTGCATGGATGCTTTAGTAATTAGTTGGGTTTTATGGAATGTATGGCAGTGCTTTCGCAATTTTTATCTCTCGTTCCAATCTTCTATTCATTTCTGGAATGCCAAAACAACATCTGTATTTCCTGCTACAGAAATGATTGACAGCCATGTTTCAGGCAAGTGTGTGTAAGAAAAAGCAAATGGCAAATTTCATCTGGTAAATGGCATTTACAGACTTGAAAGTCAAAATGTTAGATTTGGAAAACCATGACTTGATGAATCTTAGGGGGTAAAAAAGAGATAAACTTGCAGCTTTGTGATTTGTCATGAGCTGTAGGGGGAAAGGTTGGTTTTCATTAACAGTAAGAACTGTAGTTTCTGTTACTGAGTTAGACCTAATGTTTGAGGGTTTTTTTGCAATGGAAGTTTTAACTTAAGGGGTTATTAGCTCAGGTAAAAGCATAAATGGATGTTAATATGCAGCTAATTGATACAGGACGTGTACTGAAGTACATGATAAATAATACCACCTTCAGAATCTCTCCAGCAACACAGAGGAAAAGTAAGCTGGGAAAGAAGAATGAATTCCAGTAAATGCTAAAAACTTCAGGGTCATGGAAAAAAAAAAGGTTTGAAAAACCTGAACATGGGTGGTAGGGAATCCTTATTGTATTTTCTACTGAAAACTAGTTTTGAGAATTCAGTGCAAGTACCTCCAACTGGGACTTTGAAGGACTGTGACAAGTGTATCTCGATAGGAGCTGTGTGAATCAAAACTTCACACATTTTATAAAGTGTTCTGTGTTGTCTCACAGAAGCGTGTTTCAGTTACAGCTCTATGACTTCATTCCTTCTAGATTGGTGACCTTTTTCCTCAACTTGGACAAGCATCTTGATAATATGCCTTGGACAAACTCTTAAGTAACTTTTTTTACTAGATTTATGAAGTTTGTTAGCTCTTATTAACTTCCATGGACTGTTCTTCCTCAGACTTCAAGAAAATTCCTTTGAAAATGCCTTCCTTTAATTTGCAGAAACTTCCAGTTTCCTTAAAACTAGCACTGGAGTTCTGATGCTGCATTGGTATTGTGCCAGCACTTAAAATTAGGGTTCTGGCACTCTGCATGGTCCTGTTTGGATATAAAAAGTACCTAGGACTCATGGCTTTAACTGGAGCATGTCCTGGTCATATCCTGCTATCATCCCATTTCTCACTTGCAGGAAGTTAGCATTTGCCAAAAGCAATCTTTTTCAGGGCCCTCTTTAATACCAGAGTCTGAGACAAGGACCAACTCAACCGATAGCCTTCAGTGCTAGCAAAATAGTGTTCCACATCTCCAGTCTTAAGACCAACGTAGGAAGTCAGTACAGTGCCTACAGATAGCTAAGTTTGTGTCTGGTCTGTAAAATTGTGATGGACAACTTTTTTTAAAAGGTCTGATATTATAAAAGCACTGCTGCTTTATTAGGCTTTTCCTGCTTTAAAAAGACCTTCTGAAAACTGTCTTGATGACTTGATATGAAAAGAAAGGGAGAAGTAAATTAATTCCATGTGAATATCATCTGCTTTTCAAGAGGTGACACAATAAGACACATGATTTTGACACATTCCTGGTGTTTGTTCCTTGCTTTTAAGACAGATACTAAACTCAAAGACTTAAAAGCATGTTTGGACAGAAATTATTACTGCCTTGTCTCCTTGGAGCCCTGGCTACTAGGCTGGAATTCCAAAGATTTGGCTTTCCTCTGACCATTGTCCCGGGGGAAATCCTTGGAAGCCACATCTCTCTTAAAGCAAAACTTTGTGCTTTCTTCTTAGGGCCGTCCTGAGTTAACACCCACAGCAATCGCTGCAGGAAAACTGCTGGCTCAGCGGCTTTTTGGCAAGTCATCAGAACTGATGGACTATGACAATGTGAGTTATGTCTTTTTTCAGTAATAAACCCCAAATCATATGGGTTTGGGGTTTTGTTTGTTTGTTTTCTGGGTGTTTTTTTGTGTTTGATGTTTGTTGGGGGGGTTGTGTTTTTGGTTTGGTTTTCCTTTTTTCGTTCTTTTTCTGAAGGGAATGGCATTTTGTCATCTGGAATCCAGCTTTGACAGTGACCAAAGTAGATGTGTGAGATAGTTACACTTCTCAGACATGCAAAAATCTCCTGTATCTGCTGTGCAGCTGTTTCGTATGGTTCAATGGTAACACCTTCTATTTCCTTGCAAGCAGGTACCTACTACAGTTTTCACGCCTTTGGAATATGGTTGTGTTGGACTGTCAGAAGAAGCAGCTGTGCAATGTTATGGATCAGATAATATTGAGGTATGAAAGCATTTTGAATTTTATATGGTGTCAGAGTTGCACTATGAAAAGACAGAAGTTTCGCTGTTGTGTCAAGTAAAATTTTTGGTCCACAAAATACTGTGTTTGCAGTATGGGAGTTGGCGTCTTCAGAGTAAGCAGCAGCTCAATGGAAACTGTTACCTAGTGGACTTGAAATTATCCTTAGGGTGTGACAGCTTTGAAATAGCTGCTGTTCTAGGAAGTTACATTGTGCAGCATCATTTAATTAACATTCATGTTCCTTTGAATTCTGAGAATTGATGGTCAAGTTCTGCAGTCTACATGTTTGGGATGTCCCCAGAATTATTCACAGAAACTGGCAAGTGTGAACTTACAGAACTGGCATCTGTAAGTCTAAAATGTCATGATATAATATACCTGGGCATTGCATATTGAGGAAAAAATCTTTTATATGTTCACACCCAGTCCTCTCATATGATGAATGAATTCATAATCACTAGATCATAAGAAAAAATTCAGACAAGTCACCCTTGCAGAGATCTGTTGTGCTACCTTGATTCACTCATCAAAAAGCCTGTCAGCATATGACTCAGTAATCTGTGGAAATGCCAAACACACTACCTCATGTCCAGTCAGTTAATTTTATTGGTCTTTTGTGCTTTTGAAATACAGTTTATACTCCTGATAGTACTGCTAGTATCATCTAGAATTATATAAATTACTGTAAGAAAATGTTTCTCAGCTGATTAACGTAGACAATTATATGTGTGGTTAAAAAATGCTGTTATTGTGTATATATTGGAACCCAAGTTCAGCTTGGTGTCTTAGGCAAAATCATGAATGAAAAAATAAGCATTTACTATTCAGAATGCAAAAACTACATTTTGGATTGTCTTGTGTGTGTGTATATATATATAGTGTATATACATTATTATAGGGATGGATTTCATTATTTTCACTAAATAAGGTATTAAACTTTTGAGAGAGGCTCAGAGAGGCAAAACATTTTTATTTTGGTGCACTGGTGTGAATAACATGATTATTTGTGATGGGTTTTTTCCAGTTTTGCTTTTAATGATTCTCTAAGACAGCTTTGTGCTAAATTCTTGCTGTCATTTCCCTGTTTTCTTTCTAAAATAATGAACATATTATAAATAAATCAATTTTTGCAAAGTCCTTATAAATGTGTAGTAATAGTAGTCACCATAATACAAAAGAGCAGTTTTGGACATAATGCTACTTGGTGTAACACAAAATGTTGTTGTTTTCCCTACCAGGTCTACCACGCATATTATAAACCTTTGGAGTTTACAGTGGCTGAAAGAGATGCAACTCAATGCTATATGAAAGTGAGTGTTGTGAGTTTCTATCTTGGTTCTAACTTAAAACAAAAAATATGATGCAGCCAGTTTTAAGGAGGGCTGTTTGGCAAAAAAAATAAAAATCACAAGATTAATGAGCTGGTTTCTTGGTGACAGGGTTCTTTCTGTAGTGTAACTCCAAATATTTAATACTCATTATGTATCCCATTGCATCCTGAAATTGCTTTACAGATATTAGCATTTTTCAGAGCTGACATTCTGCTGATTGATACCATCTTTGTACTGCTCTTAAGGTCCTAGGAAATATTCCAAATGCTATAGAAATTAATCTCTGCTTCCCCTAGCAAAGTTCTTAACTAGTTATACGTAATATTTGAGTTGCCATCTCTTGGGGACAGTGTGCTGCCTTCAGAAAAATCAACCATAAGCCTTAGAAAACTAAAGCACTCATGAAAATAAAAACCTCCTTGTTTAGACCCAAATGTTGGACTTGTAGTATGTTCTTTCCTAGAGCAGTCCAAATCCTTCAGTGTGGAAAAGGATTTTTGATGCACTTATTTATTTCAGATGAGGTGAAGGTTATTGTTGGTAGAAGATATCATAGTTTTCTTTCTTTTTCTCCCTCAGTATCAGGGAGCAACTTGGGGTTTTTTTCCACTAAATGTAGTAACTTCTGTAGGTTCATCACAAATTATGTTGTTATTGTTGTTTTATGTAAATAATATCCATTGTCAAGAGTTGCAGCCAGTTTTTTCTAACTATGCTTTGTTGCAACTCATTTGTGTAGGTGACTTGGTAGCTTGCCTTAACTCTCCCAACTATGAGTACAACTAAGCTTATGCTGCTTCGTTTTAGTTGCTTCCTTTAAATGATGTTAATGGGAGTAAATATTTGAGGGTGAAGTAGTAATCACATGATAGTTGTTGGATGATACTGAATATAGTCCTTCCTAAACTCCCAAAAACATTAAACTTGAGTTTCAAATTCAGTTGCTTCAGTACTTAAAGTTCTGTGTGAGGATTGCTGCCGCTCCTGAGACTCGTAATGAAAGAATGCAAACCTTTACTGCATAGCAGAACCTCTTACATCTGTGATGATTTAATGGGAGGACACAAGGAGAGATTGACGTGCTTTTCATAATTATAAAGACGGTGATCTTGAAGGAACTAAAAGTTTTAAGTTCTCTAATAAAAGTTAAACGTGCAGTGACTCAGGTCCTCCCAAATACTTATTAACTTGCCCTCATTTTTGGCTGCTTCCAGGGCTTGACTCCTTTTTAGGTTGTGTGACTGATGTGGTAAATGTATCTCACCAAACATGCTGCTGTGTTTACTGCCTGTATCACAGAGGCACAAGTTATCCCATAATTGGTAGTGATCATCCTTGGAAATACAGCTGATAGCTGAGGAGGGTAGCTGCACAACCTTGGAGAATTGCAAAGGTGGCCATTCAGTGTCAAAATAACGCTGATCTGGTTACTGGACTACAAGAAGGTATTTTGAGGATTTCAGACAAATGACAAAACCCAAAGAATTCAATTTGCCACAGGTGGTTGTTGTCAGTGGCTCCCTGAAGTCTGAAAGAAATGCACTAATAAAGCTTCAACACAGGGAAGTGCTTAAGGACAAGCATAAGACCCATTGAAGCCAGTAAGAGTTAAACAAGTGCGTAAGTTCTTGGCACACTGGGAATAAACAGCCGAACTAGGATCTCGGGGCAATTTAGTTTCATTTAATTCAACTTCATGCTTTATCTTTAAATGTTCTAAGAAAAGATCTCTATGTAATGTATTGTTTTCAGATGGTGTGCTTACGAGAGAGAGAGCAACGAATACTTGGCCTTCATTTCATTGGACCAAATGCAGGCGAAGTTATTCAAGGATTTGCTCTTGGAATCAAGTAAGTGCAAAAGAATGTCTCTAGCTTCTAAAGCCTGCTTTTTAAGTTATTGTAAGATTATAAAAGATAGCTGCCTAGTTTTGGCAGCACTATAAAGAATTCAGGCTTTTTGTTACTTTTATGTAGCATTGCACATTTTTCACTAAAAATGCTGCAGTTCTTCATTAAGAGGCACTGGGTTTAGTTACTGCAACACTGGATATAGGTAATGAAGAACTGAGGAAAATACAATGTTGGCTTGATACAGTTAAAGCAAAAAATAAAATGGTACACTGACTTACTGATGTTAGTTTCCTCAGAGTGTAGATTCTTTTGCATTCTGTGCACATCTTAGGAAAGCACTGTCATTTTGCAAGCCACTTCCTTAAAAGGATGTTTGTGCTTTTCATAAAAACCTTTCTTTGCCTAGGCCAAGCATTTCCTTTCCTAATCTCATCTTGAAATGTGCACAGCTATTGCACCTCAAGAGGTCAGCAAGGACTTGCATGGTGTTTTATATTTCTGAGGTATAAACTAACCATAATACGATAAAGCAAGAAAGAAACCTCTGTAGGATGATAGGAGAGATGAGATATTTTTGTCTGGAGCAATCTGATAATAGCAAATTTACCCAAGCAAGTAAACCTTTAATCTGATCATGTCGGAGATTTTGCTCCAATACTAATAGAAGTCCTGTAGAAGTCCTACCTTTGAAGAAGTAAGGAATGATTCTGGTTTAAGTGGAGAATTCCTACCGTGCCTCTTGTGTGCCACAAGTATTTCTTATTTCTTTTGCATTTCCTTACTGCTAATTCACATCTTAAGAAATGTTGATTTATGTATTTACATTACTAAATTATAGTTTTTAACTCCTCTCTGAAGAAAATGGGCTGAGACAGAAGAAATCCCCCCCCATTTGTGGTGTTAGTTCATTTTCCTAAATATCATCACTATTTTACTGCAGTCTTAAGATTGTGAGTGACTAGCATAAATGAGAAGCAGAAAGGATTAAGAAGGCAGGACCACAAGTATCATGTGAGGAATATCTTGGAAATCACTGATTGCAGTGTACCCTTGGTACACATTTTCAACATATGTTTGTAGTCCATTAATTGCCAGTGGTATAGATTCTAGGACTGCATTTTTAGGATGTCATTGTTTTGAAGTTTTATCCAAAATAACCAGAGAAAAGGAAGCACGTGGACCTGGAGTGCTTTTCTGCCTTGCCTGAGGGAAATTAAAACGTTAGCCACAGCAAGAGGTTTTCAGCAGGTCAGATTCTTGTATTGGTTTCTATTGCATTTCAGAAATTCAGAGCTTTCAATGTTGGACACCCCCCTATAAGAGTTGCTGTTATTTTTTGTCAAAGATTAGGTCTTACTTCAGCCTCTCCAAAGGATGATTTTTCCATCTTCCCTCCCCACTTAGCACTCCAGTAACATCTGCGCTCAGCACTGTGCCTTTTTTTTTTTGACTTGTCAGTGGTTTTTTGGATATAGGTGGGGACACTGGAAAACATTTATGGCTCTCTTCCTTTGTTTTGTGGAGGGAGAGAACATTTATTCCATAGAAAGCTCGAAACAATTCTTAAATTTAGGGCCATTTCAAGTACTCTTACAGCAGCTCAAAGGAAAGTAATCAAGTATAAGAATGTTATGACAAGTAAAAGAATTAAGCAAGTGGGATTTTAGTGCAAGGGGGTTTTGGTGGTGGTTTGTTTTCAAATGAGAGGATTTTTCCTCCTGCTTATAATATTGATAATTTCAGTGTAAGCTCTACACTTTGTCTAAGATCATGGAAGAATATTCTGGTATTATTTCCTTCAGCAGATTCTTTCCAACAATCCTAATTAAGATTTTCTTCCTCTGTGTGTATGTGTCTGTTTTTCCATCTGGAGTCATAGTTAGCAAAGCACACATGTATGTACAAGAAAAGCTGAAGGCTGCAGTTTTGTCATATGTTTTTACCATAGACTCATCTGGGACTTAGGGTGAATTGCTTCATTCTCTGTCCCAACTGTTATGACAATTCTTCCCTCCCGAACAGTGTTGTGAAGCTGGGCATTTAAATGTTGCATCAGTGCCTGAGAAATAATAGACAGCATTGTCCTTGATAAAATGAACGAGAATAGAGTTTCTTTTATTTAGGACATTATGGCTACTTGAGGTGAATAGAATTTGACTTGGTGGGTCTTTTATTATTTTTTTCTGTAGATGTGGTGCTACATATCCTCAGCTAATGAAGACAGTTGGCATTCACCCTACCTGTGCTGAAGAAATTACCAAGCTGCACATCACGAAGCGTTCTGGTTTGGATGCTACAGTCACAGGCTGCTGAGGTTAAATACCATCCCTGGGAAGAAAGAAATTAAAAAAAAAAAAAGCACAAGATATATTTGTAAAGGAAAGGGACACTTAGGGTTCAAACAACTTTAATGGCTTGAGTTTCATGAATCTTTCTCCTTCCCCTGCAGGTAGCTTTTTTTCTCACAGACAAAGAACTTGTCCTCACACCATCACAGTTCTAAAACCAATGCAGTCCTGCTGTAACAAATCTCTCAAAGGGCCTGTATCTCTTCTTTTGCTGGGAACTAGGCAATAATCACAGTTTTATATAAGTGAAGCCAGGGACATCTGAGGTCATCTACAAATTGAACAGTTGTCATCCGAGTTTCTCAGTTGGCATGACTCACCGCCAACAGAAGTATCCTACATAATAACCATACAGATGCTAGGAACTGGACAGGGCCTCCCTTCAAATTTTGGTGATGATCCTCTCTCCTCAATACTTGGATAACTCATTGCTGATCCTAGTCTTTAACACTGAGACTGTGTACTCACTAGTAGAAACAAATTCCCAGTGTCTAACAGTGTTTAATCTGTCATCTTTGGTTGTTGGGTTATTTGTTTTGGGGGTTTTGTGTGTGTGTGTGCTTTGTGGGGGGGGGGTTTCTTTAAAATGTACAGGAATTTAATAGAAAATCACATATCACTGGGGCTGTGCTTCTACTGGATGAATCCCAATGGATTAATCAGTTGGCAGCCTGGTCATAACATTATGGTGATGGCTGAGAAAGAATGAGCTCAGAGGTGCTAAAGAAAGAGTTGAGTTTTACGATGACTTCTTTGCCTGCTTTTGAAATGTCTAATTCAGTTCAGTGCAAATTAAATTGACACATCTCATAAATTACTACTTGAACACCATCTATTAAGCAATGCTGACAAGTAGAATCAAAACCACTTAATAATCCAACTCAGGCAGCATTTTCTGGTTTAGAGAATGCGGAAATCTGGCTGACACACTGATGAATTTTGTTGGTTTGCTTTTAAGATTTTCTCACTGATGAGCTGGATACTACGTCGGAGTGGCTTTAATTAAATATTTTCCTAAAGGGAGCTGTATTAAACAGTCATCTAGAAAAGAAATAGACCTGCTCAGAACTAAGATAGAAAAGAACCACTTCGTGGGGTTTTTTCCCCAGTATTGGCCAGAGTAGGAAAACATTCACGTGTTGCAAATTTCTGCTCCTTTTCCTGCTAACCAGAAGGGGGAGATGCTGTCTAATTTGTAGCAGTAAAGAAACGGTAATCTGATCGTGAAGCTTCTTTTGCCGAGCGCTGTTAAACAGGTAGCCTGACAAAGGCAAACATAAACCAAACAGGACTGAATTTCAATCCGAGCTGCAGTTGCCAACGTTTTGCTATGTAGAGTCACACAGTTTATTGCACCTTTTACAGCAGAGTAGGAAAAGAGATCAGTTTGAGGTGAAACAAAGTGTATCTTTTTTGCAGCTAATTTATATCAGTGTTTTTCTGTGTGGAGCTTCGTATTTTCATAGCTGTCTCCTCTGCTTGTTGCCTGAAAATAGCCTGATGATCATGTATGTCTTTGCTAGTTTTGTTTGATTGCTATTTCTGCTGCAGCATGCAACACAGACAAGAGGTTGGTTTATTTCAAGTGTGCAATCTTTTTTGCCATCTATCAAAGAAAATCTTAAACAGTGATCAGAACTTCCTTCTAAAATATGATGTAATAGCATTTGCCATGCTCTCGTTGATACTGGAATACTCAGTTTTCAACTATTTGTTCTGAGTTAACGACAAAGCAAATCTTAAATGCTTTCTTTACAAAATTTTTTTGATTTTTGGACTGTATTTGTGGTTCATGAAAGAGGAAGCAGTGATACAGTTTGACTGTGAGCAGCATTCCCTGTCAGATCTGTTAATGCCATTTTTCATCTGTGAAGTCATCCATAAGTTTGTAGTTGAAAAGAAATACTTTGAGTGCAAGTGTAGTTGAAACACTGCCTGAATATTGTAACTGCCTTTAGAAGAAATGATGAAAAGTTTTTTATCTGTATATAAATACGTGCATACCTGCACATTCAGAGGTTCCTGTTTCCTTTAATACAGGTCTTATGAGTATGATCCAGCCAAAACCTCAAATTTTCCCAGCTAGTTTTTAAAAAGTCATGGTAAAATGGAGGGGTTTAAAAAGGTTTTACTTCCAAACACGGAGATCCTGAGCACCTCAGGTTTTGCTGTGAGAAACATCCCACCTCTGACTTAACTGTAATGTGTATGCGTGCAAGATTTTTTTTCCTTAATTATTACCTATGATAGTTCCTTCTGTTCCCATAAATGAAAACATTGACATTTAGCCATGTGAAAGCTGCTTCTCTTTTCTGTCCTACCTATGCATCCAGCACTGACTTGTCTGCCCCTAGAGACAAATCAAAGATGAGTTGATTTCATTCATCATAAAGTTCAAAATGATGATTTGGGAGAAGTAAAGCAATCTCAAGGAAACATGTCCTCAGAGTATATGAGCTGTTAAACTGTGGTGTTCTCAGAAGTAATAGAGCTCTCTTGGTTTCAGAATTGCTGAGTGGACTGCATGAAAACTCACCCTGTGTCTTGATCAGCAGCCTAGTTCTGTTCCTCAGTTAGTGGGAAATGTTGTTGCCCCGCCTGAAGTAGAACTAAACATACATTCATACCCACCTAGCCCTGATCAGAATCGACAGCAAGACAGAATAATGACAACTACTGTGATTGTGCTTTTTTTTTTTTCTTGAAGGATTCACCAGGGATGGTCTTTAAGAATTGTTTTTAGAAGCCTGACTGACAGCAACTGAAATGACTGATGTGCTCTGCAGGTTACTGATTGCATGTGAAAATGCAGAAAAAAAATCCATGTAGTCAGGCTTCTCCTCAGGATGCCAGCTGATGAGGGCTTGTTTGTCAAACCACACCATGGTGCAAACAAGTCTGAGAATTGCTGGGTCCATCATATGGATGATCCCAATGTTTATTGTGTTGTGACTTAATTAATAAAGTTTTTTTTCTAGAAAATGTTGGATTGTATTTGTTTAATTTTGTACATATGACTTCTGCTTACAGAAGATTTCTTTTTTGATCTTAATGCTGGTTTTCTTCGTTGAGGTTACGTGTTCAGAAAATGAAGAAGTAGATGGACTCTGATGTCCCCATCATAAGAAGGACACAGAGCCATTGGAGCAAGTCCAGAGGAGGGCCACAAAGATGATCCAAGGGCTGGAGCACCTCTGCTGTGAGGGTAGGCTGAGGGAGCTGGGCTTGTTCAGCCTAGAGAAGACTCCGGGGGGACCTTAGAGCTGCCTTCCAATACCTGAAGGGAGCCTATAAAAAGGCTGTAAAGAGACTTTTCATAAGGGTGTCTAGAGACAGGACAAGGGGGAATGGTTTCCAGCTGAGGGTGAGTAGATTTAGATTGGAAGAAGTTCTTCAGGACAAGGGTGGTGAGACTCTGGAATAGGTTGCATAGGGAGACTGTGGATTACTTCTGCATTTTTAATGTTTTTACTTCTTGGAATGTTTCATTACAGCTTCTAAGTTATTAGGGTAGCCAGGAACAGTGGCTGTAAAAAGGGAATAACGTAAGCATAATTCTTCATGCTTTTTTCTCATTTTCACCTATCACTTAGTCTTGAAACAAAACAAGAATAACAGAGAGGCATATAGACAATCTTTATAAATTAGGAATTGAATGACCTGCATTAGTTATGATATAAAGATCGCTTGTTCTCCCCGCTAAAATATTCTGTCCAATTAAGTTTTGCCTTTCCCATTGCACTGCATGTCACTTTTCCCATTCCCATGCACTGTATGTCGTTTATACCTACTGGAAAATGTTTCTACAGTTTACATTATTCCAGGCTGGGGACTGGAAAAGACATTTCAGTACAGCACGTGCACTTTTTGTGCTAGCGTAGTTATTCAGCTAAAAGCGGAGATGCCGCAGTGCGAAGGATTTCAAACCAAAACAGTTGCACATTGTACAGACTTGAGTTTGAAGGCTTCCCTTCAGAGGCTTGTGCCTATCCAACAAAGTAGGCAATTTTGTGCCTGTATAAGTTGGCATCTGTCTAAATCCCAGTGAAATCAATGTACTCAAAATGAAGGTTAGCCATTAATTTCAGTGGGATGCAAGTATGTGTCTTAAGTGCTTTGTTAAAGGGGAATCAATATAAGCTACATGCCAAAATGTCTTTCATTATTACAGTCGGGGAGCAGACTGCAATTATGATTCAAAACATAAAAGGTACAATAGACAACTATGATTAGGCAATGAAATATGCCTTTAATAAGCATAGTGCAGACAGTTTCTTTTGCAATAAGTAAACTTGTATAAAATTCATGGACTTTTTTCATTCTTTCAGATCTCTGTGCTCCCTTTTTTAAAAGAGGTTTTTGAGTTTTATGCACAGTTTTCCTGATGTCCTTCCAGCAGAAAGGCTGTGTTTGCATGCATTTATTCTAGTGCCAAACCTGAGTTTTACTGGGAAGAGAGGAACCAGCAGAGCAGAGGTTTTTTTTCCCCCCAGGGTAGCATGCATCAGATGCACTGTCATTACTTCAATTGATTTTTTTTTTACTTTCTTTTTTTTTTTTTAATGGAGTATTTCTGTCCACTACATGTCAAAGAGCTAATTATGCTTCTGTTGTGGCACTCAAAGTCAATATTGTCAGCTGCTCTTAGTTCTAATCCTCTACACTGAGTTTTGATGGGCCAGGTGAAATATCCCCTTCAGCACCTTACTGCAGTTCTTGTCAATCATCTTGCCATGAAAAACATGCGTATTACAAATACTGTGGCAACACTGCATCTTATTTCAGTCATTAATCTTACCTGCACCTTAAGAAAACACCTTTTCAAGTACTGATGTCTATTTGGGATGTGAACAGGATCCTATTTGCTGTGGGAAACGAAAATGACCTAATCTTGAATGGATGTAATGGAACACTTTAGCCATGGCAGTATTTAGTCTTACTACTAAACCACCAGCCTAGCAAAAAAGCTAGGTGAACTGGTGCAGAAATTAAGCAGAATATCTCATGACAGAGAAGGACAGATTTAGGCTGGATGTTAGGAGCAAGTTCTTTACCATGAAGGTGATGGAACACTGGAACAGATTGCCCAGGGAGGTAGCTGAGGCTGTTCAAGGCCAGGCTGGACAAGGCTCTGAGCAACCTGATCTAGTGGAGGATGTCCCTGCTGGCTGCAGGGGAGTTGGACTGGATGACCTTTGTAGGTTCCTTCTTAACCCAAACCATTCTATGATTCTATGGTTATAAGTAAGAAAATTCATATTTGTGTAATTGTAAAGTTACTAATTTCAAGCACTGTTGGAGTTAGGAGAGCATCCTTTCTGTAACCCCTAGACTTTATTTGCAAAGAGCACTGTTCTCTGAAGTCCATGTCTAAGCCTGGTACTGTGCATGCTATTTTTTTTTCTGTTGTTGTTTCTTGCAGACAAGATCTAGCACATCTAAAATCTTCTGGTCCTACAATGGAAAATTAACATCATCCCTAAGAGGCTGGAATATAAACTAATAAGGCAGGTTTCCAGAATCTGATTGCATCAGTCAGAAAGATACAGTATGAAGAGAAAAGTGAATATCCCCTGGGGGGTTAATGTGGAATGGATACCAGTCTTGTTTGAACAAGGTGCTTTGCATTTTTAGGTAGGTAGAGGTATTGGGAATTGCAGCCTGTCAGAACCAGCATCTCTAAGGGGGGTGGAATGGAGTGCAGAACTTTTCCAGGTACAAATATCAGCAGTTTATGGTAGAATATGTAATATATTAATACAATAATTTAAAGAAACCCTTTATACTCCATGAAAGATGAACTGTGAAGATACTCACCTGTTCTTTGTCTTCATATCGTATGAAGACCAGAGAGACTGTTGGGATTCTCTTTACTTTAAAGAAACATGGGAATCAGGCTTGTTCTCCCTTGTTTCAGCATAAATCACAGAATCACAGACTATTAGGGGTTGGAAGGGACCTCAAACGATCATCCAGTCCAACCCCCATGCCATGCCAGAGCAGGATCACCTTGGGCAGGTCACACAGAGATGCATCCAGGCAGGTTTTGAAATTCTCCACAACCTTTCTGGGCAGCCTGCACCAGGACTCTGGCGCTCTCACGGTGAAAAAGCTTTTCCTTATGTTTGTTTGGAACATCCTCTGCTCCAGCTTGCACCCATTGCCTCTTGTCCTATCATTGGACATCATTGAGCAGAGCCTGGCTCCATCCTCCCAATACTGCCCTTTACATCTTTATAAACATGAATGAGAACACCTCTTAGGCTCCTCCAAGCTGAGGAGACCCAGCTCCCTCAGCCTTCCTATAAGGGAGATGGTTTACTCCCTTCAGCATCTCTGGGGCTCTGTGCTAGACTCTTTCAAGCAGTCCCCTGAGGTCCTTCTTGAACTGAGTGGCCTTTACCTCCCTTGTACTTTCCAAATCTGGAATTGCCATAGCTCCAGAGGTGGCAGTTCTATATAAATCCAGTCCTTAGCTGTGGTGTAGTCCCCAGTGAAAAATAAGAGACCAATCATTTGTGAGTGTTTACAGTTGGATCTTCTGAAGATCGTCATCTTTTCTTAATGACAAAATGTATCAGATTCATGTGCTCAACAGCATCACCTCAGAGTTTCTGTGGTAGTGGCAATGTGGAACATCTGATGGAATCTCTTGTGAAATGCAAGGCCACCTTCTCTTTGACTGTGCTTACTGAGATCTCTAGGGACTTGCATATTTTAAATTGAGTATCAAATTCCTGAAGTGCAGAAAGCTACCCTGGAGTGATGAGATGGTCCATGTTTGAGGCTTAAACATCCTTGTGAGGCCACCTCATTGTTTTACACTCTCATTATGGAAGCCCTAATATTTCCAGAGTTCACAAGCTGGGTGAACAGTTGCTTTAAGCTATTGAGCTGATGCCTAAGAACAGCCCAGGGGGGTGCTCACTTGGATCTACATTATTGATTGAAGCATTCTCCCTCACTGCACTTCACTGAAGTGGAGCCAAGAACAATAAGATAAGAATTAATGTAAGTTGCAAGGGAGTTTCTCAGACTATGCTGCTGCACATTAGCCTGGCTGAAGAGAAAAAGAAGCTGATACTCGAGTCTTTGGAGATGCAAAGGGTCTGGTCAGTCCTTGAAGGGGAAGCACATGAATGGTCCAGTTGTCATCGCATTTTATTTTTCCTCCAACTTTGACTAATGGTGCATTTCCTCTGGCCTCCCACGGGCCCTTCGTGGCTGACTTGCTTTGTCACTCTTCACATCTAGTCACTGCCTTTACTGTCCATGCTGTTCCCATGGCAGAAACCTGGTGTCCTCTGAAAAAACGCACAGGCACAAACCATCTGTCGTTCTTCCCACTCCTCTTTCAAGTGACCACTTCCCATATTGTGTGGCCTTGCAGACTTAAAGCAGTCTGCCTCCCCCCTGCCTGCCTGGAGTACATGCCAACTCTTTCCCTGCTTGATAAGGAACCTCCTGACATTCTGCCTGTAAAAATACTAATGGGCATCTCCCTGTTGATAACCAGCTATGCCTTTTCATTATGTTCATGTGATGATAAGTTGTCTGGATCAACAAGGAGTTGTCCCTTTTGCCACTTCACAGGCAAAGGGTCAAATTAGGTGTGAGTTGTGAAATTAATCACTGCAACAGCAGTTTGTAGTATGCTATGGAGAAAAGGAAAAAAGAAGCTGGAGAATAGAAGTGGAAATCATTGTAGGGCACAAAGAACCAAAGTGGTCATTGGAATGGGCTGCCCAGGGTGGTGGTTGAGTCACCATCCCTGGAGGGGTTCAAGAGGGGATTGGATGTAGCACTTGGTGCCATGGTCTAGTCATGAAGTCTGTGGTGACAGGTTGGACTTGATGATCTTTGAGGTCTCTTCCAACCTTGGTGATACTGTGATCAAGAAGAAAGGAGAAAAGAATGGCTGGCAGTGCTGTACAGGATGTTGAGCTTGGCCTGCATGCTGTGCTGGATTCAGTCTCCTGCACCTGTGGACTGTCAAATCATAGACCAAGGTAGTTCTTGAATATGGTATGAGAGTTCTAAGTAATCCACACCCAAGGTATCTTAGGGAGAGGACACCCAGCTGCACCAGAAACAGTGCTGTTGTGCAGACATTAGTTGATGATGTTCCTTGCACCTCTCTAGATGTGGCCCCACCAGAAGTATGCTCATAAGGCTGGTAACAGGTGCTCTAGGAAACTCTGCAGCTGTGGCCATTAATGCAGGCCAAGCTGTGGCTCAGCTGCATCTGTCAAGTGGACAACACTGATAGTGAAGCTATGCAGACTTTTATCTATAAAAATTAGGAAAAAAAATCAAACACTTCTTTGGTACATTGTGTGAAAAAAAAAATGGGAGCAATTTAGATGCCAAAGATGTCAAAATCTGAACTGTTAATCTGAATTACATGGATCTAGTCTCTGCTGAAAATGAAGTTGAATTGATCTAAATTATAGGTGGAACTTCTAAGCTAAGATTACAGTCCATCCTTCTAAGGCAGTGCTTGACAATATCCCTATGATGTAGGAATAATGTTCTCTGAATCATGCATAGTTTAGACTCATTGCTTGGGGACACAGTTTCTTGGGTCTGTTGATGCCAGGGCTGCACTCACAGCAGTATTTAAGAGAGTTAGAAGAATAGAATAATAATAGAAGAAAGCATGTAGATAAACCTGAAGTTTATGTGTAACCAGAATGACCATGTTTTTCCAGGGCCATTAAGCAAGTTTAGGAGGAGCAGAATGCAACTCAGAGGTCAAACTTGTCAAACACACCAAGAGCTCTGTGTGAATTTGGTTCTAACTTCAGAAACTGGGGAGCTGTGAGGGTAGGATGGAAAGTGAAACTCCACTGAAAAGCTTCCAGTTTGTTTTCTGAGGTGAGAAGCCTGAATGTTGTGCTTAGAATATAAAGCTGAAGGTGTGCTGGGTTGGTTTGAAAATAACAGCTATTCTCATTTCCTTTAATTATTGCAATTTTGGTCTTTTTCCACGGCTAAACCCCAGTTCTTAGCTAGTCAGAATGAACTGGCAGAAGAAATTCACTCTCTTTCATCTTACAGTGTATCTAGCAAAGCAAAAACCAAGACTTTGAACATTAATTCCTATGTCTGTGGCTTGGTTTGCTGTAGTAGGAATTGTGGTTTAAGGGTTTTGTCTTCTCTTACCAAAGTTAATTGTTAATTGCATCATCTTTTCTCTAGCCACTTTCACAAGGAATGACTGCCTTCTGTGCTGATGACAGATCTACCCCTCTGTTATCAGACATTGCTCTTTTGCCATCTCAGTTTCATAACAGTTGCCTGTGCCTGGGAGCCAGTGGAGCAGCCACGCTGGGCAAAGCAGTTCTCTCAGAACAATGGATGACAGAGCGATTCCCTTCCACACAGCTGGGGCACTGTGGTTGTCTTAGTTATCTTCCCCACGGTCCCCCTTCCCCTGCTCTGAATTCTTAGAACGAATCATAAAGTTGCTCTATGAACACACAGGGACAGTGCTATAGCAACTTGAGAGAAAAAAAAACAAACCAATTTTATGGCACTGCTATGCATCACCTTTGTCAAAATTGTCAGGAAAGAGATGATTGTTGCAGGTGGAAGAGACTGCTGGATGACCATCAGAGCATGCACAGGGAATAAATTTGCCAAATTTCTAGTGTTTATGCCAGCAATACTGCTTCCTTTTCTCTCACTACTGTCATTTAAGTCATTTTGCTACAGCTTGCATACTGGCCTCCCTCCTGTGCTCAAGGAAGAAGTGGGTCTGGCACTTACACTGTGCTGAAGTTCTGCAGGGCCCTAGGGGTTCAGTTTGCAGTGATGCAGTTGTACTGGCACAAAATTCTGGAGATGTACCAGCACAAAGCAAAGTTTGTATGGAAGCAGCTTGCTCTGAAAACAGTCTGCAAGTAGCACAGATGTCCTCATGGAGATGGGTTCCCAGGACTAGATCTCAGCTGTGTTAAGAATCAGCTTTGTATTCACGTACCGCCTTGAAATATTGTCTAATAGTTGATTTGAACAATATTTAGCAGAGATCATATTTCTAGTTTGGGATTCCCTTTATCCATCTTTCATTAATACAGGGATTCTCCACAATCAGACCAGCACCGCAGAACAGCTGGATCTATTTTGGCTTGACAAGGGGCATGGGCATTTCTTTATATATATTTATGGCTCTCGTGAACACTCAGAATGCTTTTTATAAATATTAAAAATAATCAAGGGTTCTGGAAAGAATTCTTATTGGATTGCCATCATCTGCAGGAGTTCTTCCATCTTCCTCTAGATTATGTATTACTAGCTGACACTGTGAACTAACTGGTCCAGTCTGGGAATTTCTAGCTATAGCTAGAGGAAAAGGGAGGCAGCGAAGGGAATTGGTATCTCCTGAACATCAGAAAGAGCAAATACAATACAGGCGGCAGCCTGGCTGCCCCTGGAGCAAGTCAGAAGCAAGAAGCTTGCAAGAAGGCACCTCAGAAAGCTCCCCAGAGTTTTACTCTGCCTGCTGCACCCGCTGTGGTTACCCTTGCTAGGTTACTTGCCCTGCTTGTCTTGAGGTAGCTAGAGCTGGAGCATGTGTTTTCCATTTAGAGCTTGGAGGATGCCCAGGTCCGACTTGGCATGCTGTCTGCACTGGGCATCAGCAGTACAGATGTGGAAACCACAAACCCGATTAATATGAGCCTAGAGTAAAAACTCAAATAAGCTTATAAATAAAACCAGACTTGGAGATTATTTGTTTCCATATTAGTCTATAATAGACCCTACTCAATATGTTTGTTTTATTTGGTTTGGTGACCGACATAGGTATTTATATTTCCAATAAAAATTGAAATCAAAATACAACAGAAGAAGTAAGCTTAAATTATTTGTGCAGAAGATGATTGCAACTGTCTGAAGCGTGTAATTCCTTACATGAAATGTTAGCCTGCTTTGAACAGAGATGTCACAAACTCCATATTTAATTTACCATTCTATCATAGCTCCAAATCCTACATTTATAGATTAAAATGGACTCCTAAATGCACTCTAATCCTCAGTGAACAATCCAGAGGTGTTGGATAGCTTGATGAGTCTAATTCTTGGTGTAAGCACCATCTGTGTGATCTTGGGTGAGTCACTAAATGATCCTCATGTCTTAGCTTAAAGTATGACTGTCTTCTTTTCCCCTGCCAGTCTCCTGCTGAGCTCCAGGCATGGTTAAGGACCTTCAGTGTTCATTTCCACAGCTACTCCCGTGCAGATAATTAAATGGTCCAGAGAAGAGTTCCAGAGAACTATCTGAGACAGCAGTACTGACAGATGTTTTACTCGGTGGAAAAGATCTTCTCCTGGGAACTGCTGGCTCTTTACCCAAGGTGAGATTGCCTTGATTCAGCTCCATTTAAGCACATAAGAAAAATCGACGGTTCGGCAGCTAGTTTATTTTGGCTGTACTATGACACTTAGGATGGGACACCTGCATAAAGCCTGACAAGTCTTTGAAGTGAGACTTGTATCAAGGCTTTGTACACATCTGTGGTACATAGTATCTACAAGTGATCAGTTAGGCTTACCAAGCTCTCAGACCATACCAAGGTGACCTCACTGGAATTGTGCTCTTTTCCCCTAAACCTACGAAGTAGAAAATGAAGGGAAATAAGCATTTCCACATGCTAGTTTGGATCTCACATAGGCTATCAAAGGAGCATGCAGCTCTTGCATCCCAGTGGGATGAACCTTGGGTAAGTATTGGAAGTGACTTTTTTGGGCTAGTGGGGCTCTAAGACAAATGAATCAACAAACAGTACTCTCTTCCCATTTTTGCCTTGCAAAAACACAAAGGATAAACTCCCACAGCCTTTCTTAGGATGTCAATGGCAGAGGAAAGACACCAGCAGTTACTCCATTCAGATGTCCAGTTTTTCATTCCAATTGCTTCTCTGGGTTCCTTTTTTATTCTTTTTCCCTCCTCAGCTGGTTGAGCGATGACCTGCTCTTATGAAATGAGTTTTCAGCTTCACAATGGTCCTGACTTCTCATTGTTTGAAAGGCAAAAGGGTCACTCAAAGTAAACTCTCTCATGCTAGACAGTGTTTTTGCACATGGAAATGTTGGAGGGCCACTCTGTGCTGTCAGCCCAGAAAGGCTAGAAGATGCCTTCAGATTCCCCAGGTGCCGCTGTGTTTGTTTTCTAATGTTATTGCACATACGATATCATTAATATTAATGTCCAAAGCTTGTCTGGTCAAACAGAGTCAACACATCTAACCTATTAGTCAGCCACAGGAGGAAAAAAAAAGAAAGGATTAAGTCAACACTGTAAGGAATTAACCCTTTCTATTGCCCAGAGAAGAAATCAAAGATTATGTGACCTCCTTGAATTGCAAAAGGGACTTGATTTGTCTTTCACAAAGTAGTGGAAATGCAACAGCCTGTGTCCTGCAGGAATCAGAAGAGACTGGTAACTTAGAAGACTTCATTCTCTTTCCCATGATATGTGCCATTGAAGGGCAGGAAGTTTCCCTTCCACCCAACTTTCTCTTCTTTCCAATCTCCATTTCCCTGTGGGCTGCCTCAGGTACTGGGCTAGGCTTGGCACGTAGACACAATTAGAAATGTAGGCGCGACTGCATGGAGCAAAGCGTCCAAGTGCTGAGTGAGTTACCAATGGGGCGTAACAAAATGCACAACCAAGTCAAAGAAAAATGGAAAATATTTCATAAAATTCATCTTTGCATCCCTTTTTCCTCTCTTGATATATGGCCCCTTTTTCACAGCTGCCCGGGCCCTGGCCTGCGTGTAAATATGTCAGTGCAGCAATGAGACGGAACACGGTCACAGGAGCGCCGGCGGCTGTTCCCAGATAAAACACTGAGCTGGAGCCCAGGCCTTTATTGTAAATAAAGATCAAGGCAAAGCAGCAACATTTCTGCTCGACTCAAGCCTGCCAAGGTTGCTAGCCCAGCTCCTTTCATGACTACCATATGTCCACATGGATTTCCCCTTCTAGAAAGTGACATGTTACTCTTCTGACAGCTCTGCAGCCATTGCAAGTTCCTCGATACTTTCCATGTGTTGCTTCACAATAACCTGGAAACACTGGTGGTGGATGGGGCAATGGGTGCATGTGTGGGCATGGCAAGGAGAGACAAACTTCCAACTGTTCATCTCTAACACTGCTGTACCTTAACAATGACTTTGCGGGGCCCAGGACACATTAAAGGGTTTTTTGTCTCTGCTCAGTAGAGGGCACTGGATCCTATAAATAGGAATTGATACAGTAAAGCACAAAGGGCCTGATCGCTTTAGCAGATGGGCTAATCTTTTTAATTCTGGATACTGGTGGTATGGGGGGAAAGTCTGTGACTGTCTGTTGTGTGCTGAGGGACAACCATGGCATGTGTTAGCAGGTGATAAAGTCACCTTTTACTTTTTTTTTCTTTTAATTAGTAGCTACGAAGAGCAGTCATCTGGAAATCAGGTTAGCTTAAGCACTAGTCAGCTGACACAACTGAGGGGAAATGCAAGCACTTACAAACTAGAGGTTGAAGAGCCAGGGTGAGGTGGAAAGTGGTTGAATTGTGCAGGCTTGTTCCACAGGTGAACTACATGAGTGGTCTGAGGGGAGCTGGCTGAATCAGGGAGTTTACCCTTCTTCGTAGCCTTTGATCCAAAGGCCCCACAATTTCTCTACAAAGTGATCAGTTTTTCCAGTGAATTTGTCTTGTTCTCAGCAATACCCACAAATAACACTCTGTCAATCTGCCCTGCTCTGCTCCCCTGCTTTTGACACTGAGTTCCCTTTGCTGTGTGCTGGGGTTTGCATTTTCCTCGTTTATGGCTCACATGAGCTATAAGCCAATGAGACTAACAAAAAAATACTAGGAATGTAGGGGATTTTCAGATGACTTTTAAGTTTAGATGGATCTTCTGCATCTATGTTGTAACATAACTCTTTTAATAACAAAAAGTTTTAATGCTAATAAAGAACATATATTAAAAAAACTTCCTAAGCCTTCATCTGCCACTAGTCTAATATGTTGAAGATTTGGCACACTCATATAATTCAATAAGAGCTGAAGTTATTCATTCTCCACACTGACAGATACTGAGTTCTTGAGCTGACCTAAGATGCTTCACTTTAGATGACAGCTCCAAACACAAGTTAATTGAATGCTACCTCAGTATATGCTCTAGATCTGTTGGAGAAAACTGCAGGGTGATGTTGTTTCACAAAAAGCAGAGAGTTATTGAGGCTTTTACACTTCTACAGCCACACATCTCGCTACACCCCAGCAACTGCCAGACACAAACAAGGTTAAATGTGTTGGAAAATGTGGCAGTGGCTTCCAGCATTTGCTGATTCCTGAGCTTAGTGGGGCTCAGGCATGCCTGCCTTGCATAGCAGCAAGATAAGTCTCAGAGCTGGGACAGAGGGGCAGCTTTGCCTTCACACACCCTCTCTCTCACAAGTCTGAGCTCCTGCCTTTGCCTTGGCAATACAGGATGTGGTTCAGGAGCTGCCCATGTGCCACAGGTGGCTGGCCCTTGCCCTGTAGTGCTGTGCTGCTGTTGCCATTTCAATCAGATAGAAGCTAGGATTGCTAAGGGCTGTGGGTTTGGGGTTTTTATTAAATAGGTCAGCAGGCCCTAGCAGTTGGCAGCCATCTCCAGTCTGGAAGCTGTGTGATGAAAGGCTATATTATGGCAGGCTCCAGTGTATCTTTTTATCTGTCCTACTTGGTACGGCATGTTCCAGGTGGAGACTGGCTGGATGCTAGCGCTAAACCCTGCCCTACTGCTTTTCCCTGGTGACAACAGCAGTATCCTGGCCCCTTGTCCTGTGTTTAGATCCCAGCTCCCTTTGCCCTGGAAACTACTGCTCCCATCACAGTTACTTGATATATGGAGACTTCCCGACTTGAGCACGTTATTCTGGGAAGGGATGAACCTGAACTCCTTTTCAGATAAATGTGCTCTCAAAGAGGTTGCTGTAGTCTGTATTAGGTTAAACCTGGTCTGTATTTTGTGACCAGCTTCACCTTCCACTGGTCTGCATTTTGCAACCAGCTTCACCTTCCACTGAAGAAACCTGATATTGTACCTTAATTTCTGGTAGTAGACAAGTAGGTAGGTGATAAACTTGGCCATAAATTGGTTCAGTAGCAATTTCCCTTAGCAGCTTTAAAATGTGGGGCTCCTTGCCAGGTTAATGGGGTACAGGGACAGGACACTTCTGCTGTATCCCCTAGAGTCCTGACATTCTGAGGTGTTGCCTGGCTCAGCTCCTAGATGTGAGAAGAAGAAATACCTTTTACTTCTCCCCCATGATTTCCTGATGTTTGCTGGAGTGGAGAACAGACATGACTCACTGCAGAAGGTACTGCGCAGTGCTCCTGGGCATCTGATCTGCCAAGCAAGGTTGGTAGCATCAGCTCCCATGAGATTTCCCTCTCCCAAGGAAAGGCTGTTGTCAGCCCCAGCTAACTTTCAGAGGCCTGACATCAAACTGTATAGAATTTTGTTAGAAGCTGACTGAAAACTTGGTGCTGTTATTATCTGACACTAGCTGAAACAAAAGCCAAATGTTGATGAATGTCTGATCCGAAAAGTAAACAGTTTGATTTTCTGTTTTTTCTTTTTTTTTTCTTTTCCTTTGCAAGTCAGGGGCCCTCTAGGGTTTTATCTGATTTTGGCAATCTCCTGCACATTTTGGGGCCTGGAGCATGTTTTTAATTGTTACATCATAAAAGTTGCCAAATAAAGTTGAATGCTCCTTAAAAACTCTCTCAATTTTGTGGAACTTCTCAACGGCTTGACTAATACAATAATTACTGGAACTAGGCTATGTTGCCTAGTGGCAAATGGAATTTCTTCATAATGATCCTGTCTGTCATTAATAGCAGGATTTCTTCTTTCTCTCAGCGGGAGAGAGGCCAGAAAGCCATGGTATCTCTCTTTTTTAATGACAGCCAACAGCAAACAGATAAAATAATCAATTATATCTACAGATAGGCAGATAAAGTATAATTTATCATGTCAGAAACAAAAATGTTTTTAATTGGGCTGTTAATCATTTTGTAATTTTAACTATATAGATGAGGGCTCTTTGTGCTCAGACATCACTAATATTTCATACATTAGCTGGTCTTATTATAGCTTTAATAATAGTGTTTACAACTAACTGCCAAAGTATAAAATGTGATTTCTGCTCTCATTAGCTGAAACCCTCCCAGTTATAAAGGGATGCCCTTCTCTTTTATATTTGTCCTTCTAGAAGGATCTGGGGGGGGGAAAAAAAGGGGGTGAGGTGTGTTTCATCGAAGTACTTAACTTTAACAGTTCCCAGAATATGTTGATCTTTCTGTTTGATCAGGAGTGCCCATATTAGTTACCAACAAACACATTACTGACATGATGATTTTGTGGTTTTCTTACAGCAAAGCAGATTAGTATAACACAGCAGGGACTGGAAGTTGAGAGTTTTGATTTCTAGTCATACCTGCATTGTCTTGTGGGAAGCTGGGCAGATCATTTAATCCCTCCTAACTTGTTCTCCCTGTCTGTAACAAAGGTATTAGCTGCCTCATCAGGCAGCTATAGAGTATGTGAATGTTGTAAGAGTCCTGAATGTTTGTAATAAAGATGACAAACATCTGGATGGATGGCTGCAATAGCATCCTCTCAGACAGCTACCTCTTTGAGGATGGAAATGGGAAGTTTATAGCTGGAGCTAAATTTTCCTTATCTTATAACTGGAAATGTCTTCATGATGCTGCCTAACTTCAGGATCAGTGAGGAATCATCCAGCAGAAATTTCTTACAGCACTGGGGTACTTTGGCTGTCTGCTCTGGTTATTGGTGTCACAGACAGATGCCCTGTGTGGGACCAGATTTCTATTTTACTTATGAATTCTACATTTAAAAAAAAAAGCCAGTTGTGCTAGAAAAAGAAATGTTGTGACTCTTGAACATCCCATTGCCTCAAACACATTGGATCACTTCCCTGCTTCAGAAGTGTTTTGCAGAGACAAATTAATCCCCATTTCTCTTACCATGGTTTCCCTCTGAAAAGCTCTGTCTGCCTTAAATCAAGAGCCAGCCCTACAGTACCAGTTTGGGAGAAGAATATGCACTTACTGTTGTTTGGCAAGAGCAGTTTTCACTCTTGGTGTTACGATGGGTGGGTTTGGCTATGGGTTTAATTTTGCATCCATAGCATCTCCCCAGTACTGCATGTTACGGAACAGGCAGGACTGGATCTCCCCTGGGAAGGGGGGAAATGTAGTGGACTGAGTGAGTTTTTCACATGTTTGATGGCAAGATTGAGGCTGTATTCACACTGGGAAACAGGGAGGAGAGGCTCTGGGGCTGACTTGCCCAAGTACAAATAAATTGGAGTTGCACAAACATGCAAAAAATTCCCAGAGAGTCACGTTGCACAACTTAATGGGCCTGGTGCCTTCACCTGTGCCCATTTTATGTGACTCTTAACTCTGACATTAAATAAAAATGAGACTTGCTCTAATGACATCAACAGCCTGTGGTGAAGAAAATATGCTGCTACTTTGATACAGATCCCTTTTTAAGGAGGACACAGTAGACAGCTAAGGTTCTTTTTTCCCATCTGTTAGGTGAATGTTACAATTCCCTACTCAGAAGCTTGCTCTCAATAATGTTCAATTTCAGTATTACACCATGATTTTTGATAAGAATATGGTGAGCTGCTGCTCCTGGTTTTGATACCTTGATTTTACACTCTTTCTCAATTACATGAAAGCATAGAAAAGGGGGCATGAGTCGGCTGGGGGAGGGGAGCAAATAGTATGGAGAGGGTGTTAAATGAACCAGCTGTTATGTGTGAAGTATCTGCTTTCTAATTGCTTCTGTTGGAATTCAGGGGGAAAAGGCACTGGCTACACTTAATTAATAAGGCAGGACTCACACAAACTCCAGCTGTGAGCACAGGACTGGTCTTTAATGGATAAGCTCAAGAGGTGGGGCAGAGAGTTTGATTTCCTTGAGCTAAATCCCATCACAGGCTGCTGGTACTGTGTGTGTCCACTTAAGCCTTTTGGTTGGTCTGTCTGAACCAGACATGAGGTATCTGTTGCTGTCCACGTGCCCCACACCAGGAAAAATGATCTGTCCTCACAAATCAAAGGTGTGAGGCTGTGTTTCAAGCTGAGTGAAACTGCTGTGTTTTCACTCGAGCTTGGAATCCCCAACATGTGGGGATGGTTTGATCAAAGGTCTTAATGCAGACTTAACAAAAGCATGGGCTTTTGCAGCTGCACCCAGATATAGGTTTGCCCCTTGGTCCTCTTTTCTACCTAGTTCCAGAGGGTTTGGATTTTGCATCCTCTCAGCATCTCACTCCCATCTGGACTCTGCCTCAGGAGCTTTGCTGCAAGAGTAGCATTGGTGGGGTGGCTGTGCAGATGATGTCTCCAGATCAGGTCCAAAGGCCATTTTCCAATGATTGCTTTGAGGAGTTCTGTTCATTTGGGTTTTTTGAGACGGGCTTAAAAGAATCTCCCCAAGTTACAGACAATGCCCCTAAAAGTCACACAAAAATGTGTATGTCACAGTATTCCCCCATTTAGTCCTGCTCCAGATGTCACTGCTGTAGGACAACCCCTGCACCAGTGCTGCTTGTTTAAGGGTATTACACCAGGAAAGTGTGGAATCAGGAAAATGGTGGAGGGGATCTTCCCGTGTAGTTAAAAACCTGGTTTCCCTTACTGGCTGTGGAGGGAAGTGAGCTTCCTGCTTAAGGTGAGGTGTCATTTACTGGATGGAAGCCTTTGTGTCCCAGCAGGCCTACTCCTTCTGGAGCCGTTGCTCAGAGCAGGTCTCTCCCAGTGTGATTGCTCTCCCTCCCAGGCCCTCTCTTTTCCTGGCACCATGCCTCCGCCTTGCATCAGTCCTGACGCTCCCCAGATGAGTACTAGGGTCAGCACGAGGGAGGGGAGGTGTCCATGTGGCTGCAGATGGGTTGGGAGAGGAGGAGTGCTGGTTTTGGCACAGAGAGCCCAGCTGTTTGTTCTCACCGCACCCTTCCTCCCCAGGCTGGAGCTGAGCAATTCTCCATTTGACGTTGGCAAGCCCCTTTTCCCCCCTCTCTCTGCTTGGGGTCACCCACACCTTCAATGAGCTCCAACAGTGCAGGAACCCTGCAGATTTCTGGTCAGAGCCCCTTGTTGTTTTGAAAGGTAAAATAATCCAAGGCTCAAACCTGCAGGAGGATTTGGGTGTTTCACTGATCCTGATTCCAGTGACAGCTAAGCCTGACGTGGGACTAAACACACAGATGCATCAATAGCTCCAGTCCTTTGAGGTAGCTATGTGGAGCTGGACTTCCCACCCAGACAGAAAAACAATTCTCGGGTGTTACAGCATGTTTCCAGGCAAGCAAGGTGGGGCCTCGCTTTGCAAAGCTCTATAAACAGCAGCTCTTTGTCTCCTCCATTTCTCTTCACCCCGAACGTGTTGCTGTTTTCAAAGGTCGGTTTCAAAGTGCTGATTCACAGCCACCAGCCGTATTGTTTTATCTGAGGAGATTAGGGCTGAGAATGTTGTGGTTTTGTAGTGAAAAGACTCCATTGGAAATAGCAGCGTATTTGACATGAGACTGTTATTTATGCTCAAGTAATCGTCTCATTTAAGGATAAGGAGTCTTTCTGGATCTTTTTTTTCAAGTTTAGATCAATCATGTATGAAGACAAACTCCCACTCAGCCTCCCTTGGCCCCTTATACTTTCATTTCACTCTTCTTCTGCTCATTATTTTATGATTTTGTCCTTGACTGGAACATTTCTCTCTTGTTCTTCTTTACATGCACCATTAAAGAGGGAAAGAACTTACATTTCAAGTTCAAGCCTCATGTAGCTCTTAAGCTATAAATAATGTTTTATACAGATTTGAAGATTATTAAATCCTTCTAGTTAGCCTCCCTCTTACAGCTCATCTGATTAGAGGGGACATATTCTTCTGAAACTTGTAACTATTTCTGTTTTGCTTTTGCAAGCAGACATGAGAAGACAGGATCTGGTTGTGTGTGTGCACTGCTGATCGGAAGACTTGCTGCAGGAATGCAAAAAAGCTTGCCTGAAAGAGAGGTGATTGTTGGCATGGAAAAGTCCTGCAATGCTGAGGTGTAGTAGACCTAAATACAGGCAAGTCTACAACTGAAATGGAAATCAGAGGAGATAAAGGCATGCAAAATACATTGGAGAGGTTTGACAGATACACAATCAGTGAAGGGAATGCTTTGGTATGAGGAGATAGTTATGCTCAGGTAGTAACTGATTTTGGACAGCTGTGGGAACTAACCCCTGGGCTCTGCGCATTGCCTCCCCATAACTATGTACCAGGGCCAAGCATCTGAAGCTCTGCTTCTCCCTTCAAATGCAGCCAAACCAGCTGCCACAGTTTGCAGAAATCCTGGGTCTATAGCACTGTGCTGCTCTTCAGTCTGCTTCATGAAATCTACTCAGCTCATACACACCTTAGGGGTATGGCCAATTAGTTGGGCCCTGCCAGTATTATAAATGAGAGGTGAGCACATAGAGGAAAAATAGCCCTACTAGAGAAAAAAACTAGTGAAAAGTGCTGAGGAGTCTTACAGTAGACAGCCCACACAGTGAAACTGTCTCCTCCCATTAGAACATGGGCAACAACGAGGCAAATGTCTCTGCCTCCTGGGCCAGACAGGGTGGTGTTTTAATAATAGGCATAAATCTATTGTGCTTTTCTCCTCATGACCTGTGCTCTCTCAGGGCAATGCATACCCCAGAGAAGAAGCAGAATTTATGTGTACAATAAAATAATGAAGCTTCAGCAATATCAGCTGTTTGACGAATTTTAATATATATTTGCTATAAACCAGGCAGCAATTACCAGAATGTGATACCCAAATAAAAATCCATGATCCATTTGCATGACAGATCTTCAGTTTACTCACATCCATGTGAAGGAGACACATAAAAATAATACCCATGCTTAAAATCACTTAGCAGTCTGAAAGACCCCACAGTTGCAAGTGATACTGCAGTACTTAGCTGATACTCATGTTTCGATGGCTTTGCCTTCCTGATTCTTCCAGTGGTTCCTTTATGTCTTCTGGTATTTTGCCAAACACCTGTGAATCAGTGCACAACAAATATTCCTGCCATTTAATTTAGCCTTGCACAGAAAGGCTATATTAGGCCTGATGCAGACCT
Source organism: Dryobates pubescens (assembly GCF_014839835.1). Lineage (NCBI taxonomy): Eukaryota > Metazoa > Chordata > Aves > Piciformes > Picidae > Dryobates > Dryobates pubescens. The sequence goes on from NC_071636.1 coordinate 13,838,915, forward strand.
AATCCCAAACCTCTAAAGAGGTTTAAGGCACTCTGGTTTCACCTAATCCCGAAACCTAAACCAGAATCATTGAAAACCTCTGTAACACCAAAGGAATGGGCAAATAAAGGTTTTCCACTATGAAATTATTAAAAGGACACAGTGTATCTTTTGGATTTGAGACCTAAAGCTTTACCTAAGGAGCTTGGCCTGTCCACAATAAAAGTGTTTATTTTGAAGATAGGAGTTTGAAAGGTTTATTTGACTAGAGGACTGGTTTCACTCCTCCCATGTAAAAAAAACCAAACCAAACCAAAAAATGGGGTGACCCCTACAACAGTGAAAAATGGGAAAAGGGATGAACAAGTAACAAGGCAGGGAAGGGCAGCCCAGCAAAGTAGCCACAGAAAATGAAGCCCAGGTTTCTCTTTGAGCCTCAGTCATGGCCCCAAGAGAAAGAGCAAGAGCACAGACAGCTGGGCTGTTGGTTCATAGAATCAAAGAACAGTTTAGGTTGGAAGGGACCTTAAAGATCATAGTCCCAACTCCCTTGCCATGGGCAGGGACACTTCCTACTACATCAGGTTGCTCAAGGCCCCATCCAGGCCTGGTTTTGAACAGTTTCAGTGTTGGAGTCTTCCACTTCTCTGAGCAACCCATTCTAGTGCCTCACCACTGTAATAGTGAAGAATTTCTTCCTAATATCTAATCAAAATCTAGCTTCAAGTTCCTCACAGCAAACACGTGAGGGAAGAGTGATTTGTGGTACAATAAATACATTGCTACATCCAAATGGAGAATCTGTGCTTCTGAGATATTTTACACGATGGGAGATAACATGCAAGAACGTGCTCTGTAATGGAACTTTAATTACAAACTGCATCCAACCGTACTAAAGTTGATCTTGCATTAATTTGTGTTAAATTAATTGGATTCTCTTGTTCCTGAATTCTGGTAACCACCTTATTTTGCTGCATAACTCATTCTTTGAGCAAGGGGTATTTAATTTTCAAGGTGACTGCAGGGAGTTATTAACTGTACCATATTCTAACAAATATTTAGCTCTTAAAAATTAAAGACCTGAAAGTATACTGGACACGTGGCTTCACTATGCAGAGCACTTTATAGCAATGATCTGCTGCCATGAATATCTTAATTGATTTCAGCAAAACATGTAGGGAAATACAGAGGAATCGATTTCCTACTGATGAGAGGTTTGATCCAACTAGAAAAGCATGTCCCATATTTACCCTTACAAACTCACAATAAGTTTCCATGCCTTTGTTTTCATCAAGAAGTGGAACACAGCACTTATCTAACAGCATTGTGGTACTCCTGTTGTAATTTCATTTTGAGACGCTTTGCCTCTGTAGGCAAAAATAGCAGGAAAACTGAAAAGCCTTAGTTTTATCATGCACCCATCTTTCTAGCTGGAATTTACAGCAGTATAACCTTCTGAAGCTACATAAATGGCTAAGCTTTTATCCCCTAGTGACATGAGGGTGCTTTATTTGCTTTCTTTGAGCAAATCTTGGTGTACCTGGAGAGTAATGGGGCTGTTAAAGGGGAAGACTATGCCTTTCTGCAGTGCTGTCATGTGTACATGCACTAAGCTTGCCATCACCTAACGAGGGTGGATGGGCATGTAAGCAGGGTACAATTCCAATCCCACAGCAGTACTTTTGTTCTAGCAGCAACAACACATACTAGGTTACTGTTGCCTGATTTAGTGCAATTATGACACCTAACCACTAACTTCCATTTGGAACCAGTTAAGGTGACAACTTTCTTCTTTAAAGAAGTTCTCCTGCAGGAAAGCATCTGGAGATCTAAGTTTGGCTATGCTGCACCGAAAGACTTGGTTCTCTTTATCCCAGAAGAAACCCAGACTGCCAGTGGTTGCCAGAAGAGACAAGTGAATTCAGAACATGCATAAACAGTGCTCAGATCTCCTGGCAAACAAATACTGTGCCCTCTTCAGAGTGGAAGAGAGACTAAAACACTGCCTGGCACACACGCCCCCCCTTCACGACCAACTACGGCGTCAAGTTTTAAGTCACAAACTGACTCCATGCCTGCTGGAGGGCAGCAGAGCCCTACCCCGGGGCTCCAGCTGCTTCAAGCACTCCTCGTTGATGCTGAAACTCTCTACCAGATCTTGCCCTTCCTGTGTCCTGCTGTTCGTGTCTGGCTCTCCAAAGCAATGACACGTTTTAAGTCCGGCCTGGCCCTGCCTCCCGGTGAAGACAAGGTCCTCCCGGGTAACGGGATGGGTGAAGCCGAGAGCAGACGAGCACGGTGAGCCGCCGTATGGGCCGCACTGCTTTTCGGCGGCTACGAGAGCCTCCCTTATCGACCGGATGCCCCCGTGGCTACTCGGGAAGCAGCGAGGCTGCATAGCTGAACGGACGGCGCCGTGCGGAGCCCAGGGCCCGCCAGGCGCGGACAGCGCGAGCGCGCCTTCCTGCTTCCCCGTGACGTCATGCACAGTGGTGCGGGCGTTACGCCGGCGCTCGGCGCTCCTCTGCGTGTGCCTGGCTCCCGGCAGGCAGCCTTAGGTACAGCGGGAGATCGCCGAGTGATCGCTGTCACGCTTCCTAACCCGCCTTGCGAGCCGCGGTGCTCGGCTTGTCCCGCCTGCCCCTGGCCGTGACCAGCACCGGAAAGGTACGCGGAGATTGTCCCTTCCAGGGGAGCGAGTGGGCCGGGAAGACGGCCAAGCTAGGACGAATGCTTGAGGGAGGCGTAGCCTGTGGCTGATGTGAGGCCTCTACGAGAGGAAAGTAATATTTTTGATTATAGTCTGCACCTGTGTAATTGCAGTTAAGCTGCTCTGGAGCAGTTTGTCTGGAGAGTCTCCGTTCAGGGTCTTTTCTGATAGCTCCAACACTAATGCTTGTGCTTTCGAGTGCAAGAATACATGCCATAAAATAACTTACTGCCAGCCGTAAGCAGCAAACCCCGTAGTAAAAGTTTGCATTCTGGTGCACTGAGTTTTACAACCCCTCCATAATAATCCCAGTGCTTTGCTTTTGTGACCAACGGATATTAGTGTTTTTAAGGTATTCAAACTAAGCAGTAGTGCACAAATTTATGTAAACACTTCCTGGGGAGATCATGGTGAGGCAGGGAGCTGCCTCCAGATCTGGACTTGGGAAGCAGAACCTCAGGTGGGTCGGTGCTTGCTCTCTGCTTGTCCCCCACTATCAGCAATATTACAGTGGCAGTCCTCACGAAGGCTTACAAGTGCTTCAATACCTTCCAACTGAAAGCATTTACAAAAGTAAACCATCGTACTGGTAATAATACATATAATGTAGTAATTTGGAAAAACAAAACAAACAAAAAAGTACTGTTACCAGATGGAAAAAGCTCAGATCAGCCTGGTCCAAGCTCATAGCTGATCTAGCTTTGAGCTGGAGATCAGACTGCAGACCTCTTGAGGTCCCTTTCATCCAGCGTGACCCTGTGATGCTGCAATTCACACACTGTAATTTCATAACGCAAACTTCTATTCAGAAACAGCCTATGCAAATCTACAAAACTAGCCGCATTTCAACAGTTTTATTCAAGTTCCTAGGTGTTTGATTGCTATCAGAAAACGAAGGAAACCTTGGCTTAACGGATTTTCAACAGAGCGGTTGGTGGAAGGGGAAAGAGGAGGCCCAGGTGCGCTCATTTGTACCTGGAAGCCAAGCGGGGCGGGCGGCTCCTGGCTCGCGGAGCGGCAGCGCGGGCTGCGGAGCGCGCGGCGCGTCGCTGCTCTTGCTCCCTCTGCTGGCCGCCATGTTAGGCTGGGTCGTTGCGCGCCTGGCGAGGCTGTGGGGCGCCGGCCGTGTTTGCTAGGTGACGTTTTATGCATCTAGGTGGCATTCCGTGGATCCCGCTGGCATTCCGAACGTTCTCGTGCAGCGTTTGGATGACAGCTGGGTACTGTTACCTGAGGTTCTGATTCCTTTGTTGTATATTTTTCTTCAGAGTAGTGCTGGTGGTTTCACATGGAGGAAATGCCACTTTGTAGGCCGCTTGAGAGTAGAAAATAACCTAATGTCCAGATCCAGTAGCTTCACTTCGAAATAAATGCGGTGAAAAACGGGCACGGTGTTTACTCTGGCAGAGCTGGGGGGCATGGGAAGTGGCAATCTGTGTGTGACTTGGGGAATCATTTTGAAAAGCACTGCTCCACGCTGGTCTCTCTGTGACCTGTCATTCTTCCAGAGCTCCTTCCACCAACCTCCAGGTTTAGTAGCATTTCTGTGAGGCTTTTAGAGAGGGACTTTTTGACTGGGAAGTCTTTTTGTTAATAATTTGTCCTGTTCCTGTAAGTTACGTGGAGTGTAAAGGACATTTTATTATTTATTTATTTTTTAAACTAAATTACTGCATTTTAAAGAAACCGCTGGGGTTACCTCTTGTTTGATGGTGGGGTTTTTTGTTTGTTCTGGTGTTTTGTGGTTTGTTTTTTTTAACGATTCCTATCAATATTTTTATTGATTTGCAGGTAAACTAGTTTTTTTTTCTTGTAAAAATATCCCGTGATCAGGAAATCTTAACACTGTTTGTTCTGGCTTGGATGTGTTATTACCAATTACAAAGAATTCTGCAGATGGCAATTGTGTTGGTGCATGCACTGGAATAGGCACCAGTTTCTAATATCATATGGTCTGGGTTTGGTTAATTGGTGTAGAGACTTACTTTAAGCTTTAGAATGGCATTATTAGAGTCGTGTCCTATTAGGGAGTACATCTGTTGCCTAAGCACGTTACTTCTTTCCTGACCTTGTTGACCATTTTAGAACACTGTGAATTTCTTTTTGCAAAGTAAGGTAAAACTACTGACCTGTCTGTGTTCTGCTGTCTAAAGAGACACCTTTTTTTGGCTTTCTAGCGTGTAGTGCATCAGGTTTTATTATGTTTTCTTTTTAGTCTGGCTACTGTTTGTCTGCGAGCTCAACCATAAAAACATTAGAGCAGTAAGAACTGTAAGCCAGTTGTGGCTGCTTACCTTATGCAGGAGAGCTAACACTGAAGATTCTGGTTTTCCAAAATTATATTCTATGAAGCACTGTCTTCATTGGTGAAAACAGCTTCCAGCCTTAGTGATTCTATGACTACTCTTCTGTAGTAAATGATTTTGTTGTAGCTATGCTGGATTATAGGTGTACGTCAGTGAGATTTCTGGGATTGTGGAGACAAATTCAGTAATGATTGAAATTAACAAGTGAAGGCAAATTTAGTAGTGATTGGGGGGGAGAAAAAGACAAGATTGACTTTGGGCTTGGGCATCTCTTCTGAGTTTTGATATTGATGACAATACTTTTGTGCAAATTTGAAACCTCAGCACAGTATTATGTGGTTTTGTGTGTGTCTTTATACAGGGGAAAAAAAAGGTATGTTTAGTAGCAGTAATAGTGGTGTGATCCCCAAAATATCTGTGTGGGTAGATTTATGCTTTCTTTGTAAGAATGCAGCTTTTCTGCACTGGAATATACTTGGTAGTACAAATAAAAGGTTTTGAATTAGTAATAGCTTGAAAACTGCTTTAGCTACTGAGGGTTGGTTGGTGGTAGGGTTAGGTGTTTTTTCAAATTATTGTTCTCTCTGGAGCAGTAAAAGTGATCACAAAGCAATGAGAAAGAAATAAATCTACAAAAAAGCCCAAACAATTTTTTCCCCTTCAAGCCAGCTTCCTTTTGAGCTCTGTGCTGGTGCAGTTGTATGATAAAAAGTAGACTTTTTTTTTTTTTTCCCCCCTGTTCATAAGCAATAAAATAATTTCACAACTGTAGTGAATGCACTTCCTATGGTACATTTTAATTATATGCAGCTAATGATGACACAGCTTGTCATTTGAAAATTTGTTTCAGTGGCTTTTATGACTTGGTGTAAACACTCATAGGATTATTTGAGAGAACTGGGACTTTGAGAGATGTCAGGTTTGCTGTGTTGAGGAAAGTGACTCATAAAACAATAGGTGCTAATTAGCAAGAGCAGATTGTAGAGTATGCTTGAGCTACAAATATTTAGAGTCAATATATATTAGACTCAACAGATTGATTTTAAAAAATTGGTATTATGGGATGTCCTTTAAAAAGGCATTTATTAGCCTTGAAAGTTTTCAGACCTTTAAACTGGAGAATTCAAGCTAGATCATGATTCAGAAGCATTTAAAAGATGAATCAATCTTTTCTGCATCTCTAAAGTTACAGGGGAAACGACCTTTTCTATAAATGGATTTGCCACCACAGGTCTTTAGAATTGTAACATCATACTGTAAACAAATTAAGAGTCTTAGGAGCAAAAAAAAAAAACCCTTTAGTCAGCAAGTTTTCTCTTTCATGATTTATTTTTAAAGGTCAGAAGATGGATGTTACAGTCAAAGAAATAGTAATTTGTACAGGAAAACCTTCCCAGATGAGATGCAACCCTGTCCTAAACCTCTGAGTGTACAGACTAGTTTCCCAGAGCTGCTGGGTGACTGTTGGTTGCAAGGTAAGGCTGAACAAAAGCTATTTGAAAAGAAACACAAACTTAGGTTTAGCTTTTTGTAGTTATTTCATAGATTTTTCAGTAGAAGCTAAATTGCTTTGATTTAGGGGAGGGCAGGATTTGCTTTAAAACATACCAGATAGGAATCTTAGGGCAGACTTTTTGCACTCAGACAGCTGGAGCAGCTGTAGATTCCCCAATGAAATGAAAATGCTACAATTCAAGATTTAGAAAGGTAAAAAGTGTGACCAGAGCATTAAATAGAAGGGCCATATGATACCAAAATTAAGCTCTGTGTTTATTATAAAGAAAACCCTAGTTGTAGAAGGGGAAAAAAATGAACTTGTTCCACCACTTTCTTTTTTCCTCAGGAGAAAAGATAGAATATATCCTAGGTAATAAATCTGTTTTATGGCTCGCATGAGAAAGGGTGGAGAAACTCCCATTATTTTCTTCCCAGAAATTGAAATACACATGAGCTAACATGGGAGACACTGGGATTTTCATCCAACAAATGCACAGCTGGCTTCTGCTTTTAATATTTTTCTAAGCCTAATAATTTTTCATTTGATTAGCTGGTGGCTGACAAAACTATCACTTGCTCAGTGTTTTGTATATTTAGTAAAATAGGTGTGATGCGAAGAAGATATTGTAATACCTACCCAGAAGCATAGCTCAGCTTGTTCAGTTGATGAGAAAATTCTGCTTGCCTCTCCTTAAAATGCAAGTTTCTGTCATCAGGATTTGAGTTGGAGTACTAATAAAGCAACTTCCTGAGAACTGTGTAAGCATTTGAGGATTTATTTTGTTTAATTCACACTGTAGAGCTGCATGATGCTCTACACATATAAACAAATTGTCAGGAATCAGTTGGCAGTCTGCAGTGCCACTTTTCCTGTGGTGAAACTGCTTGAGGGGAGCGAGACCCTACTTAGAGTTAGGAGGTGGGAGACATAGAGCTGCAAACGAGTATATCAAGGATTTGAGGTGTACCAGGGTGAGCTGTGGAGAAACCCATGGACACAACACAAAAAACAAAGCAACCCACAAATCCACCCATAACAATGAGATAAAGTGGTAAAGTGAGCGCAGACATGAATGTAAGATAACAGGAGCCATCTAGGAGTGAGATTGCTCAGAGCCATGTCTGCACAGACCTCTCTAAAGCTGTAGGTTCTCAAGTTGAGATCAGGTGGCAGAATGGCTAAGCTATGCCAAAGCTTGCTATCCTTGTCCTGGGCAAAGCAATGCTTGCATCTTTGCTATGTAAGCAACATAGGAAGAAGATTTTTTTTCTCCCAGATTGGTAGGTCTCTGTTGTCCAAACAGTTAGTATGTTTCTAATTATTATTTTCAGAAATTCCAAAACATCCTGACATGCTCTGGGGGCAGGAGAGAATGAGGGCTATCTGCTTCTACTTGAATATTGTGTGGTATCTTCTCTGATTTTAATCTGCAGTCATTTATACATGGTGGATGTTTAAGACCACGTAAGAAATTAAGTGAAATGACCTTGAAGCTACAGGTTCATTACAAAGCCAAACATGTATCTTGTTTGAGGTTGGGTTGATGTCCTTTTATACAGTGGGTGGCTGGAAAAGGAATGATTTAGTAAAGATTAGTAGAACCTCTGTACTATCTATGTATTTCCTGACCTAGCTCCATTGCACTCACTAAGTAATTGTTGACTAGTTCAAGCTCTGTAATTAGAAGATTGTGATTTTGCTAAATACGATGAGTTTGTTTATTTTCAGGGATAGGGAAACTCATCTTAACAGAAGAATATGAGGCCTGCCAGTATTTAGCTATCTGCTCTAATAAATTTTATCTTCTGTGATGGGCCTACTCAATTGCAAGCTGTACTTTGAATTCTTGCACCTGCATTCTTAAACCCTTTGAACTCCTCTGACATAGGAGATGATGCCACATTGATTCCTAGCTGGCCAAACATGTTTGTGTGTTACTGGAAAGGATGTGTTCCTGACATGCAGCTTTTGCACTCTGTCCCTTGATCTAGGTGCAGAGGACTCCCCACCTGATGTGCCTGAAGTTGCAGAGAGGGAGAGAATCTGTAGTGTGGTGCCACATAAACAGGTCATACAGAGTCTTCACTGCTGAAGGGTCTCTGTCTGATACTGATATACAGCATTCATGCTCTTTGCATGAGATTTGCCAGGCCTGCTGTTGGTAAGTTTGACCTTATCAAAAAGGGCTCTCAAATTTGAGAATAATTTGGAACATGTGAAACATTCAGGACTTCTAAATTTTTTTTTTTCCTTTTCTTTTCCTAGTTGTGTGCTTAGGTCCTCCACCTTTCACTTCAACAATTGAGGGTGTTGGTTACTTCCTCCTGTGTTTGTGTAAGAAAAGTTTTTTATAGTCCATTTTTCCACTTGGTGTATGTACTTCCTCCATTACAGCTTAGCACGGTGTTCTTCCCACTCCATCCCAACCATGAAAGCTAATGGGAGACCTTTGAGTTTTGTTTTTTTTTTAACATATAAAACCCATGGAGCTGTGGGGTTGGGGATGGTGGTTGTTCCTGCTTCAAAATGTGTCCTTTGACTAGTTGTGTTTTGTTCTTGGTAAAGGAGAAGTGTGTAAGGAAGCAAATAGTCAGCTGTAGTTTAAAGGACATTTAGTTTCACCTGGACATTTCCAGCTCAGTTTTTGTTTAGCTGAAGATATACCTGGAGAAACAAAAGTTTGTCAGAAACACGAACAGGAGTGGGCTGCATTCTTATTTTTTACCAAAAAAATCTTAATATAATGCCAAATGTCAAAATGTGAAGCAGTTTTCAGTATTATGCATCCCAGCTTCTGAAAGCCTTACAACTGAGGTGAAGGCAGTCTAGGAGCTCCACATCCATTCATTATTTTATCCTGTATGGGTAAGTCTGACAGTGCTTGAGCTTTGGAAATCTGGAGCTGTGCTGGAGCTCTTTCCTTTGAGCAACATCAGTTACAGCAAGAATGAAGAAAGGTGTCCTGTCCAATTGGCCTTCATTTCCTGACCAGGAGGCATCCCTGCTCAGGACAGCATGCATTGCATCCTGATTGAGGATAGTACAATGTTTGGTTTACCATGGCTTGACTTCTTGCTGGATGGTTTTATTGCCATTTGTCCAGGACTGGTTTTTAGCCCCGAAAAAGGCAAAAAAGTGAACCTGAGAGCTTAATTGTGACACTAGGCCTGAGAAACCTCCCACCTTAAATCTCATGTCTCATGCAAGGTCCTGACAGGGCATTCTTTTTTGTTCCTTTTATATTCTGTGATTACTCTGCAAAAATAATGTTTTAAAGACACTCGCTTATTTTACTGCTCCACTGCTAAATAATTGAAATCAGCACTTAACATTTAATTATAGTGATTTTATGCCATAAATGTTGTATAATGCCTGACAATGTAATTGGTCATTTTTATAATAACCCCTTTTTTAAAAAATAAAGGGAAAATCTCTGAAATGCATACCTCCATGCTTGTGCCCATTAAATGTGGTTATCATTATCTAGTGATGACATATGTTCTTCCTAACTAGGATTCTCTTCTCTTTGATGCTGATACCATTCCATGCTAGATTATTCCTGTCCCTAGTAGCACCTCGGGGCAGGAGTGGGAAGTACGTGTCCCATATGGCCAGTTTAGAGAGCAGTTCTGAGTGGGGGGAGATGGGAAGGCAAGGACAGTGGTGTGGAGAGACAATGAAATCTTCATGCCTGATCCTTTCTTCCCTGTCATACAAATATAGGGAGAGCAGGCACATGGCTTTTGTACTATCAAGTTAGCTAGGAGTAATGTGGGAGTACATTGCATTCAGGAAGGGGTGAAATTATTTGTTCTCCCATGTGAGAGGAAGGGAGCCAGGGAGGAACTGTGACTCTGAGTCACTCGTTCTTCCTGGAGCACCTCCTGGGGTGGTGCCGCTGCATGCAGCTCAATGCAAGACTGAGCCTGAAGGCTTGAACTAGCTGATTGCAAATATTTTACAGAAGTCTTATTTTCTGGTAATTACTTTAATATGATTCAGTGTTTTGTCTTTTGTCTGATCTTGTTGATGAGCCTTCATGCCTGATCCTTCCCTCACTGTCATGGGAGCTGGGCAAGCGTTCCCATACCATCTGTACCATTCCTGCTGTCTCACCTCTTGGTTTCAGTGGCTGTCAGTAGGTGAATTTCGAAATGTTGCTGCTCTGTAGTACAAGAATATATACTTGCAGAAAAATTCCTGTTCTAGTGAAGCCTTTGAAACTGCTAAGCTGCTTCAGATAGTAGGGGTAGAGCAATTTGCAGAACTGGACTCTGGGTACTGTTCACCACTTTGCATTCCTAGTAATTCCTGAAATTAGAGTTCCTGTGGAAGCCTGGAACTTTGCTTCTGAGGCAAGTGCTGTGTATGAACTGAGTCCAAAGCACCCAGTGTTTAACAGATCTATGGAGAATGGCTAAGGTTTAGGTTCCAGTGGGTCACCAACACTGTTTGCTAGAGACTCATAGTAACAGTGACCAGACTCATTCCATTCCCAGGTCTCTGGGGTTTTAAAAATCTGGCAGAACCAACAAAATACCTACAGCCCAGCCACTGAAATCATGCCAAGTTTTGTAAAGATTACAGTGATAGCTTCAATTAAATATAAATTGTGCACTTTAAATGTACAATTTATATTAAAAAGGGAGTTATTTTGCCAAACCATAAATGTACCAATAACTAAACCAAGAAATACAGATTAAGAAATCTCAGTTTATGAGGTTTAGAAAAAACCTTTCAGATACTTCTAATGCTTTTGTTTGACCAAGTGATTCATATGTAATACTGGATAGACCTAATTGATGCATGCATACAGCAGGCTTATGAGCAATTGGCTGGTCTCTGTTGTCACATTTGTTCAGCACAGGTTGGGGAGAGAGGTGCACAGTACAACTCACTTGCATAATCTTTTGCATGTAGTAGAAGATAATACCTACAAGAAATACATGGATGCTCATAACTCATATTATCTCATAAAATTTAGAAGAGCATTCAGAGACTGCAAATGAAGGTAATTTATGTATAAAACCTCATCCGCAAAGAATTTATTGCCATAGATATAATATACTTTGGCACAGGCTTCTTCCCTGAAACTAGTACTTGCAGACTTGAACACACCAAAGACTTGCAGGTTAAACTGTAGTCTGGTTTATACAACATACATCATTATGAGGACTTTTGTGTCTGAGAGACTTAAAGCTAGTTGCTATGTTCCATGGATGTTGCAGATGTATGCAGACATCTTTGCTGTGTGAGCAAGCTCCTTAAATTCAGTGTTGGTTTAGTGGTGCAGTCTTTGCATATCTAAGTATTTTGGACCTTAGTGGGAACTGAGGAAACTGCAGAAGTACATTTATATAAAACTTCTAATGTGCACTGTATAAAACAAGTTACCTGCTTTGCAGAGGTATTTTGCTAGCAATGTCATGAAATCCAGATCTCATTTCCTCCTGCAAGGATTGCACTGGGAACATGTGTCCCCATCTTCCTCTCGGCAGTTGGGCAAAACTGCCAGAAAAAGGCCATGGGATCCATTCATCTCATTGCCATTTTGAAAGAAAGGCTTTTCTGGGTGACCACAGAGAGATGCGACTCTTATGTCCTGGTAGATTCTTGCTGGTAGACTTGTGGTGGCAGAAATGAGGCCAAGGCAGGGCTATGGTTGCAGTGCAGTAACATTGTGTGCAGTCTTGGGGAGATTTCAGCTCTCAGTGCTTGGGTGGCTCCTACACCTGGAATAAAGATATATTTCCCTTTTGTTCCTTTTTCTGGGGTCTGACTTATTTTTTCTTCTGAGATTACATTCTGCACATGTGCTTTTATAATTGTCACATCTTTTTGTGCCAAACGCTTTTACTTCCATGGAAGTTAATTATAACAAATGACAAGAAAGGGGAAAAGGCAACTTGTTGCCATTCTGACAGTTCTGCTTAGTACAAAGCAATCTTAAAACAGGGAAGGTTCTGGTGTACTGTGAAATATGCCACTTAAATGCATATAGCTGGGAATGGAAAGAAGCAGCTGCTAGAATGAGCCTGAGTCAGCAAGAGAAGATAGAGGACTTACTGCTGTAAAAATGAACCAAAGCTCTCAAGCACTGATGTAGAGTGGATAGGACTTTTAAAATTCTCCCCAAAAGATACACATTGGTGTAGGGAAGCAGTCTGCCTGACTTGGATGGACAAAGAACATTATCATTTCCCCTGGGATTCTAAGTAGTAATTCCAGGAAGTCTAGGTGTTTCAGGAAGTGCTATTAAGATATTATGCTTTTGCTTCCGGAAGCAGATACTTGGACAGTGCACTTACATTTAGCCTTTTCTCTCTTGGCTTGCCCTGCAGCAGAAATCCTAACCTATTGAAAGCAAAGATGACTTCCTTTGCCAGGTGTATTAGTTGGAATTGTAACTGTTGCAGAAAGAAGTAACTTCTCTCTTGAAAGTGAAATTATTTTTGAGGTCAGTGGAGATTTTTCTCCTCAAGGGTGTCATTTTGCTACTAAGGAAAAACCTCACTGCACTCACATGTGTGCTACTACATTCCATTTCTCTGCTTTTCCAGATGGATTTGGTGGACTTAGAGATGGTGCAGAAAAATGGCAACTGAAATGATGGGGGGAAATGGAACAACTATCATACTGAACAGGCTGGTGCTCTAGAGAATGACAGGAAATCATGAAAGTGATGAAAAAGACAGATATGAAATTGCTGCCCTCTAAATCCTGCAGTGCAAGAGCTAGAGGGCTCTCAATGATGCTACTGGGAGATCAAGTTTAAAACAAATAAAATACTCCTTCATGTTCTGAAATTTCAGATAGTGAATTTGTTTGCCACAGGATGTAGTGAAGGCAATGGTATCAGCAGGTTCAAAAGGGATTAGACAATTTTGTAGACAGCAGGAGCCACAAATGGGCAGTGATCTGCCCCGTAACATCATTAAGATAGAAGTTCTGCGTGGAGGCGTGTGGGGGGAATGGACTGCAAAAGCAGTCAGGCTTCTGTATTTTCTAAACGCCACTGCTGGAAACAGGGTATCAGGCTAGAAGGACCAGTTGCCTGACGCTGCAGGGCATTTTTTTTTCTGCAGTACTAGACTCATACAATGTTTTCCTTTGAAAGGTTCTTGTTGTTAGTGCACTGAATTCTCATAAGGATAATCAAGAAAAAAATGGTAGCGAGTATGTCAGTACTGCATTGTTGCTACCTGAAATGTTAATGTATGTTAAAGCCTGATCCACTGATAGTCAGATACGGCAGTTCTTTGGAAAATGTACAACTTGGAAAATGAACTTTAAGTTTGTGTGTTTATTTTTCTTGGCAATGAGTTCTAGTTATCTCTGAATTGAAAAGCTGTCCAGGTGCAGTGAAGCTGTATGGTGCCATGAGTGCTCTAGCAGGAAGGTATGCAGGACAAGTATGCAGGAAGCTGAATTGGAGTTTTCTTCGTGCTTCCATACTGTGCTACTGAGATAGTTTTGTCCTAGTTCCAAGTAGGCCAAGTGAGAGAAGGAGACAGAAGAGGGACTTTGGGCCAACCACATCCACAGATCACAGGGGCCCAGAACTTGGGATGTGGCCCCTGTTCCAGGCACTGGGCTTTAGTGACACCACAGAGCAGCGGCTGATACGCCTGCAGGTTAGGGCATCCTGCCCACGCAGCCTGTTCAGTGCCTGCTCAACTCCTGATCCCTCAGTTTAACCCTAAATATTAGGGTTACTGCTCCTTATACATACATATATATATATATATATATATATATATACAGCTCTTCTGTTATTTGTATCCTTTTATTTATTCAGATATTGTTTGTTATCATTATGTACAGCATTTAGAGGAGACCTGTAAAGAGGATTTAAATATCACTAATTCATTTCAATCTAGGACACTGAAAAGTGTGAGGGTTTGGGGGTTGTTTGAGTTTTGTTCTGTTTTGGTTTTAATTGCCTTGTGATGCTTTATTTTTTGAAACATTGAGCATATCAACAAAAACATTCTCTGTTTTAATTAGAGGAGGTGAGCTTTGGTCACATAGAGACTTTTGAGTATTTATGTACCTCCTCTGGTCTGGGCACAGCTTTTAGAGGTACTTACCCAAGCCTTAAACTGTACCAGTGCAGCTCAGGTCGGCTCAGTGTGTGTGAGGAAACTGGTAGTGCTCTGCTGTTGATGAGAAATCCAGTGTAAACAAATCCTCAGCAGTGGTCTCAGATGTGCTATTGGGAAACACACTTGGCTTTTAACCAAAAGAAATGGAGTGTTTGGTTCTTAAGAGAATCTTTCTTTTTCTCGTTTCAGTTAAATAAATGTTAACACAAATGAAGAGCTTTAAGCTGTCTGACTAAAGCCTCAGCTAATTGAGCTTTGGTTCCGTGAGAGTTCTGATGTCATCGTCCTTTGTGTTCGCCAGTTTTCTGCAGATGTGCTTCAACTGGAGGACAGAAATAAACAAAAGGAACCTTTTAAAATCTTCTTCACACTTAAATACACTTATGCATATTTTTAGTTACTATTTACTTCTCACAAATTTATCTTGACCTGAAAAAAAAAAAATCTTCCAGCTGTATTGTTTTCTTAACAAAGCTCTGACCTTCATCTTTACAGACATAGTTTCACTAATTTTTCCTCTCAGCATTTAGTTCAAAGGAGCACTTCTGAGCACGCTGGCAAAACCCAGTTGTATTGTATATAACAGAGATGTGTGTTTTATATCACGGGAGTTTAGAGAACAATGCAAAGGTCAATTGTGTTGCTTGCTCTCCTGTCACATGATGTGGGTGTGTATATGAATGCATCCCTGGAATTCCACTGTGGGATCTGCATCTTTGAAGCTGATGCTAAAATTACTGCCGAGGCTCTTCCAAAGGCGGATACTGATAGAAGATTCAATGAAATCGAAGGTCGCCAGGCTGGTAGGCGTTGAAAGATACCTGGCTATGATACTATTTCTGATTTAATAATGCGAATGGGAGGCTAGCCCTTTGTAATAATTAGGACTAATTACTGAAGAGGTGTTGACAGATGGGCTAAGAGGAAACAAACTGCCTTTATCCAGTGGCTTAGAGTCAGATTACTAGTCTTGTGTTATCTGTTTCTCAGAAAGTAGAAGCTTCAATCATTCACTAAGTCTTCAAAGGGGAAAGGGATCCTAACAATATAGAGGATTTGGGATGGAGCTATGAAATAGGTCTTTGACTCAAAATGGCTAAATTAATCTCCTTTCCGTAAACTATCATACTTTTAAAGTTTGAGTTACAGATGGAGAATCTGATTCTAGTACTGAAAAATATGTGAAATCAATATTGATCACTGTCCTCTTCTTGTTGTCGCTGCTTCTGCTCATGGATTTGTCTAAACTCTGGTCCTTGCTGTTAATTATATTAATATAAATTCTTTGGTTCCCTCCTATGCCGTGCTTGCTCTCCACCTGCAGTGGAGAAGAGATCATCTTTGGTACTCTCACATTCAGTGTTCATTTTATGCAGATCTCATATCTGCCCCAAAAGCAGGAAAAACATCTGCCAAAATTAATTACCGTTATTTACCTTGTTAGGAGTCAAGATCATGCCTATATCAGGAAGAAATAAATTACCATACAATTGCATTTCCTGAGAAATTGCTAACTGCTGTAGCATTTCCTTAGAAAGTGTTTCTTCTCTCCTCTTGGATGCAGCATCCAGCCAGCCAGCTGCATAAGGTAAGTAGATATGATTACCCAGGATGAATGGGGTTAGCAAAGACCTTCAGGGGTTAATGCTTTCTCACTAGAGTGAGTACTCAGTGTAAGTTACTTTACACAAATGATTTAAAAGTCTACTAACCCTCCATCTTCTCAAATGACTGCTTTTAAGTGCATTTCTTCCCATTCCCCACCATATATAGGTCCTGTCTTTCTGAGAAGCATGAGATAAATACAGTTGCATTCAATAGCATTTATAAGAAGAGGTAGCTTTCAATTATTTATTTACTTTTAACAAAAGAACCCTTTTAATTAGTGTTTAAATATTTATAACAGTTTTATTGTGCTGTAAAATAGGTTATACTTTGATCTAGATTTTCTGGTTTGAGATAATAGGGCTGGTAAAAGTTTTCCTAATGAATTTGGTCAGAACATGACATAATCTGATTATCTGATGAAAGAGTGACACTTCAGTTCCTGCCAGCATAAAATTGTGGTACAATAGGGGGCTGTTCAGCACACATTCAAAGGCTGGGAGTTCAAGTTCAGGTACTGCAGGATTGTTCAACTTCCAAATTAAGGTGGTGAAACAGTTTTGCATTTTTCACTACTTGTTTTGGTCAGAAGTAGTCTGTGGTGGGTGAGCATGAAGCTTGAAGTTATGTGTGTAAACTCTGTAATTCTGTAACTTTGGGTTTATTTCTATTTGCTAAGTGGTAGCTAGTGTCACTCCTTAAAACAGAAACAGCTGCTCAGAGCATGGCAGACAGAGGAAACAGTCAGGAATGGAAAGTAGGAATTAAGCATCATCATTATTAAACGTTGTTAGATGTAGGACCAGCTTTTATTAATATCCCTCCCATTGTCGCAGCGTAGCAGTGTAACACGGCATTACTCTTCTCTCAGAGCCTTGCAAGATGAGCATACTGAATTAATACATCCTACTTGCTTATGCAAAATGAGCATAGTCTTATGTGATCAAACTGGCATGAAAGAACAGTTGTGGTTTTGTGTCTAAAGCATAAGCTTAGCCTAAACTGTTAAAATAAACCATTTTTAAAATTTGATATTCAGGTAATATTTGCTTTGTAAATGTCATTCCTGTTTGCACTGGAATTATAGTGATCCTTATTAGATTTCTTGGACTAAATTGCTTTCCAATAACTTGGCTTATCCAAATACCTAAGCTGTATTGGATGGGAGTCCTCACAAACAAATGATGGATACTATTAATAATTAAGCTTCAATTTGGGGAGATATTTTATGGCATAAAAATGCTTCACAATCTGTGACTTTGACCCTTATATCTAAAAGAGATAAACACAAAACTGTCTTGTCTTTTTTATTTTTTTTATTTCGTTAAACACTGAAGGAGTTCTTGGAGAAAGTAAAACGTTTGCACCAAGTGCTAGGGTCTTTACTGAAAGGCCTTGAGAGTTCACCTGAATACAAATTTAAAGTTTTAGCCTAATGAATTGATGCAGATAAAAACACTGTCCACGGTACTTTGTTCCTTAAAATACTACCTGGCATCTGAATCTCAGCGTGGGAAGGGACTGTCTGTGCCTGGAGTCCTAACCTCACTTCTAGGGTTTATGTCATCTTGGGAGGTCATTTATTATCCCTGCCTCAGTTTATCCATCTGCAAAGAATGACCTAAAGTAGTTCTGGTCTCAGAGACGTGCTGTAGTTTGCAAGAAAGTAGAAACCTTCCAAAGAGAAAATGGTTTATGAAATACTGGAGTGATGACTGAATCCTGCAAACCCTTCCTTGTTTGAGCAGTCTCACCAATATCATCTAGCAGTTTGGACAGGTGTAGTTCAGATCCAAAATTTGGAATTTGAAACATGAGCTGGACACAGATAGGATTTTTTTTCAGTTATTTAATATTCCTTCTTATGTTTGCATCAGTTTATCCCATTTCAAACATTTTAAAAACTGTTATTAAACTAATTTTGAGAACATAAACATGGGGCTAGGAGATGGGTACAGCACTCTGATATAAATGTATCTCCCACTATGGTAATGCTGCTGAAGTCCCAGCCTGTTCAGTAGTGGGCAGCATCTTTTTTTTCCCCCCTTTAAGGAATATGTACTTTGTGAATGTTTTCTGTACTGCCTTTTAAATTCTCTTAAACTGTGTGATTGAAGAAAATGGAAGGATTTTGAAAAGCTCTGTCAGAGCTCCAGTTGCAGTGCATTTTAATTTAACTGCCTCCCTCTGCAAGACATCTCATACTTGGTAAGGTGTTTGCAGCAGGGGGGTATTTCATAAGCAGAGGGAAAGCAGACAGACAAGAATGCGAGCAGTAGTAAAAGTGCGTGAAAAGTGGATTGCTTCATTGTGTCTTCATGAGAGTCACCACTCAGTATCTCCTCCCACCAGACCTGCAAGAACTGTGAATTTCAGGGACCTTCATAGCCAAAGAAACTTGGAGTTCAGACTGTAAACAAGTCATTTTTACTGCAAGTCTGGTGAAAGCAAAATTAAATACAACAGTGCTGATTCCATGGGCGGTAACATATTTGTGTATACTGCTTTGATTGGCATTTAATCCAAATGTGTAGTGCAAGAAAGGAATTTATATACTTCTGGTGTAGTTAAATCTAAGGTAAGTTGATGCAAAATTAACATGCAGTGTCTTGTAAAATGCCCTGCAATACTTTTTAAAAGTGAGTGGGAAAGTGTTTGAGTTTTTTTTTTTCTTATTATTGACCATATCAGGCCAGATCCTGAGCAGAGCTCAGTGTCAGTGGCAACAACTCTGTTTCTAGCTGTTCTGGACATGGTCCTGTATATCAGGAATCAACTGGTAAATCATTGCGTGGTGTATTTCAGAAGGATAAGCTAATTTCCTACAGGTTATATTTTACTAGGTAATATCGTGTTACATAGACGTTTCCTTAACACTGAAAACTCTTCAGTTATGCTTCACACTTTAAAGGAAAAAAAGGTGGAAGACAAAATGTCATCCGATTTGTGCTGTGTTTCGTGTTCCTATGCCCCGTGGGAGGAAAAGCAAAGTCATAGAACAGACAAATAAATAAACGTGGTGTTGAAACTGGCATGACAGTTTCTGCTCTTGCACAACGGAACTGCAATCAATTTATTGTCTTCATTGGTCAAATGCCAGAATAACAGTATAATATTATACAAGAGCAGATTAATTAAAGTGTAATTAAAATGAAATAAATTAAATGATCATAAAAGTTTGTCATGGGAAAAATATGTGTTTAGAATTAATTAGTTTTCAAATAAAGTGATATTTTAATTGCTCAGAGTTACAGAATCCTTAATTGCAGACATATAATTCTGGACCCAAACACTACAGTTGCTGTAACAACTTGATATATTTCTTCTCTGTCAATTCTTTTTAATAGTTTGTTACTAAACAAGATTATTGCAGGAAATGTCTGCTAAAATATCTGGAAGATGTTTAATTAAGCCCACGCTATCTGAGGACATTATTAGCTCTTGGAACCGAAAGATTTGTAGCTGATGCTGCACTGTGCAGCACCCCTAATTAAGGAGGATGGGCAGGCAGAGCCCTGTGGCTGACAGATTGCTATGCATGGCTGAACGAGAGGCTACTCACAACAATCTTTTGATGGCCCTTGGCTTATCAATTTTCTGCTAGATTACAACAATTTATCAAGTGTACATACTTGTGTTCATTTTAGGTCTGGTGGTATAAATACTTTTTGCTGATACTCTGCGTTTTCATACTCTTCAGTTTTTCAAAGTCAAACATTCATTGTTGTCATCCTTCCCCCCTCCCCCCATTCATTTTGTGGAGGGTGTGTTGCAGATCTGAACTACTGTTGGCTATTATGCTTGCTTCCTTTCTCCAAACAAGGCTGTCTGCAGTTATATCATCACACTTTACCAAGGAATTAATGGTTTCAGAAAGTAAACCAGATGGGTGTCTTTCCCCTCATCTGCAAAATGAACCTGTTTATGACAGACCAGAATTTCATCTCTTTCGGCTGCGTTTCAATGCTGCATTTTAGATTCCCGTTATTAAAAGCTAGCACAATGACATGTGAGGCAGGGACTCATGTTTTCGGACCCCATATTTTTTGGCATAAACTTATCCATGTTATTTGGCTGTCTCCAAAATGTTTACTTCAGTAAGATTTGCAATGCCCAAACTGTTTAACTGTGTTTAAAAAGGTCAACCAGCTGATAGCTGAAGGCGAATGTGTCAGAATGAAAGAGGGGGGAAAAAATTATCAGCCCGACACAGTGGGAGTATTAGAATGATTAATGTTTATGTTAATTTATGGCTTTTACGTATTGATTAATAGCTTTTTTGTTTCAGTGACCAAAATGTGTAAGTGGCAATGAGATCCATATGCTAACCCAGTGTCTTTCAAATAATTACAATCATTCTTAGTTTTGTTCCCATGCTGAATCCATGTTTTCATATAGGAAATAATTACTGTACAGTGACTGTACAGGATTGCAGATGGAAGTATTTGAAAGTCAACCTCAAGACACAGGCCTGGGTCTGAGTATTCCTGGAGGTTACACACTGACATTTATATACATTTTTCTCGCACTTCTTTACTTAAAATGGTAATATAATGTGGTTCAGCTTCATTCATTTAGGGGATGCTTGGAGAAGAAATGGTGCTAACACAGTGAGGAGCCAGTAACTGAGAGGAAATCACTAAAAATGTGTTGCATTGCATAATGGTTATTAGTAATTTTCTTTTCTGCTCCCATAAGATTTCTTGGCGGATCACCAAACTGCTGATAGGCAATTTTGCTTGCTATCAGTCCCATGACTATTACAATTAAAATGTGGAAATTTCCATCATTCATGGTCTAAATGTCAGGAGAGAAGGTAATCTTGAGGAGCTCCTGGGAGAGGATGAGCTCCTAACTTCCCTTGAAGTCAATGGGAAATGGAGGTTCTCAGCACTTCTCAAAGTGAAACTTTTGAAGTGTTTTTCTGTGCAGGCAGTCACAGTTAGTCGTTAGAAATGATGTGGTGAGCATTTAGAATGAAGGCTGTGACAGCATTTAGTGTTCCAAACTTACAGAAGGAAGGACTCTTGTCAGTTATAATGCTGGCTGTATGGCAACAGGTCTGTGATATCAGGTGACTTTATAGCTCTTACAAATCATAGCATTCTCTGTTATTGGTGTGGCTCTAGCTAACCAGTTTTGCAAGCGAGTGAATTCTCCCTAGAAATCCATCTGCAGAATCTAGACACTCTACTTTCCAGTGCAAACACAAGCACACAAATGAATGCTTCCAACCCATTGTTCTGAGTTTGGTGTGGTGTTTTTTGGTGGTGTTGGTTTTGTGGGGTTTTTTTGTTTGTTAGGGGGGTTTTGCAGTCACATTTGAAGTAAAGTCTTCTTTGGTAGCTGTAGGTACGTAATAATATGAAAAACAACCTAGTTAAGAGAAAGCATTTGGTTATCCTTACTACTGAAAATTTGAGGGTGCCCTAGTAGTACATTTTACTGGTTAAATTAGAACTTTGGACTAATTCTAATTTCTGCTTGAAATCAATTTCTTGGTTTTAAAATTTTCTATGGATTTCTAATTTCCACTCCAAAACAAATTGAGGGGTTGGGGGCTTTTTGGTGTTCAATTTGTTCGTTGGGGGATTGTTTGTTTGTTTGTTGTGTTTGGGACTGTTGTTGGGTTTTGGTTTTGTTGGGTTGGGTTTTGGTTTTTTAATTAGCATCAAAGAAGCCATAGAAGTGTAATACAAGTTAGCTCCAGAGATAGCAAGGGAGTTTTAAACCAAGAGCTGTGGTGTTAGTTGACTGATGACTGAATTTTCATATATTCTGGGGCTCTGACCTTTGCAACTATTTGTGTAGCACTCCCACATCTCTTGATCTGTGCAGGCAATCGCTGTACAATCTTCTTTTGGTTTTACTTTCACTCATGCATGTTTCTGTCTGCACACAACAGACATACCATATATTTCAGGGGACTAAGAACATGAAAAGCAGGCTGCCTGGCTTGAAATTTTGGATCTTAACCTGTGTGGCTTCTCTCTGTTAGCTTGTTACAGGACACAAAAAGGTATTTCTTTGTACAGTCTGTTATTTTTCACCTTAGGTGCAAAGAGATTTTTCTGAGGACTGTCTCACAAGGTCCCTTTTCCATTGGCAGCTTTTCTGTTTCAGTGTGTTCTGCCTTTTTTTGATTTGTACATGCAAAATCTTAAAAGTTTGCTTAGACATTTGCCACAACATGTCTGAAGAATTGTTTACCAAACCATATACCTGCTTTCAGACCTTTTGTTGTCAATAACCTAGAAAAACTCTCTTTTGAACTCAGATGAGGTGAACTTTAACTGATCCAACTTGTACAGATCTGTCTGGCATCTTTTTTCATTATATAGAGAAATGTTTATCATTAAATGGGTTCCTGCAGCCCTAAACTCTTGCTCTCCATGTCCTAGAAGTGCCTTATGGCCAGGCAGGATTTTGCACCAACCAGGGATGTCTAAGATGTTCTCAAACCCCTCTGTGTTCTGGCACCATTCAGTGAGGTGAACTGGGTGCTGCTGAGAGCCTGGTGATCTCCCACTATGAAACACAGTTGTCTGCAGTGGTTTGCAGGCTGGAAATACAGGAATACTGTGTTTGAAAGGCTCATACTGCAGGGGCTGCCCAATGAATATTAATGCTGGAGATTGTAAGTGTATTGGAATACACAAAATTGTGTTGCATTGTTGATTTGAGGGAGTCCTTTACTTCCACTGACTCCTATTACAGCTGGTGACCCACTAGGGAAACACAACCGTGCACAGAGCGATGCTCTCAAACATGGCAGAGTATCACAGAGCTTTTGAATGAGCGCAGGTAGGCACAGAAGTACAGGCTGGGAAACGGCTTTTGCATGAATGACAAAGAAACAGCCTGGAAAGGGGGAAGAACCATTTATTCACATCTTTCTCAACTCATTCTTTGCTCTGAGTTTTCTGTTGGGAGGGTGGCACCTGGCAGACCAGGAGTTTTCAAAAAATAGCATGGATTTTATGTATCTGTTTGTGAGCACACCTGGATGCGTTGAATATTTTGCATTAGTAATTGTCTGCACACCTGCTGGTTTCAGTCCCAAATCAGTTTGCCAGACATGCCTAGAGAGATTTATTTCTCTTATACCTGAAAAAACTCTTTTACCACTGAGTTTTACTACTCCAAATAAGCCTAAAGAAAAACAAAGAGGAGGATTTTTTTCCTTGTCTTTGCTTCAGCCGTTGGTATCTCAAACTGAACTGCGGAGTCTGTAGCGGGAGGAGGGCAGTTGGATGATATTTTAATAGCAATTTGTTTTTGCTTCAATGTGTGATAGAAATACAAGTGACAGGAGTGGGAACAGGAGAGTTTCTGAATTCTGCTGGAATTTTTCCTGTGGGAATCTGTTAATGTTTTTAATTCTCTGAGAGGTTTTTCTAAGGTAATCCTTTTGACATCTACATATTTTAAATTACTCTCATTAAATAAAAGCTTAACTTTTTTATATCAAATGCTGAAGTGATGATACCAAAATACCACTGCACACACATTCAAATGGTTTGAAGATTATTCTAATTGCAACCTGAACAAAGTAAGTTTTGTGAGGGATGTTAATAGTGAACTGTTCTTTAAAGTAACGTCACTTTGAAGGAAATTCAATTGTTCTGGCATTTAGTAGAAGCAATTTTTTAGGCAAAGCCCTTTCTAGTGCCTAATATGTGGTGTTTAGCTGTTTGCTAATTGCAACACTAATTTGCACAACTAGGTTTCCCACTCCTTGCTCCATGCAGGAGCCCAAGGGTTTGCAGTGCACCTTGTGAGAAGCACTTCCAGTTGTCTGTGTCATATGGGAGTGTAGCTCAGCCTCTGAAGGAGGATGCTGTTACCAGCAGAGGGAAGGCTGGAAGAAATAAACAGTGGAACATCTTTTTGAAAACCAAGATGGTGAAGTATTGCATCTCTTACTGGTAATGCCCCCTTGCAAGCAAGCAATGCCATCAGCAAAAGGACTTATATCTTTTCAGGAGGCAGAAGTCCTAGTATGAGGATATCTGAGGGACAAACATATTGTCTAGCCCCAAGATGCTTTAAATGAACTTCTGCAGGTTGCACTTTGCTTGTTCAAGCCCTTAAGCCAGATTTTGCTCTCAGACCAGCCTAAATACTAAGGAAATTAATTTAATTAAGTATGGTGTAGATGTCCCTAGTTAACAAGAACAGATTGGTCTCCCTGAGGCTAGATGGAGTTAACAAGAAAATAAATGTTGTGTTAATTAGAGAACTCACTTTCAGACACATGGGGTGAAACTATAAAAAGTCCTAGAGATTTAGGATTGAAAGTTCAGACAAACATGAGTCTTAGGCTTCTAAATCACTTGGGCATTTGTGTAGTGTTTACTCAGGAGCTTCAGCCACCGCACAGTCACTGTGCTTAGATGTTTGTAGCTGCCTGTTTAGCAAAGTAGGATACAGCCAGTGTCTGTCAGCAACAGTATGCTTTACTCACAGTGTGTGAGTAAAGCAGAGATACCGAGCTACCTGGTGAGTGGAATGTTATGTGTCTTTTTTTCTGAGGAAGCAGGAACAGGTGAATGCTTGCTTAGAATCTGTGCACTAAATTCTCAACCTTTTGTGACCTCATAGGACTTTCTGTTGATTTAGATACCTAGGAACTTTTAATTACGTTTTGGTCTTAAGTGACTTGTCCAAGTCCATGGATGGAGAAGACAGCACAGATGCAATTTTGTAGTTCAGCACTTGTTGGAAGAAAAATGAGATGCTTATACTTCCACACTGCCATTCATCTGCTGAGTCGTGATAGGAAGTAATAAGGAGTCTTCTCATACACCAAATCAAAACCAACAGATTCATGTATTAGATCAGCAAACAAGCAAGCAAAGGACCAGGCTCCAAGGAGCAAAAAGTCACTTCATTTGCTTACAGCCTGAGAGTGTGTTTTCAGTTGTCGTCTTTTTTCTTCTTCTTTGCTGTAGCCAGTCTGAGGATTTTTCTGAAATACTGTCCTTGTAAAGACATGCACCAGAGCATCTGTTTCGTGCCAGGTAAAACCCTTCCCACAGCCACGCACACACTTGCTGTCTGTCAGCAAAAACTTCTGTCTCAGTAATTAGAAAAATGCTATTAAAAACCTGCCTTGTAATCCCAGATAGCCTCTGGCTTGACTCAGTTCTATTTTGTCTTCCTTACTCAGTGCAGTAACCCAGCATTGTTCCACTGTGAAGAGGGACCCTGCTCCCCTGACAAGCCACACAGCTACTATTTTATTTATATGATTCTACAAAGTGTCATTTTGAGGACAACAGCATACAGCTGTGGTGTCCCAATGAGGTGACCTCTAGAGACAAACCCCTTAGTCTAACAGGTTTGTAACACAGGTGAAGCATGTTACAGGCAGGCAGGATCTCGGGGAGCTGGATCTCAGCATGGGGGCGAACCTGTACATCGTGTAATCACCTGAAAATTTACTCCAGCCTGTCATAAGTCTGGATAGTCAGACAACATCATAAAACAAATGAGTCAGGGCACTAAAACGTGGAGGTTAGCCACTGAGCTCATTATTTTCATACCTAATTACACAGTGCTATTGAGGGAGAACTGCACATTATGCTGAAGAATCCTATTTCATCACTAGTCCTAAAAGATAATTGTGTTTAATTGGGACCCATAGATTCCATAGCGATTACTGATCTATAAAGAAGGCAGAGCTGCAAATGAGGTGCAACAGCAAGTGCATCCATGAGACACCACTCAAAAGCTGACACTGAGGTGAGATGGCAATTGCAGGTGTAGCTGGTTTAATTTGCTGTGTAACTCTAGTGCTCTGTTCCCATTCTCTGTAATTCCTCTGCTGTGAACCAAAGGGCAAAAAACCACCTGCTGAGCTTGCTGCACTGAATTTACAACACTGTCTGCTCTGAGGTAATACATGCTTGGAGAGCTGACCTCTGCAGAGGCAAGACCTGTCCTTTTCTGTGGGAGGCCAGGTCAGAAAGGAAGAATCAGAAATACAAGTGTGGTTGGTAATGTCACAGATAAAGCAGTAAAATATTTATTGCAGTGCATGTTAGAATCTATTTGCCAATGATCTGCACCTACAGTTGAAGTCTGGGGGGAGTCAGTCACAGCAGGTCAGAACACAGAAGAGTCAACTTTGTCCTTTGGTGCTTGTGCAGAGCTGCCTGCAGAGGTGTTAATGTGGAGGGAAATACTTGGTGAAGGAGCAGCTCAGCAAGAGAGTGCCTGAGCAGGTCACACACTGTCACACTTCCCATGTTCAACAGCACCTGGTTTGCCAAACACTTGTCCTGCTCTTTGCTGACTCAGACCACATGTGAACCAATAGCATCAAGCATCTGTCCCTCTCTATTGATCCTTTGGGAAGTACAGCTTGTAGCACAGCAGTCACTGAGTTAGTGTGAAATCCTGCAGTTCTGTTTTGTAAAGTAACTGTGCTTGGAACCAAAAACTCAAGCACTTGGGAGTAATAAGATTGTTGTGTAAAAATTGTCTTCACTCACCTGAAATTCTTTTTGGTTGGCATGTTCCCAGCAATGATTTGACTGTGAGTGGAAAGCACAGAAGTAGTATTTTATGGGGAGGAAGGGGAAAGACTTGCCAAGGGGCTAAGTGGAATGATAAATTGCTTGCCCACTGAAATTATGGGTATCCAGTTTCTTGTGTTTTACAGCTTTTTGATTTTGCAGCAGGGAAAAGAGCTGAACAATTTGGTATTTACAAGTGCACAAGAGGTGTGTACACATGGCCAGCTCCACACGTACCTTGCTTAAAAGGAGTGCAGCAAATAGCAGATTCGATGGCTGCTTGATCAGCCAGTGCTAGGAGGAAATACGCCACACTGGCCAAGAGAAATAACATCCAGTAATCAGAATTCAAAGGAGAAAGTGACTAGGAAAAGTAAATGTATTTAAAGCTGTAATTTCACCTTAGGCTGCCTTACCATCTGTGATGCCTGTGCCTTCTCACTCCCTAGTTCATTGCTGGTATGGCTCTGCCACCTCCAGACCCACAGTTTGTGCTCAGAGGCACCAGTGCTGCAGTCCACGCGCTGCACTTTTCCTGTGGAGACCAAGAACCTGATGTTCCCATTCTTTTCTCTGGGTAAGTAAACCAGGATTTCTGGCTGAGCTGGGCATCGTGGGGGCATGTAAAACAAAGCATATTATTTAGCTAAATGATCAGTCAATGAAGTGCATGGTTGGTGAAGGGGGGCTGGGGAGGGGAATGTGCATACAGCTTCAGTTTGCAAAAAAAAAAAGGCAAGTACCAGGCTGTCCTATCAGATTTTCTGCAGTGGCCACACTAAAAGCATCTGTTCTTACTGCCAGGTCTGAGAGTGGTCTTATCCATGTCTGGAACCTGAAAACACGCAGAGTGGACACAGCACTAGATGGCCACGGAAGAAACTCTGTCTACTGTGTGGAGACGATGGGTAGTAAAGACAAACTGCTCAGGTTAGCAAAGCAGGCAAATACTGGGAGATGACTCTTGTTTCTGTGATTTCTGGAGTTAAAAATCCCAAACAAACAAACAAAAAGGAATCACTTATTTCTGGAGTCACTGAAAGTCTATTCAAAATTATGGAAATGTACAGAAATACAGAAAAAGTGTAGAACAAAAAGTGGGAAGAATGATGCAATTAATGTCTTTATGATACATAGTTGAGGACATCACAAAAGCTTGAGGTCCACAGTGTCTTAGTACTGCACTGAAATCAGGTGAGGTCTTCAGACACAGGAATTAAATCAGATTGAAAGCTGACAAATGTTTCATAACTGGTTTTCAGGGAAGATCAAAACTGATACAAAAGTTTATAAATAGGAGGAGAAAAGGCAAGGAAGGAAGTGAAGAATCGGAAGTGGAGAACGGAAGACCAAAAATGAGCAAGAATGGGAGTTGCAGCCTTTGCTGTGTTACAGAATATCTTCTGGTCTTGCTTTGCAAGGGAAGGAATATTTGTGTACTTTGGATTAGACAGGTGATCTAGTGTGGATGCCAAAGTGTCTGTATGACTAGGAGCTGTTCTGACATGTTTATCTGGAGAAGACATCTCTTCTAATATACAGTGGAACTCATTAGCATTTATATTTGTTATCTGCTTAAGTACAATTATCAACGCTTTCCCCCATAAAATACTGAGTGAGCATGTTTTTTCCATACCTCTATTTTTGCTGTGCATTTATAAGTTCACACAGCTGTGCCATTTTAGGACAGCAGTTACCTGTATTTTTTGTTTCTCTGCTCAAAAGTTAAATCCCAGCAGTTTCTTGCAGTACCGCATTGTATGCCTGGCACTAGAAATGTTTTGACAGTTTGTCACTCAGCTGAGCAGCAGGTGGGAGTTTCTGTATTGGTGCTGAAGAAGTCCCAACAGTTTGTAGATATGTATCTACCTCTGGTGTGGTTTCATACTTCCATCAGGTGATACTGCTAATTAAAATAAGAATTGGATGAGAGATTGTGATGACTCCTTGCCCCATGTGATAACATGAGGACACATAACCCTGTAGTTTGTGGACTGGTGGAGTTTTGTTGTAGAGGCAGTGGGATCACAGGATTACGCAGCAGTTAATGCTGTGCTCTTTTTCTGCCCCCCTTGGTCTTGCTGTTTGACTTCTGTGGGACAGAGACACGTGCAGAGGGTTCTCTGCCTGAGCTGCACCGGTACATGTGTGCTGCAGCCATTGATTCTCTGGGTGTGGGTGTTTTAACCACAGCTTTTCATGGTTTAATTCCTGCTACATGCTGCACTGCCAATGCCTCTCCTGTTGTGTGTCCCCACATACACGGCTGTAATGGTCTCCTGTGCCCTCTGTGAGGCAGTGGACCACTGGAGAACTTTGTATTTATCTTTGATGCAGTCTTTGTTGTCTTGCTATTTGTCTTTCAGCTGACAAACTGCCTGACATTTCTATTTCATTACTAAGGTGAAAGAGTGTTAAATGTGTTACTCTCGGCATACTCTTGTTTCTTTTTAAATTAGATCTAATCAATGGCAAAATGCAAGTATTCTTATTGCAAATATGCTCAGATACTCCTGAGACCTCATAACTGTGCACGCACAGGCACACAGTTTGTTTGATAAGGCTCTTCACAAAGAACCGTGATGAACTGTGACTGCAGTGTACCTGACTCTCAGGTCCTCCCTCCTCCTAGTAACTTTTGAACCTATTGGCCAGTTCTGTAGTTAGTAGAAGGGTGGTGGTCTCAGTGATGCTATCTCCTGACACATTTCCTGAAAGACCCAATTGATGCCCCAACAGAAGCTGGCACTAAGCTCCCTTGGTTCTTCACTGCATGTTAAGGACCCAGCTTTGAAAGCCTAAGCTGCAGGAAGCCTGGCTTGCTCAGCTGGACTTGCTTAGCCTGACTTGCTCATGGACAACTTGTTTTTCTGTGACAGTCAGGGTCGTGACCAGAGGATCTGCTTGTGGGATTTAGCAGAGGGGCGGACGTCGGTGCTGGATTCTGTCTTCACAGAGAATGTGGGATTCTGCAGGTGCTCTCTGTTAAAGATGGCACAGGGACGCTGGCTAATGGCCATGGCCTCCAAAGCCCTGGCGGAGGTAGGAAGTTTCTTGTTCTGGTGCTTGGGAGATTGTTTTGGTTTTGAAAGGAGATCAGAAGGGTAAACATCATTGCACTCAAAATGCTCAAGAGGTGGCAGCACAACTAATAACAAGGATAGCACCCCAAATTTGTCTGACATTTAAGTACTTGCAGCTGATGATTGTCTGTTATGTGCAGGGGTTTTGAAATCTCTTCTGGTGCTGCTGAATACTGTTAAGGGGCACAAGAGTCCTTCTGGGGTCAGAAAGTCTGTCATCAGCTGGAGGTACTCATCCTCCATCTCAAGCGGAAAGTCATGTTTGGTGAGAGAAGGGGAGGTGCAGGTGATTTGTAATGCAGTACATGGTCTTCCACCTCAGGCTAATTCTTTAGCTGGTACTTTGGCTGGAAATAGTTGAATGACTATTGGTAGCTAGAGGTTTGCTCAGTGTAAGGTAATTGTAGGGTCTGTTTCAGTTGCTACTGGGTAAGTCCACACCTAATACCCATTATCACAGCAATCACTGACTGACAGCTTTGTTGTCTGCTTTGCTGAAATCCTACTTTTCTTCCCTTTGAAGGACTATATGAGGACATCACACAAAAAATAATTTAGAATACTTGACATAAAAATACCAGAAACATGGGGGGAAAAAAGAAGTGACAGAAATATGGAAAGAAATATTGTAGCTAATTGCAAGCTGTTCCTGGCCATAAAAGGTCGTAGGCTCTCTGGACTGCAGGATGTGTATCTTGAAATGGAAAGTTGCGTGTTTGATATACAAAGCACCAAGTGAGCACGGTACCTGCATTGCACAGCAATGTGAATGTTTTCCTATTTACAAGTCAAGTACATGTTTAAGTACTTTGTTGGCTCACAGCCAGAACATTCAGCCTTTTGCAGAACTGAACACACCTGTAGACACAACCACTGCACCAGCAAATACAACCACTCTAAGCGCCGTACCTTGTTGCGGTCAGTGAACTCTCTCCATTCTACAGCAGTGCTCAAGAACACTGAAGTTAAACAGAACTGACAAGTGCATTCTTGTGTCAGCTGGAGAAGAGTTTTTGTGTCAGGCAGGGAACACACACACGCTGTAGTAAAGAAGAATTAAATAATCATCTGGTCCAAAGAACAGACATTTACTCCAGTGTCTCTTACAACTCTGTTGTATTTTCATTTGTCGCCCGGGCCCTGCAAAGCGATAACAGTTTGCTGTCTCCTGAGGTAAGAATTCCATGCTGTGTAAGAACCTCTACATTACAGCTGGGTCAGGTTTCGATACATTCCCATAAGCTCCCATAATATATGGTGCTTCCAGATAGGCAGCACTGTGTGAGACACAGTACATTTGCAGCTTATGATTAAAATTAAGACTTAATAAGTGTTTATGCTTGGCTAGTGCCCAAAAAAAGAGTAATTCTGTCTTAAAACAGGTTCAGTCCATAAATAATGAGATCTGAACAGGCATTTATTTGTTCATGATTGCATTTAAATCACCAATTATGAGTTACATGCACTCTTCTTGCCAATTTGCCAGAAACATGTTAAAAGCTTTATTAATGTGAAAAAGAAAAAGGGTGTGTTTCCTTGTGGCCAGTTTTAGCCACCCAGGAACACTATTAACCTCAGGCAAAGGCAAATCTTTCTCCTATTAAGCAAAACCAATATAAACACAGAACTTCAAGTTTTAGGTTACAGTTGTCAAAGTACATGAAATAGTATTTATTGCTGAGGCTCAGCTGCCTCTAATGCAGGCAGTCTCTGCAATTGTCAATCTAGCAAAAGCAGCTCATGCCTCCTTGCCTTCTGCAAAAAGCTTTAATCATCTCTGTGGTTTTCTTTGTCCTTTGCAAGCTCAGCTGTAGCCCTTGTACCAGTTTGTTGGGTTTTCATCAAGGTAAAGCAAGGGAGATTTGGGTTTTTCCCTTTCAACCTACAGAAGAGTCTTTACCGCAGTGCGCTTACCCCTCCTCATTCTGTAAAAGGTGCAGTTTTGGAGAGCTCGTGATGAAAGACAGAAGATGAGAGCAGGTCACCTTCACAGTTTTAGCACATTTCCTGCAACAGTTAAGTTGGTCATTATGTCAATAGCAAGGAAGTTGCCAAGAGAAAAGCATCATTTGTTGAGATTGTAGCTCCAAGGAACCAGAATTCCCAGAAGCTCAAACTCTGATCTGTTCCTAGGTTTGGTTATGTACTGGCTGGCTCTGTGCTATAGTCTCCATTCCTCCAATCTGGAGAGTAGTTTCCTGCTCCATTGCTAAGTGGCTTTGGAAAGTGTTCTGTATATTGTGTTCAGCACAGCGTCAGCTCGCAGTCCTGGAGCGCAGCTGTCTGTTGGCAGGCTAGCTGACAACCTCTAGAAATAGGAAGATGTTCTGGCAAGCTTTGAACTAAAGGTATGGGATTGGAAAGCCATCGCAGCTGCTGTGGTCTTGATTGATAGCTCCCAGAGGAGCCATATTTGTGTAATAGCTCACCTCAGATGCTTAAGGAAATTCGCATGACTGGGGCTGTCCAACAGCGCTGCTAGGCTCTCACACATTCTGAAATAGCCTGGGATGACTGGTGGTGCTGGAGTTATCAAATGGCTGAAGCCCTTTACTTTTACAGGATGGTGCAGACCATTCTTTAATCAAAATAAAAGATCACCTGTGCTGGTTTGGGCTGGGGTGGAGTTAACTTTCTTCACAGTAGCCAGTATGGAACTGTGGTTTGGGTTTGTGCTGGAAACGGTGTCAGTGACACAGGGATGTTCCCGTTGCAGCTGAGCGGTGCTTACACAGAGGCAAGGCCTTTTCTGCTCCACACCCCACCAGTGAGTAGGCAGGGGATGTCCAAATAGTTGGGAGGGGACACAGCTGGCACAGCTGACCCCAGCTGATCCCAGACAGTATAGAATCACAGAATCATTTAGGCTGGAAAAGACCTTTAAGATTGTCTTACAAATCTGAGGTAAGAAGGAAAGGGAGATGTTCAGAGTGGTGGTGTTTGTCTTCCCAAGTTTTGCATGATGCAGCCTGGCTTTACTGGAGATGGCTGAACACCTGCTGGCCAATGGGAAGTGGTGAATGAATCCCTTGCTTGCTGCAGTCCACAGCTTTTGCCTTGCCCATTGAACTGTCTTTGTCTCAACCCATGAGTTTCCTTACTTTACCCTTCTCATTATCTCCCCCATCCCACTGCAGGGAAGCAACTGGGTGGTGCTTAGCTGCTGGCTGGGGTCAAACCATGGCATCACCTTAATGTTTAAGAATGCATCTGAGAAACAACAATGTTCCTGGCATCAAGTTTTTCATACCTAAGAACTTGTTTCTCCATAGTTCCAGGCTCGAGAATCAGCCCAGAGTGAGGCATTTCTGTGTCACTTGAAGGGACTCAAAACCTTCCAGCACCAAACCACAAAGACAGACTCCCCTGATCTTGCCTGCCATCACCCTAAGGTGGAAAATGAGCTACTTCCTTAGCAGAGGAAGGACTTGCCCAATGCTAAATAATAATAATCAGGTCCATAATTTACTGCAGTGCAAGCAAGGTAGTACTCTGCTGCATAGACAGAGAGCAGGTGTTTAACACAGTATTGACTGACCTGCTTTGAAGATGGTCAGACGAGTGTGTTAGAATTAACCTGTGTGCCGTCACTGCTCCAGCCTGCACTAGCAAATCGTTCTGGGTTTACGCTTTGTTAGCACAGTCAGCCAGTAAATAAATCCACTGCAGTTACATATATTGCCTGTGTTACTGTGACAGAACAGAGGAGATGGTGCAGGTGTCCACAGGTGAGCGTAACAAAAAAATTAGCAACAGAGATTGAAAAAGGGGAGAGAGAAGAGGCAGGGAAGTGTTTTCAGGGTCAGCAGTCTGCAATATTACCCAGTCTGTGAAGAGAGTCATCTGCTGCATGCAATGCAGATGAAATACAAGAGTGGAAGAAGTGGATGAGTTCATTCTAGCAGTTCTTTGCCTACTCTCTCCTAAAGCAATGCATTTCTTCAGAAAGCTGTGCATTCCCCTACAGCTCCAACCTAACATGCGTTCCTCGGTTTCCTTCAGACAGTTTTTACTGGAAAAGCTTATATTAGCCTTAGCCACCTGAAAAGACTTGTGTTTTTAACGGCAGAATTTGGACCTGGAGCCTGACCAAATACTCTTGTTTTCCTGATGTCAGGTTCAGGTTTTGGAGCTGCCATCCAAGACATCAGTCTGTACCTTGAAGCCAGAGGTGGGTGCCAAGCTGGGCATGCCCATGTGTCTGAAGTTATGGCAGGTAAGGCAAGAGCGCCTGCTAATTGTGAAATGTTTTCCCTGTGATTCATTTTATATGAAGCACATGAATCTTTCCTCACTTGGATTTTGATTTATTATCAAACCAATCAAGTAATTATACTATTAAAGGGGGGAAAGATTTGTGAACATCCTTAATGTAACTTTCAGAGCTTTCCAAGCTTTAATGGAAGATTTGCTCAGGGAAAGCTTTGTATCCTAAGGACAGATATAGGGTTTGCATCAGTCAGGAGGAAAATGAGTGACTTACCAAAGCCAGTTGTTTGATAGGATTTCTTGCTGCATTACGAGTGATGGGAAATGATTGGGTTACTTCAAAACAGTGATTTTAATGGCAGATTACGTTCACCTCAATGCCTTCAGGACAAGGAAGCACTCTATGAACATTTCTATTCCAGACACACAATAGCAACAAAATACTTATGATGGTGTTGACTTTGGACAAAAAGGTAAATAAAAGCAGTTAATGACAAACCCCATATTTACAGAGTATCTAGCAAATCATGTTTATAGGATGCCAACATGAAAGACAAGTAATACAAAAAGGTGGCAGTGGAGGGAGGAAGGAGTTCAGGTGGCTGGCTTTCAGTCTCCAAAGAACTGGTGGCAAGACTGATTCCCAGTTTAACCCTCTGACCCACATACTGTTCTAGGTCTGCAGTACCACCCGAGCTGACTTCAAGTATGTTATTCCTGCAGAGTCATCTGAACATTTGTATTGAGTTCAGCTGGAAAAGTAACCAGTCAGTTGTGAATTTGAGGTCTTAGTGTCTTCACTCGAGGTCCTGAACAATGTGAGGTCTAAAGGAATTCAGTTGCTGACTTCAGACAAATGTAGGAGAGGCCACAGTTCAAGTCTCATGCTGTAATTAAAAACCAGGGGGGGAGAAATCAGAAGGAAAATTAAATAGACTGATTAGACTGTTATTAAACAGAAAGTTTGTCCTAAAAATGCAATCAGTATTCAGTGCTCCAGGAAATGAATGGGGCTTTCTGTCTCCTGGACATTTTTAATAAGATGAAGATAACTGAGGAAATGTTCAGTGTTGAAATTTCTGTTGCCAGTATAAGAAGTCCTCTGTCCTGCCATATTGTCTACGTCCATTAATATTGCTATTCCTCTAGGAAGCAGAGCAGGTGCAGTCTTAATTTTATGTAGTTTTTAATTTTATTGCAAGTGGGGATAAAGCAGAGTATGGGGAATTGGGAGAAGTAAATTATTCCATGCAAATTCTGGCTTTGGGAAGTCACCACAACTTCCTAGACTGCAGCAGGCAAGGATAGATAATCCCTTAGTCTCACAGCTGTATTTGCTCTTTTACAAATGTGTGCAACTTGGTTTAAAAGCATGGGGAGGAGGATTCTCTTAAGGGCAAATAATTACATGTGGTGTACCAAATCGATGCTCTGCATTCTGTTTTGTGGTTTCACTGGAAGTAGCTCAATGAGCATAAAAGCAGAACATGAGCTAAGCCAGGCGCAGCCCTTCCTGAGCAGGGGCCGTCCAGGATTCCCCTGCACACTGCTGCATTGGGCAATACCCAGCCAGGAGATGAGCACTCCCCAGCACAGCGCTCATGGACAGCATGTTGCCTAAGAGACTAGTCGAGGTTGCTTATTGCACAGTAAATGTTAACAAGTTGAAACAGAAGCTGACATGGAGAGAACTACATAATGGTCTGAAGGAAGTATGCTCAGGGTTGTTGTCCAAGCACAGTCTGAGGGCTGCAGCCATGTGTCATCGTATTTTTCTGTATGCCAGTAAAAAAATGACCCAGGGAAACAGTGCACCTCACCTGCAGCGGAAGGAACTGGGAACTTCACTGGAGAGCAGAAGGAAATGGAGGCTTATAGATTTAAGCCTTGGTGGCTTCTCCTAGGCATTAAAAAGTTTGCAGCACTTTGTCTTTCTGAAGCATTTTCCCCCCTCATTTTACTAGATCTGACCTTATATGTATTAGTTAATTCAATGAGTTTTTTCCTTAAATGTATTAGTTAATTCAGTGAGGTTTTTTTCCTTTTGAAAGTTCATATTCTTAAATGCATGGTCTCTTCAGCTTCACACCTTCCTGCTATTACTAATTGGGTGGAGTAGGATTTGCTGGAGTAAGGACAGTCTTCCCTTAGATTTTTTTGCACTCCTCGGGGAAGGCATCGTGTTGCGTAATGGTGCAAGCGAAATAATTCAACAGGAATAATACATGTAGAAACTGGAAATGCAGAGTTATTACTTTATATAAACTATAGCAATTATTCCTGTTGAGTTGACAGCAGATCACCTTTTCTTCCTTCCTTGACAGTTATCCAAATGCAACAACAAAACATTCAGCTTAGGAAGAACAATGATTTATAATTTCATTTTTCCTCTGAAACAGAAGATGAATGGTGAAGACTTTTCACCAGCAGTGTCCTTTATTAGGAACTGAAATAAACAGGCCGCTGTGAAGCACGGCTTGGTGGGGTAGGTGTCAGGCTGAGAGCTCCCCTGATCTGTTAAGAAGCTTTTATTTAAATTCAATTGCATGTACCCATTGAAATACTACACTTCACGTGGTTAGGGAAAGTCAGGAAGAAGTATGGCAGCCTTCATTTCATAGAAAACAACAGAGCAATCTTAGATCTCACTTGCAAATTCCTGCTTTTCAAATCTGAGATGCCCAGAGCACACAAAAATAAAAGGTTGTGCTTGGCATTTCCCATGTTGCTGAGCATTTGAAGATGGTCAGACAAGTGTGTTAGAATTACCTCACTGCTCCAGCCTGCCTGTCTCTCTTTTCTTAATGAGGACTATGAGCACCTATGAAAATCTAGCCATCCAGCTCTGAGCCAGGCAGAGCAGCCCACCCTGCCCTGCTTCTCTGATGACAGCTGTATCTCCTTCAGAGCCCCAGGGCTCTGGAGGAGTTGTGCTCAGAGAAAAGCAGTACAAATAACTGGGGGTGGAGGTTATGCACAAACAGAGGCTTTGCAAAACTTCGTGGAAGTACCTATGAAATGCTGCATTTTGCTTTAAAGGTCTTACCCTTTATTCAATATAAATAAAACCAGAAATATTCATTTCAGGAATTTTTTTTTTTTAACTTCTCCCAGGGCCTCTCCACCCAGAAGAGCAGATGGGCTGACATTAATTCACATGTAT
The DNA here is from genome assembly GCF_014839835.1 of Dryobates pubescens. Lineage (NCBI taxonomy): Eukaryota > Metazoa > Chordata > Aves > Piciformes > Picidae > Dryobates > Dryobates pubescens. Next base: position 13,876,096 of record NC_071636.1, read on the forward strand.
TTGGCTCTAATGTTAGATTATTTTAACAAATCCCAAATTTGACAGGAAGATTGTGCACAGTTCTGAGCATTATCAGAGCGCCTTTGTGGGCCTTTCTAGCTAGAGTGTGTTCCCTACCCTGCCAAAAGAAAGGGGAACTTAAAGCAAGGAGTGAGGCTCCTGCAGGATTCCAGGTGTGGACAGCCCTGTTCAGAAAGATGATGTTGGGGATTTCCCCTGGTTTCCTTCTTTTAATGGGCAATTTTCTTCCCTGCTCATGCAGTCCATGCCTTATTTAAACACTTCTTTAGACTGAGTAACTCTGGGAAAGAACATGAAGCTGTTACTCAGCAGTCTTATTACCAAGACCACCCATCTCTTGTTAGTTTAACTCCCCCTAGAACAAATAATAACCAGTGGGATAATAGTCTGGACCATTCACAGAGGCAGTGAGGCTTTGGCCACTGCAAGTTTGTATCATGACATTGGCAGCCTGCAAGTCTGAAAAACGTCATTTAATAATGCAATACCAGTAAACATTGATTCTTTATACGTGTCCTTTACCTTTATTCTTAACTGAATACCAAAGGAACAAATCCTGTAGGCTCAGACAGGATTTGGAAAGGGCTGAATAACCCAGTGGCTACATTTCTTAGATGTGCCTGCATGAGATTGCCATAATCCCAATGCCTACTTTGGTGTTTCTTCTCCTACTAAAGCACTAACTGGCACTAACAGATGCCTGGCTTTTAGTTGCTTTTGGTTAGGGATTTGCATCTTCACTCAGCCAGTCACTGCTTACAGCCAGGGTCATTAGTCTTTTTGCTGGAGCAATGATGAATATTTTCCTTAAGTGTGACATGTAATCCAGTAATGTTCCCTTCTTTGAGTTATTTCAGAGGCTTAAATAAATTAGGTGTCTGCCCAGGGTGCCATGCCCTTTGACCTGTGACATCATTAATCAAAATAGCTTTCAATTGGTTACAGTGGGACTTGGGCACCCATTAACCCGTTGGTGACTCACCCAGAGATTCCTGAGCAGAGGTTCTGTGTTTACCTTTAAGCACTGTGGTGCACTTCGGTAAATGACCCCCGCGTGTAACCCCACGCTTGGCAGTGTGACACCAGGATCTTTAAAAATGGCACCTCCTCCAGTGTCCATCCAGGTTTCTGTAGCTTCACAGTAACTCAACTGCTCTAAGTGATTCCTTTTAAGGAACACAAACAAAACTGAGGCAGTGAAGCTTCTGAAAGCATCAGGCAGCGTTTTTTTCAGATGTCATAGGGTCTGTTTTTTCAGCGAGAACGTTGCTATATGTGTATGTAAAAACCATAAGTGCACATCAGCAGTTACCTAGGAGCTCTCTCTGTCAGTGGATGGACTATCCAGACGTGACATGCAGACTTCCAAACTTTTCACTTCTACACCACTCAACCTTTTAATTTGTTTTCTTGGTGCTTGGACTGAAACGTGCCTGGGAGTGATAATTTTCCTAACAGACTATTTACTTCTCAAACAATTTTACTTTTCCCTTGATCAGGTCAGCTGTGGTTCACAACCTTTGCTTCTGGCTGGCTATGAAGATGGATCAGTGGTCCTTTGGAATCTGTCAATGGGAAAAGCATTGAGCCAACTTGCTTGCCACCAGGAGCCAGTGATGAGCCTTGACTTTGACTCGGAGAGGACCAAGGGGATCTCGGGCTCATCTGAAAAGGTGCTTAGCATCTGGAGCCTCAATGAGCAACAGAACCTCCAGGTCAGGATCATTGGCCCTCTAGTGTCATTTATCCCACTTTGCACTAACAGTTTGATAGAGTGAAAAAATACTTAGTCATGAAGAGGAGTTGTTGCAGATCTCTAGCTAATTAATCACAGACTGGTTAGAATGTCTGTGCTATGTGACTAGACTTAGCAAAAGATGGTGAGGATGTAAAAAAAAGAAAACAAAACCTTCTCTCACATGTTTCTGGTTTTACCAAAGTTGCAACAGGCACACAAGCCTAGCATTACTCAAGCCATTGCCTCCGTATCTTCATTTATCATGTTAGTAGTATCCAGCTCTCGGAATGTCCTAAACATTATAAATGAGTTATAAAAATGAGAAACAAAGGATTGCTTTTCCAAAGGTTCTGCTTGAATGGAGAGAGCTTTCTTTCCACTGTGGGAAAGGCAGAAATGCTCCACTAAATACTTCACAAAGAAAAAGAGCAGGAGCAGCCCAGCTTAGCACCAAACGCACAGGAGGTTTAGGCAACCGATGTCCTTTGGCACCTTTAGAGCCCTAGCTGGAGACAGGGAAAATAACTGGAGATAGCAGTTGGCGTCTGAGCTACGCGTACCTGGAACGGCTGGTTTAGAAGGAGGTCTCATAATCACCACTTCAGGCTCTGCTACTGAATGGCAATAAATACTGTTTAATCTGGACAACTTTAGCAAGTGTTCCAACAGTGTCAAGGGGTTAAGTAGGTTTTAACTAAGTGTGGAAATGAAGTGCATAAATAAAAAGCTTATGAAAATTCAAATGGACCAGGTACAGCCTCTGCTTCAACCTTTTTAAAGTGGCAGTTGTCCCCTGAACACACAATAAATAGGGCCTGAGCCAGTCCCAGTGTGTCCCCTGTATCATCCTTGAGAAGAGCTGCTGGATACACCAATTCACCCTTCAGCCTGCAGCTTTTGTGGAGATCTTCTGGTAGTGTGGTAAGTTAATACTGTTTTCTGAACAGTGTTGCAGGAAGAAAACCAAGTGCTTGGCCATCCAGTGGTGACTCATCACCTGGGGGACACTGTGAAGGTGCATACTGTGTTAGGCATCCCCACAGAACTAGTGGTAGGGTCCTAGGACACCAGTGCATATACTGTAAATGCATCCAGCTGAGGTGAAGTTTGGAGGACACAGCACTCACTGAGGACATCTGAACTTTAATAAGCAATATGGCATGAAGTAAGAGAGGCACTCTAGACTGAGTAAGTAGCAAAGACATTTTAAGCTAATGTGATAAAGAAAAAATGAACCAAAGCTGATACACAGTTGTCATGATTCAGAAGGGTTTTGGTTGCTTTCCCTCTCCCTGCCCCACCTTTCCTGTCACTGGTGACACACAGGTGGTGTCGTTAGCTCACAGAAGTAGAAGGAAAGTGAGCGAGTGAAGAAACTTGGTATTAAAACTAGTTCTCCAAGGCCAAGGTGTCAGGAATTTGACGACATGATAAGCTTCTTAAAGCTTGCAAATACTCCAGAGCTGGGGAGGAAGCTATTCCTTCATATTAATTGCTGCAAAGCTTGTTCCTAAGTTCAAAGAAAATACTGTTCCCTACAGCACATTTCAGTCCTGAGTTTAACTGTAATGGAGGGTTACAGGTAGGACTCATGGGAAAAAAACAGCAGTTGTTCACATAAAATATTCCAGGTATGGTTTGCATGGGGCATTCACATTCCCAGGCGTGTAGGATTAGTTACATCTTCAGCACATCACACTAAGAGGCAGAAGCTGCTCTCAGAAGAAATTTAAATACAAAACATTATGAACTATAAGTAATGTTTCTGTGTTTCATGTGCAGTGTGAATGCCCTAATCTTTCATAGGAGCACTACAGATTGTCAGGACATAGATTTAAGGGCTTTTTCCACTATTGCATTAATAATATAAAACAGATGGGGATTTCTTTTATTTTTTTACCCTGACATTCCAGGTACTTGAGGTAATGGTAGATGTTGGAAAACCACTCAGTGGCACATTATTTTTATTCTAAAAGGTTTTAATAAGTAAATGTGGCACACAGCTATCTGCTGTTGGAGAAGTAATGACGCAATGATGGTACTTCAGCTCTGTTTTGAGTGGCAGTGTTCCAGTGTGTCAATGAATAGATGATGAAGGCAACTTCATAGTTTATTGCTATGGGGAAAGTTTGGTGTATTGTCTTCTACAAGAAAGTTGCTTAAATCATCACTGTCAGCAACTGACTGGATTGGTTATGAGCCCTCTGATTTGGACAAGATAGTGCAATTATGTGATGATATTTGTGATAGAAGGTAGGCGGTAAACAGCTTCTGCAAGTGAATAAACAAAGCAGAACTAAGAAATCTGATAATCACAGAAGCTTCTTTATATATGACAAGAAAAAAACCCTCTGTAATGCAAGCAAGCACACGTTTTGTTGGTTGGATTGCTGAGGTTTTTCGCTCAAATGCTTAGGGCTGCTGCTACCTTGACTATTTTTCTAATAGGAACAGGACCTGACAACATGATTTGAGTGTGGGAGAGGGAGATTTAAAAAGAGAGAGAAAAATCATAGCTAGCACATGTTAGCGAGCGAAGGGGAATATCTGTTAGCCTCAGCACCTCAAAATTTCCCAATGCATCTGTTAATAGACACATCTGTTAATAGACACAAGTGTCCCTGGTCGTGACTGTTTTCCCCTGTTTTCTTAGTTACAAGCAGGTTTGCTGGTTAGGAAATGATGCTGGTTTGCATTTGACTGCAGTAGTTGCCCATGAATGACTGGATGGCACAAATCCTGGTGCTAGGATTTCACCTAGCTGCATGTACATTGAGCAAGATGTTCTACTTTGCTTTTCTCTCTCACCTCTTGTATTTGCAGATCACGCACAAGTGCCCACTGTTCCCTCATGTTCCATAGCCAGAAGGCATCACCATTATAGGCTTCGTTTTCAAGTTGTAACTTGCTGATGACATATGGTTTCTCCCAGTTGCCCTGATTTTGCTGTATGGATCTTGCCCATGTAATTGACAGTAATGATGGGAAGCACCACGCCCAGGACTGGTTATAGCCATTAGCTAACAATATCAGTTACAGAGTGAGGCCCATCTGACATTTGCTAGGCTGGTGATGTAAGTAATGAATCTTTTCCTCACCAGTGTGCGTATGCCAACAAAAATCCCACTGAAGCCTTGTCGCATTAGCTTGACTGGAGACTCTGGAAGAAGATGGGGACTAGCAAAAAGCACTGATCTAACAGTAGCAGCCACACAGAGAGGCCCATGTGCAGCCTCCCACTGTTCAGGCAAAATTTGCTGTCCATGTGCTCAGTTGTAGACATGGTTGTCAGGTCTTTTTATAAAGGGTAATGTGTGGAGCATACAAGTTTCATTTGGCCTTTTGTCTCATCAGATTGCACATCTCCTGCTGTCTGAGTAAGTAGCTGTTACAGTACACAGCTGAAAGATAATTGCTTATAGCTTTGTGCCTGTAAGACTCCAAGATGCCTTCAACTGCCTTTGAAACCAACTTTGACCAGCATTTCTGGAGCTGCAGCTTTACACATCCAGCATTATCATTAAATTATCTGCAATTAATATATTATTTTCACTCCTGTACTACCTGTGTGTCATGGAACGTGCTTCAAGGAGGAAAGCTCCTCAGATGTCGTACGCTTGTCACTCCCACCTCAGAAAAGCAGCAACCACAGCATATTAAAACATGCTTTGGTACAAGACAGCTACAGATTTCAGCATTAAGTAGATGGTGGCATTAATGTGTAATTTCCAGTTGTGTTTTTAGATAACAGCACCCCAAGTTCAGCAAACACTCAAAAGATGTTTTCCACAAAACCCAGGCAGTTTCAACATGCTGCACGCACAGAGTGCCTGTGCTGTGAGCTCAGAGGCAGGCTGTTGACTAATGCAAGTTACCTGAGGTGAGAATAGAGCAAGTGTTTTACACTGAGCTCTCTTTCTGTGCTCCATGGCAAGCTCCCGTTGGTGGAGTGAAAACTTCCTTCCAAGGGCTATGTTCTGGGCAGCCCCAGTGCCTCCTGAAGAAGCTAAATGTTTTTCATTGTCATTGTACCCGTTAGAAATTTGTGCCCCAGTAGTCTCCAAACAGTAACAAAAGGCTTCCAAGATTGAAATCAATAACTTGGTCATAATCCCCTTCTTGGAATTTGGTGTAAATAAAAGTCTCTTGGGATGAAGTACTAGAAATACAGATTTCCTGACACTGAAACCTAATTCCTGGAAGCATTCCTTTCTCAAGACTCCGGTAAATGCTACCACAGCTTATTGGGGTTTTTGTGAGGGGCCACATGAGTAAAAATAAGTAGCAGGTAGTTTAAACATCAGCACAGACTCTCAGCAAGGGAATACTTCAGGAGCAGGGGGAAAAATTTTTTTATATATATACCCATAGCTCTGAATGTTGCTGCTCAGGCTTTGCTGGAAGAGCAAAGCTGTGTTGTGGCCTGGTTCTCAAAACCCTGACTTAGAGCTTTGCACGTGACAGAATATGCTTTAAATGCAAATATAAACTAAACCCATACAAGGGATGACTTTCTTTTTGGAGAATGGTGCTGGAGAGAGGCTCAAGTTAAGCTCTTTTCCATCTTACTCTGTCACATTGTTCTCACTAAGGCACCAATCACCATGTTGTGAAAAGCTCCATAGTACCTGTGTGACACCAATGTGTATGGGTGGGCCCTATACCTTCTGAATTCTCCAAAGATTCCTTTTTCTTCTGTTTTAAACAATTAGAGATCATCTATTACTTTCTCCCACAGGTTTACAAAACACACAGACTTGTCAATGCTGGCATATCTGATGTCACCATCCGTCCAGACAGGAAGATTTTAGCAACAGCAGGGTGGGATCATCGCATCAGGATCTTTGGCTGGAAAAAAATGAAGCCCCTAGCAGTCTTGGACTACCACACAGCAACCATCCATTGTGTGTCCTTCTCAGATCACAGCCAGCCCAGTGAGAGACTGCTGGCAGCCGGCTCAAAAGATCACCGCATCAGTATCTGGTCAATATATACTCAGACGTGATGTGTTCTGCACTGCTGGACTAAGAAAACAGGACTGGTGAAGCAATTCTTTACACTGGAATTAACACCTGGATGTGGGAATGCAGTAGAATGTATTTCCAGAGTGAAGTAAGAGTCCTCAGTTACTTTTTACACTTCCTTGTTCAAACTGCTTGTTTTCTAGAGAGGAAAATGGATTCTGACAATTCCCAACAAGGACCCAGAACAAGCTGCTGTGACTTCTGCTACAGGCTTTGTAACAGCTTTTCTGTGGCAGGTTGCTTTAAAAGCCTGCACCAGTATCTTCTTTTGTGAAAAAGGACTGGAATCCTTCAGACTGTGGTGGGGGGCAGAATCCATCTGTTTGTAAGTCATTTATGTATCAAAGAATCTGAACCAGTGTAAAATATCTCTCTTTGTTGAAAATTTATACACATTACACTACCTCCAGTGGTTTCTCATTGTCAGTTACTTTTTCTTCCCCATAACTGAAAGGCTATCAGAACAACCTTGATTTGTTCACACTTCTGTCAGTTTCTAACTTAAACCAACAGTCAGGAATGTGACTAGGGACGGCCTTTGGCATTTATGAATTTCATTACATCTCCTGTCACCTCCAGCCTCTCAATTAATCACAAGAAAGAAAGAGGAAAAAAAAGAAAGAAATCTTCCCCTGCACTGCAAAGCTAAGTAAAGCCTTTTATAGTGCCAGTGCTAAATCCTTTCCATAGACTGACTAGCTGAAGGATTTAAACTCAGCAATCCAATTAGCACCCTTCTCCTTAGAGAGTTAAGGGTAAGTTTCAGCAGGGCCAAGTCTGGGATTCAGCTACACAGCTTCCATTAACATTTAGGCAACTGCATGGACAACTGTGCAAATGGCTCCATTAACTTGGCATCTCTACGGCCAGGGAAGCTGAAATTCATTCGCGAAGGGTTTTTTGTTTGAATGCTGAAGCAGCATTTGCGTTCCTTGGAAGCCCCTTAGCCATACAGCAGCCTGCTCACAAGGCCCAGTTTGTTCAAAAGGAGCTTTACAAGCTGAAGTGTTCTGTGTCCAGGCTGTGCACTGCTGATACTTTACTGGAAGTACTTGTTTCTGCCTCTGTACAGAGCTGGACATCAAAGAAAAAGTCGCCAGAATCAAAAGCCCTTAGAAATTATTTCAGGGAAAACACACAAGCAAGTGAAGGCCTGGGTCTGCTCTCCAGCTGTGCTGTACAGGCAGAGAATACGCTGGACTAGAAGCCTCAAGCACCAAGCCTGATGTTCTTTCCATTAAAACACAGACACAGGTTGCTTGTGGCCTCACACATATTGGAGTGTGCTGACACTTTAAATAATGCATTTCTTTGATTATTTCTTTACTGTTCAGTAGCTGCATGCAGGATCACATTGCAATTGGAAGCCAAAGCCTAATTTTGAGCAATCCTGAGTTAAGGGGAGGTGCTGGTGTTCATTACATCTACCAGACAGAGCTGCTAAGTGCTCCATCTCCACCTACCATTCACACAGAGGAGGAGCTATCTGCACCATAAAAGAGGCTCCAGCCTTATGGAATGAGGTAGGGCCCTTCTCCCAAGCCTGCTGTTTTTCTTTTATCCCCTTTCTTAAAGCAGCTCTGAATTGACATAAATAAAAAAATGAACAATAAATACAGAAACCATTGTCATCTGTGGTCTAGGGAATTGCCATAGGGTGTTTGCAAAGAGATTTCCTTTTGACTGTCCTATCTTATACTATACCATATATGAAGCCCATTGGCAGCCTAGGAATTGGTGCCTGCCATTTGAGTAGTGCTCTTGAAACAGAACTTAGTGACCTGTTGTAGGGGGATAATTTCACATTTAGTTTTAAAAGACAAAATCCAGTGGATAGAAACTTGGGCATTTCTCCTCTCCAGAGGGGGCCCTACCCTGAGCTTTAAGCTGTGTAATCAGTGCACCTTTCAATCAACAACCTTGAAGTGAGAGCTGATGAAGGCCCATGCCATCAAAGGCACTGTCAAGCTGGCAGTTGGGCACTGTCCTGGCAGGTGAGAAAAAAACATCTCTGCATCTCCTCCAGAAGGGACCTACGCATCCTGTGTCAAAAACCAGCACATTATCCTCCCTTCAACTCTGCAGTACAGGGTTAGAGGTACAGCTGCTACCATCATTTGCATGGATCAAAGCCAGGAACACTTTTGGGACTCCTGGTACCACAGGCATGGGATTGCTTGGTGATGGAGGCCAACATGCTTTTGAGTTTATCAAACTCAAAAAAAAAATAAATCCCAAACCAAAACCACCCCAGCTGTCAAGCCATATGGTCACTCCCTGCACTGTGAACCCACACCTAGTGTCCTTTCTCAACTCTGCACCGCTTCTATGAAAAGTTCATTTTCCCCCCATTCTTCCCAAAGGACTAGAGAGCTGTTCTGCAGTAGCCCTGGGGTGGAGGAGTGGCCTGGAGGGTGCAAGCATTCCTCTTCTCCATGGCAGCAAATAACAGCGTACACTGTTGGGCAGTTTCCCCAGAATTGAGCTGTAGGTTTAATGTTCATCCAGCAGAAAAGAAAAGGAAATCCAGGGCCCATTCATCTTGGGCAAATGGTGGTAGGAAATGAGGAGGGCCAAGAAGTAATTGCTTTCTCCTCTCATCCTTTTGACGGGAAAAGGCAGCTGTGCCACCAGAGAGTACTGAGAATATCACAGTATCACTAAGGTTGGAAGAGACCCCAAGGATAACAGTCCAACCTGTCTCCACAGACCCCATGTGCCACATCCAATCTCCTCTTGAACACCTCCAGGGACGGTGACTTCACCACCTCCCTGGGCAGCCCATTCCAATGACGAACTACTTGCTCAGTGAAGAACTTTCTCCTTACTTCAAGTCTAAACCTCCCCTGGCACAGCTTGAGACTGTATCCCCTTGTAGTGAGAAGCCAGTTTCAGGACTGGAGTGAGGACTTGGAAATCTCTCCAGCATTTCAGAGCAGCTCTAGTCTCAGCACCTCCCTTATTCTGAATGCCAGTTAGGAGCACCTGGTGCTCCAGGGCCACTGTAAGGTTCCAAGGCTTTGGTGCAGTGTGGCACTGCTGCTGGCAGGCTGGATGATGGGCTGGCTCACAGCCACCCTACACAGTTCTAGACCTCAGCTCCCAAAGCAGGGCACAAACCACATCTTTACTGAAGGCCTGTGCACCTTACATCCATTGTAGGCAACAAGTTCTGATGCAAATACTCTAGTATTGGCACAGTGGCAGTCCCCTAGAAGAAGAGATTAACACCTCTCTTACTGCTATCAATCTGTCACCAGTGCTGTTAGATCAGAGCCCGGAAGTTAGGAACTCGGGTATATTCTCTCTGAAAAATGCCATTTACTGTCAACATTGGTGTCTGAAGTAATTACAGAGATTCAAGGGATGTTTAGGTCTGCTAAGAGGTCTCTCAGAAGATACTCTAAAGATTACTATGTGCTCTCAGAGCTAACCTGGCACCCTTTTCTGGGGGTTAAATATTTATGTTTGTCTGATTAGGTAGATTTAAAAATAAACTCAGCCGTGTAAGCACAAATTGAAAATGAGGGCATGAACTGCAGCTGGAATCCTACTAGTAGGCAGAGTTTCATCAGCTTCCAGAGGAAGGACACGTGTTGCGGAGCTGCTTGCAAGAACAGACCTATCCCATCCTTATTTACTTCCTATTACCAAAGCACGATCCATGTGCTTTCATACAATTAATTAACACTTTACATCACTGCTGGTTTTATTTAAACACTGAGTAAAGGGATTTTATTTTTTCTTCCCAAATTTCTGATTTTATTGACATGAGCAACCAGAGTACATTAGTTTGATCCAAAGTTGAGCCTCAATGCCATAGTCTCAATGTGCGCTGCAGTATTCAGAAAGTTTATTTACTTAGATGACCAACCTGGACTTCCCCAAAGTAGAAAGGAAGAGCAGTCTATATTGCTAGAGACTGTAAAATACACTTGCCTGATTGCATCTAGGAAATCAACAGCTCTTTTTTTCTGAGAGAAGGAAAAAAAAAAAAAGTCAAGGTCTTCACAATTCTAGCAAGCATGGTTATCACCTACAGTTTCAGCTGACTCAGTAGCAGAAATGTGAGTTAAGAACCACCTTAAATTTTAGAGCTAGCTCTGGAATCTCACCTGCCAGAAAGAAACAGGGCTAGCCTGTACCTGGCCTAGAGGATTCAGGAGTAAGGGTGATAACAGCTAAATTACTACAAAAGGCTTCCTCCCACGAGTCACTGTCTTTGGCACTGTGAGAGGGAAGAAGGCAACCAGCATCCATAAACTTAACAGAAATAAATCCCAAACACTAGTGTTTGTGCAGCAATTACATGGAATATTTATCACCACTGGAATGAATGGTGACCTCTGACCCTCAAATGTTTTTTTGCAAATTCATCCATTAGTTCCAAGTCCTTCCTCACATCAGTAGATGAGCCATAAGGCATTGCAGTCATATGTAGAGATGAGCAAGGAAAAGGAGATTAACTGTATTTGTAGTAATGAGTGAAAAAGGAAGCAGGCTGAGGGCCTGCAATGAGACAGTTGTTAAATTCAGCCCTTTACAAAGCAGTGCTGTAGCAAGCCAATAAATTACTCTCTGCAGCTTGACTTGGATTGTTGCAAAGATTTGAGCTTTAAATAGCAGATTTTTATAGTTAAGACAATACTGGCTTCTGAACTGCTTTGGATTTTAGCACGTTTAAGATGCATCTACAAAGCCAACATACAAATTAATAAATCTTTCCTTTAATTCAGTCTGCCAAGAACAAAGATAGAACACTGACTACTGCAGGAGCCATGTTAGTGATGTAAACCAAAGGACTGAGGATTAAACAAGGATTACTGAGCGCTAAATCAATGTGTTTCCTTTTCTGGCTGTGTGTCGGGTGTGAAAGTATGGATCATTGCAGAGAACATGGCACATGACTGCCTGGATTAATATTAGACAATGTTACAGCAATGCTGAGACACAGTTTGATGTCAAAGCATAACCCGTGTACTACCAAGGAACTGATGGTGATGCCCTACAGGAGAAGCCATGAGGCTTTTGTTGTTTGCAGTATTCTGAAATGCCAACCTAGGTCCCCTTTCCTACAGTAAGTTTTTCAAGTAAGCCTGCCTGTGTCTAATCCATGCCCTACTCTTCTGGATCATGCCGGAGGTTTATTTTCTACTGTGATTGTCCAGAATTAAGATTGTACTGGAGTTTTTGGCCATTTGTTTAAGGATCTCACAATATGAAACTAAGCACGAAAACACCCCATGTCTGCACTAAATGTAATTTTGTTAATAAACTGAAGCACACTGATCGTGAATCTGCCCAACGATATCAAAATAGGCAGAGAGCAAGTAGCCACATTCTGGATACCAAATTCTGTGTCCCCTGACTTTTGCAGATCCTTTTTGGTCAAGACAAGACCAGCAGTGGAAGCTTGAGCTAGTTAGTCCCTTCCTGGGTGTGATTTTATGTTCCACTGCCCCTTATCAAACACTACAAAGCAACAGGTCTGTTTGGATGGAGCCATCAGCTCCCCTATACATTTCTAAAGCCTACTAAGAATTTTGTTCCTGAGCAGTGACACACCCAGAATATATTTAGCAGTGATACACACCTCCAGATATATTTAATGCTCATATCTGAGGAGACAAATTTTGGTTTAGTTATTAGTGTCTTATTCCCCTTCAATAGAATCCCTGACCAACACTTTGACACTATAATGTATTACTGCTCCACACAGCTGGGACCACAGCAGTGTATTTTTAAAGCTGTACACCAGCTCATTTCCAAAAGCACTTGCTTTTATCTCCACAGCATCCTCTTTTAAAGGTGTTGGAAGACTAGGAAATCCTGCAAACCATAACCTACACCTCTCCATGAGCCTGTGCTCACCCAGAGGGGTGTCTAATTATTTCTCTGCTATGAACAGTTGCATTGCCAAATGTTACAGTGTCACTGGAGACAGCAGCATGAGGGACTGAGGTCTCGAAGCAGCCACATGTGCTGCAGAACCATCCCAGAGCAGTGCTGGCTATGTCCTTCCAGGAGACCCACGTGGCCATGAAAAAAAAAAAAAAAAAAAAAAAAAAAAAAAAAAAAAAAAAAATTTAAAGAAGAAAATAATTCTCCCAACCATCTATTACAATTTTAAGTTTTAACTGGGAAGGGGGGGGGAAAAAAAAAAAAAAAAGAAAAAAGAAAACCATTACTTTGACATTACAGTGGGATGCTGTTTCCTCCTCATTTATATTCACTGATTAAGTAAGCTGGTGCAGCAAAAGCTACAGAAACTCTTTGGCACTTTCTGGACACCAATGATCTCTCTTTCCTACCAGCTGCAGGGTTGATTCTGATCCTGATTATGTCCAGATCAGAGAATCTGGGGAGGATGTTAAAATGCTGAGGCATTACTCTGCTCTGGTATCTCATGCATGCAAATGGTACATTTTCCAGGCACCCACGGCACTGCTTGCTATAAACATGTTCTGACATAGGTAGGAGGAAGGTTGGTGTGTTAGGTGTACACAATAACTTTAAACATGGCAGAGAATGTGGACATGGCATTTGTCTTGATGCTAATTAAAAAAATTGCTGATATGAAATCTCAGTGATTCATGGATACATTGTCTGTATTCACAGAAAAGCATCTAGGCTGTTTTTAACATAATACTGATGGTGAGTATTATCCTTGCAGGGCTTTTTGCCTCAGATATTTTGATGGCATGCAGACTTGGCATCATGCTAAATAGAGACATTGGGTCTTTATAGTTTTATCTCTTGAGCCCATCTGGTTTGAAGTTGTTGACAACAAGCAGGAAAGAAAGACTCACTTCATGTTTGCTGAAATAAAAGAAACATGTAAGGCAGTGCTCAAATAAAATCAGCCTGAGAGGAGGGCTGCTGCACCCCCATCTCACCACCCCTCTTTTGCTCTTTTAAGATGACTGGAATGGGACAGATTTGTGTGCAGCCTCTCCACTCTGAGAGCCAGTGCTGACTGCCTGCTATTGGAGCTCACAGCCCAACCAAAGGGCAGATAAAGCCGGTAGGAGAGAGCACTGAGGGAGCAGGGGAACCTCTACCCCCCCAGAAACAGGGACAATGGGAGCACTGGGCAAGCAGAGTGAAAAAACAAACAAGCCCAGAGCCCTTGTCCATGAGCCAAACTAAAAGCACTGGAAAACCTAATCATGCAGACATCTCTAAGTTTTAAGTGTTGTTTATTTCTTTTAAACTTCCTTTTGCAATTTATAGCTGCAGCCCGGGGACCTGGGTCTCAGCACCTGGGCATCTGTGCAATCAACCTGTCACAGGCAGGTACAGCATCCTGCCTGCCCACTGCACCAACCAGTGGGTTAGTCACCAGGACTAGCTTCACCAAGAGCACATTTGGTTTCAGGAAAGCAAATGACCACTAAGAGTTGGTCACACAGGAACTACAAGGTAGAACTCGGGCTAGACCAGACACTGAAGAGCACTTGCTCTTTCCATGAGACACACTGCATGAACCAGTTGTCCTCCCATGGAGGTGGTGAGAGGCCTTTATCAGCACAGAATGGCTCTGGCAGCACAAAATGGAAGCTGCTGTACAAGTCTGCGTGATTTTACACCCTGCAGCAGCTAGCCTTAACATGCATATGTTCTCTTTCCCTTCTTGCAGCTCCATCTCCTCATACAATTAGCTCCTACATACAACTTTTCTAACTTTTGTTCTTCATCTCTTTGTCACTAATTCAACTCTACAATTTTAACCTAAATAGAAGCAAGTGATTTATTATAATTATTCTGTATAGGCTGCTCTTCATAAACTTTTTTTTTTTTTTTAATCTGGAAAAACATTTAATTTCCCATATGGAAAGAACACATTTATCATACTTTACTCAGATATACTTGGCTGACTATTGCACATATATGCAAAACATATGTGACATATTCAAGGCTGAGTTTCATAAAAGAGAAATGCTATGAAATGTGATATAATAAATATATTACACAGACATATGTGGCCAATTTATAAAACTATGGTATCTTTGGTAAATTTATAATAGGTCATTTCTGTTAATGGGGGGAATGAGTGCATTTTTCTGGCATGTGCAACACATACAGTACTTCACACAGACTTTGTGAAGGGCAGTGGGCCTTTGAAAAGCAGGCTGGTAGGTGTACATATACAGTGTATGTGAGGTATGTCCATATCTTAAAATTTAATGTCTATCTTCAAAATCAGCTCTTGCTTTGTGTTTACAACATACCTGGGAACAAAAGGTACGAAATACTATCCTTGGAAATCTGCGGCCCTCTGGTATGCTAACTAGATTCCGACAGGCAATGAGTGTCTCACTTCAAGAGAGCTCATTTTATAAGCACATATTGTGCTCATGGTAATGGCCAGCATCAGAAATCTTTGGGTACCAGGGCTTTTATCTTGTTGTGTAAATTAAACATCTTACTGATCCAATTAATTGGAATAATTAGATGGGGAAAAAAAAAAACACCAACCAACCAACACAAAACCTGCATACGCTTAGAAAAAACTTCCATACATACACTCACTCACACAAGCTTCTACAGCAGCAAACTAGACTCCTGATAATCTTGTAGCCACGGCTGAATTATTGCTGATTATCCTCCAGTTCTAACTCACAGATTACTGCCCTTCCGTATTTGTGCCTGTGTGCTTCAAACATCACATCTTTGCTTTGCGGAGCAAAGCTGTACTTTTCCCTCGGACTGCGCATTTGCGAGCTCCGCTTGATTTTCGGCCCGTGCATGCCAGCGCCGGTGCGATGCCCGCTCCTCCCTCCGGAGGGAGCCTGCTCTCCAGGCTGCGATCTGCAGCATCCTGGCCGCAGGCAGCAGCGGTACCCGCAGCCCAGCGCCTCCGGGCAGCACAGCCCCTCCTGCCTGCGCGGGCAGCGGCACCCCAATGGCGACTCGGACGATTGCATCAAACCTCCACTCAGCCAGCAAAAACGCGTCGGTTTTCAACCCATCATGAAACTAAACAACAGAAGGAAAAGCTACAAGCATCAGAACACGTCTGTGCACAGACACATTCTTCCCCGGCCATGTTTATGAGGCTCACCGCAACTTTTTTACCTCCTCGGAGGAAGGTGCTAAACCTTGCCTTGTAAGTACTGCTGCCTTGACTCTTGCAGGACACCTCTGGGCAGCAAGGCTCTGCTTCTACCTCCACTCTACCCTTTAGGTAGGCAGAATGTTCACAGCACACCTGAAGCTGCTTTTGTTAATCTTTTCAG
This sequence comes from Dryobates pubescens, assembly GCF_014839835.1. NCBI lineage: Eukaryota > Metazoa > Chordata > Aves > Piciformes > Picidae > Dryobates > Dryobates pubescens. The sequence continues at coordinate 13,892,118 of NC_071636.1, forward strand.
ATTAGATCAAGTTGGGACTGCCCCTTGAGCAGGAACCCAGGCATCACAAGATTAATTCCACGTGCTGGAGAGAATGAGGTTCGTTTGGCAGAGGGCACAAAGCACCCTGATGTAGCCCCACTGTCTGTGGCTCATTGTAGGGGTGCACTAGGAAGCCCCTAACTCATGGGAGACCCACACTGTACTCCAGTGGCCTGATGCCTGCAAAATGCCTTTTTATGCTTACTGCAGTCTCTGGGTCCATTCTCCGCACTGCAAGTGACTGTTACACAGACTACAGCATGAAGCCAGCCAAAGTATTTGCTCCCCTGCCAATGGCTGTGCACACACATGCTTGAGATTGACTGAAGAGATGCCAACACCCCAGGACACTGAAAGGCATCTGCTGGAGACCACCTTCAGTTTTAGGGTCTCCCTGAACAGGAGGAAAGCTTACTATGAACATCCATGAAGTACTCAAGCATTCAGAAGTCTCATCCCCTTGCTCCTATCCTACACTGAATTTAGATCAGATCCATTAGCAAGGAAAAAATAAAAACAAAACAAAAATCCTGAAAACTGAGCTATTCCCAGTGCTTGGGGTAAGTGACCAAGCAAAGACTTCCCTTGTTTCACCTGTGTGTGCTGTATTAATCTACTGAGGTAGGTGACAGTTTTCAGACCTTTGGAGCAATCAGTAATCTCAACCTGTACCTCTGGAAAATGGAGCCACAGGGGTAATTTATTCTCGAGCCTTGTTTGGAACAGACAAAGGGTGCTTGTAACCTCTGTGCTTGGGCCTGTTTTACCAGCAGCTTTTAAATACACAGCATTACGTGTGACTTGAGGTGACCACAAGTGGAAGTACAGTCTGGAAATGCCTCAGCCTTCTTTCTGATTATGTGCCATGGACATTGGTGACAGCATGTTTAAACACACATGTAATCAAATCATACAGAGCCATTTTTCAGATGAAACTGCAATAAGACATGGCCTATACATGACACATCTTGACTAACTGGCTGACAGGTAACATGGAATTAAAGTGTTACAGAATGGGATTTTCCAAAGGCAGTCAATGTGCAGTGTTACAGGTTTGTTGGTTTGTTTGTTTAAAGTGGATTTTTTTTTTGTGATAGAAAGATAACTCTGTTTGCTTTCCATTATTGGAACACTCCCATCCAGTGAGACAGACATAGCTATGCAAGGAGGAAACACTAGTTAAAGCCCTAAGGAAGCTTGGTTTAAGGACAAACACGTGATATGAAAGGGACTGCTAACATATTTAAGGCTAGCATGTGTAAGCATCTTGCATGTTGATGGTCTAAAGGAAGCTTAGAAATCCCAATTTTATCATTTAAGTTGTAGTCTTGATACCACTGCATGGTGTGTCCTCCCCATTCAGACAGTATTTCTGTAGTGGTTTGTCTAGCACAGAGAACAGACTAGTTACCTGAGGGTGCACTGCCCCCAGGCAGAGGCTGAAGTTCTGGGATTTTTCTACTAATGGAGATAAATTAAAATTCCTACAGTCAAGGCAAGAACCTTGAGCCACTTTCTGTAAGAGCACAGTTTAGTCCTGGAATCTTGGGTCATGTAGTCCTCTCACCTCTTGTGCAGTAAAGTTTGAAAAGGTGTGTCACCAGCCTGCACTGAGAGCCAGTGCAGCACCCTATATGTTTAAAGAAAAGAGATGCTTACCAGTACAAAGGGAAGTGTACTGTATTCATTTCAACCTTGGACCACAACCCTGCAAGTGGTTGTATAACGACAGAGCACTACAACCATGGGCAGTTTCAGCAGCCAGGGAGAGAAAAGGAAGAGAGCAATCACCCACGGAGATTCAGTTTGCTCAGAACAAACACCTCCAGTTTAGTGTCCCTCCTTATTTAAATGACCTCATTTTGTCGGGGAGGCTTTGATTTCAGAGGAGACAAACTCACAAATAATCAAACAAGAAATGAAAGAAAGAAAGAAGAGGAAAAACATTTATAAATGTCACTGTCCAATGTCTTTTAGATTTCAATGAAATAAGATTATCTACATATATCTACAAATATCTACATGTATCTACACTGCTTGCAGATATGATTCTTTGGTTGTCTTCACTTTTTTACTACACTGCAACTATCAAAGAAAAAAAAAGTATGTATAATCTTTGAAAGAAATAATAAATATAACAACTTCATTAAACGTTTGAGACCAAAGCTTTGGCACTAATTAGTTTACAGATAACAAATCATACTGAAAACTCTGAAATGACAGCGGCAAAGCAACAGCACACATCCAAGAGCCATTTCCCACTGACTAATAATAAGCACAAGGCTATTTTACATCAACCTTTCAGAGAACATTAATTATGGTTCAGTCAGACACTAAGAATCTCACAATTCACTGCAAGTGTCAAATAAAATACATATTGCTTGCACAAGTCTTTCATGGATCCAGATATATTTTTTTTATAACAGAAAAAAAAATACATAAAATATTCATGTTAGCCTGTATCCCTTCTTAAAATCCTTCCAAAAGTTTTGGAAGCCCAAAGCCCACTGCCAGAGACAAGAATAAACATTGCTATTCACACTGCCACCTGCACAAGGTTTGTAGTGAAAATGCACAAACATGGATGAATAAAGGACTTTAAAAAACAAAACAAAACTTCTTGAGTCACATGGAAGAATCAGACAAGTGTTCATAATACTGTATACCAGCACAGCTGAGGAGCTGTTCAATACCTTCTCTGAACACAAAAGGACTGCAATTCAGTGAGCATCTGACAGAAAACACAAGCCAACTATTCAAAACATGTCACTGGAGAAACTGTGATGAACAGGCCCATCTTTTCAACACTAAGGAAAGACCACTGAAGAAAGATATTAAGGGGGAAAATAAAAGAAAAAAGAAACTTAAAGTACTTACCAGATTTAAAGGGAAGATGCAGCAAGCAGGTAGGTGCAGAATAGGTGCTTTGGGACAGTTTGGGTCAGCCAAATATAAGGGGTGAGGCATTATGGGGGAAAAAACCCTGAAATTGCTCTAAAAGGCACCTCTCAACAGGACAGCATCAAGAGCTCAGGAAAGGGCATAGAAGGCAGTACTGTGAGGCTGCCTGGGAAGCAGCCAGTTTACAAACTATTGCTGAGAAAACAGCCTGAACTCTGCAGGTATTCCCACCCACACCCCAGGCTGGTTTATAACCCTTAGCATCTATTGTTGTGAAAACAAGGAGCTGTACGCGGCTGTGCTCTTGGCCGTGGGCTTTTCTCACAGCTCCACAAAATGCTGTCGTGATTAAGCCGCCTCAATGAACCCCAAAACTCAGAAGCGGGCCAGGCTCGGAGGAGTGGCCAATTCGTTCTGACATTAAGGATTCGAAGTATTTCTTTAAGCTAAACTCTACTTCCTCTCATAGTCTCACCTGAAGCCAAGCGTCCCCGAGGTAGACGAGCGATTTACACCAACATGTGGAGCCACACGCCGTCTCTGGGGCCCGCCGCTGCTGGGGGCTGGTGCCAGCCGCTACCTAGGGCCAGCCCCGCAGCTTCCCTGACTCGGTATTAGTTTTACACGTCCCACTCAGCAGGGAAAAGCCCGTGGCACCGCCAAAATTGGTGGCAACACCAAATCTCCCTCATAAGACCCGGCGGGCGACCAAGAAGGGTACAAATCACCTCACCGCCACCGCTTCCCTGCGGCCCTACCGTCCTCGGTACCCGCGCACTAGTGGGGCATCGGCAAGAAGGGAGACACAGGGCAAGAAGAAGGGAGATAACGACATATGGCTTCGTTTATCAAAGTGCAGCTGCGGGTCACACCGCAATGGGCAGAGGGAACACCCCCTTCCCTCGCCGCAGGCCGCCATCGCCCGCCTTCACGGCTTGCCGATGGGTGGGGAGTGCGACGGGAGGCTGCTGGTTCCTGCGACTGGGCTCTCCGATTGTCGATCAGGTCAAACTGGCCTATCAGCTCACTCGTAAGGCGGGAAGAGAGGGAAAGGCGGGAAGGGGAAGAATGGCAGCGCTGGCGGCACGCGCGGCCGCTGCCCAGTCTCTCGCGCCGTCAGGGCCCGGCGGGGCCGTGGCGCCGTTACCGTGGCCCATAGTCATAGTTGCCGGGGGCGCCGGACGACGAGTACATGTTGGCAGCTGCCGCCGCCGCTGCGGCTGCTGCGTTCATGTGGTGGTGGTGGTGGTGGTGATGGTAGCCGTGTCCGCGGATGCTGGGGAGGGGGTAAGGGGCGGGCCGGCTCTTCGCCCCCAGGTAGTGGTCGTAGGCGGCGGCCGCCGCGGGCGGGTACTTGTAGGGATGGTGGTGGAGGGGCTCCGAGGCGGCGGGCTCCAGGCGCAGTTCGTGGTGGGGCGGACTGGGCCGGCCGCCGCCTGCGCCGCCCAACGGCACCAGGCCGCTGCCAGCGCCCGGCAGCGCGGGGCTGAGCACTCGGGACATGAGCTGCTGGTGCGCCGCTTCGGCGTGCAGCGGCGTCCCGCCGGCTGCCTCCCGCTCGTACTCCCGCCGGCTCTCGGCAGCATCTGCGGAGGCACAGAGCGTCATCACCGCCGCCGCGGCGGCCCAAGTTGAAACAATACATTCACGTTCAGCAGAAAGCGGGGCGCGGGGGTTGCAAGTGGAGCGTGCGGCAGCAGGACCCGGGGCTGGTGGGACAAGACCTTCTGACTGCGATAAATGGCACTGACTTGACTGACAAGCTGGTACACGCCTGACATTTTTGCAATTGTGTAACACTAAACAAATACAGACTTCCCTTTATTTTGCAGGCCCGCAGTGTGCTGGAAGAAAGGCCCTGGGTTGTCTTTACAATTGTTTGTTCTGCGTAATGGAAAAGGAGTCAATGGGCAACAGTGCTGTTGCAGCTGGACGAGGCTCTTGAACAAGAATGGGTCGGCCCTGACTGTGCTGCTGGGGTGGGTTAAAGCGGCAACACGAGCAGGAGCCAGTGGCCCTTGCTGCATCCCTACCTGGAAGGCTAAACTTTCCACCGCAAAATCGAAAATGAGACACTACAGGAAAAGGGAGGTGTTTTTAAAGCAGCAACAACAGTGAGCAGTTTAGACCTAGGAAGAATTAGGTTCTGAAAGCAGATATTTTTGTTTAGGTGGTAGAGTAAAGCTCATTAGCAATGGAGCTGTGCCCACTGCAGGCAGCTGTGCACCAGTGTGGTGAGCAAGGCTGGCCCCCAGCATGCATGCACTGAGGCCAGCTGTGCAGGCCAGCAGGTCTAGGGTCACAGGCTCGCCTAGCTGTTTGAGGGTCTCACCTTTCTCTGTCCCATTCTGGTGGGCTGGGGAAGAGACGGGATTCCGGGATCTGGCAAAAGCACTCATGAGGGGAAGAGCCCCTGGCCTGTGATTCCTAGGCCTAGAACAAGAAGAGAACTGATACAGACCTGAAAGTCCCACAGAATGAGCATTTGCAGCATTTCAGCTGGGAAATGGAGCCCAACCCAGTGTTCCCCAAACTCCATGCAATCTTTGTGCAAATGTAGGCTGCACAGGTGTATGTGAAGCTGGGGGTGAAAGTAAGTAAAGACACAGCCTTACCAGTCTTCGGGGTCACAGTCTCGGAATCCCTTGGCAAAAGGGTTGCTGGCTATCTTCAGCTGTGTGATCTGTAAAAAGAAGCAGGGAAATGTGTCAAAGTGGCATTCATAGGGCTCTCAGATCAGACAGCAAGTGCTCCCTGAGTGGGCTTTGGGAGTCAGTGGTGACTGGTGTAATGCAGAGAGCCTGCGCGGCCAGTGGAGCTGGGGTACACTCTGCCACAGAGCACAAACATATGCTTTCCCTCCATTAGAAAATGCAGGCTGGTATGCTAATATGAGTTCAAGGTGAAGGGAGAGGCAGCCTGAGTTGGCTGCAAAAGCTGTGTAAATGCACTTGTAAGAAAATGCCACATTATATGGGTCACTACCAGAGCAGCTAAGACAAATCACTGGATAAATCATACTTATGTATTTATTTAATTCGCCGGGGAAAAGGCAGGACATTTTCTATATTTAAGCAAATCCATGGATAAAGTATGTGATTGTGAGTTTCCGGAATGGGTTGAAAAACAAACTTTAAGCCCCTCAGTGACAGTTCCAGCCTTAGAGGTCAAACTGATAGAAAGCAGGAGAGAAAGAGCAGCTGTCCGGAGCCATCAGGCAAATGCCAGCCAGGGAGAGACTCCGGAGCCCCTTAAAGGCACAGCCTTGTTCCAGCCCCACTGCCTCTCTGGAGCGGGGTGTGGACAGACCACAGCATCCCCGTGGGACCCCGGATCAATGTGCTTGGAGCCACTGCAGAGGGTGGCACTGCCAGCAGCTGCTTGGGCACAGCCCCACCATCCAGCCCCAGCAAGGACTGCAGCAGCAGCACGGAGCAAGGCATTTTGGAGCAGTGCTGAAAAGCCCCTGCTATGAAATCATATTTGTGCGTGGAATTCCTGGTCTTTACATTACACTGATGAGATTTAAAGAAGCAATTGGGATTATCTGCTGCTCAGAAATCCCCAGCAGCCTTGGGGGAGGGGGAGTCCTTCTTTTGTTGTTTTTTGTTTGGTTGGGGTTGGGTTTTTTTTTTAATGTGTAATTGTATTCTGGGTAGGAACAGACCACTACGAGCATAGAGAAGTAAAACTGCAGATTTATCCAAACAAATTGTGAGTGACGTTTCACAGCAGGGCGCCTGTAGTTTCCCAACCAGCCCCAGTCTCGGGTTTACATAGGTAATGAGGTCCCCCTGAGTGAGGGGAAGCTGCTGATGGGGCTGGAGCTCACACCACTTCCTCGGCATGCAGTGGTGCAGCTCTGTGTAGCTCCCCAGCTATCGGGTTCCTTATGCTGCCCCAGAATGGGTTTAGCAGATGGGCAGGAGGAGGCAGGAGTATCCCCAAACATCCCCTCCAGCAGCACCACTACCACCAGACACCCGCAGCCTAGCCTTCATTCAGCCCAGGAGGCAGGCATGCCTCCACCCCCGGTACCCCCAGAGCGACTTCAAACCCCACTTTTTCATTGCCCGGGCCCTGCTGCTGCCTCACCCGGTGGTTCTGGTAGGCAGTCACGGCTGTGAAGCGGGTCTCCTCAAAAACAAATGTTTTAAAGTTCTCCTCTGCATATTTCTCACTGTCTTTCCGGGGATCCACGTAGACCACGTGAAAACGCGGTTGGTATCTGTGCATGGAGTTCAAAATGATCTGAATGATAAAATGAGCAAGGAGACAATAACTGATCCAGATGGAGCATTGAGAGAGGCAAATGCAGCTGCCAGCCCCATCAGCTCCCCTGCTTAGGGCTGGGGCAGGACAGGGGTGCAGAGTCCTTGGAAAAGAGGCATGGGCACCCCACAGGTATCACAGCACAAAAAGTACTCCCCAGTACAGCCCGATGTTTGACATCTTTTCCCCAGGAACACTTACATGTCCATTGTCATCCAGCAAATTGTTGGTCAGTTTGAGCTTATCAAAGGAAACAATCTGCTTCATCCACTGTGCCCCTTTTGCCGGGGAGTCCGGGTGGTAGTGCACCCTCCCGGGGGTGGCAGGGTCAGCTTTTCCGGCTACCAGCCAGGAGGAGCTGTGGAAGGCGTACCTGCAGGAGGGAAAGCACCCTCAGCCATAGCCCGGGGGGATCCTTCACTGTCCCAAGCTGCAGCACCCCATGGCCCTGCAGGATGTGGCCTGGGAGGGTCCCCCTGCCACGGCAAGGATAAGCACTGCCGCCCCCATTGCTGTCACCCCCATCACTCCTGCTTCCTAAAGTAATGAGAAGAACAAGCTCTTCTCCACAGCCAGACTCGTTGTAGTGCGAAACCAGTATTTTATCAGGTCGCCAATGGAGCTGGTGGGCAAGAAATCTCCAGGACAGAGGAAATGTATAGCTACCTGCACAGATCTGGGAGAGAAGCCACAAAAGCTCCCTCTTCCTCTAAAGAAATGAGTGAAAGTGAGCCCTCTATACAGTAATGGTCTGGCTTTAAGTGAAGAGTGGAAAGTTATGTGTAGATTAATAGTACATCCAGAGTTTAGCAGCCTTCTTTCATTCTATCAAAGTACATATTCAACAGTAACATTTAAAACAGAGAAACCAATCTTCTATACACATGTTTACTTTAAAAGCCAGTGTTTGCACAGGGGGAATTAGACACCATTGGACTTGAGCAGAAACATTACTTTTTAAAGATATACTCAATTGGATGTTATATATCCCACTTCCCTTGACAAGCAAACATTTCTAGGACGCCCTGAGAATTTGGATATCTGTCTAAATATTTATATATGGGACCCTGCAATTCCTATGTGGGCTGCCTGCTCAGCATCCTGATCTGAAGCTAAATATATAATGCACCTTTCACTGTCTTTAAATTAAAGGCGTTCCAAGCCAGACTACATTGCTGCCTTGCAAGTTGCTGGTTTGCAAAGCCTTCCTACACTGTCACTGGAAACAAGGGCAGGGGTTTGTGGCTTGGCTGGTCAGTGCATTTCCAGAGCACAAAACTAGTTCTCTCTGCCCAAGCACCCAGCAGGCTCTCTGGTGGGCACAGCACAGCACCAGAATACCTGCAAAGCCAGCACCACCAGCTCACCTACCCTAGCTGAGAGTCTACAGCACTCGAGGGGTATGGGAAGGATTTTTGTTATAGAGGAATAGGCATTTGACAGGTGGAGATGTGGAGCAGTAGCATGAGGATGGCTTTCCTGGGCAGAACCAGCCAGTTCCTGCCCTGCTGCCCCATGCAGGTCTTGCCCCAGTGGCCCCAACTGCTGATGACATGGTGTGAAATCCGAGGGGTTCCTGTAGGTCCACATCCTGCCCCCAGCCCCAAACTCATGGCAAGGGTGAATAACAGAGGCAGGGCAGCCACAGCACACATCTCCTCATCTCCCACCGACATGTATCAGGCTCAAGAGCACATCCCTGAATCCTGGGAAGGGAGGGGGCAGGCAGCACCCCACCAGCCGAGCACCGTGACGTGGGCAGTGTGGTACTTGCCGGTATCGCTTGTCATCCACAGGGACAAAATCCATGAGGAGCATATAGTCAGCCATAGGGTCCATCCCAAAGATCTTCACCTGGAAGGTGGGGAACATGCGCCTGGTACAAAGAGGAGAAAGGACAACTGAGTTGAGAGGAAGTGGGGAGTTCCGAGGGGGCAGGAGATGCTTGGGGCCAGGTATGGTAGCCCCTCAGCCCCTTCAGCTCTTCCCTTCCATCTCCCTGATGTACACAGGAACCTTCGGACAGAGTAGAAAGAAAAGGCAGATGCAGCCGGGCAGCTGAGGGTGAGGAGATGCTATGCCCCACAGCAGCATGTGAAAGAATGAGCTGGGGCAGCGCTGGGCAGCGCTGGGCAGCGCTGGGCAGCTCCGTCTCTACCGACAGCAGCAGGGCCACTTGTGTTAGACACCCAAAAAAACCTGCTGCGGCAGGACACAAGGGCTAAGAGGAAACAAGTGCTACCACCACCACCTTTGCATAGGCACACAAGTGAAAAGGATTTTCTCCCTACGGGTTCCCCATAATCCGAGATGACCTGATTTGAGGCAGATGCAAGGCATTATACGGTCTTCAGAACCACACCTGAGGCGAGGGTAGAGCCCCGGCACATTCGGCCAGTCCGAGGGGACGCGTCTAGAACTTCGAGCGAGTAATGCGAGGGATCCGAGCTCCCACTTTCACAGCTTCTGGCACTTCAAATCTGCGCAGCCGTTACCGCAGCAGTGTGGTCCCTGGGGCCAGTGAGAGACCTCCCGCTGCTCGGAGAGGCAAACGCACCCCCCGCGGCGGGCAGGGACTAGAGGGCAAACGGGATCTCCCAGCGAGCCTGCTCCTGGCTCTGTTTCGTTGCCAGAGCCCAGTCGGGACCCCGATACCCACACATTTGTGGGGCGAAAGGCAGGTCGGCCAGAGACTGTCCTCACTGCTCTGCTTCCAGCTCCCCGCAGGTCACGGGGACCCCAGGCTAAGCCGGAGGTGCGGGTCCCACGCTCGGAGAAGGCACAATTCCTTCGAAGGGCTGTAGGGCAAATGCGATTGGAGGGGGCTAACGAAAGAGGACGAGGAGGCCCCATGTCTCCTTTCTCCTTCCCGCTGCCCACACCGGGGACATGGCTAGGTCCGCGGCTCTCCCACAAAGATACGCTCTTGGGCCGGGGTTCACTGTGACTTCGGTTTCGTTTTATTTTTCTCCAAATAGAAAACGAAGCGAGCCATAGCGGCCGACATTTCGGGAAGGGGGTTTGCAGCCATTGAAAAACCAAACTCCCCATGAAAAAACAACCCGATAAAACCCGGACATGGAAAGCCCAGCCCGGCTCATTCTCGAGGGGCAGGGATGGAACTGCTATGCCTTTTCCCGAGGCTTGTTTGGTTGTGTGCCTCTGTTTCCCGCCGAGAGAAGGCTGTGGCCAGGGCAATAGGGCAGTGGGGCTCTGGCCCCGCAGCTCTTTCCAGTCCGGGCCTAACGCTGCTGGGCAATGTCAGGATCGGGCAGCTGCGCCTCTCTCTTTGTAACGCTTTAGCAAACTCTGGAGGACGTTTCCAATCACTCCGCCTGTTGTTATTATTTTTAAAAGTGTAAAAGCCCCCATTAGCTCCAGTTCCGGTGTTTCTTGTTTTAAAACTTAATTTTAAAACAAACAACCTGAGATGATAAGACCCACCTAGACAAACAGCAGGGCCAGCTCGGAGGCGCTGGGAGAGAACAGACTTCGCAGCGCCTTCCTTGAGCCTTTTCCTGCTGGTTTTACCCTGGGTTTTCCTGGGTTTTACCCGCCTATTTGAAGATTTGTCGGTGTCATAAAATAAAGGAAAAAGGCGGGGGGGGGGGAAAGCTCTGATTCAGATAGAGTTGGTTCGTTCTCGAGACCTTTTGGAGTAGGCTATTCCCAATCCTTTCTCTCCCGGGAGAGCAAAAAAGCCAGATCGAAGAGCTCTTGTTTGCAGAGAGCCTCCGCCTGGAGCCTGAACGACCTTTTCCGCTAAGGAAAGCAGTGCCGAGCCCGGCGCCGGGCTGAGCGGCCACGGGCGGAGACAGCAGGACAGAACAACCCGGCACCGGCAGGCAGTGGCTGCAAAAAAATTACGTCCGGGGTCCCGCAGCGCCGGTCCCGCTGCCCGCTGCTTTTACGCCGGGCACGGCGGGGATTAAAAACAAAACAAAACAAAACACACACACACAAAAAGACACCCCTCAAAAAAACCCCAAACAAACAAACAAACCAAAACCCCCCAAAACCACCCCCTAAAAAACCCCTTTATTAATCTTCGAATTTAAAAAAAAATCAAATGCGCAAATGAAAATGTATTTAATTTGTTGCATCTTTGGAACCCTCAAAGCCGCTGGAGGGGAGAGCGGGACCGTCCTGCCGCGGTCACATCTTGTGCTGGGCCTTTTCGGAAGGGAGCTCAGTCAGTGCGGCAGTGCCCTGCGCTCCAGCTGCTGCCGCTGCAACCTACTCCGAGACTAACTGAGAACAAGCACCACGCGATTCGTCGGGGTTTTTTTTCCTTCTTTACCTCGCGGAACCGATGAAAGTCAAGAGACGAGACCAGAGCCCGAACAATGCGCTCGCTCACTCCCCGAAGGCAGCGTTTGCCCCAGAGCTTGCGCGGATCTGACGAAGCCGCCGCGGCCACGGCGCTTCCAAGAGATCGCAATTAAATGTAGTTATTAACAGCCGTAACTGGGGCTTCTCTTTCCCCCAACATGTTTTTCTCATTTCTAACAGGCTCGCATCAGCCGCTTCCTTTGTCCCCTGGCCAAAGCGGGTTCCCGGTCCCGGCTCCGGCCCGCCAGCAGAACCGCGTAGCAGCGGTCGGAGGAGAGCAGGGCTCAGCAGGGCTCGTTACTCGACAGTAAGGAAATGCAGCAGTCATGGGGAACATTTCAAGGTGCAGAATTATTGTCTGCGTCCCCAAAGATCTGACCGCGCTAAAAAATGTATTTAGTTACAGGTATTGCACGGGTGGGTTTGTTAGCCGCTTCTTCCCGGCCTGCACCATTGCTGCCTGCCCCGGGAGCACAACGTCCTCCGCCAACACGAACCCAGGTCCCGTGAGGAGAAACCAAAAGCCGAAGGCACCCGGCGGAGCTCAGCGCCCTTTCCACCGGGAGGGAAACCCGGCGGCTGAGAGCACGGCGCGGCTTCCCTGGGCCAGGCCGAGCCGGGCCATCCTGCCCGCCGTCCTCCGCACGCCTTCGCCACCAGCCCGCAGGAGCCGCGCGTTCCTCCCCGCGACACCCGAAGCCTTCGAGCCGCAAGAACTCGCGGCTTTCGCCCCGGGAAAAGTGTTAGGACCAAATGACGGCAACCATCGGGCCGGGCCGGGCCATTCCGCACTCGCCTTTGGCCAGCCTTGATTTCCCCCCTGACCGCGAATTCAACAGCCTCCAGCTGGGTTCTCTGGCCCCGGTTAGCCTTGGTGCCCGCGCCCGCGGAGAGCGGCTGGAGAGCCGGGGCCGCTCGGGAGCCCGCACTGACCTGCCGGCCTTGGTAACGATCATCTCGGTGCCCAGCTGGTTGAACTCGTCCCACAGCGCCTTCATCTCCAGCTGGACGCTCACGTTAGCCACCTTCGGGTTCTTCTTCACGGGCGCCTTGGCCGCTGAGGCCGCCCCCGCCGAGCAGCCCGAGACGGCGGCCGGCCCCGCGGCGGTTCCCCCGGCGCCCTCGGGCGGCTCGGGACCTGGGGGCGGTGGGTTGGCCCCAGCCACCGCCGCCCCGCCAAAGGGGTAGCCGGGCTGGGGCTGGGGCGGCGGGTGCTGCTGAGCCGTGCAGGGCTCGTAGTGCGGAGGCTCATGCTGTCCGTACGCGTCCCCCGGGGAAGGGGAGAGGTGGTACCCCCCGGAGGCGTTCAGGCTGCTCAGGCTGTTGGCCGTGAAAGCTGCAACATCGCAAAAATGGGACAGCTGGGTGAGCCAGGGGCTGGAGATAGCTGAAATCATTCCAAAAACAGGCGGTCAGGGTTCCACTCCGGCTCCCGCTTTCCCCCCAGCTCCGCGCCGCTCCGCGCGGCCCCCGCCTCCGCGCCGGTTCCGCGGTGCCCTCCGCCTCCTCTGCTGCCCCGCGCCCAGCCCAGCGGGGCGCCTCCCCCTTTCCGCTTTGCTTGGCCCCAGCCCCGCTCTCCCCGGGGCAGGCGGGGAGCTCGCTGCTCCTGCTGCCTGCCTGGGCTCTTTTTTTTTTTTTTTTCTTTTCTTCTTCTTCTTTTTTTTTTTTTCCCTTTTTTTTTTTTTCTCCCTCTTTGCAAACACGAAAGATCTGCCAAGAGCCGCGGCGGTGCAGAGCCCGTGCTGTCTCTGCAGAAGTCCTCCCTCTCTGTACGCTATATGGGACAAAGCAAACTTCCCTCCTATCCTCCTCTCACTCCCCTCCCCGAAAGAAAAAACAAACAAAAAAAGTAAAAAAGAAAAAAGAGGAGCTGGGGGGGACTCAAAGAGGGAAACTAATTCTTATTTCCGTGTAGCTGCACTGCTCCAGGTAACGTCCCTCGCTCTGTGGCAGCGGGGCAGCGGCTGACAGGGGAAGGTGGACCTGGTTTGGCAATCCCCACTTTCCATCTCCGGCCGAAAGAGGGGGAACAGACGGCGACCAGAGCAAAGCTCAGAGTCCGTACTGAGGAGCACTGGGACAGACAGGGCCGAGCGGCCCTCGGCCACCGGCCCAAGCGGGCCCTGCGGCACATGACAGGCCGCCCCGGAGAACGGATGGCTCCTTCGGATCCTCTACAATGCTGAAAGGCTCCTCGAAGTCCTGAGGATCTCTTGAGTTATCGCCGCAGCGGCTCCCAGGCCGGACAGGGGCTGCAGAGCCGGCGGAAGCCGAGCTCCGGCCAGCTGCTGCCCTGGACAAGGCCGGCTCTGTCGGAGGATGCTCCAGCACCTCTGAAGAGGTGTGGGTCCAAGCGGCATAGCCGTCGGAAGCCGCTACCGGGGCACGGGCTGAGCCTTATTTTCCAAGGGAGGGCTGTGGGGGGCACCGCAAAGGCCCCTGCGGCCGGCCCCGCGGGCAGGCCGCATTTCGTGCATTGCCCCCGGCTCTGCCGCCGGGCCGGGACGTGTGAGAGCCTTCCGAGAGGCGGTGGCCGGGGACTCCCGTCCCCTCAGCTCAGCGGGGCCGAGCACGGCGCTCACCTTCCATGTCCCTGGTGACGGTGCTGAAGTGCATCTTCTGCGGGCGACAGCCGGGGCGGGCGGGCGCGCTGCGGCCGCCGCTGCGCTCCTCCAGAGCTCCTTTCCCTGCGTGCTCGGCGGCGGCGGCGACTGAAATCAGAGAGGCGATACTGAAAGCATTTGCTTTGGGAGACAGAGGGCTGTTTTCGTCCATAGGGGAGACACCAATGCAGGAGCAGCAGCCGCGGCAGCCTCCCACCACGAGCCCCCCCTCCCACCCCTTCACTCCCCTCCTACCCCTTCACTCCCCTCCTTTCTACCACACCATCCAGGGAGGTGCGAGCAGGACCCCCCTCCTTCCAGACGGGGGAGGAAGGGGGGAGGGAAACTTAAAAAAAACCCAAACCCACAACAAATCCCCACAGAAAACAACTCAAACCCTCTGTACCCCACCCGGGAAGGGCGTTGGGGAGCAAGAAATTTCCCCTGGACCCTTCGCTGCTAGCGCCGAACACCTCAACGGCCGGATCGAGCCCTGTCAGCGAGAGGGGACCGAGGGGAGTAATAAATAAATAACTCCACTAATTTCTTTCCCAGGGTCTCTGTTTCTTTCCCCTTGACTTCGTTCCCTACGATTTATTCATTTGTTTTCTCTCTTCCCTTCCCCCGCAGCCACCACCTCCTGCTTCTGCCCCCCCCGTCCCCTCCTTTTCTTCTGCACGTAGGGAAAGTGTCTCCCTTATAGGCGCTTTCCCCTATTCAGTGGCTGGGAGGCGTCACATGGAAGCCGGGGGTGTTTGCCTGCAGGAGCGGCGGCGGCGGCGAAAGCGAAGTGAAACTCCTGCGGAGACGGTGTCAAAGGGCTGGGGAGGCCCTTCCCCGCCTCCCGGGCACGGCAAGCGGCCGGCGAGGAGGAATGGGATGTGCTTCGGGGCGGGCGGAGGGGATGGCGGTGTCAATCACGGCTCCAGAAGCCGGCCGACGGGAAGGGAAGGGAAGGGAAGAGCCGAGGGCAGCCGAGCTGAGCCCGGCGTCACGCTGCGGATGTCCGGCACGGAGAGGGAGGATTTCTCCAGCCCGCATCCACCGCGGGGCGCGGGCTGCCACGGCCCAGTCACGGGGACTCTTAACACGAGTCGCCGCAGCAGGCAGGGACCGGGGGACTGATGCCTTCGGGCTGCGCTGAGGGCGCAGGTACCGGTGGCCACCTCGCAGGAGCGGGATGGGACCCATCCAGCTCCGGGAAGAAAAAACCCCAAAGCACCCGCCAGAGTTCGAGCTTTTCCTTAGCCAAAACCAACCAAACAAAAAACCAAACCAAACCAAACCAAAACAAAACAAAAAGAAAAAGAAAAAGAAAAGGCTGAAAAACGTAAGGCAACCAGCGGGGCGGCAGGCGAGCTCTTGCCTGGCCCGTCGTGACAGCCCGCTCCATCAGCAGCACCTGCTTTCCTTTGATCGCCGGGGACGGACGGCCCGGTTCCCCTACCTGTCTCGGCGAGGCCGAGACGCTACTCACCGCCCGTCACTGGCCCCTCGAAGCGCCGCGGCGTCCCCTGGGCCCTTCCTCCGCATCGGCGCGGGGCGAGGCAGCGCGCCCGTCCCGCAGGGCCCGACCGAGCCCTGGTCCCGGCGCTGGTTCCACTGGGCGGGTCGCTGCACCGAGATCCCGGGGAAATGCCCCGATGGGGCGGGCGGAGCCGTGGGGCGCGCCGGTGGCTACCGCCGCGATCGGGGTTGCATAACCCAAGCGATGCGCGGAGAGCCGGAGTGAGCAAGAGGGTTATATATAGCTGCCCTGTCTGTAGCCTGCGGGGCTTGATTCTTCTGTTGAAATATTATCTTTGGATGTGGTAAAAATATTTGCAGAGAAAAATCTAGACTACTCTTACATATTTGAGCATATGTTGCTGCAGCTAGCAGCATAAGGGCAGTGCGTGACACGGTCGGTGTTTTGTTTCTTCGCTGCTGATGGCAGCGCGGTTCCCAGCCAGGACAGTGTCTACCTCGACCTCAGGGACACACTACGAAGAGTGTCCCGGTGCTAACCCGCGCTGCTCACCCGGCAGTAATGCAAGAGGGAGAAGAAGGGTTTGTATTTAGAGCACCACGGAACAACATTGCCGCTCTGCCAGGGGAAAGCGAGGAGACGCGGGTGAGAGTTAACCAGGGGCTGATGAGAAAAGGATTCAGGACACCAGCTTCTTCTTCCAGGTGTGCCCGGCTCTGAGCAGCTTCTGCCTCAGAAGAAAAGAGAATATTCCCCCCTTGAAATTAAGAAAAGCCTCGAATCCAGCGCCCCAGGAGATTTGGGGAGCTAGGGTTTGCTGCCTGAGTCTTGCTTGCCTTTATGGCTTCTTCCTTATCATTCCCTGCTCTTTAGGTCAAGTCTCAGCTGAAAGCCGGGAACAGCCCTGATGCGAACCAACCCCTCGGCCTGTTCACCGGCCCCTCGGTATCCGGACTAAGCGATGTCTGCCGGGGATACAGGACCCGCCGGGAGTCGTTGCTCCCGAACAGCAGCGGGCGCGTGCCCGCCAAGCCGCGAGACTGCGGCCCTGAACCCCCAAATTCCAGAAAGGAGACCTCGCCGCCCCGGCCCCGCATCCCGCCTGTCGGTCCCACACAGGAGCGGCGCCAGGCGGAGCTGAGGAGACGGGCAGGGGGCAAACGCAGGTGCGGCAGAGCGATCAAGGGGGTGCGGGTGACACGAACGTGTGCTGCAAACGGAGTCGTCTCTTTTCATGCAGCCCCAAAAGGGCCTAAACCGAAAGGTCGCATTTGCCAGGCACCTCGCCCAGCCTCGTGAGCGCTTGAGGAAAGCGCGTCCAGCCTCGTCGAGGGGTTGCTAACCCCGACGTTAGCCTTGCTGCTCTGCCCCCGTCTCTGCAATCGGCTCTGGGCTGTCGCGGGGTGTGTAGGAATGGATCGAGCCCGAAGGCTATCGGAGGAGGGTGAGGGCGAGAGGAGGGTGTCTGCTCCCCCCCAGCTCACACCTCGCTCGAGCAGGTGGGAGGGGAGGTCGGGCATGTCTCGCCGCCTCTCCACCAGGAAAGGCTATGCGCTGAGAAAAATCTGAGAGTTCCACGGGGAAGAAGGGCAGAACATCCCCCATCCATCGCTCTTCTCCGATGACATCCCCCTGCTTCGCCCTGAGATGCTTGGGCTCTGGTGGTGCAAAACCCCGTGGCGACACCGAGGAAAAGCAACGCCTTCCAATGACACCCGCGTCCCCGCGATGTCAGACCCCAGTTCCCGTGCGGCCCTCGGGGCCCGAGCATCGCAGCCCGCCCTCTGCCCCACTACCTTCCCTAGTCTCGGCGAGGCTTCTCCCCGCAGCTGGTATCCACTGCCGCCCCCTTCCCCGTTTGGTCCTCGCAACACCCCAGACCTTCCAGACGGGGCGGACACCGCGAGTTGTTTCCTTCGTCATCCCTCGCAGGGGTCTCCCCGCCGGTACTGCTCCCCGTGGGCCGGGTCAGGTGTCCCCGGGCGCTATCAGTCACGCTTCGCTGCAGTGCCGGGGCCATGCTCATACCGAACCACAGCCCTTTTGCTGCGGAGGTGACCAGATACTCCGGGCCAGGTTTCTCCGCGCACGCTAAACCCAGGGCTGAGCTGCAGGTGCGCTCCGGTACTGACGGGCTCTCCCCGCGACGCCGGGACCCCGCCGGGACACGTCCCCGCCGCCTTCCCTCCGTCCATACTTAACATCTCTCTTCTCGTCCCTCTCACGATCCCTTCTTTCTGGCCGCTGCTCTGGCCTTTGCCCGGTCCCGCCGTCCCTCCCGCCCCACACATCTGCTCCCCGATGGGCTCCCGGCGAGCCCGGGCTGCAGGGGGGCTCTCAGACTCTTCAGAGGAGCTAGAGGCGGCCCCGCATGGCCCGGCTTGGGCTTGGCACGGCAGTCCCGGCTCCCCTCTGAGCCGTGGGGTAGAAAATAACTAACGGAGGAACAGCGGCAGCAAGCCGATACTGGGCCGCTCAGTGCACTGCACTCGGTGCACACGTCCGCCAATGCTTATTTCTCCGCACACCTCCCACTCGGCGAGGGTGAACCCCGCGGCCGCACCGCTTCCCCGCCCGCCGCGGCCCCATCGCCCGGAGCGATGGAACACGGCACTGGAAAGGCTAACGCGGGCAGTAGCGATGCTGCCATCGAGACAATAATAAATGGTAGAGGTCCAGCTAACGGGAGTCCAGGGTATTTACGAATTCGTTGTAAAAAGTGTAAAAGAACCCTGCAGATACAGCGGATTCCAGGAAAACCAGAGATTTCCCGGCATTTAATTTGAGACCGTTATCGATGAGAGCTGTTATTATAACTACAGATACCCTCCTCATTACTCCGACTATGGCTATTATTTAGCAACTGACGTTTGAACTAAAGGAAGCGAAATTAACGAATTCGTCTAACAAATCCCAAAATGTGTTAACCAGGTCTTACTGAGAAAGAGAGACAGAAAGACAGAAAGTAGGACAAGACAGGCAAAAAGAAATAAGAATGAAACTAGGAAAAAAAAAAACAGAGAGAAAAAGAAAGGAAGAAGGAAAAAAGAAGAAAGATCATGAAAAATAGAAAATAAAGAAAAGCGTAGAAAGCGAAAGAAAGAAAAAAGGGGAAGACAGAAAGAGAAAGAAAACTAGAAAGCAGTAAAACATCGGAGAGATCGTCAGAGCGGTGCGGGCAGCCGAGAGAAAAACTGGGCAAGACGAGCACACGACGGGGCCGCTTTGTCCACCCGCTTTCCCGCATGGGGAGCACGGTGCCGGTACCACGGCTCCATTCCTGTGCAGGGTTCCGCGGGGGTCCCCCGGCATTCATCGGGGCTGATGCTGCCGCTGCATCTCGCTGGTTTTCCCGGAGCTCACCGACTCCGCTCGTCCCCGTTGAACCTCTTCAAGCAGCCGCAGCGGGCGGATCTGTTCCGGCCCGGCAGCCTCCTCTCGCACGGCCCCGCCGCTGGTGTTGTGAGGGGATCTGAACTACACCGTTCCGTCCGGCGGCATCACGGCAGGTGCGCGGCTCCGCGGAGATCGAGGCTCGTCTCTCTGCAGCGGGGGCGGGATTGCCGGCAGCGGGCACCTGAGGCCGCGCCAGGAGCGGCTTCTGCCCTTGACGGCGACGACCACGGTTCCCCGCGGCGGCCGTGTTGTGCTCCGCACCTTGGTGCGTTTTCGAAGTCGGGCCGGGGAAGGAGAAATAAGGAAAGGAAAGCGAAAGGAAAGCGAAAGGAAAGCGAAAGGAAAAGGAAGGGGGAGATGGGGAGGGAGAGGGAGATGGGGAGGGAGAGGGAGAGGGAGAGGGAGAGGGAGAGGGAGAGGGAGAGGGAGAGGGAGAGGGAGAGGGAGAGGGAGAGGGAGAGGGAGAGGGAGAGGGAGAGGGAGAGGGAGAGAGAGAGGGAGGGGAGGGGAGGGGAGGGGAGGGGAGGGGAGAGGAGAGGAGAAGAGAGGAGAGGAGAGGAGAGGAGAGGAGAGGAGAGGAGAGGAGAGGAGAGGAGAGGAGAGGAGAGGAGAGGAGAGGAGAGGAGAGGAGAGGAGAGGAGAGGAGAGGAGAGGAGAGGAGAGGAGAGGAGAGGAGAGGAGAGGAGGGGAGAGGAGAGGAGAGGAGAGGAGGGGAGAGGAGAGGAGAGGGGAGGGGAGGGGAGGGGAGGGGAGAGGTGGGGAGGGGGAGAGAAGAGAGGAGAGGGGAGGAGAGGGGAAGGGAAGGGAAGGGAAAGGGAAAAGGAAAGAAAAAAAGGAAAGGGAAAGAAAGAAAAGGAAAGGAAGAAAAAAGAAGAGAAAGAAAAAATAAAAAAAGGAAAGAAAGAAAAGGGAGAGAGAAACACCTCACGGAAGAAAGCTTCCAATACCAACTAATGACTGCTGTAACCAGCACAACCCTCACGAACAACAGTTGTTTCCTGGATAAGGACAGTGACGTGCCTGGGAAAGAGAGGGCTTGTGGGGTTCGTGGGGCCCTGCAGAGGAGCAGGGCGGGGAGCCCGCGGCTGGACGCGGGGATGAGCAGGGCCCAGGGGAGCTGGGCTGGGATCTCGCGCTCCCACTGCCTCCCGCTTGGCAGCCTTGGCTCCGCATTATTTACCCTGGGATTTTGGTCTGGTTTTATGGGGGCACTGCCCTGCAGATCCCAATGTAGAGATCACGTACGGGGAAATCCTCAGGAATAAAACTGTCAGCCGCTCTTCTCCAGCACACAGCCGGCGTTCCCCCTCTTTTTTCCTTTTCCTTACCACCCCTACCCCACCTCTCCCCCACCCCCGCCAACTGCTCGTGCTTCTCCAGCGAGATATTCATACTTTCCTGCAGTGCAGCTGCCCTCCGTGGCCCACGGTTTGGTGCTGCATATTTTGGGACTCCTGCCCAGCCCTGGAGGGCACAGCTCCCTTGGGAGCTCTGGAATGGCCTGAATAAGGGGACCTGGCAGTTGAGGTCATTGCCTGGGGCTCCCCCAGAAGTCCACTTCATCTTGTCTGGTTTTGAGAGCACCAGAAGCTGCTTTTAAAAGCAGCCACTCTCTGTCTCTCCAGTCCTCATTAATGTTCATTAACGCTCCGGGGAGCAGGGGCAACCTCTTGCACTGGGCGCACCGGGAACCGGGATTGTAGCTACGGGAGAAGGAGGCACTTTTAGTTTGAAAGAAGGATCCCCCCCGCCAGTACTGAGGTGCAAAAGCTGGCTCAGCTGAAGCGCGTTTCCTTATCGCAGCACAAGTCTGGGTAAGATCGCGAGGAGCCCGGCGGAGAGCAGGAGGACACCGCCCGCTGTGCTGCATCCAGAGGGAAAGCAGCCTCCCTGCTGCTTCTGGAGAGAGTCTGCAGAGCAAGAGCCGATTTCAAGCCACCCACTTGCAGCCAAGTCACTAGAGGGAAGGGGAGGCATTTCCCCGCTGCCGTTGCTGTTGACTGTCCTGTAAGGTTTTTTCCCTTGTGAGGATTTTTTCCCGTTTTCTCTTAGGCCAATAAATCGCCCCTGACATTCCTTGTTGTTCCACCTTGTCCCCTGTCACAGCAATGAACAGATCAACATCACTTGCTCTGGAGCTTGCAAGTTTGCATGGGGTACATTGTAGCAGATGATGTTACATATTAATCACTAACACCACACATGAAAAAATTAACAGAAACAATAAACCACAGGGCTTGGCATGTTAATGTGAGGCTTCCACTGGGATAAATCTTCCTGCCTTGTGAGCATTTCATCAGACACTCTGCAAACTTAAGCACCATAAGGAATGGATACTTCAGCTGACATCAGCTGCTTCTTCAAACCCAATGCAATATAAAACCTGACAAAATCCATCATGGATATTTATCTTTGGTCAGTGTTGGAGCTATACCCTCTGGAAAATGTTCACAGCAGAGGCAGCAGGTTCTGCACAGTCACCAAGGACAGTTCGTGCACATTAAAGTCATATGGGACAGTGCAGTCTCTGAGAGCAGGCACCAGACCTGAAGAGGAGAAAAAGACACTTCCTGACTCCTTGTCAGGAAGGAGTGTTGCTTCTGTAAACCTGTTCCACTCCATTCTCTTCTCCTTCCTTATTTAATTCTGTCTCTCCCTCTCTCTTTCTCTCCTTCTCCTCCTCCTCCTTCTCCATTCTCTTCACTTTACCAACTTGTGGATGTGGCTGTTGGTAGGGGATTTTTCAGAGCATTGTGGTGGGACAGAAGAGGAGGACTGGTGGTCCCTTCTGAATGCCTACAGACCTGCATCTGTATTACTGACAGCCCACCTCTCTCTCTGGGCACAAGATACGTGAGAACAGCAGGCCACTGTACTGGCTCCTGCTTCCATTACCCATAAACCCAGTCACATACCTTGCTGCAGGTGCTGGGGACAGGCAGATTGTCTCTGCTGGAGCTCAAGGCTGCTAGGGCCTTCCAGGCACAGAAACCAGCCAGCTGGGTGGGCAGCCCTGCCTCTATGCACAACAGACTCTGCACCTTGCATGCTCCTGCCTGCAGGGTCCTGACTGGAGATCTGGCACCCTGACTGGAGACAATGGGCATCTCACCGAAAGGAAGTGGTATAGGCTTCACATCCCTGCACAAGCCCTGCTAAGGACAATGGCATGTTACTAATCAAACAAAGCATAATGGAGCAGAGCAGAGCAGAGCAAAGCTCAGTGCTCCCACTCCTGCCTTTCTGATGCTTCAGGCAAATTCAACATGCAGTGCCCAGGGTTGCTCGACACATTTAAATCCCTTTGCTAGTTGCATCTCAGTGTCCTTCTGTGAAAGCAACAGTGATGATGTTTAGTCACCTTGGAAAAGCTGTTTGGCATTGAAAGGGGTCCAGGATAATCTTGGCTTAGCTTTTTGTGTAATTTATTTATGGTATTTTTAAGTTTCGTTGTATAAAGTAACATTGCACCATTTCTAGCCCTTCTCAGACAATATCATAGTTAATTCTTGTTCTCCCTACTCATTAATTCCATTTCCTCTTCTGTGCTTGAAATGCCAGCCTGGAACTGGTCAGGAATCCACATTCCCATGGATTTTTTACATCTCTTGTGATTCTCTCAAAGAATATTTTTAATGTCAAAGGGTGTTTGAATCTAACCTCTTCTCACACATGTGGCATATGCATGAGGAACATCCTCCTTCTTGTCCTGCTGGGCTGAGAGACAGGGCTTGGGAAAGAGATTTGAAGGTGCTCAGGTAGACTTCCCAGTGATGAGAAGCAGCACAGCTGCCCTCTTCCTCACAGTTTTAACTGGAGAAAATCTGGCCTTGGTGAAGCCATTAGTGGGACCCCCCATCATCTGAGGAAGACACATGTGTAAGGTGACCCATAACACATCCAGGGGCCAAGCTGTGTTGGCCACTGGCTCTACGGGAGCCGTGGCTGCCACTGGCCCTAGAGGCAGGGCTCTCTGCCTCTGCCATGCATGGCTCGCTGAGGGCACATCCCATGGGCCATGGCCTGGGAAATGCCACCATCCCTGCAAATAGCACGAGCCGACTGGCACCGAGGGGTGGTTCAGTTTCGGGAACTGCCAATGCTCACGCCTTCCTCTGCGGAATTAGCACAAGGACAGATTAAAGAAAGCCAATTTCCTTTCTCATCAAATCAATTCCTTCTGGGGCAAACAAAGCCACAAGCGCCGCGCGCTTGTCCTCCCGTGATCTTGTGGTTTGCTCTGGCTGGAAGAGGCAGCTTTGGAAAACCCGAGCCCATTTCCTGCTCTGCATGCTGCAGTGTATATCCTCGCCTCAGCCCTGGAAATGCTTTGATGGATATTATTAGGCCCGGAAAGCATTTGGAACTCCTTTCTTCCGTACGAGCTGACCAAACTGCTATGGGATGAAAGAGGGGCAAATTAGAAGGGGCTGTGGATGCTGTGTGCTTTGCTTAGGGAGCCCAAGTTGCACTGCTGCCTGTGATAGGGACCAGAGCAAAGCAGCTGTGGGGCCAAGGGCCACAGCCAGCCCATAGGTAGGGGATGTCTCTTTCATAACCGCCTGCCAAGTGGCAGAGCTGATGCCAGAGAAGCCTAACCCCTCCTGGATGTGTCCAGCCCCATGAAAGGCACCTCGACCTTTTCTTAAATCCACATGCCAGGTCCATCAGTTCCCATTCACTTCCCCAACCTGCTCTCATCCAATCTTACAAGCAAGCAGAGCCAACCTTTTGGTCCTTTCATGGCAGCCCTTGCCTAACCTGAGTCTTCTCAAACCTGTCTTTGCTCAGCCCTACATCCATCATGAGCAGGAGTCTCTTACTGCTTTTTACAGAGAAGTGGCTGAAAAACACAGCCAAGCAAAACCTTTGCTTTGTGAGGGACTGGATCTCTGATCAGTGTTCTGTTGCTAAAGCAGTCAAGAAATGACAGTGCAGAAATCTTGGGGAGCGAACAGCACTTGTGGTTATTGGTGAAATCCCATATTAGCAAAAAGGTCTGGTAAATGGAAGCAGGAGTCGCTCTGACTATAGCATCTGTTGGATGTGGAGAGTGGTTATGACTCTCTCCAAATACAATGCACATGTACTGGGGAAAATGACTGCTACAATAACAGGAATAAATCTTAATAGAGACTTGGGTGATAACAGACACCACAGGGGAGTTGAAAATGAAAAACATATGGCAATGTTTCTGCCAGACCTGCATGGAAACCCCTTGGAAGGACTAGCAGATCTTGTACCTGAAAATGAAAAAGGAGTGAGGGAGACAGTGACAGGGAAATGGGGCTGAGGGAACAAGATAAATCCTGTCATCATGCCCTGCTGAGAAGCTGGAGAAAAAGGGGCATGTCAGCATCCCTTCTGCATGTCTGGGTGTAAAAGCTGCCAGGTTTAACAGACTCTTCCCCATTTCTCTCAGCTTTGGCAAGGCAGAAGGCTGCAAGTCAGGCTGGACAGGGGCCATTTTTGACTGTGTTCAAACAAGACCTCAAACTGGATTGCTTATTATCATGCAATCCCATTTTCTCTAAATGTTGGCAGCAAGCAGGGGCAAAGTTGGTGGAGAATGAATACTGGAGGAGCAAACTCAGAGACCAGGGAAGTTCAGGCACAGCCCTGGGCTGCAAGGGTAGGATGGATTTGTTTTTCTGCAATTATAGGTGCTACAAACTGAGCCCAGACTTCATGATATGGCAAAGAACAAGAAAACGGGAAGCTTGGCTGGAACCGACAGTTTCTTGACAGGAAGCAGTGAGAGACAGGACAGAGCTGTATTAAATGAAACCTCACCTTCTCCCAAGCACTTAAAAGTCTTCAGCAGAGGAGAAGCCACAGATGAGCCAGAGTGCAGAACCCAGTTTCACTTTGCTTTCCTCAAGAGTAGCCTGGCAGGTGATGGATAAACACAGTGCAATGTACACTGAGAAGTTCAGCATGAGATGAGATGTTTGTCCCGTGGAATTGCAGAAAGGGAGTAGAAGGCACGAAGAGCATACTCAAGATCCCAGGGGGAAGGAAAGGTGTCCAGTCCTGCGGATCAGACCTCAGACTTTGGGGTCAGGAGTGGGATATGCTGATTTGTTACCTGTGAGGTTCCCCACCACCGTCAAGACCAGCCACTGCCCCTTGATTCTCTTGAAACTCTGATCCCCCACCAAAATCTGACTGCACTGACTCTCACAGCCAATACATTACTGGGGCAGAGCCAGAGTCTTGAGCAGGGACTGTTACCTCCTCCTTCACTCTCAGAGGTGACTCTTCAGGCTACCATCATTCAGCCCAGGGCCAACTTGACAACTGGGGATTAAATAGTGGAAAATCCAAAAGACAGCTGAGGAAGGGGCTTATATTAGTCAAGATACTCCTCACACCAGCATTAAATGACCAGGCACACCAGCAGTAGAGAGAGATGTTGTTATGGTAATGGAAACAAGGCTGCAGGGAGGGAGGATGACAGAGCAGACCCTAAGTGCTTAATGCCTCTAAGTTGTCAGAGACTTTGCCCCTGGCTGTCATTATTTTAATTGCATACTAAATCTGCAGCCTCTGCTCAGAGCAGGTGTCTGAGGACATGGGATGGATCAACTCTGGTGCCTGTCTCAGCCAAGTCAGCACTAAAGAGGGAGTCAAATGTGATTTTGGCTACACCAATCATCCACGTTGGTATAATCCAGAATTAATAACCCCAGCTGACTTGTTTGCTTCCAGCCCCAAATCATCCCTGTCCAGGGGAACTGCAAGGAGCAGCATGAAGCTTTGAGCTGGTCAGTTCCAGCAACAGAGTTGCAGATCCTGCTCTTGCTTCCCCAGGCTTGGACTCAGGACGATTGCAATGATTGTCACTAGGACAAAACTCTGCCCCAGGGACAGGCAGGGACTCTCTGACCCTAGATAGGCTGCGGATACCTGGCTTTAGCTCAAGCTAATGTAACCAGGCAAAAGAATTCAGAGATCAAACAGTGTCTTTATGCCAGCCCCAGCCAGAAGGTTTGATTTATTGTGTGCTTAGTCACAATAAACTAGTCAATAAAGCAGTAATAAATGGTCAACAAGAATAATTTCAGAGTCAATAAAACAAAAATGGAATTTAATGGGGAGAAATGAGTTGTTAACACTCCTTCTCTTCCCTGTCCTATAAAACATGTCAGGTTTTAAAGGTGACGGGCAAACGCAAAGCTCCTCTGGTCTTGTAAGACAGGCAGCATGACCAGCTGTGAGCAAGGTGACCACCCCAAAACCCCATCGTCAGCATAGCCCCGATTCCCACTCCTGCTGCTGGCTGGGAACCTCTCCACGAGGCCATGGGCTCCCCATGGCTGTGGGATGCATCCCACACTCCATGTTCTCCCTCCGCTGGTGCCGGGGAGCGCTGCGGTGCCGCAGCCGTTCCCTGCAGCAGTCGCAGCCGTCGGGAGCCAGCCAGTAAAACGGCGGGGCGCTGAGCTGAGCTCTCGCCCTGAGCAAACAAGGCTTTCTAAAGGTTTAGAGGACCACCTTCATGAGCAGAATGACCCCCCATGATTAAACCAAACAATCTTGACCTCTCTATGAGTTCTAACCACATAAAAGCTCACCTCTTGGACTCTCCATTAGGTTTTATGATGTGCTTCCATATTTAAATGGACATGACTCACACCAGGGTTTCTGCCGTGCCTATGAAGGAAAGAAAAGATGAATGCCAGATGTTACGTATGAGTTACTTCAAGGCAAAAAAGAAAAAGGGGAGAGAAAAGGAAATTAAATATAGGGCTGGGCTTTCACAGCTCTCTCTGCTCAGGTGAGCATCAGTCTGGTGTTTGAATTTGTTTTAACAATGCAGTTTCCTCAGCCCAGCTGCACTCCTGGCTGCCCTGCAAGCATGCTGCCCCCCCTGCTCACCCTCCTCACAGTGGAGGCTTCAATTTTCTGTCAAAAATCTTCTGGCCAAACCTGGCAGCTGTCAGCACCTCGCTGTTTATTTGTGGAGGAGAAAGGGAAGCAGAGAGGGGGTGGAGGGCAGCCCTGCTTTGGGGTGACATGTTCCCTCACCCAGAAACCCCTGGGTATGGAATCGGGATGGCCATGCCAATGCAGAGAAGCTGCACAGGCAGGGCAGCATGTGTCTGAGGGTGCAGGCTCCAACCATTGCAACTGGAGAAGCACCTGACAAAGTGCCAGCCACCCCCACCAGCTTAAAGCTGCTTTCCTCTGGGCTCCAGTGGTGAAGGGAGGTAGGAAGGTCTCAGCAGCAGACCACCTTACAGCCTTGTTCCCGTCTATCCTGTTACTATTCAGAAGAATCTTTTGTGCCCACACGGACCCTCTGAATGTCATTGCCTGGACCATTCTGCTCTCCATGAGCTCATCTGGCACATAACTCACATTCTCGCCTCAAGGGGATGATGGCACAGCCTATAGCCAGGTTCATGCCATGGGTTAGTCCTTCCCTGCACTCAGTGCTGTACACACACAGCCATGCCTATGCTGAAGTCATGGGCACCAGGTCCTGCTCTCAGAGTCAACATGAGAACACAGGGGCTGCAAAAACCCTCAGCACCACTCAGGTGAAAGAAGGATCACTCCACCTATTGTATCTTTTCCAGCACAAGTGCACACAACCTTAAAAACCTAACCAACTATTTGTGTTCAGCCCTTCTCAGGGGTCTCCTCCTGGGAGGGCCTGACACTCCATGTGGCCTCTTCTCCCTGCAGCTGGCTGAGGGGACCCACAGGTCGACATGAAAGGGGTTCTGCTGCTCCCAACTGGGGCAGGCTGTCCTGCTGCAGATGGATGAGTCTGAAACTCCACACTAAGCATGTGTAAGGACATTAAGCTGTTGGAACTAAAGGATAATTTGAAAAGTATTTTTCTTAATACTGGCATTAGGTTTCCCCAGCTTTGCAGTTGGTAAAGAGAAAAAGAATGTCCTTACTAAGGGAAAGCAAGTGAAAGCTGAACCGGGGAGGAATTAGGGGTGTTAGATGCTCAGAGCTGGGTCCCCTTGCTTGACTCAGGACTCTGATAATGCTTAGGGCAAGAAGAAGGCCTGTTCCCAGCCCAGACCTGCTGAAACACTGTAGGGGTTATTGGCTTTCCCTCACTGTTAAACTGCAACATGGCAAAAGGAAAACAACGTGGCGCCACACACTGCTGTAAGCAAGAGCATCCATGCTGCATCCTGCCTGCACTGAGGATAGGGCTGCACTCTCACTGGGGCCCTGGAAACATTTGTGTTAGGCAAAAGCTCTGTTTTTTCCAGAAGTGATGAACTGGAAGATTTCTCATCCTCATATCACACTGAAATCCCCCTTGGGTACCTGCTGAGTTTTGCAACTTCTTTATATGGCTTGCTGAATGACCTGGTCATCAACAGAGCACGCAAAACTCTGCAGTTTTTATTTCCCTTCACATTTTAGACCACTTTCCTTAGCTGGGTAAATCAGTGCTGTCAGTGACATAGCAGATCTGCAGCTACAGAAGCTGCAAGTGGGGTGTGGTGAATTGTGTTAGTTCTCAGCACTGTTCTGTTTCCCAGCTTCACAGGGAGAGCAGCCCCATGGTGAGTCACAGTCCTACAGTGCAGCTTCTGCTTCCTCCCTTAATTCCCACTTCTGTTCCTGCAAATGTCCCAGGCCATGGACTCTGCACTTGCCTCTGCTTCCACTCCCTGCCTTTGGCACCACAGGCCAGGGCAGTAGGTGGGATGAGGAGGCCAGAGTTGCACCCCAAGCTCCTCAGTGCAGGAAACTGATAAGCTGGCAACTTGGGGTGCATGGTGGGGCACAGTGCCAGTTGCAGGGCCATCAGAGGAGCCCATGTTCTTAGTAGAGGAATTCCTGTGCCCTTGCAAAAGGCCCATGAGAACGGAGGCAGGAAAATTAGCAGCAATATGGCTTTTTGTGATCGCAGAGAAAGAGCCAAAGGAAGGAAAACAAAAAAAAGTTCCGTTTTCCTCTCACTCCCCTTCCCCACGATGCTGGAAAGGCTCAGGAAGTGCCCAGCCATCAGGAACAATATGAAAGAAAAAAGGGTACCATTTTCCCTGGTGAACCTGGCAGGATCCCAAGCAAGGATGGTAACACCAGGCAGGAGTGGGGCTCCCTTGTGCCTCTCACTGGGAGACAAAGCTGGGCTTCCTCCTTTCATTTTCTTCTTCCTTTGCTAGGCCCTGCTGCCATGTCATGGCCCTGCTTGGGCATGCTGGTGGCATGGGCAGCCACAATGGCTGACAGGAGGTCCCCAGTGAGCTCCCCATCTCTAGCCCAAGTAGAAGCAGTGGCTTGTGGAAGAACACATGCCAGGTCATGCCATCAGCCTCTTTAACTTCCCATCTCATGCCCAAAATGCCTTTTAATTGAGCAGCAAGGCTGCCTGATGTTGTGGCTTTGCAGACATTGTGGCTGTGACCAATGTGCAGGTCATGTCCCTGGGAGCATTCATTAAGTTTTGTAAGTGCTGCAACCACAAGAGTGTCAGAGAAGAACCAAAGTTACTAGTAGTCATGTTCCTTCCCTGCCTGCCCTGCCCACCTGGCACAGGTTGGGGAAGAGGAAAGGCAGGACTTGATTCCCAAGATCACAGCCCTGGTACAGAGAGGCCAGGCCTGGCTCCATCCCCATGTTGGGTGAGGAGGGCCCAGGATGGTGAGGAGCATCTGTGCTGCTAGGCAGCACGTCACCAGGAGCAGGCATTACAGCCCAGCCTCTTCCAGGGCCTTGTGCATCCCCTGGGCTTGTCTGTAAATGCTATGCTTCCCCAAATAGATGCTTTTCTGGGAATGTCCCATGGCCCTGCAGAGGCCTGGTGGGTTGGCATCGGATGACCAAAGCTGTTGCGTGCTCCCATTGTTCCCCAAGGTGGTTATTAATAGAGCGCTATAATAATAGGGGATATTTATAAAACACCTCTGTGCCTGGGAATCTAGAGCAATCTGCAGCCCTATGCAGGTCTGGTGAAAGGGAAAATGAACCCTATACCCCACTGTACGATATGAGAAATGTGCAGGCTGGAGGGGCTGCAGCAAAGGTCTGGTGCAAGATGTGAGCACCAGTATTGTGATCCTGCACGGGGGCAAGGACACCCCAGCATTGGCCACCTCTCTGCCAGCAGAGTGAAACAGAGGAAGAGTGAGGATCATAAATGCTTTTCTGCTGGTTCCAACTACAGCCTGGTGCCTGGGGGAAATAGAGTTGCCACTAAGGACTTCGAAGCTGGCATTAGCTGTGGCAGCTTGAACATGTTTATGATTCTCGTGACTACCCATGGGGCCAGGGTTCAGCTGGCAAGGCAGGCTGCACTGGTGCCATTGCCTTTCATTCAGTGTTTGGTAAGAAGGACCCATTTGTTGTCCTCACATTACATCTGGGCCACAGGGAGCAGGCCCAAGCCTTGAACACAGGCTGAGGATGTGTCAATTAAAGAGTGAAGTTTCACACTTGCAGAAAGCTCTGCAAATCCCCCAGACCCTGTACAGAAGATGCACACTCTTGTTTAGCTTTGGAGATGGAAAAAGTAAAACAAGGCACAGGATTCAGTCAGAGCAAAGCCAGCCCCTCTGTGTGGTATGGGCTGGGGCCGGGCACAGTGCCTGGGAGCTGCCATGTAGGTGTCCAGACACAGCTGGGACAGGGACCGGACAGAGAGGCATGCAGATAGCCTTGCTGCTGGGCTGTTCCACCAGGACCATGAAACCCAAACAAATCCAGTCTTACCCCCAGCCTTGCCTGAGGAATTAGAGAAATGAGGCCATTTATGTCTTCACATGGGCGACTGAGCCTGGCAATGACCTTTGGTCACTTCAGAGCCAGGATGGATTTGAAATGTGAACCAGAGACCAGGAGGTGAAAACTTCCATATCCCATTACAAATCCCCAGGGATGCCCAAGACTTGTCAAGTCACAGTGCTTTGCTGCTTATTTATTACTATTTTTCTATGATTGTAGCCATCACCAGGGCTCGTGTTACTGCTCAGGCAGTGGTCAGCGGCTGAGCGGCCTCCGGGCCAGCTCTTTTAGCAAGGCAAGGCTGAGAAAACACATTGGTCCCTCCTTGGCAATGAGCAGGAGCATCATGGTAGGTGACATGGTCCCCATGGTCCCTCTCATGAGGAGATGAATTTGCCCTTTAAGATAATGAAGTATACAGCTCTCATAGTAAGGGATCCAGATAAAGTATCCCTGAGCAATACTAGAGTGTTCCCCATTGACTATACAATATTGTATACTGGCTTATTCACAGCCCCACAACACTTGCTGTTGGATTATTAATGCTCTAAGAGAGAAAAATCCTCTGTCTGGCTTGAGTCTGTCCTCTGAAATAACTGCAGAAGATCTGCATGTATTCAGCAAGCATTTTGACCGACTTTTATCCCAAGAACTCTCTAACCCATCAGATAACCACAGCCTCAGGAGAAAACCAAGCAGGAGACAGCGTGCATTTCTTTTTCAAAAATGCTGTATCTCTCTATAAACAGAAAATTCCCTTTCAGCCCTTTTAAGGCTGCTTCACTCCCCTCCTTAGCACTAATCATCTTATTTCTACTTTTGTGGTCTAAGACGTATCAGATCATTTTGCAGAGTGGGGGCTAAGGCAAGCCCCTGGGTGGTCGGGGCAGTCTCCCCGGAGTGGCTTTGCTGGATCAGCCCTGCAGACAGAGGGGCAGGTTCCCATGGCCGAACAATGGGGTTTGCAATAAGATGTTTTATAGAAGAAGTTTTAGCACCCCTGTGTGGCATCACTATGCTATGTGAGAGCTGAGCGGCACACGGAAAATCTGCCTAAAGCCTTGGGGAGCCCGCAGCAGCCTGCGTCTAATGAATGGAAACGTGAGTCTGCCGGGAGGCCAAGCCCAAGAGATTGCCCTGCTAGCGGCTCAGCCTCCGGAGAAAGCCTCAAACCCACCTCATGGCAGCGACTGACACCGTAGAGCTCTCCGAAGTGGAGCTTCTCAGAGGTACAGCAAGGTCTCCTGAAACAGGAAAGAGTGTGCAGAGAGCATGCAGTGACAAACTCACGCAGATCCATGTGCCTGGCTGACATTCAATGTTTTACAGCAGAAATGCTGATAATTTACTTGTTTATGATGTGGGACAGATGATGAAGATTGGTGAAGCTGCCAAGGGCCAGGGAGGCTCCACTGATTTCCATGCAGGCGCAGGGACTCTGCTTGCTACACGTGATAGGTTACTTCCCAGCAGGACCCTGGTGATTTAGGATGTGAAACACCCTTTTCAAAGGTGAGAAAGTACTTAAGTGCACGTTTGCTGAGTGTTCACAGGTTTGCCATCTGAAGGTATCCAGACAGAGAACAAAGACCAGTAAAGATTAATAAATCAGAGCATTAGTAGTCCTGCCCTCTTGACTGGTTTATTAGTTTCACTAGGCACTATCTGCAGTAAATAGGAATCCTTATACAGTTCTGCAGATGTGATGCAGGCTGCCAAAACGCTTGTGCTCCCTTGAAAATACCATCCTGAGTCCCACTGACTCTCAGTAGGATCTACGCTGTTAAATCAGGTCTGGAAACACCAGCCAAGAACCCTGCATTTCTCCAGGGTCCATCTCAACTGCATTGTTTCCAGGTGCAGATTAAAGAGTGAAAAGCAGCTCCAGCAGCTCAGCTGATGTGAGGTAATTTGTGCATTGATTGTACCAGACCCCATGCTTATTCTCAGCCTCTTGCTACTGGGAAGCTCCTTTCCCCACCAAGCTGTCCTGCTTGGTGCTGAACCTCTGAGCAGCCCCCCAAGTCCATGCTGCCAGCAGAAAGAGCCTACGTGGGGTGAAACAGTGCTGAGTGCCTGCTGCTCAACAGACCAAATACATTCTGAGGGTTGTTCATGAAGAATAAAACTATAGAAAGAGAAATATGGGATTCTAAGAAAGTGCAGCCAGATCTAGTGCTGAATAATGGGAATTCCCAAGAATGGAGCTGACTGGTGGCTCTTCATGCACGAAGCTAATCCAATAAAGTGAATTGTCCAGTGCAACCTTTCCAGTATGTATGGAACAGGATTAGCTTCAGGCTCAGAGTGAGCAAACACAACCTTTGTAACCAATGCTGAATTATTCTGCCTCTTATTTTCCATTTGCTTTCTTTAGCAGAAGCATATTGTGGCCAACCTGAAATGGCAGCCTTAGTGAGGACACAGCAGAAACTTCTAGGTTTCATAGAAACACTCAACTATACATAATGATTATGCTGTTTATGGTCCTAAAACTTAGGCTGGCTTCTAGTTAACATTACATATCTGTTCCAAGAGTTTGTTTTTGTTGCTTGTGTCAAGAGTGGAGTCCAAAATACCCAGGACTACACATCAGCTTTGGGAATATCACGTTTTTTAGCCCAGTGGCTGTGCTGTGCTGCAGTGATTACAGACTTCTTGAAAGCACAGACAAAGAATAAATTTGCTATATAGAAAATAAATTAAATGTGAAATGCCTTTGAATCAATCAAAGCATGCACCCTTTGCAAAATAATCCACAGAAACTGTGCTTTTCTTGGTGTTGCTGTGCTGAGAGCACTTCCATTTCAATGCCAGGTTTTAATGATTTTCACCTTATTTCATGCTCTGACAAACCTACAGGAGTTTGGTCTGGTCTGGGGAAGCACTGTGCTGTGCCAGAAAGGCAAGCAGCTTTGGAGGAGAGAGGAGGCAGGAAAACACACTCAGCTTTCAGTGCACATGGCAGAGATCTTGGCTTAAGGGCTTTTCTGCACACTTACTTGAAGCCCAGCCACCCCCCTCCCCCCATCCTGAAACTAAGGCTCTTCACTGAAATTCTGTTGCTTTGCAAAATCTTCTATCCAAGGCACATGGTTGCCACAAAGTCCCTCCTGGTCCCCATGGCAGCCAGGGCATCAGCCTGCCTTGCCCAGTTTGTGGAGTGAGGGGGCTTTAGTAGGTGGCTGAACTGATGCTATCCAGTCAGTGTCAGATTCCTAGGGGACTGATCCAGACAAATTTGACCTCTATCGTGTAGAGAGGGAAGAGCCTGCTTTTATTGCCCTATCTAGCAGGAAAAGCTTAGTAGTTTTTGGGGGCAGACCCTGCCTTGCCCCTGGAGAGGTGCCCCTGAATGCAAGGGTCTGGCAGAGAGGGCATGGCAAAGAGCTGCTCGGCTGATCCCAGCCTTATCTGGAGACCCTTTTAATCAAGAGAAATCTGGGGGATGAGAGCCCAAGCAAAAGCTGGCTGTGACTGAAGAGAGCAAGACTTTGTGGGAGTAATATGGGGCCCAAATTCAGGGGCCTCATGCTGGTTTCACAGAGGGCAGCACTGCCCCAGGACAGGGCCCACTGTAGTCCCTATAGTGCTTCCCCCACAAGTCTTTTTCTGCAGATGATAGGAGAATAGGTACAACCTGGGGCAATGACAGATTTTTCAGCATATTTCTGAAAGTCTTGGCTTAGCTACTGCTGCCTTAAATTATCAGGGCATCTCTGGACATGAGACTATCATCCCAAGTCCTTGCACTGTCCCCATCAGTCAAGCAAGGTGTCCTGGCAATGGAGGGCTGACATGGAGCATGACAGTGCTCACCACAAACAGAGACATCAGATGTCATGTCAAGGCCAAATTTAAGTGTGGGTAATTACATTTCCCCATTTAAACTGCTGGCCAGTCTCAGATGGATAAAATGTTCCCTTCCTAGCTGGAAGAGTTGCTGTGCCCTGGGAAACAGCTGCTGTGACAAAGTCAGGGGGCAGCTGCTGCACATAGAGGACTGACATATTTGTGGCACCCAGCCGCCTGAGCCCAGGTACTCAGTGGCAGGAGGCAGTGCTGCCAAGGGCTTGCCCACCTTCTGGGAGCCCCAGGAGCCTCTTTGGGCTTTGGTATAGCCTGACCCAATGCCTGGCTGGGAAGGAACTGGTGGGATAGAAAGGTTCAAGCGGGATGGGCAAGGCTGGCTAAAGGGCCACTGCCTGTAGTGGAGCTCTTGGTTTTGAACAGGGAGAGGCTTCTGCCCATCTGGGTGCCTGTGCTCCTTGCAGAGCACACTGCCCCAGATGCAGGATTTTGACAGAGCAAATGAGACCAAACCCAAAGACATCTGAGTCAAAGAAGCTGAGTCAATGGCCCAACTTAGTGAAAGCTGGTGAAATGCAGACTCTGCCCTTTTCCTTCCCTGCAGCCCTGGTGAAGTGCAGGGTCTCTCAAGTAGGTCTTTATAAATGATCAAAGCATCTGCGTGCCTTTTCAGGGAGCTGAGCTTCCACTCACAACCCAAAGTCCAGTTTAATAATGTAGCTCGTTAAATAAACAAGTGGCTACGCGGAGCCCCAGCACTGTGACGATGGAGAAGATCCGGTGTTCTCTTCCCACTCCAGCGCCAGCTGCTGATGGACATCTGTCTGTAAAACATTGGGCCTTTCATTGTTTTTAATGGAAGAAATGCCTTTTCCTGGAGACCACCACTGAATACTGCTTTGCTAGAAAGGCTCCTTCACAATCCAAACAGAGAGCAAGTGAGCATAGAGGATCCATTACCCAAAAACTCAACAAAATCTTCCTCACCCATGAAAAGTGTATGCACAGCAGAGGACGATCTTGGGGATGGGGCTTGGAGGAGGGGGGCAGCTGTTCCTGGAGGGTGGTGTTCTGGGACCCACCAGAGGAAAATACTTCCATTTTTCTACCCGATAACTACTGCCTGGCTAACAAAAATAACCCCTTATTAACGATAACAAGAACCTGGCTTGTGTAATGTATGCACAGAGATTGACATGCTTCCAGTTTTCAGACTTTCTAAACCTTCAGAGAGACTAAAAGCCACAATATCTGCATGACGGAGGGGACAAGCTCTCCTGCAGACAGTCTGGCTTCACATTTTTGCATGTGAATTTGAAATACGGGCTTAAATTTGATCTTAGCCACTAATACAGAGTTGTCGAGGTCTTAACCTTCCTGAAGAGGTGGCCCACTCAGCCTCGCATATGCCGAGCAGTTGAGGGGTGCATGTGTCTAACAACCTCTTTTTACCAAAGGCACAGAGCTACACTATCTTAACTCTTATCCTTTTATTAGACCAGAGATTTGTTTTACTAAGAAAATATGGAAAATACAAATGCCAGTAATATGTTCCTTTTAGTGAGCCAAATTCCACATTCTCTTATGCTCTCAGATACCTCCACCAGCTCTTAAAGCAAGAAAGCTCAGCAGAGCCACTGCTACTGACCCCATGAGGGACTGCCCCTGAATCCCTCGTTGTGGGACAGAGGCGGCCAGAGAGTTACTTGTAGTGCCACAGGTCACCTGGAATCACCCCAGTGCTGACACAGTCCCCTGCATCAGTTTTGTGTAGGAAGGGGTGATTTTAACCTGACAGGGAAAATTGGGACTTCTTATGGATAGGTCCTGGAGGAGATATCACACCTGGTGGTGTGATAGATGCTAACTGCTAATGAGAAATGGTCCATCAGAACTGGCAGTGGCCCCAGCTCTGAGGTGGTAAATAACCCTAGTGCTCTTCTGGCAGGAAAGCAAAAATCTGGTTTTGTGCAATGGTCAGCAGAGGAGAACTCGACCGGAGCAACCTGGGATATGCAGGGGGGTTCCCAGGGAGAAGGTTAATCCAGGGGTTGTTTTACTGCCTCACAGGATTTGTGATCCATTTTTGTGTCTGGAAAAGGTTTACTTCAGTATAGAAAAGTTCCACCCATCTCAGAATAGCTTTGGTTATCCAAAGCCAATTTGATATCATCAGAGATGATTTCACCCTTTTCCTCTTTTTGGGTGAAACTGCAGCTGAGCAACATTCTCACACTATGCAGGGACAAGCGCAGCAGAAATTCCTCCTGTTGAGGAGTGCTAAATTGCAGGGTCACCTTGCCAGTGTGAAGGTGGCAGGAGTGAGAAGATCCTCATGTGGGTCCCACCAAAGTTAGGGTTGAGAAGGCCCTCAACCCATGCGGCTCCTTCCCAGGACTTGGCTCTCCCACACTGGGCTCCCTGAGCAAGACCATGAAAGCCCAGAGCCCGGATGTCCATCTCCTGGCTCCTTTCATTCCTGTTTTTCATAGATGAAAAGCATGGCTTCCTCCTGGGAACACCCAGGAGCTGGAAAGTTTCATCCTGGAGTAATTTCTTATTTAATTTTTTTTTTCCCCCTCTAAAGAACTGTGATAAAAATAGCCCCCAAGGAA
This sequence comes from Dryobates pubescens, assembly GCF_014839835.1. Taxonomy (NCBI): domain Eukaryota; kingdom Metazoa; phylum Chordata; class Aves; order Piciformes; family Picidae; genus Dryobates; species Dryobates pubescens. The sequence goes on from NC_071636.1 coordinate 13,929,242, forward strand.
AAAAAAAAACCCCATAAAAATCAAACTCTTGGAGGCCTGACGCAACCTTCACTCACAGGAGCACCAGGACCGGCAATACCATAATAAAGATCTGAGGTATCACCAAGAAAAATAGGAAGCAGCCAGAGAAAAAAAGGTCACCGCAAGCTGGCTGTAAACAGCTTTGCTCTGCAGAGCTCTGGGCTGCCCCGCTTTGATTGCTAGCAGGCGAGAGTGTGACGCTGCATTTTCGGCGCTGCAGGTATTTATTTTACACTCTGGCTCCGAGTCTGAGCCTCCGAATGTAAAAACAATCAGAAGGCTGAAGTGTAAATTCTCCCTGCTGATTTATTTACTGTTGTGTTTTTATAGCACCACATGGCTCTAAGTTTGCACTGGGCCCATTCAACCAAAACCCATGTCATACACTTCCAGAGAAATGAATGACTTTATAAATTCTCTACAATAATAATCCCACGTACAGGAATGCATGCAGAGAACACCCAGACGGGGCTGGAATGTTTTAAGAATATAATATTGTGCTTTTTTGGTCAGGGAAACACATTTCTCTCAGGGATATGTGGTGTGGCCCAGGCTCCAGCCCTGTCTGCCTACCACCTGTAATGAGCCCTTTGGGAGATTTTAGTTCAGGCCACCCAAACTGTGAGCTGGGCAAAGAGACATCAGCACTATGAAGTTAACAGCCTTAATGAAGCCCGGCCCAGAGGAGACTCAAAACATCCACAGTGGGGAAAAAAAAAAAAGGAAGAAAAAAAAAGAAAGAAAGGAAAGAAAAGGCTTTGATAGGAAAAACATCTGATCTGTGTTCTCTAATCTTTGCTTTGTTAGTTAAAGCATCTTTAAAGGGCTTAATAGCCCTGGAACAGGGATCTCTTTCTCTTCCTTCAGAAACACCAATTAGAAAAGCAGGAAACTGCTTCCAGAGAAGGGGACTCTTTAAAAGAAAACTTGACTTTAGCTCAAGGGATCTGATTGCCTCTTTTTATTTTTTTTTTTTCCACAAGCTATTTTTCCCCCCCTTGTGTGGCTGAGCAGCTCTTTTCTCTAGGTGAGGAAGCAGCTCCTCATGCCAGTACTGCTGATGGAAAGTGAATGCAGTGGGGCAAGGAGAAGGGACATTTATGGAATAAAGGGATGAGAAGACAAGAGGGTTTCTCTTTCATATACAGCAGGAATGACACCCCTACGGTGTGGCAGCCTGAGGAGCAAGTGTGCTGCATGCTGGGAGGAGGGAGGCAGTGAGCTGGGTCCCAGCACCCACACTAATCTTGTGCAGCAAAGGCTCAGCTGGGCAGGCTATGTGATGGTAGTGGCAGATGACTTTGTCTATCCTCCACAGGGAAAGAAAACCTCATTTCCCTTCACAGAGGTCTTGGTGTTTGGAGCATGTGGGCAGCACTCTTGCCCTGGACAGGGCTAGCACAGGCACAGTCCATGCCTGCATAGCAGAGTTGCTAGCCAAGGGGCAGCAGCTTGGTGCAGCTCAGCATGACCAGCCAGGTTTTGCTGCCAGGAGAGATGGTCACAGAATTCCTGGTGCCACACTCACCCCTGCCCCAGCAACTGATGGTGGGAGAAGAGATGCCACTGCATCCCATAGGGTCTTGGCTAAGTTGTGGTCACCAGGACAGTGGTGGCTACTGTTGCCATGGGAGTCCCTGCAGCCGGACTGGGCTGCTGATGGCTGCTCTCCCTCATGGCCATCATCCCTCAAGGCTGTCCTCTACTCCAAGCTGTATCCCAGCGCCACTCCAGTCACAGTTGTTACAAACGATAACCCCTCTCATCTCCACGGACCCTGTTAACCCAGAGCCTAGAAGGGAAACATCTGAACAAGCTCCTGGCTCTGTTCATGAAATTCCTGGACATAGTCCATGCTAAGATCTTTTTCTCTCTAGCAGAGTATTTTCCTTTGGATCTCAGGGATGTTACAACAGCTGTTTGTAAACAGTTTGCATCCAAAGTTAGCAGAGGGGTGAGCAGGGGAATCACATATCAACTTTGCCCTCTTGAACATCTGAAAAATGTTGCAGCTACCTTGGCACTGCCATTCAGATGGAAGAAGTCAGCTGAAAAGGCCAGTAGCCATCAGGCAGCTGCCCATGCCTGCCTCTGCCTGCAAACACAGCCAGGTAGGATTGGGCTGTGGGATGCAGCCCTGTCAGATGCCTGCCTGCTGGAGACTCAAATTCATCTCAGAGCCTGAGAACAGGTAGAGACCAGCAGAAGGAGATTTCTGGGGAATGAAGGAGGCAGAGGCTGATAGGAGCAGTCAGAGATGAGAAGCTGCAGCATGGGTTAAGCACAGAGGAAGATGAGAGTGATGAGCACTGGAAAATCTGATGTTCCTCTGTGAAAGGCCTGGGTAGCCGTAGGGTGGCATAAAGCTGGGCTTGAATCCAAGCCCTGAAACCTCTCCCCATGTTCCTAAGCCTCCTGTGGTAGTCTCCAGCCTTGAAAACAAGATACAGACCCCTAGCCCTCCCTGTCCTCCTTTCCACCACGAGTCCCTGCTCAGGTCAGCCGAGTTTTGTATCAGAAAGAGAAAACTGGCACAAAAAAAGTGTCTGTAAATGTCCTGCACCATAATGGAGAGAAAAAGGAAGTCTTGTCATTACATACAGGATTTCTGGATCTTAGAAAGGTTTTAGCTTTCCTATACAGCCTGAAATGATCTGGCCCCTGTGAGAACTCAGTCCCATCGTGTGAAGCTGTCACAACAGTGATCTCTGGAGACACCTGAGCTGGTGTAAAAGTGGAGCTTTGTGAAACTACGTGGCCCTGGCATAAGACCTCAAATCTAGGACAGCCAGAGCTTGTCACCCTCAGGAAGAGCCACAGCACCGGGTGCAATAGGGCTGGGGGGCATCTGCAGACCATCTGTGTTGGCAGAGCTTTTTCTGTCTCTTTTTCTTCTCAGGGTGCCCCTGAGATTGTGTTACCTGTCATCATTTCTGGGAACAAGTGTATTTTAAGAGACATCTTTAAAACTGTGTCCAGTGACAGGCTCCCATTCGTACAACACCCAGAGTAATTTGAGTAAATGGAGCTGCAGCTTTTTCCAGGGGCAGTGTTTGCTCCCCCAGGCTTTTCCCTCTAGAGATGCCTCTGCTGCCTGCCTTCTCCCACTGTCACAGGTGGCACAATGCCTCCACACTCTCCCCTGCTGGCCCTGATTGACCTTCACTGTGTGCTGGCGCAGCCCAGCCATTCTGACAGGTCCTTGAGTGTTTTTCTGGACATGATGGATTGGCACAGGCCATCAGCAGAACCCAGAATTTTTCTTTCCATGCTTTGCTGGCAGTCTTTCAGTTGATGCTGGGAGGACCTTATTTGCTTTCTTCTTCAGCTCAGACTTGGTGTTAAAAATATTGGCAATGGTGCTGACACTGTACAGAGTATTTTTTCCAGCTCCAGTGAAAAGGTGAGTTATAATTCATTGTACTCAGCCTGACATCAAATACTTCTTAGTGTAGATCTGTGTAGGTTGTGGAAGTGTTTTGCTGCTCATTTTCTGATGCTGCTCAAACTGAAACACAGAAAGATGAAGTACAGGACCTCTGCAGACTTCTGGCATACAATCAGCAGCAGGAACTACCTGAGATGGGGCAAGGGGCTCTGGTGCCAGGTTAGTGGCAGGTATTTGCTGTGGAGTGCCACTGCAGTTTTCTCCAGGGTGTCAGCCGTGGTACAGCTCTTGGCACTGAGGCTAGAACAGGATGAAAGTGTGTGCAGTGATGATTATGGATGTCACATCCTGAGGCAAACTGACCAAAATGTATGCTACAAATATTTGCTCAATGAGAGAAGGTGGAACTAGCCCTCAAACTTCCCTATACAATGAGGCAAAGCCAGAGAATTCTTTTGACTTGTTGCCACCCATGCCCACCTTGTCCTTTCTCCTCTCCTGCTCACACTCCACTTGGTACCAGATGCACTCTCTCTTCTGCTTGCTGCCACTCAGATGTGGCCTTGCTGTTGCTGCCTGGCTTGTCAGGCTGAAACAATACAGGACATGTTTTACAAGGTACTCCTGCAGTGGGGAGGGAGAATTTGTAATTTTATGGAGCTTGTAAACTGAACTTGTAAAGTCCTTTAAAGCCCATAGTTTGGACATTTCATCCTACTGATGCTTAGGGATAAAGGCCAGCAAGAGCAGAGGTGAAAGGGTCCAGATTCATTGCTGAGATGACTGCAGGCACTGGAGCTTCCACAAGGAATGAATCTGGTTTTGTTTAACCATTAGCTTTACAAAATTAGCCTAGTTTCTCTCCCTAGCATCTCTTGAGAGACTTCCAGAGCTAGTTGTATCTTCATGTGGATATGTGAGCACAAAAGACTTCAGGTCATCGCAGCCTGAACCACTCAAAGGACCTGAATGAAGTTCTTTTGCTTTGCACTTCACCAAATGCAGCAGGGAGACAACTTCCATCTCTGGCAAGTTTGGTTCATATGCCTCAGAGGTTGGGGTGAGCATCCCTGGGCTGTGACACCAGAGGAATGCAAGGTACCTGCTAAAGCAGCCCCCAACAAGGAATAAATAGCCATCTATTGCAAAGCACCAACCATGAACGTAATTGAAGGCAAACAATAATAATGGTGAGTGTTACAGCAAGGCTTCTAATAAAGCCTGCTCTGTGTCCTCAGCCAAGTGCTTTACCTGCCACTGTGGGCTCTGCAAGGTAATTATGCCATGGGCAGCCAGGATGATTGATGGAGATATTCATTAAACACAAACCTGACACTTTGCTCTCTAAGCCCAAATAATCCAACCAGTCTGTCTCTGAATAGGGCACCCTCCCCTCAGCATGTTTTTAATGGGGGGTTTCAAAATAAAACCAGCAGTTAAGTACCAGAGCCCAGACCTAACAGGGGGATACCGGCTTGCTTCTGAGGGCTGAGGGCAGGTGCTCGGGCCAGAGCCAGCTGTGCACACACCGACCCTAAGCAGAGAGTATTAGGCTGTGACAGCTGCAGCTGGCTCTGAAATAAGCACCACACATGAAGAGATTATGATAGATTTTGCTTGTATTATGAAACTGATTTTACATCATATACAAGGCAAAAAACGTCTGTCTCACAAAGGGATGGAAATTGTTTCGCAGGGCCAGGGCTGCCATAGGAGCCAGGCTCAGGGCTGCTGGTGGAGGTCAGGTTAATAAAGCATCTTCTCTGCACAGTGGCTGGCTGGCAGCATAAGACACAGAACAAAATATGTGTCTGATGCTCTGGCTTTACTTTGAAAGAGAAATAAACTGTCTTTTTCTCTCCCTCTCCCTCTCCCTCTCCCTCTCCCTCTCCCTCTCCCTCTCCCTCTCCCTCTCCCTCTCCCTCTCCCTCTCCCTCTCCCTCTCCCTCTCCCTCTCCCTCTCCCTCTCCCTCTCCCTCTCCCTCTCCCCCTCCCCCTTCCCCTCCCCCTCCCCCCTCCCCCTCCCCCTCCCCCCTCCCTCTCCCCCTCCCTCTCCTCTCCACAGATTACTGAGCAATAGGTTAATTTCTGGTGCAACCTTGTCCCCAGGCATGGAGGTAAGAGATGGGCTTTGGTGGATCTGTGGTTGGAGTCAGTGTTTTGCCCTTGCACCTTGCTAGGACTGACCAGCAAGGGTAGTGCGTAGGAACCAGGGTTTCCAGGCAACTCTGCACAGCAAATACTCCCAAAGCTGGATGTTTTCTCTTGACTCTCTTTCAAAGTTGGTGAAAGGCTTGTGGTTCCCAAGGTGCATCCGACACCTCTGGGATGGTTCCTCACTTCCTGCACAAACCAGGTGTTGTCTGCGGTGCCTGGGGAAATCTGCATGGGGAAGCAGGATGCATCACAGCTTCAGGCTCCTCTCATGGCACTATTTGGTCACTGGGGTTATGGGAAATAGCCTGAGCTATCCAGGAACTGACTGTGGGACCCCATCCTGTTATCATGCTCTATGATAGCCCATCAGGAAATGACATAAATACCCTCGTTACTCTCTATTTTATTTTTCACCATTGTGAAGCATCTTTTTTGTTTTGTTCCTGCTGGTGGCAGGTGACCAGTTGCAGTGCCCTGGCTCCCCACATCCTGCTGGGCAAGGTCTGCCTCTGTCCCTCTGAGAATCAGGCAAAGGATGTGCCTGTTTGCCAGTGTTTTTTCTTGCCACCCCAGTGATGTTGCTTGGTCAGGAAACAAACCTGTTTGGAGAGTGCAGGAAGGCAGACTTTTATTATGCTGCCTGTGTGGAATATCTACAGCGAGATGGGCACAGTGCGTCAGCCAAGCGCTGTGGGAATGTGAGTTCACACAAGTCTGGCTGTTGTGATCCAGAGTGACTCCAGGTCACTGACTCCTAGCAGCTGACCCCTTCCCTCTTGGAAACCTGCATCTTCCTGGACTGACCTTTGCCACAACATTTTCAATCTGACTTTTACACTTTGCATCCTGCCTATCCTGAAGGGGGAAGCTTCTTCTCTTTATGTTGTTGGAAAGATTAGAAAGTAAAATATTATGGCAAATTAATTACCCTCTGATATTTCCACACCAAACTGCCAGCTAGGGGAAAACCAGCCTGCCTCATCAATACAGGAAAGAAGTTCACCAGCTTGGTGCCATTGTCTCTTTATGCTGGGGTCACAAGCTCTCTAAAGACAGCTCTTTGGATATCTTGCTCTGATCAGACACCAGCCTGAGATCTAACAGAGAGGAATCCTATTGCTCTCATCCTGCTCCAACCAGCCCAGCACATGTAAAGCCAAGGAGACCCATCATAGAGCAATTTGCTGATTTATAATGGAACTGTGGTAGAGTATTTCTAGCTCAGCTAACAGCTGTTTTGTTAATTTCTAATTTCTCCCATAATCTGTATATTTTTGTCCCATCTAGGGTAAGGTCTGTGATACACAACAGAGAGTATTGCCATTAATCATGTACAAGTGAAAGTATAAACTGGTTTTATTAGTTTTTAGAGTGCCAGGTCACATAAATTAACTGGAGCCTGCATTTAATGTGTCCTGAGCAGTGCCTCCTGCCTTTTCTGGTAGGACAATGTCATACAGGAACTTGTTTGATCTGCATTGGCAGCAGGACCATAGCCTCTCTCATGTTACCCTTGGGGTGACTTTTGCCCACACTGTCACACTGAGGTTTGTCTGGGCAGTCAGACAGTAAGCCAGGGGCCCATCAGTGCTGGGATCCCAGAGCAAATGTGTTCGAGGCCCATGGCAAGGGGCAGATGCCACAGAAAGGTTTCAGAATCCTGGTGTATTTTGTGCCACTTTAGCAGGTGGCTTGCATGTCACTATTGGTAGCCAGGCCCTGTTTACTTCAGGGCTCCCCTTTCTCACCAGCTGCTGGGGGGATGAGGCAGTCCTCACCAGAGAGCTAGCTGGGACATGAGCTCACTCACCCAGGGCTGCAGGAACAAGAGGGTGATGGCAAAGCTCAACAGAAATAGCATCCATGACCTTAGCAGTAAGTTTTGCTAATGGGAACAATCTTACAAGCCCCAGTCCTAAGGGGAAGCCAGGAAACTGCTGAGGTTCAGCACCCTCTTCTTCTCAGTTGGGGACTGTCGTAGTGACCCATGTGATGAGGTCTGCATGGGTAATACATCTTGATACCATCCCAAGGGCCATGTGTCATGTTTAACACAAGTGAGAGGAGAGGGAGATGGAGATGGTGACTTGCTATTATGTTTCTTAAGCACTTCATTTCCTAGAACTTCAGGAAACAAAAATTTCCTCCATTTTAATTGCAACAGCATTGCTGGGACTCTGCTGACACTGGATGCTATATTTGCATTGAAGGTGGCCTGCCTATCCCTGGGAAAAGGGCTTTTTACTCTTACTAGAGATTCTAGAGAGAAACTAAAGCAAAGCAAGATGATACAGTGGGTGTGCTGCCAGCATGTGCAAAACCAGGAGCCCAGCCCTTATCCTTTGAGTTAAACTTGAGGGACATAACTGTGAGACCAAGGAAAACTTCCTGAAATGATTTCACTGCAACCCAGCATATTCTTGCATCTGAAACTCAGCTGTTTAGGACAAAGCTGTGCCAGGGGAAAAAAACAAACCCCACGAGTGACTCAGCTTTTTATGGGTTCCACTGCATTTGTGTTTCCTATGGCATGCAATGATTTTTGGTTTTGGAAGGCAGGGGTGTAATCAATTCATTGGCTGACCCCAGCAGCCCTGGTTTGCATAGGATGCTCTGCTCTGTAACCCTAGAGTACCAGCAGTGGTTATAAACATGGGATGGAGAGGGGTGAGGGTGGTGAAAAACCATTGCACTCACACATGGGTCAGTGTGCTGATGGATGGGTTGTGCTTGCAGGGTCCCAGGCTCTGGGCAGGCTGCTGAGCTCCCACATGCTGTGGGACTCCCCCAGAGTTGCTCAGCAGCTTTCCCGCAGGAATTCAGCTGCCCCCACGAGGGTCCTCCCCACACGGAGCTGTTGCTATTAGACGACAGAGAAAATATAATATTGCCTCTATGAAATGTCATCCAGCTCCCAGATCAGAGCCTCTGATCCTGCACGTGCAGTCTAGACAGCCTGTGTCTTGGTCCTGCAGCTCAGAGCCTCTGGCTTGGCAAATCTGGGGCAGCTGGAGCACAAAGTGGCTGGATCAGTTTTGTGTGTCCCAGCCCTCAAAGGATGCAGAAGCTGCTCAGATTCTGACACAGACTGGAGCAGCCTTTGGGCTGATCTAATCCATGCTGGCTGCCAAGCCCCTGAGCTTGATCTAGTATCACAGGAGGGCCCATGCCCTCTCCTGACTTAAAATACCCTCTCTTGATCTTACTCAGATATCCAAGTTTTGCTCAAAACACCTCCAATTCTTCATGGTGCCATTAGAAGAACCCCAGCACGAGCACCAGATGTGGTACCTGCTCTCCTGTCACCCGTTCGCTCATACGCAGACTATTAATCTGCGCAGGGGCGTGTTATAAATGGTTTGACACGGATGTAAATCCCAGACCTAGAGTGTTGTTCTTGGCAGCCTCTTCCACAAGCTGATGTGCAAAACTCTTTGCTGTGAAGTCTGCAAACAATTTGCTGGATCTCAGTGCTTTCCATAGGAATTTGTAGGGAGATGGGCAATGCCAGACTAACCTGCCCTCTGTTTTGGGGAGCTGTCAGGTCACTCAAATTCCCTGCAAAGACCAGACAAGGAGCACTGATGTATCTAATGACTTCATGTCAGAGCTGTCCCTAAACCTGGGAATCCACTGAAGGCAATGGCTCCCTCTAGGTAGGATGTTCATACATGGCAGTGTGACGCACAGTAACAGATTACTGGACAAAGCTCTGTTAACTTCTTGCCTTTCAGTGGTTATGGATTATGTGTTTAGCAGATTTCTACTCTATTGTTCTGTAACTCCCCTCAGTAGGGAAGCTCATTTGAAGCAAACAGACCACGTTTTCATTTGTTTTTCTCAGAATAAACCATCTGTGCACCTGGGAAATTTTTATGGGCTATGAAGGAGCACTTTGAGGTGCAAAGTATCAACATTCCTGCAAAATTAAATTAATTACCTGTTGGAAACAAGGATTCCTTTTCCCCTCATTTGACTAAAATTCCCAGGTCTGCCCTCCAGTTACCTTCAAAACTGGGAACCTGATCAGATTAATCAAGGCTAAAGGCATTTCCGTTTGCTATCAAAACACTGCAGCTCCCCTTTGTCCTTATCATGGTGCTGCTCAATCACTCACTGCCATAGAGGAATGGGCTTGACTGGGGGACGGGGACAATACCTGTGCTTCCTTTGACTCAGACCTACCTTCCTTCTCTTTAGACTCACTCTAGTACCTTCCATTGCTTGGACCCCAGAAGTGAAGTCTCCTTCACAGGGGTGCAACAAGATGTTCAGAGCTGGCAAAGGTACTTGAAGGTGAAGGAATCTGCATTGTAATTTCACTGGCACATCTTTCCTCTCTTAACTGGTCTGTGCCTCACCTTTGCTCTTCTTCTTTGAGAAAGATGCATGACTTCCCTATTCTTCCTATTTCAGGTAGTATCATCTATATCACATGGGCTGCCGTCACATCCTTTGCTTTTGTTTGAAAAGTGTCCATAGCCTACCCCATATGCTCAAAATTCAGTGATGAAGCACAAAGTGTACTGGATATCATGATGTGGAAGGAAAGAAGGGGTGCAAAAGAGATTTGGATCTCTGCAGTAAATTGCATGAGCCCAAGAAGCCATGTTAGAGCTGGGGACACTTCCTTTACAGAAATCAATTAGTTCCTCAGAAAATATGCCCTGATAGGAACACAGACTCAACAGCTGACTGCCCAGTTGTCATTTGTACATCTGAAAGCCATTTTAAAGTCAGAAGAATTTCAGAAGAAGCTCATGAGTCAATTAATTTAATCACTTAATCATAAATATGGAGAAATCACAAACAAAGTAGTAAAATCCCTGGTAAAAGCCTTCCTGGTTGCTCACAGCAATTTCAAGTCATAGCCATGGTCTAGTCATGAGGTCTGTGGTGACGGGTTGGACTTGATGACCTTTGAGGTCTCTTCCAACCTTGGTGATACTGTGATACAGTGATAGCCATCAAAACAAAAAGTGTTTAGAACTAGAGGAGTTTTTACATTCCTACAGTTGGCTCTGGGGTCTTTATGTAGTTGATTCAGTTCAGTTCAGTTGATCACTCCTCTTGTGTCCCCACAAGTCCCCCAGTACAGAACTCTTCCTTACAGTCCTCTGTGCAATTGGCATAAGCAATGTTTTTAAATGTCTTGGTCAAGGGGTTTCTTCCACTTGCCTTGGAAGATATGTAGAACCCATTAGTTGAATGTCCTTTAGTTTTAATTTATTATTTATCTTGAGCATACTCAAGGTGTTAGCACCAGTCCACAGCCAGGCATATAGATGGATGTGGGCTGGCCCAGCAGGAGTTTCCTGCTGAGATGGTCTGACTGGGAAGTGAACAGTGTGTGTTGGCATGTGGCTCGCAGGAACTCGGCACCTTTAAGACAACTCTGTGTTGTTCACGCAAGAGGAGGAGTTTCCCCCTTTCTTTTTGCCCATGTGACACACACTGAAGGATCCCTGAAATATTAAAATAAACAGAAAGCTTGACTTGCAGAACCTGTCTGCTAAGCTGGGAATCACATTTCTTGCTGCAGTTTCAAACCGTCATCCAGATACTTGTAAAACATTGACAAAAACCTCTTTGCCCCCAGAGCTTTCAACAAAAACAACAGCCCAGCACCCATTCTTCACAGAGCAAATAGATCAGCCTGTTCCCATTTCTCCCTCCTTGCTTTTCCCCCTGCAAAAGCTGAGCATGTTCTCTTTGTGATTTTGATTTTTTCCCCCATTCTTTCGGTTATAGCTGATTTAAGGATTAGAAGGCCCCAACATGCCAGATGTGGGGGAAGCAAATGTAATGGATGTAGTAAAAGAAATATAAAGACCCCCCCTGATCTAAAGGCCCATTTCCTGCTAACTCTTATCACTGCCTGCTTTCAATGAGGAATGCATAATCTCTTGTTGGACACAGCACTGCTTGTAAAGTGGGACTGCTCTGAGGCTAGCTCACTACTATGAGGTGTAGTAAAGCACAGGGTGCCCATGAGACAGAGACCTCTAACCAGATGATAGGTGGATCTGGGCAGATATTACTCATGCTGGCTGCCTAAGCTGCCTTCCCCAATGACCTGCTGGACTCAATAGCCACCACAGACACACACAAGCACAGGGCCAGGTTAGTTTGTGACTCACCCAGGAGGTCTGTGGCAAAGCCAGGAGTTGAACTCAAGGCCTGCACAGCAGACATGCCTGATTCTTCACCTTCATTCTAATAAAATGCCTGGTGCCGTTTCTTGTGAAAAGAAAGGGTCTTTCCTAAATTACTTGGTTTGAAAGAATTCTGAGAGAACAGAAGTCATGAAGAGTATTCATGACTGGGGTGTGAGCTTTGTAATTACTGGAGAGCTATTTTACCCCTTAACATTTGGTACTAAATACTCATAAGAATGCTAGAAATGTCTTATTTACCAAGACTCTAGTGAGTTTATGTAGGGTTTTTAGGTGATGATATTTTATGGAATATATCCCAGAGCTTTTTGTCCTCACTTCTGGAGAGAAGGTTTGGCTTATACACACCACTCACAAGAGCCATCAACCTTTAGGCTGAAAAAAAAAAAAGGATTGAGTCATTTGCAAAGGAGCTTGGGGTTCTTTTCTACACTTTGCCTCTCAGCAGTCACAAAGAGTTGTATCTGAAAAGATGTTTGATGTGAAAAAGTAATTTACTCCTACATCCAACTAACACTATCCCACACTTAGGACCGTCAGGTTTCTTAGTAGCTTCTGGCAGAGTATCCCAGGTTAGGTGTCCAGTGCTTCTAGCAATCCACAGTCAGCAGCCAGGGATTGGTTTGGCGAAGAAATACCAATCCTGTACAGGCACATGGGCTCCTTCCTCCTCTGGTTTTCCTAGGGATTACTCTTTCAGCTGTTTGAACACAGAGATCTTGCTCATCTTGGAGGAAAATCAGCAGAGATAGGAAGCATCCTTCTCTTACCTATACACCCAGAAGGATCCAGATGGGGCTGATGGATCCTTGCTCATCAGAAGGAGCATTCTAGGGTCCCTCCATGTTGTCAGTCTAGAGAAATTCTGAGAGCCAAATTGGGAAGCTGGATACACCCAGATGAAATCTCCAGTCCTCTTGGTGAGAGGAAAGACAGAAAGGTTCCAGACGAGAAAAAGCCTTTCTAAAGCAGCAAAGAGGAAGGGGGCACTTGAGTTGCTGTGCTCTGGATGATGGGAGACAAACCTATCTGAAAAAGCATCCCATGGAGATAGGTGGTTCAGACCCTGGCAATCCTCTGCTGGGTGAACACCTCAGCACCTGGAAGTGTTTCAGTTTTCTCTAGTGTCCCTTGTTTTCCTCCTTCTTTTTCCTTTCCTTTTTTTTTTTTCCCCCTCATCCTCCTTCTTTTTGCTTTTCCTTTTCAAGAATGTGTTACTAGCTAGGTTTTCCTATACCTTGGCTGGCTCTGCTTCAAATTCTGTTTTGCTCATTGAACAAAAAGTCTCTCACTGCTTGGCAAAGAAACATTGAGAGGCTGTGGATACCTCTGATCTGGTTGAAAGACTTTCACTCTGCTGAAAGCTCAGGATTTTACTAACAACCCCTGGCTGTTAATTGCTTCCTTTATGCTCAGTTCTGAAAAGCAGAGTCCAGGGCCACAACTATCAACAGTTCATATCCCACATTTCAGTAAGATCAGACCTCTGCTATAGGTCTTCTGCTGTACAGAGATCCACTGTCTACAAAGAAGGCTGAGTGACTGAAAACTTCTTGCAGACTTGTTCTCTGGGATTTCTGCCCACATCTGCACAATACTGTGTCATGCACAGAAAATGTTGAGATCAAACATAAGACCTTTAATATCAATGAGTCCAGTGCATGACATGAGGAACTAACCTGGTTTTGGCAATAGGTGTAAACCAAACCTGGTCAAGAAATCATTTACAGTCAAGAGGCAAGACTAAGAGCAACTGGTTTTACCACATAGAGGAGAAATATTTACATTGGTCAAAGCAGGCCAAATAATCTCTACCTCAGTGGTAGGAGCAGAGAAAGATGAGAACTGGGCTGGATTTCAGGATCAGAGCTGTGGTAATCTTCTGAAGGGGAACCTTGTGCCTTGGGGATGTTTGCACTCAATGAAAGAGAGAGGACTACTCATATAAGCTCCAGGGACTGAAGAGGCCAAAAAGCACAGACTTAATATCTCACCAGCTCACAGAGGAGGTGACAGAGAGATGGTGGGAGAAAAGAGGGCATAAAATTGTGAGCATTTATTAGGTGTGGATGATAGCAAGCGTGTTAGGCAATTGCTGCACATTTGGCATCCCAGGAAAACTGACTCCAGAGCTGGTACCTAGGGAAATGAGCTCCCAAACTATAAAGCTCAAGAGCTTTGCTGAGAATCTAAGTCAGTTCTTTCTTTATTGAATGATGCAGCAGATGAAGCGAGAGAAATTGCTTCACCTGAATCAGCAAATCATTGCTAACTCACTGCCTGGGCTCATCTACACACAAAGCAAGAGTATCTGCCTGGCCTGCTGGCCTCCATAAGTGCTGGCTGAGAGGTTTGCAGCTCTTCAGACACAAGTGTTGGGAGCAAGGTGTGAGATGCTGTACTGAAATTGCCAGCTGACAACTTCCAGGGGAGCTTGGGAAGCTCCCTGCAGCCTGTTCCCTCTCACAGTCTCTGACTCCCCTGACCTCTCCACAGATGTGTAAATGGCACCGGAGAGGCCTGTGTGCAGAGCTGGTAATTTGTCCTCACCCAGTCTATCCCCCACCGGTATGCAGAAACATGCTTGGTGTGAGAAATGTGTCCCTGGCATGAAGCCAGGGCCCAAACAGACAAAGAAATAATGTTTACCCCCAGGGCCTTTCTGACAAACAATAAAAAAGCAATAGAGTCAAGATAGATTACGCGTCAGCTAAAATATTACCTCTTCCTGCCAATTCTTATAAAAGGAGGCAAAGCTGCTCTTCACACTGAACTGAAACTTCTGTTAAAATACTCAAGGAAAACAATCATTTAGACAACATCTTTCTTTCTAGCCAATAAAAATAATATTCTGGTTAAACCTTTACTGTGACAGTCTGCTTTTTGGGGCGCAGCAGGCAGTTTGCTTTGAACACAGAGCCCCAAAAAGGACTGGAGGACTTGGAGCCAGAAATGAGTGGTCTGGTGATAGCACCTCTGCAAGCAGAGGAATGGACTAACTTCACCTCTGGCAAGCACAGAAAGCAGCTTTATATTAGTTGCTGACTTTTCTTTGCCCTGTGCATAATCCACTCTCAAAGGCATTGCCACTTGGGCACCAGAGGGTACAGTAAGTGGGAACCCCAGGCTGCCTTCACCTGAGCCAGCAAACAGCATGCCAGCTACTGACTGGATGCCTGTGCTCACCCAAATGGGTCCTAACCACAAGGAGATGAATAGGCACCGTGTGAATATTTGATTCAATAAACTTGTCTCTGCTGTTGTGTGGAGGGTGAGGCATATGATTTATCACTTACAAGAATTTGGACAGCCCCTGGCTTAATGTGAAAACACTGGCAAGTGTCAGGAAATTAATGAACTTTATACACATGATTATCAATGCCTTTTATTAACAAACAGTTCTGATATCCTCCCTTTGAAAACAATGCCACTGGCCAAGCTGAGCAAAACACCCCTGTGGGCCCAAGGTGGCATATCACACACTAGCATTTGCAAATAGCCCAGAGTCAAAGATTTGTCTGGGTAACATCAGCGGGAGGCTAAAGTTCTGCTTCAGAATAGCTGAAGAAGAGGGCGAAAAGCCTGGGTGAGTTTCCAGCAGGAATCACCTATAGCAGTGTTGAACCCAGATACAAAACTGCATTGAGCCCTAATGCTCTCCCTTCACTTTGGCGAGCATCGCTCAGAGCCTCTGTGGGTGTCTCTGCCCTAGCATGAGCTGACAAAGGAGAATCACACCTTTTTCAGTGAAAAATACAACCAGACAGATGAGATAAGCTTGACATAGCTCCCTTGGCTTGGCAGACCTGTAACTTCCTGTTACAGAAAACTACTCTGCACTCAGCAGAACCCTGGTTTGAATACTGGGCTTCCATGTTGGTTATCAGACTAAAATATTTCTGTGAGTCAGCCAGATCTTGCTTACAACCCTTCATACTTGTCTAAACCCACAGATCTGGCAGTGGGACAAAATGTTTACTCACAAGCATCTGTACCTGAAATGAAGAGCTTGGAGTGGCATATATAAACAAAGTATTTGCTATATAAATTAAGCTCTGTGTCAGTCAAGACAGCTGGAGCATAGAGGCCTCCTGGCTCTCCCAAAGCCCATGGATGGGGTTTGCACAACAGTGATTGGATAATATAATGTCACACTGTGCACAGACACTGGATATTAAGCTCTGCAGGAAGAACCAAGTGGTTCTGCAGGAGAGTTTCACACTTGCTGGTGTCCTGTCTAGGAGTTAAGAGATCATTCAGACCTTAAGCACATGCTTAGGGACAAACTGCAATGGAAATTAACTCACCCCAGTTTAATGGTGCTTAAGAGTGCAGTTAATGGGGGTTATTAACATAACCACTCTTAACTTGGGTGAGAGGGAAACTAAAACATGCCTTTCAAAGTAAGAATAGTGATGACAAACTAAGAAACATATCCAGAAGTAATGAACCCCATTATAGGCAAGTATGAGTGCTCATAAATATTTATTTCTGTTGTGAATTTGAAAAGAAAGAAAAGTAGCATATTTCTGTCTTTCAGTGATAATGACAACCTCTCTGGGCCATCAGAAACCAGGGAGAACTTCCACATGTTTAAGATCAGCAAAAGTGGGAGCTGTATGACCTGCTCCTGTCAGCTTTAAGGAAATTTTGGAATATAAGGGAAATTCCACAAGACTGAAAAGAACTGCAAATTGTGCCAACATTTGAAGAAGGGTAAGTGGGTAACCCCCGGGTGGTATTAAATCAGTTAATCTGCTATTGATTCTGGGCTCAGTTGTGGAAAGACTGATACTGGATACAAGCACTGAAGAATTTAAAGGTAACATATTTCATGCCAGTCAGCATAGGGTCGTGGAAAACAGCTTTTTGCCAAAGTAATGTTCTGCTGCTTTTTGATGGAATGACAAGCTTCATTAATGAAAATACTGGTGTTGATGTCATACAGAGAGTTTCCTATAAGGCATAAGGTTTGCCTGCAAGACATTCTGATGACAATAGCAAGCATTGGAACATTATGTAAATTGATGACAACTAGGGAACCGATAGAACACAAAATAGATGTAAATGAGGAACTGCGATGAAATGGGGTTGTTTCTCCTGGTGTCCTAGCAGGCTCTGCTCTTGACAAGTTACTAGCCAGATTCTTTCTTAAGGATATTAGACTAAATGTAAATGTGAGTAGGGATAACACCTAGAATTGGCTCAGCAACTGAATGTGGTAGTTGGTACCAAGGACGAAGAGCAGCTCCATGGACTGCTATGGAGCTCTGGCTCTTTTGATCAATATGCACTTAAAATGACCAAAGAAAGAAATCCAAACAACCAGTGGGAAACTGATGATCCCATTTTCAAGGTGTGAAGCCCTAAAACCATTAGAAGGGACCTGGGGAGCACAAAACATCATCACAAAACTATGGCTAAGAGCATTTGAACTCAAAAAGGTAGATAATATCTTTGCCTGAGGAATTAGAGAGACTGCTGCAAGAATATTCTGCCCTGCTCTTGGACCCACCCTTCATAAGGATGTGTAAAATATTGGGGTGCACTCAGAAATATGTATCTAAATGCAGCATGGTTTGGACACTATGCCAGATAATGAAAGGAATGTAACCTATGTAGTTCATTGAGCAGAAGCTGAGAACAGACTTTCAGGAAAGCTGGAACATTTTCTATGTTCATTTTCACTTGGAGTGAAACCAAATTTTAAAACCTGACTCTCATGAAATGGATCTCCTGCTCTCTGAGCTGTTGTCAGCACAGTGATCCTCAACTCTAACAAATACTATGCCAAGGGTAACATGAAGCTGAATTTTAACTGGAGATTGATTAAGTTTCTTTCTAGGCAAATCACTTGCTGGTGCGTGCAGCTACAGAATGACACACCCTGATGTCACAAACAATTTCTCCATGCATCCAAAGAGGCTGAGAAATAGTTAGAGAAGATGAGGACTAAGCTGTGAGCATTCTGGGCTCTAATCCCACCTAAGCCCCTGCCCAACATTTTGAACCTGAACAAGTCATTTAACCCTCTCAGCTTCCTTGCCCAGCCATAGAACTGTGCAAAACGCAAGATCTTGTTGAAAACCAGATGGTGCAGTCTGGCTGAGGTTTACATTTCTGAAAAGTAACTCAGGGAAAGGATCTGCTGGAGACTGCAGGCAAGTGGATGGATGGAGGCTGTTGCAAATAGTGTAAATTCACACTATACACACGGATTCTTAGGGGTAAAGGGGAAGAGGCTTTCCCCTGGTGATCACTTTACCCCAGTAGCATCCCCAGAATTAAATGCATAATGCTGCCAGCAACCAGATTTGAATTTTGTGTATTGACAGTCTGGGCAGAACCACTGACCCAAGCAGGGGTGGCCAGTGGTAGGTGCTTTCTAGCTACCATCTGTTTTGGAGCAGACCAGTGAGCTCTGCCATTGGAAAGCCTTGTGTTTCAGTTCATATTTATTCATGTGCTCGTTTTTCTTGTTTGGTGAATGTTGCATGTCAATATTTAGTCATTACTGTGGAAACAGCAGCACACGTGCAAACGGAAAGGAAAGAATAAAGAGGAGGGAAAGAACAGAAAGCAGTATTTTAAGGAACAAGCAATTTGGCTGTGTTTGCCCATTCGACTCAGGAACATGAGTTTGTTTTGCCCATGTGCTTGCAAAGAGAAACAGGAATCTAAAAGGAAAGTGGTACCGAACTGGTTACTTGAAACTGTGGGCAAGAGTGGGAGCCAGAACACCTGAGAACCCTATCAGGCATCCCCTGTGCCTGCACAGCTCCCTGGAAGAGCTGCATGGGCCTCATGCTTGCAACAGAGCTGTGGTGCTTTCAACCATCTCCTTCTCCACCTCAGGGCTCATGGGACAGCCTGACCTCCTCTTGGAAGGGTTCACTTCCCTTCCTGACACTAGAACCTGAAGCAGAGCTGAGCGTGAACAGCAAGGACCAGAGACATGCAGGAATATAAGGCTCTCTGGGTTGGACATGGAAGAATATAATTCACTCACAGACACAGTTCCTCTCCATAGCTCCTCTGCTTTCAGGTGGGTGATATCTAGAGGGTCAAACTGGTGAATGCAAAGGCTTCTTAGATTAGATACTGGAGGCCAACACAGAGGATCTGTGAAAACCAACATTAGCTCAGATGTCTGCCCTGCCTTGCTGCAACACATGGTGCTTTTGGACTGTGTGTTTTCTGAGAGTGTTTCCAAAGTTATATGACTCTGAGTGGTGCTGGAGGGATCTCTCCACCCATCAGCAGCAAAGAGGCAATGGAGATCTGAAGCTCCTGACCTTCTCTTTCTTTTGCAACTTACCCTGAGAAGCAGCAACAACAAGAAGACAATACTCAAAGGACTTTCATTGATAAGACCTATAAATGGTTACAAATGAAGTTTCAGTGAGTAATATAAAAAAATGTCTAGTATAATAAAACTTAAATGCCACTGGGAAAAGACTGGATTGTAATTACATGAAAGGACACGGGAAAACTCTGTTTTATATTTGAGTTATATCCAATTGAGGGAAAAAAAGACAATGAAAACATGGTGACTGTGATCTCCAGGGAATATTGTTTGCTTCATAAATAGCAAGAAATTAGGGGAAGCCTCTTGTTTCTGTTGTTGAAAGTGGAAGAGGGATATGTAGCTGTGATTTGGAGGAAGAGCCATCAACACAGTGAAGGGTAGTTATTATCTGTTGCACTTGGCAATGGGTACATCCTGAATGAAGATACAGGGATGTGCATGCAGAGACCTGAGGAAAAGTCTAACCTGAAAGAAAGGTCAGCTTGTGCTGCCAGTTAGGGCTGCAGGCTTTGTTCTGCTCTGGCTCTACTCTTTCAGTATGACATTAACCTTTGTCAAAAAATGCCAAGTCTCAGTGAAACCCTGCAGAAAGGGGAGAATGCAACACCCCCAGGCTTTGGCAGCAGTTACAGAAAATATGTGTGTGTATATGTGTGTGTTTAGACTCTTGATTGCAAAAGAAAAATGGCATTAAGTTGGCACAAGAAAGGAATTTTATACCTGTCAGTTTTTGCACAGGTCTGTAAATGGCAGAAACTTTCAACTTCTGCCAAAAAAGCATCAGGGTTGCAGATACAAAGCCAGAGAAATGATGTATCTAGACCAAATACAAGAATGTAATTTTGATTTCAATACAGTCACTCTGGGTGTAAGAGCTGACTACCTTTACAGAGACTGGGTATAATCTAAAACTGAAATAATTTTTGGTATGGAGAGTCATCTGAGATCACCCTGCACCATATAAGCACCAACAGAAGCCTCTTTAGGAGATGTATCTAAAGGCTGCACAGACCTATTATCACTGATGTTTGGGAGAAGGCTAATGTGACTCTCAGGATCTAGAATGTTTGAACTGGAGAACAAGCATCTTTACGCACATGGCAAATGAGACCTGTGATTTGTCCTCCCTATGCAACTGCTCTCCAGATTCTTATCACAGTATCACAGTATCACCAAGGTTGGAAGAGACCTCAAGGATCATCGAGTCCAATCTGTCACCACAGACCTCACGACTAGACCATGGCACCAAGTGCCATGTCCAATCTCCTCTTGAACACCTCCAGGGATGGTGACTCCACCACCTCCCTGGGCAGCACATTCCAATGACGAATGACTCTCTCAGTGAAGAACTTTCTCCTCACCTCGAGTCTAAACCTCCCCTGGTGCAGCTTGAGACTGTGTCCCCTTGTTCTGGTGCTCGTTACCTGGGAGAAGAGACCAACCCCTTCCTGGCTACACCCACCTTTCAGGTAGTTGTAGAGAGCAATGAGGGCACCCCTGAGCCTCCTCTTCTCCAGGCTAAACAATCCCAGCTCCCTCAGCCTCTCCTCCTAGGGCTTGTGCTCAAGGCCTCTCCCCAGCCTTGTTGCCCTTCTCTGGACAAGTTCAAGCATCTTGATGTCCTTCTTAAACTGAGGGGCCCAGAACTGGACACAGTATTCAAGGTGTGGCCTAACCAATGCAGAGTACAGGGGCACAATGACTTCCCCGCTCCTGCTGGCCACACTATTCCTAATGCAGGCCAGGATGCCATTGGCCCTCTTGGCCACCTGGGCACACTGCTGGCTCATGTTTAGGAGGCTGTCAATCAGCACCCCCAGGTCCCTCTCCATTTGGCAGCTCTCCAGCCACTCTGACCCCAGCCTGTAGCTCTGCATGGGGTTGCCGTGGCCAAAGTGCAGCACCCGGCACTTGGACTTGTTAAATGCCATCCCGTTGGACTCTGCCCCTCTGTCCAGTCGGTCGAGGTCCCTCTGCAGAGCCTTTCTACCCTCTAACTGACCAACATCTGCTCCTAACTTGGTGTCATCTGCAAATTTGCTGATGACTGACTCAATTCCCTCATCCAGATCATCAATGAAGATGTTAAAGAGGATGGGGCCCAGTACTGATCCCTGGGGGACGCCACTGGTGACTGGCCGCCAGCTGGATGTGGCACCATTCACCACCACTCTCTGCGCTCGGCCCTCCAGCCAGTTATGATGGTATCTGTGCATTTTCTACCTTCTCACGTGGTTAGGGAGCAACCTTCCTGTTCAGGTTAAGTGAGAGATGCCAAACTCAGTCATCATCAAAGCCGGCTTGTTGGCTCCAGCCTAGCGGTGCATGGGGTCTTTGATACAAGATCCTGGAGTGGCCTAGCACTAAGGAGGAAGACACAAAACTGTCCTGCAGCGGATGTGTGGTGGGCCTCATTGTGAATCTCATTCTCATAACTCAGGATGGACCTATATTTTCAAGTTCTTCCAGAATTCAATAATCAAAGATAATTAAAGGCAAGTGCCAAGGTGATTACAAGTCTTCCTAGGACTCAGACTAATCCTACTAGGTCCCAGCTCTAAGGAGATGTGTGGGTGAGGCTCCAGGCAGGTATCTGGGCTTGCTGGTGACCTTATCTGTTCTTCTCTGTCTCTCTCCAATTTCCATTAAGAAACTGTAGAAAGCAGCTTTTTGGTTAGTGTGCCATGTTCCCATCCAGACCAACAACATCCTTTCTTGGAGAGGGTGTGTAACTTGCAGTGGGCCTGCACTGTGAACGTTGAGTACATGCAGTCCCTTTTGAATCACAGGAAGTATGGAGGCTTTGGAGATTATCAGCCCATTATTAACATTTCAGAAAAATATAAAGTAGTTTCCGCTTTATCTGTTTACTCTGTGGCTGATAAAATATTAACGTTTTTCAGCCTCCACTGAATAATCCCTGGTCCTCTTATTCCCAGACATTATGGTGTGTGGCTTAAATGGATCACCCCAAATGAAGCTGTTTCTCTTGGCTACTGTCATACAGGAAGCTGATGGGAAAAAAAAAGCTTGTTTGCACAGGATTTAAGCATTAAAAAAATAAATTATGAAAACGTGATGCTGAGCAAAACATCAGGCAAGCAGTAAAAGTGCTTTGCATGTGTGCAGCTGTTTCCTGGACATTTCTTTCTGTTGCAGGAGTGCCTGGTTTACAGGAAATTCCAGTTCACATACAATGCCAGTCTCCCCAGAAAATGGGCTCTGGCTTCAGTGTATTGATCTTTTTTGTGCAACTGTGGTGCTGGTGATTTCACCACCTGCACACCCACAGGCAGCAGGGGTTGTTTTGATTTGTTCCTGCATGATTTGTAGGAAATAGTAATAGATTCCCCTCACCTGTTTTATAGCAGGGCTGCTGTTCCTAATGCTAAGTTTTAGACCTATGCAGATTAGATATTGGTCCAGATATAACTCAGCACCCAAGCTCCCCATGCAAGTGGCTGCCTCTGGGCTTGCACTGTCGACAACGTGGCATTTGGTGGGAGCCCCGATGGAAAGAAGCAGAACTGCAAATCCACAAACATGTACTGGCACAGGCTGAGGGTCTCACACCAGCCTCCTCTGTACATCCAGAACTTGTACTAAGTTTAGCATTCTTGAGAAATTCATGGTTTCCATCAGCTAAAATTTCTGGGCTGTTTTTTCAGGTTTAGAATAGTGCCAATAGGAGATGGGTACGGACTCCAGCAAGCCCAGATAAATGTTACATGTTTAGCATTTTCTGTTGGATAGAAACCTTAACTTGCTCCAAACACTGGTATGGCTCATCACATGGCAGACCCAGCCACGTTCAGTTCTCTTCCGGAGGTGCTGGGAGCAAGACAAGTGTGAGCAGGGTTAGCTGGAGTTCCCATTCTGCTGAGCTGGCAGAAAGCCTTGTAGAAGCAGATGCAGGGGGACTGAGATGATAAATGGACTTTGGAAAGGAACCCAAACATGTACATACAAATTAGTATTTAACATACAGTTGCCATTTGCAAATTATTCCCTTGTGCTGTAGCTCGTGAGTGAAAGCAACTGTGTTAGCTGAACAAACAGTAGCAGAGGGAGCTCCAGAAATGCACCTACACTCCCACCCACCGCTGGACCCTGTACACTCTGTACACCAACTGCACTCACATGAGGCACCCAAACCGCTTCTCAGGCATGCTCTGAGAGCCACCCAGCCATGGTGTCTTCTCTCAGTCTATCAGGCACTGTAAGGCACATGAGCCACCCTTGCAAGCCACTAGTCCAAGCCAGGGCGCTGGGCATGGGGCTGTGAGGGCCCCGTGAGGAAGGGGCTGATGGCAAGTTGTACTGTCAGCATGCAGGTCACTGGGGAGACAAATGGCCTGGCACTTTGCCAGGTGCTTTGGTGAAAGACGAGCTGGGTCACTAGTCCAGCTTTTTAATGAAAAGTGATGTCATGGCAACACATGAATCACAAATAACACAGAAGGAGCCAGCCCTGGTGGCCCAACACCTGAGTAACCGCCTCAACATCTGGAGTGACACAGTGGGCTTGATGTGGCAGGCCAAATTCTGACGTATGTTGTGAATCTTCCAAATCCCCAGAACTTCTCCAAACCTCAACAATCAAACCAAGTCCCTCCCAATCTGGCCTGAGAGTCCCTGTGCTGAGAGCCTGCATTGCTCCTGGGGCTCTGGGAGGGACCAGGGCAGAAGTGAGGAAATCGAGGCTGGGTAGCATAGTGAGCACCCTTCGCGCATGCTTGTAATGCAGCCAACTAGTTAGCCTGCAAGGTGCTGGGACAGCATGTCCCAGCTAAGGAGCTTGCTTGTATTCAGTAAATATGAAGAGCTGGTGAATAGCTGCCTCCTGCCATTGCTCCTGGCACCATGTGCTCAGGGCTGTGGAGGGCAGGCAGCCCATGTGGCTGAGCGCCCAGATGAGCACAACCTCGGCTGTACTTCACAGGGACCTACCAGGAGTGGCAAAACTTACCATCCTCCCCCTCATCCCATGACAGGGCTGGAGTTTTGAGGTACCAGAAAGATGGTGTTACTCAGTGGCCCACATTTTGCAGGTCAGGTCTTTCCCAGCCAAAAAAAGAGGAAAAGGATTACATTTCAAAATAGTTTCCCTTCCCTTTGGAGGGAGAATTCAGAGGTAGAGCCAAGCAGCTGCTACTATGCATGATTTAAGGAGATAAGAAGCAGCAGCAAGAGGGAGAGACTGGGATTTATAGTATCAACCCTAAAAATAGCTGTTTAGAGAAAGCCTAAGCCTGGCAGAGCCTCCCTGGGTGTTATCCCATACACCACAGCTCAGCTCAGCGGATGGCATCCAGGTGGGGAAGATTTGACATGGAAGTGTTTGTCACCAACATTGCCACTTTAGCCTAAGGCACGCTTGAGGTCAAAATGGCTCAGCCCCTTACGTAGATTTTGCTGGGAAACAGGTTACACTGAAATACGTTGAAAACAGAGCTGTCAACACGGCAGCTCACACTAGTTTATAAAAAGAAAGTTCAACCAAAGCCAATGTAACTTCCTCTTCGAGCATCTCCTAGCAGCAAAGTGACTTGCCCAAGCAGGTTGGTGGTAGACACTAGTGTGGAGAGGGGCTCTCCAGGCTGCATGTACAGCCAAACCCAGATGACATGCCCAGGTTGGCAGCCAGGCCTGGAAAGATCACCTGCATGTTCGGTCTAGCCCTCTGCAATCGCAGACAACCATGTCATACAAAACCATTTAACTTTACTAACTGTGCTGCTCATCTCTTCCAATCTACCAGGAGTGGTTTTAGACCCTCTCCTGTCTGCTGGCGTCATCTTTGCTTTCCTTGCCAAAACAAAAGTCCCTGGGGCAGTGGGACCAACAAATACACATTACACACCCAATCAGGAAAACCCGTCTGCTCAAGAAGAGAAGTCTAAAGACAAGCCCCAGTGAAAGTGAGATCAATAGGTATCAGTAAGCTGTCAGATGAGCTTTCTGCTTGCATTTGCACTGTCACCCAGACACACAAAAAGATACTGCTGCTGTTGCACAAGTGTGCTTTATGGGCTCTGCCCTGTGAGGAAAAACATGACACTATCAAGTATTTGGGTTAGAATTTGTTAGGAACTTGATTTGCTACCCAAGAAAAAAAAAACAACTTTTCTATTTTCTTTAAAATCTTTCTTTGACTTAAAAAAGTAATTTAATTTCTCTTTGGTGATGGGAGAGAGGCAGATACTTCTTAAGGGAAATTTTGATGATTAAAAAAATAGGATGTTGCCCCTGGGAATTTCCAGGTAGAGAGAAAGCATACTGTTTTCCACTAAAGGAACGTGAAGGTAAAATGTTTGATCTGTTCCGTGTTTGGTTGTCTCTCCCTCTCCACTCACTTACAGTGCTGAGCATCATGTAATCCCAGTCTGTGCCCTGAACTGGCCCGGCTCTGACACTGTGCGCTGCCCAGCATGCCAGCCATTGCTGCACACCTCATCCTCCCTGCCAGCAGCAGCAGAGGCTTGCTTGTAATGCTGGTTTTGCTCAGACTGTCCACATGCTGTTTCTCATAAAACCTGATCTTGTTCCTTTTGATGCAGACGACAGGAACTGCTCCTGGTTTAAGTCACGCTGCTGGAGAGCGCACACCACAACCAGCCTATGTTAACACTATGGAACAGGAGAGAGGGACTCAGGAAGCAATAAATCAACTGTGTTGAGTTATGACATTGGTGACAAAGGAATGGTTTCTCCTCCATCAAGCCCTGCTGAAGGTACTTGGTCTTTGAAGGCACTGCAGAGGCTGGGCTGGCAGGCCCCACGGCAGAGCAAAGCGTGTTTATTTGTCCTAAATGCAGTCCAGAAACAACCAGTGCTGCTGTGGATGGTTTACATACAAGTCTAACAAATAGCATCAGTAACACTGAAAAGTCATTGCTTTGGTAACACTGAGGCCCTACTGAAAGTCTCTATATCACTACACTGGCATTATTCAGCCTTCTGATAGGAACTAGTTCACCCCTAAAGAGGGAAGATGGATAATGAGTAAGGGAGGCAGTCAGAGTACAGAGCAGTGGCAAGAGGTTCAAGGTCACAGAGCAACTTGTCTGTTCAGCAGTCCTGGTTCAGCACGTTACTCACTGCTCCTCACTAATCCCTCTATCATTATTCACACTATGAAAGTATCTGGTTTTGAAACCTCTTAAATGTTATTTGACCATTAAATCCCATGACGGAACAGAGACAGGAAGAGTGAGACCCAAGGAATCTAGGACCAGTGTCCTGAAAAGCTACAACTGGTAGAAACAGCCTCTCTTGCTGATGCGTTCCCAGAGGAGCTGCAGGGCTGGTGCTTGGCTGGGCTGTAGGCTATTATCTGAGCTCCAAGTACACTTTGAGCAACCACAGCTAACAAGCAGAGTTTGCCACTACTGCCCCACTAAAGGAAGTGTTGTGAGGAAAGTAACATGTCACCCATTGAATGGCCAGGGAAAGAAACTGTGAGGCCAGGATGCCAAGCATTACCTTCCCACCCCAATGAAGTAATGAGATTCCCACATAGCACCTTACATGGTATCAGAGATTCATCCACACAAGGAGTCTGCAACCAGAATAAGGAATCTGTCTGGGTGGGAAAGCTGTATCACAGCGGGAAGGCAGATGGGCTGATCTGACTGCACACAGACACAGAGCTGTGTGGCTCCTACAAAAGAGGCATGGCGAGCTCAAGGTGATTTCATCTGTGCTGCTACTGGAAAGCTGAAGGTTCTGGGCCAACATAATGTCAGTGCTGAAACTGCATGCCCCAGGCCAGGCCATATAGAGCATGGCTTCCTCCAGGGGCACAGGGTGGGGTAATGCACTGTTTGTCTAACTTGCCTAGTTTATCTATGAACTCCAAAGCAAATAACTAAGCATGCATCTTGAACTCAGCTTGTAAAAACGTCATGTCTCCCTGTTTACAAGAGATTTCTCTGTGATATTTGCTCAGACAGAAGGTAAAGTCACACCAGTGAAGCAAACAAGAAAGGAGAAAGAAGTCACACAAAACAGTTATGATTAAGGTCCCAATCAGCACAGGAGAATGGAGGCTGTCGGATATGGTCACGCCACCTCCCTCCCTCTCTCCCATGCATGAAGTTATTTGTAGCTGAAGAAAGCAACCATTTTAACAAAGAGAGCTTCTCAGAGAAGCTTGCTCTTAGCCCACAGTGTGAGACTTGATCTCTTGGTCATACAGGCTCCTCATGTGGAGACAGGAGGACAGGATGTGTCTTGTTCACCCTTGAAGAGGACTGCAAACCTATGCACAGCATGCCAGAGCCTGGAGCCCTTCCAGTGCCTGCACAGCCTTGGTGGGAGATGGATGGTGCTGATCTCATCGGAAAGGTGGCAGCTTCTGTGCCTGCAAGGGGAAGCTGCCTGAAGGCTGGGGAAGCTCTGCAGAGTGCTATGGCAGGATCAGGAATGCTTTTCATTCCTGCTGCTCCTGTGACGGAAACTCTCTTGCCACTGGGAAGTGAGTTGTGGATTCCCCTATTTGCTCCTGTTGGCTCCACAGACAGTAGATGATAAATTGAACACATTTGACACCATGGAGAAACTTCAGAGGTGATGTAAACCCCAGTGTGGGTTACACATTGGGTGTGTGTTGGTCAGAAAACAGGTGTGAGTGACCAAGCGCTGCGGTCTGGCATGTGGCAGAAATGCAGTGTGTAACTGACCCCAGCCAGGAGCCTGCAGGAGCTCTGGGAGGCCACAAAGATGGCTTCAGGTGGAGGTGGAGGGCTGTAGGGTGATGCCACACTTTATACAGTCTTGTTTAGTGCTCTTCCTGTAGCACACGGCATCTCCACGGGTGTGGGAGAGCTTTGCACACCCACTGAATGCCAAACCCCAGCAAGATACCCTCTCAACAGCTATTTCCTGACTAACTTATACCAGGGTGTAAATGATGCCATGGGTTTGCCTTCTGCACAAAGGAACAAGGGTCACAATGTGGCCAGATTGAGTGAGGGAATCAGGCCTGTAACGTCGTCATGTTTGTTTCCCAGGTAGGTTTGCTCTGAGATCTGTAGGTGAAGAGCTGGACCCTTGGCTATCCAACTAACTTGTTTCACAGACTCCAGTGTGCAGCAGGTACTGAGAAATCTTAAAGAGCCTGTTCTCCTTTCAGGGCAGGAGGAAAGCCATGGAGCTGAATTCAGTGAGGTGACACAGATGTATGTGCAAGCTGGGCAGGGGACTTTTCGTATTTACAGTACTTTGTGCAGCAGTGCCCATGTCACTGGAAGGAAGAAAAACTAAATGTGGGTCTCCAATGCACTTGGATCAGATAAGGTCATCACCAGACACATGCCACTGCTTACAGACACAGTGTGGGCCCTGCTGGAGAACAGCAAGGCTGCTGTGCCTTTAATCATCCCCCTTTGCCAGAGCATCAATCCTAAAACTGTCACAGCTTCATTTGTCCTGGCTGGGTGCAGAAGGTCTGAACTGCTCAAGCCTACACAAACAGCTCCTTTTGGAAAGAACCTCACCTTCCATCTCCACCTGCACAGGAGACTGAACCTGTTAGGGTTTCAGCAGCTCTCCATAGCGCTCTGCACTACACATACACATTCCATTAATTCAGGAACTTGTTTATAAATACTTTTTAAAGCAAGCACATGGGAAGGCAGGGAAGTAGAAGAGGCATCTCTATCCCTCAGGAACTGCTGGCTCCTATCCATGGCATTTTCACAAAGCACTTTTATCTCATTAAAATTCTGTTTTTTCATGAGCCATGAAATGATTTTCTGTGCGTGGAAAGGGTTCATAGTGCTCTCAGCTCTGAGCAAAGGAACACACTGAGGATGGCTGGGAGAAGCTGATACTAAATCTGGTCCCAGACATAAAAAAAGGAGCAAGAACAAAGCTACCAACATTTTGGTATCCTCAAGGGAGATGCTAGAAACACCAACCTCAACAGCAGGATTTGGAGGCACCAGGCAGGCGTCATTTATGGCTCCCAGCTCTGGCTAACATGGAGTCTAAGGAGCAGCAGCAGCTTGTTTCTCACAGGAGGAGCCCCACACTTGCCTCACTGTTCACCATCACTTTTTGGTGATCCTCTTGAGGAGGGAGCACATTCAGACACACTGCTCAGCAGGGTGAGAGCCTGTCTCCTCCTTGGTGTACACCTAGCAACTAGCTTCAAGCCCCATGCATGTCCCATTGGGCTGCGGGTCGGCAGTGCTGGACACAACCTGGGATTAGAGGGAGCTGTCCCAGACTAAGAGATTCTCTCCATCCCTTCCAGATGTCTCCTTTACAGAGCCGAAGGTCCATTTGCAGTACCCTGGAGCTGCAAAGCTCTTGGGGCAGAGCCAGAGTCTGCTCTTCAGCTACTGGGGCTCTAAGAGTCTTCATCTCTCTGGAAAAAGGAGTTTAAATACTACCCATTTGGAGAAGGCACAGGCTGAAGGAGCACCGCTTCCTTAACTCCTACGCAAAAGGAGGATGCTGATGCTAGCTCCCCTGTGCTGTCTGCCAGTCCTGTGCAGGCTGCAGACTACAGGGCCTGCCAGTCCTCCTCCAGTCCCTTGTCAGCAGGCTGGTCCATCACTCAACCTTCAGCACCCTGCCACATTCCTCAAGCTGCGTGTTTTCACACCCGCAAAACTGCTCCCAGCAAAATATTTGAACAGCCCCTTCTCAAAACACCAGGAGATTAATATAAGGCACATGTAGCACTGTGGAGACCTCTCCTAGCACACGGAGATGAGGAAGGTGAAATGAGTCCCACATTACTTGTAGGTGCCTCTCTATTTTTCCAAGCAGTTACAGACAGAATGTACTCTTCCAGCTAACACTTGAGAGATCTCAGTGTGGCACAAACCTATCAGCTGGACTGGACCTGTCCCCCAGCCTGTGAGCCTGACACTCCGTGTTAACACGTTTCAGCTGGCTCAGTCCCAGCAGGTGAGAAGGGCACTTTCCACTCAGCTGCTCCATGCAATCCCCACCACAGCCCATGCAGTACACTGTGTGCTCCGCTTACGCCTGCCCCTTCCAGCTCTTTGCTCCCTGTGTCTTTTCCTTGCTGAGGGTGTTGATACTGGATCAAGAAACACAGCTTGTAATAAATGAAGCACAGCGGTTTAGCTTCGAGAAACTTTGGAGAGACTCATGCAAAGCTAGAATTTGCTTTCATTCCGAAAGCCAGGCTGAAGAGAACACCTCTTTGAGATCACTTTGCTTTTACCTGGGTTACTTCTTCCTAGCCTTTGGCGGGAGGCTACAGCACCAGAAAGTGTCAATTTTCGCTCATGACTGGGCCAAGAACATCCCTGGTACAAATTTATTGCTCTTAATAGGGCTGGGCCTTTAATTCCTAGTGCATACTTGTGAAGAATTTTGGCTTGTCACTGAGGAGTAGGAATTATTTTCCTCTCTGCAGGTAGAGGCAGGTCCTCCTTTGGCTGAGGGCTCTGCACATCCCAAGAAGAGCATTGCTGCAGTGCTCCCATAAAGGGGATTTGGAAACCCCATAAGCACCTGCCTGTGCTTGAAGCCAGAAGAGGAATGGCTGTTGTTCAGCACATGGGATTTTTTTCTTACTTTCCCCCCCCTTTTTATTGCTCTGCTACTTGTTGAAGTGTTACTATGGGATCAGTATGCTCCCGGTATCCCGGGGAATTAGACAATGGAGTAAAGGATTCCCATAATGAAGACTGGACACTTCTGCCATTAAAGTCACTAACAGCTGAAGTCAGGACTAAGGTTTCACAGTGAATTTTACAACTTAATCTCATTTGTAGAGAGATCTGGTTTAAATGTTCACCAGGCTCAGTTGGCTGGGGTTTCTGCTGTGTTTCTCTGCACACAGGGCTGATGTTCTCACTGCTGCAAAAGCTGCTGCTGGTGGCTCCAGTCACTGATCAGGGAAGTAGCCACCAACAATGGCAGCCCACTAAATGTTCATCCCTGAGAGAAGCTTCCTGGCAACTGGAAGAAATCTGCCTTCTGCATTCCAGTTAACTCAGTGTTGGCAGGAAAAATCTGGGCTGAATAGAGCAGAGTGCAGCCAGGCTGTCCAGGCCAGGAGCTCTGCTCATGGCTTTAAGGTAAAACCCCAAAGACTGAGCTCCAGTCTCCCTTAGAGCACAAACAGTGTCTACCAAGAAATGCTCTTTGCCCAGCTATATCTGCCTACAGCTCCTCCTTTACAAGCATGACCAGCTGTGGAGACTAAATGGCTTCAAACAGCCACAAAGTGCTCTGTTACTGCAGTCCCTTTCTGCAAGGATGTCTCTGCACCCATCTTGTCAGCAGAAGCAGTGGTACCTCACCACTCAACTTGATTATAGTTTGCAGTAGATTCCCCTTTTGACATTTTTCCCAAAGACACCAGTAACTTCCTCCTTCCTTGGGGGCTGTTACCCTGTGAAACCACCACCAGTAGCACACGGTGGTTTGCAAAGTCAGGGGAAAGACTTTGTTCCAGTTGTTTACATTACTGAAATGTGAACGAGAGATGCAGATAATCAGCCATTGCTTTTCTTCTGCAAGGAAATAAAAACAGTCTTTGTGATCCTCTTTAAATTTCAGCTAATGAGTGCCCCAGCTTCATCAGATCTGCAAAGGAGGATTTATGATGGTTGGAAAAGCCCAAGTAAGGACACATGGGAGAATGAAAGGCAATGAAAATTCAGATGACTGCCTTTACCTCCCTACCAAACTCCTCTGGACTCAGTCATTATGGAACATTTGTGGGTAGGTGTTATTAAAAGGGTATTTAGTTTTACAAAGGGAAATGATGCTTACAAGAGGGGGACAGGGGCTTGGAAGATCTGTCCCTTTCCCTACACATCCATTTCTGCTTTCTGTGCTTTTTGTGTCTCATGATGGTTTGTTTCCATCTGAGAGTCTGCACATGCACTCAGCAAACCATTTGCCTGAGGCCTTCATTTCATGGATACTATATGAACTGGTCTCCAGATAGATGAGGCTGCAGCAGTTAAATAGCTAGTTACAGTAATTAAAGTTTATATCCACTCTGCCTAGAAGAAGCTTTCCCCTTGATTTTAAGTCTCTCTTTTTTTCTCTTTATGAAGAAGAGAAAGATGGCTGCAGTCACATCCCAGCTTTACAATACAATCCTACTTTAGTGGTAGTATCACCCCAAATCCTTCCCACTTTACAAACACATGCCATTCACTTTGTAGCAGGGAGAGATGCTGCTCAGCATGCAAGGGCGACTCAAGTCTCAAGAGTCTGTTATGACTGACAGAATCTGTCCCAAGAAATTGAGTTCTGCATGTTATTTCCTTCCTTTATTCAAAGGTAGCAAGAATGTCACTTCCTTCTGTGACCTGGTTCTCTGACAGATTTCACAGGAAAGGCCTTTGGAAGCTTACACACTTGATGGTTGATTACTCATTTCATTTCCTAAAGCTGAGATACTTCATGAAGTAAAGAAAATGCCATTACCATGTACTCTGGAGCCCCGATGGAGCTACACAGCTTCAGGCAGTTAGTGTCATCATTTCTTCCTCCACCATGCCAGGAAATGCTTTCTCTCTCGTGCCAGCTGGGTATGTCCCAGAAGGAATGATCCCTCCAGGGGCTCACTAGTTTGGTGACTTGTTCCTACCAGCCATCTTGTCCTTGTTTGCTCTAGTGCAGAAAATGAGGAATTTTTAAATGACTCATGAGATAACCAAATGCACTCTGAGGAGCAGCCTTAAATTAATCTGGACTGTTCTACTGCCCATTTTCAGCCACATCCTCCATGAAAAGTGTTTTTCTTGACAATGATCCCTCTGTGCTCTGCAACAGGCATGTCTCGGAGCACTGGCTATGCAGTGGACCACAGCAGGCTCTTGTCTGTAAGTAGATGTGAGGAAGCCAAGAACTGCAAGGCAGGAAATGGCCACTTGGCCCAATGAGCCTGGCCCTTTAAGTTTATCTCAAACGCACCTCCTTGCTTTGTCTTTGCATCTGCAAATCTCCTTTCTCCTCATAAAAATGCCTAACTGTCTCTTAAACCCGTTCAAAGTATTTGCTTAAGTGACCTAACTTGGCAGCAGCTCTACAGGGTTTGGGCTGGCCTGAGTGACATAATTCTGCTAGAATCCGCTATTTATTTTTCGTGTTGCCTGCAATGCTGCCATGCTGGGCTGGCCTGGAGCAGATAAACAAGTCCTGTTCAGCCCACAGGAACCATCCATAGAAAACCTAGGGCTACCAGAAGTGGCAGTGCCGACTCAGCATTCAAAACACTTCCCATGAGGTAACTGGAGCCATCCTCTCTGGAGCTTGAGAAATGGTGCTTATGGAAGAGCCATCTCTGGGTGGACTTCTGAATTGGCTTTGGCTTGTTTTCAAGGACAAGTGGGAAGAGCTTCTGCTGCCCTCTCACCCTAACCCCTCTCTTTTCCAAGCATGTTGAGGAATCTCTAGTTTTTATTTGGCTGATAGATAACTTCAAACTGAGTTACAGTTAAATAGTAAAGATTTTGTGACAATTCTCTGCCCTTTGTGCTCCTTATAACTTTTCTTAGGATAAACATCCACCTGCTTGTTCTAAACTTGCACTGGCACTGCCATTTGCACTGTTTGCTATGGTTCCTCTCCCTGGTGAAACACCAGCTCACCTATATGCTCAGATCTGGTGCAACTCTGCCTCCCACTGCAGTTTACAGAAGATCATTTGTTTCCCTATATGTATTGTTGAATTGCTCTTATTGCTGCTGTTGAACACACACTGCTCCAAAAGCATCAAATTTGATGATGGATCTGATGCAGTGTATTTATACCTATTAATCCCACTCAGTGCTCTTCACCCCTTTTTGGTTGGCAGCCCTCCCCACATCTCTCTGGGGAACTGTACACCACATAACACAATGAACTGAAGCCAGTGAGCCACCTTTCCTGCATCCCGGAGAAGACCCCCGACTGAAAAATCATAATTAGGAGAAAACTTTATCCGAGGACACAGAACCTCATCCATCTGCACCATTATGTACCAATGGTTGGACGTAATTTCTAAAACCTTAAAGTCACCAAAATAAATACTGCAACATCCAGCCTTTTGTGTTTTGATACAGATTATACTCTTCAACACACTGTGAACAACCAGCACTCTTCTCCTCTGTTAGCTGCCTCAGTGTTTGTCAGCTGAGCTGCAGCAGGGAGGGGGAGGCAGCAATTAAAACCTCCAACCATAACCTTTCCATATACACTATATTCTTAGGTTACAGGACAATCCTACATGCTCTTATAAATGTGGCCTTGCTAAGGCAAAGTAATCACTGATATGAAAACTTATCTGGAATATTAGGATCTCTTCAGTTCTGGTTATTTTCAAGGTCCTCTAAAATGGTTGCAAGATCCTGTAAATGGAAAAATCCTTTTGCTCTTGATACAAATCCCCTTTCTCATAAAGATTTTTAAATGCTATTATTCCAGTTTTTCAAATAAGAGCAGACCTCTAAAGCATGTGGAAACAGAATCAGATTTTTAATGAGCCCTTTTGCCCCCCTCTAATTACTTTTTGGAGCATATTAAATGACAGGGTTCCCGATGCAGCCTTTCTGGAATCACTAAGACTCTTGCTACTTGACTTTTTTGGTTCATGTATTGTAAGCATTGCAGAGGTGTTTCATGTCTAATGTTTCTGTCCTTCTACATACATGTTCCAAATTGGATTTTTTAGTCTTGTTCTTGGTTGCACCCATGCCTTGTAAGAGATAAGACTAGATCCTGCTCTCCATGGAAAGATTTGTTCTAGATCATTCATTCTCTAATAAAATTTACTTTCCCTTTTCCTGCCTGACTCCTGCTGGGTAAGCTGCCTGTGTGTACTGAGTTGTGCTGACTAAAGCTGCTGCTTCATCATCGGTCAGTGTACAGAATATCCTGCATTCAGAGAACTCTGCAATAGTGCAAACCAAAATTTCCCTGTTGAAGAGTAAATCCCAGTTTGTGAAAGTCTGGATGAGCACTTGTCATAGCCTCAAGCCATTTCCCAGAAATTTTGCTTTCACCCTGCACTTGGATTCCACATTCACTTCACCCAGTTTCTTCTGCAATCTGGCGAACAGCTACAATTCACTCAACAGCTTGGTATCGACTAATGCTATATCCAAGAAAGCCTAACCCACTTTTCACTCTGCATAGGGGATACAAAGGCTCTCAAGAACACTAACAGTACATAGCTAGTAGTGTTAAGAGTCCCCCTCTGCAGTGCCACAAGTCTGGGCAGCCTCACACTCCCTACACCTCTTTCCCACAGTCAAAGAGCTGCCACCCTTTATACACAGCCCAGCCAACCCAGGATGTGATGAAGCTCCTCTGTGTGCAGCTGTAACTATAGAGCCAACGGGCACCCAAGTGAGGCTCATACACTCATTTAGCTCATTAGACTCAGACAGCTGTAGATTACCCAGGGAACAACAAGAGAGACAAACCTATTAGAGAAAACTAAAGGGAAGGCCCTGAGGATGGCTGTGCTGTGGTATAGAATTTAGAATAGAATAGAATTAACCAGGTTAGAAAAGACCTTTGAGATCATCAAGTCCAGCCTATCACCCAACACCATCTGATCAACTGAACCATGGCACCAACTGCCTCATTCAATCTCTTCTTAAACACCTCCAGTGACAGTGACTCCACCACCTCCCTGGGCAGCCCATTCCAATGGCCAATCTCTCTTTTTGTGAAGAACTTCTTCCTAACACCCAGCCTAAACCTCCCATGGTGCAGCTTGAGACTCTGTCCTTTTCTTCTGGTGCTGGTTGCCTGGGAGAAGAGACCACCCCCCACCTGGCTACAACCTCCCTTCAGGTAATTGTAGACAGCGATAAGGTCTCCTCTGAGCCTTAAGTAATCTGAAGTCCGCCCACTGGAAGTCCAGAGTGGAGGTTTTGTTGCTGCCCCTCTTAGCTTGACTGCAAATTGAAAACTCAATTATTTCATGGTCACTGGACCCCAGACAGCCTCCAACCACCACATCTCCCACCAGCCCTTCTCTGTTTGTAGAAAGAAGATCAAGCAAAGCCTTACCCCTGATAGCCTCACACAGCAGCTGGGATAAGAAGCTATGTTCCACACACTCTAAGAACCTTCTAGACTGCCTCCTGTCTGCTGTGTTAAGTTCCCAGCAGATATCAGGCAGGTTAAAATCACCCATAAGAACAAGGTCTGGTGATCTTGAGACAGCCTCCAACTGCCTATAAAATAATTCATCAACCTCTTCATCCATGGTATTGCATCTCCTGTTTCCACAGCACCATGTTTGGCTTGTTCCTCTGCATCTAGATATTTCTAAGCAGAAATCTGATCTGCACATTTGGGTTCAAAACAGGCCAAATTCCTGCTATAGCACTGCATGTGTTTGGTATCCAGATCTGCATGGGAAGGAAGCTGCCTTCCACAGCAGGGGATCTGAATACCTCTATTGGAATTAAACATCTTGGCCTTTGTCATGGAGACCTGAGTATGGATTCACAGGCTGCACAACCCAACTGCAATGGGCTAAAAGCAAGAGGGAGATGGGGAGATGGGAATAGCCTTCACAGAGGATCTGGAAAATAAGGGAGGAAGGCTGTGCCTGATTGGTACATGCTTTTTTCTACCGATGATAGCAGATAAATCACTGCCCCCCCTCTTCCTGTCCCTGTGGCAGGTGTGTACAGAGCAGCTGCTCTTTTGGCACTGTTACCCTCTAATAACATGTGTATGTTCTACCTACACCTCTGTCACAGCTGCTAAGAAATAAATCTCTGAACACATTGGAAGGTGGATTCCCCACCATGCCACAGGGAGAGGGATTTTTGTGGAGAGAGAAATGAATGGATGGGAGGAAAAAGAGCTTTGCAGCAAGAAATGTGCAGAACAATACTCAAAGTCGTATTCCTGCCTTGCCATCCAGACATTTCTAGAGACACCAAACCAGCTGTGGTGGTTTTAGGCTATGCCTTTAAAATTTAGTTACAGATTTTGAGCAGAAAAGTAGAAAAATGCAAATAAAGCACTATTGGGTGTAAAAAGGAAAACTCAAGATTATTCTAAACAAATTCATTGCAGGAAAATCTGCTGTAAGATTGGCTGTACCAAAACAATTCTTTCTCTTTTCTGATCTCTTCTCTGCTTGCTGTGCTCAGGAGAGATTAACCTGCTTTTTGGCTGACCTTGGCTAGGCTGCGTTGTTTCGTTAAGTCTAACCCATTGCTTTCTCTCTGCACCTTTTCTCTGCTGGGATGGGGTGTGGGGGAGAGGGGCAGTGGAATGGCTTCCCTGTTCTCTTTGACCAAGGTGGGGTTTGTGTTGTTTGCTAATTGTAAGTATCTGTACAAGATTGTAAACACTGTGTATTTTGTACATATTCATTGCATTCCATTGTAGAGTGTAGTTTTCCTTGTAAATGCAGCTTCCATTTGCTTTTAACTGAGTTGATCTGGCAAAGTTAACACTGGGGGGGAGGAATCTCAACCCAACAGACCAGTGCATACCAAACTCAGGGCTTCTCATTTCCACCAGACAGGCACTGCATGAGGAAAGGATACATTCACTGTTTAACCTCATTTATTCCTTAGCAACCAAAAGCTCCCTGTATTTTCCCATCTTGGGGGCTTATGTGTGGATCCCCATTCAGTGACATTCTCCCACCATGAATGATTAAGGAATCTGCATCTTTAAAAATTGCCAGATCCCATTTCTACTACTAAATACAGCTCTATATAGAGAGATAAGCCTGGGAGGCCATGGGATTTTAGTTAATGATCCCTCTTTATGGGCCAAGAAACAGTGCTATGAAAAGGAGGGCTGGGGCCATTTCTCCCCTTTGTGCCTGTGCTTTGCAGAGATTTATGAAACCATTTTTCCTGTTCTACCTAGCAGCGCTGTGTGGCAGAGAGAGTTAGGCTCCTGCCCTGGGATATATTGCACAGCCATCTGTCAGGTCTTGGAAGATATCTTCAGCACTGGGCAGTGCTAATGGGAAGAGAGGATGAACATCTCAATCCCTGGGTGGACAAGGACAAGGCAGTGGGCAACTGCCTCAAGGTGGAATCGCGTACAAGACTGTCTCGAGCAGGCTCCTCCCAAAAGAGATGCCTGCTGCCTTGCCTTCCCGTTTTGGGAATGAATGGGATTTTTACCTTTCATTGATTAGTAATATAATTTTATCTTAATGAGGGCAAAGTGTGGAGAGTTAACTGTTTAGCAAGCTCAGTGTTGTGCAGAACTTTCCTTACCTAATGGCACTCTTGAGAACAGGTTTATCAGAGTGGTTTACTTCATGTACCTGCACAGGGCTGAGTGTACCTATTTAAATTCATGCTTAGGACCAACTCCATGACCAGTCCACTACAAACGAGGTAGATGAGATTCACTGTCTCATCATCTGTATTATTCTGTGGGAGGTGGTGGGATTACAAACTGTGGGGCAGGAGAAATGGGGTCATGAAATATGGAATGTTCTTAGCAGTGCTGCTTGACCTTAGAACCTGCAGGCTTAGGGAAAGGGGAGCGTAACCAGCAGAGCCAGCAGCTGGATTCAACTGCCCCAGCAGGAACTGGAAACAAATGAACAGACTAAACGAAATATACCTTCCCCTTCATCTCTCTGAATCAACACCATGCTATTTACAGTAGTGTATAATAATATTGAATCAAGATTTGCATGGGACAATTTCTATTCCACAGCACAAGATAACTTCCCAATAACTTTTTCTCCAGAGATGCGAAAACATTTACTTTAATGATAATGAAAATAAAGTCAGTAAAATCCCTTTGTCCTGTCGTTTTGATCAGATAAACCATATCTACCAACTGTTAGAAGGAGGATTAACTTGGGCTGACATTCTGTTTTAATGTACTATGAGAAAGCCCTGAGGCCAAAACATTTACAGGCCAGGTTTTAGTGTATGTTGATCTAATAGTTTCTCTGAAGAAAATGTCTTTAGACCCGGCAGGTGTGTATTGGTTTTCTTTATTTCAAGTGTCTCCTAGCAAAATCTCAATTAATGGGGTTATATACAAAATATTTCTAGTGTTGTAGGAGTGAGGAACTCAGAAGCAGGACTCTTGGGTTCTCTTTCCAGTTGCTGAACAGGTTGAGATAGATAAGACTGTAGCAGTCTTGCCTTGAGGGCTATCTCATAGTCCTCAAGTTGGTGGGACAAGGTCTCCTCTGATATCCAAGTATTCCTCTGATGTATTATTTGCAAAACCCCAGTCCTGCTCTGCCAGGTACTGCAGAAACTGTGTCTGCTACAGACTAAAGGGAAATACAGGTGCAAGGGGATGGACAGAATTGGTTGAAGTCATCCAGTAAGTCTGGGACAGAACCAGGTAAAGGTCCTCAGGTGTCCCAAGACCTACTCACATGACCTGACCATCTTGGCCTGGCCATCCACCTCTCCCCAGTCTTTTTGGGGAGATGTCCACTTTGAGGTCTGTGGAAGAACAGGGAACAAGGTTAGCAAGGTGCTTGCCTTCTGCAAACATAAGAGGAGAAAACAGGACATTTGCTTTGCCTCTTATCAGAGATGTTAGAGCCCAAGAGATAAGGTTAATTAGCAAAAACATAACGGAACGGTGGTGCTCTAATCAGATAGTGGAGGAGATAGACCACTGATCATATCAGCTCTTTTATGGAGGCTCCCTCACTGCTACTATAATTTTCTGTTAATATTAT
Source organism: Dryobates pubescens (assembly GCF_014839835.1). Lineage (NCBI taxonomy): Eukaryota > Metazoa > Chordata > Aves > Piciformes > Picidae > Dryobates > Dryobates pubescens. The sequence goes on from NC_071636.1 coordinate 13,968,940, forward strand.
ATACAGAATTGATAGCATTTTATTTTTCACAGACAGGTTCTTTTCACTTGCCCTTTTCTTAACAGGTTGGCTTTTTTCTTCTTCTAGTTGGTGGATTTTCCCTCTAAAGTCCTCAGTTTGGTTGCTTAATTTTTCTATTTTAGATCCACTTCATCCCAGTTGTTTTGACTGCATTTTTTTTAACAGACTTTTGCCTTCTGCTGTCTCTCTTTCAACAGAAATCCTGGTCAAGGAAATAGGTTTTCAACAGTGGCAGCATCAAATGGGACAGTTTGCACTCCATCCAAAACCCCAGTGTTTATCTGATGAGCATTGATCGTATAGTCCTTCTGTGTATTTGGGAAAGAAAAACATCATGACTTAGCTTCTGTGCATTTCTGGGGATGATTTCCCAGGAGAGGAAGGTGTGCTCCTGCTATGCAGGTACACAGTTAGACAGAGCTCTCCTTTCCTTGTCATTTCCGTGTGCAATGGGACGTGAGCTGGCAGAGAACTGGGCCTAGAGACCAGAACTTTGCAAATCCAGCTGCTAGGCAGCCTGCCGATCATCTCCTCTGTGTCCAGATACTCACATGCCTTGTGCATGTGGAATAGTCTGGTAAATTCCTTCTTTCTCATTAGTATCCCTCTTCTTGAATCCCTCATGTTTCCCTCTGTGAACAGCTCAGAGCTGTGCTGCTTGCTCCCTGTGGCACTGGAATACGATTCCTCCATTGAAGGTGACCTGTTTAAGCCATACCCCCATCAAACTGTACTTTGTCCCTCTGCAGTACACTGAAGGTTAATTAAACCCCACCACAATTACATAAAATTAAAAGCACCAGCAAGCATCAAAGAACTCCCTGGTGACCTGCTTGCAAAGGCACGTTCCTTGAACAGTCCCTGCTGTAGGCTTTTTGTTTTTTTTGACATTAGGGTTCATGACTCTTAGAATGTAAAAGCACCTCCATGCAAACAAAAATTAGGCCCTAAATTATGAAGTGCTAATCCTGTACCACTAAAATTAGTGAGAGATTAGTCACTAGTTGCAAAGGGCATAGGGTCAGGCTCTAGCAGAAAAATACAGTCATCCTTAATTTATTGTGCACATTTTCATCGGGCAGCCTTTTAGATGCAGAAAAGATCCCAACGTGGCCAAGTTAAAAGGTATGCAGAGACCCCCCCAGACACTTTAGAACCATCTGCATTCTCCTTATCATGCCACGCACATCAAGATGAAAATTTGGGTCGTTACCATGCAGATTATAGCTAATTTCATACATATGATTTTGAAAGAGATCACTTTACAAGGCCTTTGCACAGGGATTACTTGCAATCCTCCTTGAGGGGTGATCTCAAAAGTGTTTTGTTTTTTTCTCAGTATGATAGATTGATTTTTCTTTTGGCCATTTGGGATGATTAAAGCAGAGATCTTGACAGGTCCTCCTAGAAAGGGTCAAGTTCTGCTCCTGGAAAGATGGGAGTTGGCATCTGGTAGCCTGAAAATGGGACAGGGATTTTAAAATCCAAACACTGGGCCGTGGCATTATTTGTCTGGACATGAATGTATTTGTCTAGCCCTGTGGTTGTCATATGAACCATTTCCAGGAGCTCTCCTTCTCAGAATAGCAAAGATCTCTGAGTGATGCTGTTTGGCTGCACTCAGAGTACCTCAGCCCAAGCAGGACATATCTTAAATAATTTTTAATTCCTTCCCTTCTGTGGTATATAATGCCTTGTGTATGCCACATTGGTACATTGGCCTCTGGGCTTAGAGCCCAGTGAGAGGTTGCATTATTGTGCTTATTTGGGAACCAATGGCTTCAGACATTGTTGGACTTTCCTGAATTTTCACCAGTATATGCTTAAATGATTCTTTTTGTGGTGATATCTGGGTACAGCGCAGAGCATGTGTGAGTTCCATACTTGTGGCAAACTGAACAGAACAAGATTTATTTTTCTCCTGATCAGATGAGTTTCTCCTTTGTGTATCAAGAAAGAGGTGGGCCTTCCCCAGGGGCAGAGCCAGGCTGGTCTGTGGAAGAGGCTGGCAGTGCCTGGGCACTGTGCTCTGCAATCCATCTGCTTCCTTCTTCATTCCAGAAAACCCATGCAGCCCTCAAAATCTGAACTTTGTCAGTGGATGTGGTTTCCTCATAAGTACTAGCCTGGTTTGTGATGCTGTAATACTGATTCACTTTGGCTATGCTTCATGTGAAAGTCCAATTTATAAATGACTTCTAAAGAGAGTCTTCCTGCTTAACCCCATGCATTTTCTGCATATAAATAGGGTTATTATGAATGGTTATGGCCAGATCAGAGGAAGATGTCATAGAATGTTTTGGAGGACCTCTTGGGATGCTATAGCAGTCACTCACAATCAGCTGCCCTAGTTGTCATTCAGTAACAAGTTTACATTGTATGTGCAAGTTGAAAATACAAAATCCAGCCAGATTTTCTATTTGATGAAAACACTGAAGTCCAAGAAATCCTCTGCTCTAACTTCCTAGATCCCCTCAAAGACCCTAAGACACACAATTAGAAACAATAGCTCTGGTATGTTTCCTTTTCACAGCCACAAATCAGATGAACTCTGACACACCAAGCAGTTTGGGGGCTTTTTTCAGCCACTGCCAAAAGTCCAGATAACCTGGAACATAAAGTCCAAAATCTGCATTCATACATTTCCAGGTTTGAGAGTCTAAGAAGAATGTGAAGGGGAAATCTGAAGTGAAAGGCATGTGCTGTAGCTGCTAAACAAGGTCAGATGTATTTATCTACCTGATAGTGATGCAACTCTACAAGTTCTTAATACAACGTGAACTCCAAATCCCTTTTCACTGAACAAAACAGGAGAGACAAGCAGAGTGGCACCACTTGGTGAAAGAAGAACCTAGCAGTAATGAGTGCTTGGGCACTGGTCAAGCCAGCTGCCAGCTCTACAGGGCAAAGAAGCTGCAAGTCTTGGTGTGAAAATGCACCCACATAAATCCTGTGGGTCTGTGGTATTTTGGGCTCCAGTGAAAGCAGAATAACCTTGTCTCAGCTGCAGAAGCACTTAGGAGTTGTGTGGGAGTCCCCAGAACACATAACAAATCATGGAGTAACAAAGGGAATTAAAAGGTGGTAATATGATACATGATTTAAGAACATGCATTCACTATTGAATTAAGCCCTTCTCCCCACTCACTCTGCAGCCAGTCCCTTTGTTATAAAATGGCAGCAGGGGCCAAATTCAGCTCCTGCATTAATAGGAATGAGCAGGAATTGCAACGGAGTTATGTCAGAACAAGTCTGGGATGGTGAGAGGAGCCTGAAGCCAGGGCAGCAATGTGGTCAGGGCATGTCCAGGAGGGGCTGGGGTGAACGGGTCTCCTGACACAGTTGTCAGTGTAGGCAGACAGGCCCTAATTGGTCTGATCTGATTGCTTTTTCCAAGAGCTTTGAACTTTGCACAGGATGCCTTGGGCCTGCCGGAGCTGAGGCTTTGGTGGGGAATTAGCACAATGGCTGGGCTGACCTCCTCCCTCCGCCCCCAGTTGAATTTTATTATCTAAGGGGCAATGATTTGGTGATGAATGACTGACAGGTGTGATCAGCTGATGGGAATGGCTGGGGATGGTACACACACACTGCAATTTTGCCAGACCATAATGTATTCTGCAGTGGGCAAAGGATAAAGCTGGTAAAACATTTGTTTTAAGTCTTAAAATATCAAATTCCTCATAACTATGGGCTTCCTAAAACTGGCTCTGGTAATTACAAGTGTTGAGCCATGAATAATTTCATGCTAGGAGGTGCATGAATTTTAAACTCCTCCTGCCTCCTCCAGACATTGTGAAAGCACATTACCAGTGAGGACAAGTTTATGATCTTATCCAGGACAACTGGTGCAATAATATGAAATGAAAACCAAGACAAAAATGTCATTGTCTGCTCACTCTGTACAAAGGGATCCTGCATAAAGCTCCCTTTGCAGCCTGAGACCAGGAGTGCTCCAAAGGTGCGAGAAAGATTTATGGAGCCTTTCCAAGCACATGGTTCAGACCCTGCCAGAGCTGCCCGTTTGCAGCCTGGTGTCTAGGGACTGTTTCAAGGAATAGGGAGGAGTTTTGACATCATTGCCCCTGTGACGGTTTGCATTTAATAGCTTCAACCAGAGTTTCAAAAAAATCCACTGAGACCAGGCTCATGCAGTTGTGGCATGCTTGGTCCCAAAAGAATTACCCTGCACTCTGGGGTACTCAGGTTTGTAGTCTCACTGTCATTAAGTTCACAGCAGTGGCATAAGGATCTATTTGGCAAGCTCTCCCTGCTTAACATCTGCATGTTTCTGTCTGTTCACATTTAGGGCAGCAACCCCATCGTTTCACAGCTCACTCAGAAGTTACACCTCAGTCGGAGAGGAAACAGGCAAGTCTGGCTTGAGGAAAGATCAGAGATTTCTATCTTGGGCAGGGCACCCACAGTGTATCTACCATTCAGGCTGTGTCAGAGGCAGCACTGTCAACACCACGCTCAAGAAGGATGTATAATACAGATGTTAAACACCAATTATCCCGTTAAAGATCAGGTAAAGTTAAATAATGGCAGGGGTGTGATGCTAAGCATTGAACAAATTAGGGTTGATATGCTCTCCCTAACGTTCCCAGGTGCCCCTGTTGTTGCTCTCCCTCACCTTGTACTACATCAGACCACGTGTGCTATTACAGCAATGCACGGTTGCGAAGTGAACAATTATCTTGATGTAGCTTTTGGAAGCCTTGGGGTTTGCTTCACAACCTGGGTGCTAACATGCTGAAAATGTCATTCTCAGCTGCTTCTCAGTCCCTTTGGACTGAACTAAACACCTTGAGCTAAACATATAGGCAGTCCTGGTTTATATCAAGACATGACAATACAGAAGTCATTCAAGTTGTTGGGCTGTAATTTAGCTTCCATGTCTCATCTATGACCTTGCAAACTAACATTTGGGTGCACTATTTGTCCTTTCCAGCAGCATCATAGCACTGAAACCAGCTGTAAGTTATTTTCTTGGGATTTTTCATGCCTTCTTCTTACCCTTTGAGAAAAATGCATCACTGTGCCACTATTGCTAGGATGACATTTTCCCCTGGAAATCAAGGCACGACAAAAACTCTTTATCAGTTTCCCCATTCTCTTCAGAAAGCTGTGGTAGCAGATGCTTTAAACTCTCTCATGGGTGAAGGGGAAAGGTTGGATTACTGAAAAAACAATGCAGGCTTCAGAGTGTGGAGGAGGCATTAGGAACTGCTTAGGATCTCAAACCTGCAACACCTTGAACCCATCACCAGCCAGAACCATGATGGATGGGAGAGGATAAAGGGCAGTCTAGCTGACCCATGATGCCTTCCAGTGCCCTCCAAGAAACAAGAAGAAAAGAGATTCTTATCACTCTGTGAAAGAACAGAGGGGAAAATTATCATTAAAATGCCTTCCTAATAAAACCAACAAACAGGGCCTTTTTTTTTTCTTTCAAACTCCATTCTCTTATCCCTTCCCTACAAGCTTCAAGATGGCCATGACTTGAAGAATCTTAGTCTTTGGGTGAACCTTTCCTAAGTAGAGGTCACATCATTCTGTCTAGACTTTAGTTTGCTAGAGAGTCTTCTTTGAAAGCCTCATGAAAATAAATAATTTGGGGTATCTCTCCATAGTCATTGGTGTATAGAATCATTACGTTAAATTATGCTAACACACAAAATTAATATATGCAATGAAATTTCTGTGTTTGTGAATTCACATCCCACATCACCTGCTGGAGGATCACTGATGAAACATAAATGAGTCACTTTATTTTCTGTTTGCTTTAGGTCTGGGAATTTTGCTATCTCCTTGGTAAAGTGCTCTAGGATGACATCAAGTAGTGGAGAAGGTAGGTGTGCTATGGAAAGCAAGGCAATTACAGAGCTTGCAGCACAGAATCTACAGAATAAAGCTGGCCACTGGAATTTAATTTCCTATGGTTGTTTTCCCATCTAGATATTTGCAGCCTGGCACTCTCAGCCCACTGAAACCCATCCATTTTCCCCTCCAACTCTTCCATGCCCAGCTTTCCCTTTGCTTCTGCCCAGCATTATCCTGCATTGCAGGAGCCCGACTGCCTCCTGGCACTCCAAATATCTCCCAGACTTGCTCCTGCTCATAGCTCTCACAGAAGAAGACAGTCTCTGTCTCTCTCCTCTGTGTTCCTAGAGCCTGTCCTTCTCAACCTATCTCTCCCTTTCTGCTCCCAGGATGCTGTGCTTCTGACTTTCCATAGGCAGTCTCTGAACTGAGTACAACATAAGTTCAAAAGCCAAGGGGCTGGAATTTCTATGAGTGCATTATAAGCTGGTATCTGTGGTTCCCATTCCCTAGCATCTGGTGCCCTGTAATTCAAAGTCCTATGAAGCCTCCTGGCTCAAATTCCACCTGTGCCACAGGTTGCCTATTAGGCAGACATCACAACTCCATGAAAAATAGGCTCTGAGAACCGAACCCCAAAGCCAAGGAATTTACCAGCCAGCTGTCCTAGTACTTGGCCATATATTAAATGCTCCAAAACATTTGGGGGTTTGGTTCTTTGAAACCAACCCTTCACCTCAGTATTTGGTTTAGGTTGCCAGCATCATGTTAAATCCCACAGATCTTTGAAATTCGTTCTGCAAGTCAATGACTACATTCAAAGTGTCTGGTGGGAGAAGCCAGGACAGATATATTAATTAATAATAAAGGAAATCCCCATTGTTCCACAGCTGAGCTACCATTTGTGTTGATATCCTCAAACTTATAATACAAACCACCTTAGCCACCTTCACCATCACACTGACCAGATTCTCTCTCAATATCCTCAGGAATATTGCCTAGAACAGATCTTACCTGGTGAGAAATCAGGCTCAACCTCCTAGAAAAATCAGCTAATTCTAGAGGAAAAAAGGAACAAAGCAATCTTTGCTAAACACAGTCATATCTAGTAATCAGGTGGGACCTTTTCTCTTCTTGTGTCTCAGAACTGACATGCATCTCTGATGCAGTAAACTCCTGCTCCTACTAACTGAAAAGCTCTTCCCCTTCATCCTAGGAATCCTTCTCTTTTCTTTTTCCACTCTTCAAACCAAGGTTCAAGGTGTACCAGTTTTGAAATACAATTGTTCCATGAAAGCTTTCGACTGTGGAGCTGGAAGTGTTTCCCAAAAGCTGCTGTGACTTTGCCTGCCCTGGGACATTGTGCTAGCATCAAGGAACTGGTTTGGGATGCGAAGAAAACAAGTCACATAGACATGCTGGCAAAAAACTTAGTTTAACTATAGATAAACAATCAGAAAAGGGCTCTTTTGGCTCTGTGCTGTCCATCATCCAGCACTGCAAAGTAGGCATGACAGCCCCACTATCTGGGAGAGGTACTCCTGTAAGCCTCAGCAGAGGGGCTAACATCTCAGGGGTGACCTCATTGCCCTCTACAACTACCTGAAAGGTGGTTGTAGCCAGGAAGGGGTTGGTCTCTTCTCCCAGGCAACCAGCACCAGAACAAGGGGACACAGTCTCAAGCTGCGCCAGGGGAGGTTTAGACTCGAGGTGAGGAGAAAGTTCTTCACTGAGCGAGTCGTTCGTCATTGGAATGGGCTGCCCAGGGAGGTGGTGGAGTCACTGCCCCTGGAGGTGTTCAAGAAGGGATTGGATGTGGCACTTGGTGCCATGGTCTAGTCATGAGGTCTGTGGAGACAGGTTGGACTCAATGATCCTTGAGGTCTCTTCCAACCTTAGTTATACTGTGATCTGTGATACTGTGATTAGATTTTTCTGAGTGCTATCATGCAGCTCAGGCCTTTTAAAGCAGACTTGCTGCTGTGTGCCCAACTTACCAAACTGCCCACTTGTAAATCTTGGCTCTTCTCCGCCAGAGCCTGCCAAGTTCCCATGATCACCCAGTGGGGGGTAGCTTGTAACCTTTCTCCATTAAGGGTTTATTCCTAATCCCGTTGGTTCCTATCTCACAATGACATAGCTTGGATCCCCCAAACATTCCAGTAATTCCTCCCTTTTGAGCCAGCAGATGTGGTGCTTCCTTGGCAAGCAGGCATCCCACATTCCTGGACTCACTTCCCAAGCTGTCTTGCCCACTCCTCAGGAATGGCTCCCCGCAGGGACTTATTTCCTTAAGGATGAAATGTTTTCATACCCTGGCAAGTTTCCCACTTCCTATCATCACATGTATCCCATTGAAAGGGGGAGCAGAGAAGTGCAGGTTTCTTCTTAATTGTTTGAGTGCCCAGACACCTCAGGATGACGAGCAGGTGCTTACACAGTATGCAGTCCCTTGTTCTGACCTGGGACACTGCTGGAGAATCCCTGGGAGCCTTGGGGCAAACTCTGCCTGAGGCACAACAAAATACAGGGATGAGCCTTTCAGAAGTGACATTAAACTCAAGAGATTCCAGAGAGGTGCTCCGAGGTTTATGCAAGAGACCAGATTCCTAGCAGTTAGCAGCACTGAGAAAGCCAATACCAGTCTAAGGCAGCTTCACACATGTGAGCTTTGCTCCTGCACAAGGATATCAGAGTTTCTAAGCCTCTTTCTAGATCAAGCACAGGTGTGTTTGAACATTAAGCTTGCCTCCAGGAGCAGTTGTCAAAATGCATCTGGGCTGAATTCACCACCTTCTGTGTCATGCTGCTTTTATCTTGCTGTGTGCATGCACATCCAGAACAGCAGCACTTTGCATCTCATTATCTCCCCTGGCCCTGCTGGGACCCCAGTGAGAGCTGGTATGGGGCCACCAACACAGCCTGACCAGCTCTGCCTGAGTGCCCGGATCATGCCCAGCCTTCTCACCCACGCAGCCCCTCTGCTCTTCCCAGATTGCTGAGACCTGTGAAATTCTCTCCCATTGTCACTCTATCCAACTCTGTCTTTATGAAACCAGAGACAACCTGCAAAGGAGTTTCTTCAGGCATTTTTACCATCTCAAGATGCAGAAATGTTGGAACAAGATGAACACAAACTGCTGGGGTGTTTATTACCAGTAACATGCTGGGCAGTTTAATATCTTTCTCCAAATGCTCATAGCTACTTGTTTGCTCATTTGCTTTCCACTGCTGCTCCTAGGGGTGCTGCCAGCGATTAAATACATTGCTGTGTGGATTCCAGTTTATTTTGGAGAGAAATAAACTCACATCCCATTGCTCAGAGGCCTGATGCTGGCTCTGTTTACCTCCTACCGGTCTAACTCTGCAGGAAGCGCCCGCAGCCCCTGCCTTGCCCGCCCGCCGTTACCGCGTGTCAGAGCGGCGGACGCTGCCCCTCCGTTACCGCTCCCGCTCCGTCCCTGCCGCCGTCCCGCGGCACACGGAGCCCTCTGGCGGGCAGAGCCGGCAGCACCCGGTTCCCCCGTGCCCACGGCAACAACGCCCAGACCGGGAGCGGAGCGGCCCGGGAACGATCCGGGAACTGCCCGAGAACGGCACACAAGGGCTGGCCGCTGCCTTCGTGCAGCGCCGTGCCAGCAGGCCTGGGGGCCCTTTGCAGAGCCGTTGCCAATGAGCTGCCGGAGCTGCAGCTCCGGTTCCAGTCTCTTGCCATACTGCACTAGTTCAATCACAACCTTCAACGACTTCAAGGCAGTTCTACAGGAAGATAATGTAAAACATGACAACTTTCATAGCATCACTGCTGAGGTGGAGTTTGGCAGCTGAGACTGCCTGATGTGCCAGGTTCCGTCTCCACCCGCACTGGCCCAGAGAGTCACTGGTCCAAGTTGTGCTGTATCCAGCATCTTAAAATTGAAAAGGCTGAGGCTGTTAATCTGTGCACTGCAGCAGCGAAGTGCATTACCCATGGGAGCACACAAACCCCAGCAGCAGCATAACAAGCTGGGCAGAAGGCCAAGGGCAGGAAGATGTTCAAGTCAAAAGCAGAGGCTGTAGAGCTACTATTGAAGAAGCTGTCATTGCTGCAGGAGCCCAAAACACAGATGACCCGGGATAGCCTTATGTTCTAAACACCCAGGGTGTAAAATTTGTTCTCCTTCTTAAAGCTGAGTAAAGAGATGATGCAGGATGTTGCAAGAGAGCTGAGGAGTTCTCCTGTGAAGAGGCCACGCAGGTTTGCACTGTATCTCTATATCAGGCCACAAACCACAGGACCTGTGATTCTTTTGCCAAAAGGGGCAAGGTGATCACCAAGTGTGCAGTCAGGCAGAGAGCCAGCTGCTGCCACTGACCTTACGTATAGCTCTGTAGTGGAGCAGCCAGGGTCCCCACAAACATGAGATACTGGGAGCTAAAACTTGTGATGCTGAGGAGCTGTCGGGAATTGCTGTACCCAGGTGCTTTGGCTTCCGTGACTTGAAAACAAGGTTGTAATATATGACCTGCAAGGGTGTCATTAGCATCGAGAGATCTTTGAGGTCCCTGGAAGAGAAGTGCTGGAGAAATGTAATCTATTAAAAGTACAGTTTTCTCCTTGCCAATTCTATTCTGCTTCAAGGAAAGGGGCTTTTGCAATGACAGCTGGGACGAGCTGGTTTTGACAAGTCAGAGTATGCAGATTTTGATGGAAGATTTGAGTGAAACATGACTAAAAGACTAAGGCAGAACATAGTGCTTTTCTCCTTCCATGTCTTAAGTGCCTCACCTCCTCTTGAAACAACCAAGGCAGGGTGCACTGAAGCATCAAGAAACCCATGCTGGATTTCAGCAAGACACCGACAAGTCCAGGAGAGCACGTGGAGTATGTTTGCTCAGATGAATTCTTCAGCATATTCTCCCACTGGGCATTTTGCTGGACCAGCCTGGAACTGAGCCAGCCCTGGCTGACAATCTCAGGTCTGGTAACTCACTGTCATTTTCAGGTAGAGGATTTATTTACACAAGGCAGATTCTCACACCTGCTTGACCCTTTTTAGAATTAATGCCTTTGCTGCTCAAAGTCCTACTGCTTTTATTTTAATGTTATACCAAGAGTGGGATTTTCCTCTAAGTCTGAGTTCCCCATGCACACCTCTGAGAGAGCCACACAAAACCACTTAGCACCATCTGAAAGACCAATCTTCCCTGATCCAGTGCAGGTCTTTGTCACTGCCAAAGCCTGGATTATAATATGCCATTCAAAATAAAACATTGTACTCGATATTATGGGGCTTGAAGCAAAGCCAGGATCCTGGGTGCATCCAGGTAAGTAGCAACAATCTGGGTTTGAAGGGGACAAAGCTTTTGGTTTCAAAATCTTCTTCTTGGAAACTTTTCTTCCTGGCCAGTCCAAGAAGCAGAATCTGCCCCTGAAGACAAGGCTCAGCTGGGAATGTGCACTCACTGGCTGCCCAGGTGGGCTCTGGGCAAACCTTCATCTGTAGATTTCTCCACACAATGCCCTGGGGGATGCTACCTGCAGTGCAGCCTCGTGTGGGTTCTGCCTCACAGGGCAGAGGGGAGGCTGAGTGCACTGCATGCGTCCTGTTGCGTTGTGAAAGCTCATCTGTGGTGACCAGGATCTGCTGACAAGCGCTGGCAAGCACTGCAACCTGCTCACGCACATGGGGCAAAACATCAGAAAGTTTCTCCTGATTTTATAGCATCAGCTGACATCTGGGGCCACAACTGCCCTGGTGAAGTTAGAGCAGAAGAGAAAGGAGATTTTTCCAATGTGTTAACTTTTAGGTAAATCTTAATGCCTTAATTAAAGCAAGGAGGGCATAATTAAGGACTTAGCTAAAATTCAATACTTTAATGGGACTAAAGACTTTAATTTATCACTAAGTTGAAAATGGAAAAAAAAAATATAAAAATCACAAGGGCTCTTTTGAGACAAAATACACCCAGCAGTCAATTATGAAGGAATCCTGGAGTGTCAGGTTCATCAGTCAGAGCACGCTCTGCACAAGGGGTACTTGTGGTTGTTCACATTTCCATGTTACCTGCCTAAAGCATAAGCATAGGTTAAGATCATTCCATTAAAAGAAATGTGGTGCCTTTGCCTTCTTCCAAAGAGCTTTTCTGAGCTGATGAAGCCCTGTTTCTGGGCTAACCAGCTCACACTGTGATATAAGCCCAGGGATGAGTCTGGAGGTGTCCTGGTGCACCTGCAAATGCCCAGGCTTTGAGCCTGCGAGCTGCCGTTTCGGGGCGGTGTGTGACTGAAGATGCCCCATCAGTGGCATATGGCCCACAGATCCCAGAGGCCAGGCCAGCCCTGCTCAGTGTTATTGCAGTTACAAGAATGCTGCAAGGCATTTGGATGGCTTTTAAAGGCCAAGTCTTCATGAGGCTTAGAGCTCAGCACCTCCCATCTTCCTCAGACGGGATGTTTATCAACTTCTTGGTATTTCTTGGGGCTGGGAAATATGAACCCAAGCAACTGAATCTCACTTACAGCTTTTCAAGTGTGCCAGCATTACATAGTGACATTTGTGCCACAAATAAGTGAGCTTTAAGGAGCCTCTGACTACAACTTCTGAAAGAGTCCCACATGCACCAATCCTCCAGAGGAATCATTTCCAATAATTTGACTTTTCCAAGCTGTATTCCACTGCATCAATTAATGTGGTTACCTCAAAAGGAATCAGAACTATTGGCAAGCACCCTTTTACATTTCCTTACACTGTATTTTCACCCTGTAGTATTTTCTGTAATTGATCTTGAAAATCCACTGAAAGGTCAAGAGGTGTTACTGCAATTTTACCATCAGAGAAGTTGAGGTATGGATGGGGCAGTAAATGACTAATCCAAGATCAGACAGTGACCTCACAGATATTTTGAAGACCCTTCCCCACCAGGCAATGTGCAGCTGCACTCCTTTGAAGGGGACTGGAGCTTAAAAAGAGCCTTAGGTTCAGCAAAGGCGGCCCCTCTCCTGGGTGTAATGTGATACTGAATGGGGCTTGGCATTTTGGTCAGACTGTCATTTCTTCAAACAGAAATCTGCCCAGCCTACGGAGAAAGGACACATATGTTTCCTATAAGGAGACTGTACGTTATTTTTTATATACATAGGAAGACTGTAATATCTGAGAAGACTCATTACTTGCTATCCATTCATATCTGCAATCCTCTGTGGAGCTGCAAAGGCCTAATATGTTAACTACATCAGACACACGGAGGGCCAAAGCTTCATCTCTGTCCAAGGAGCACAGAGCGCAGCTCAGTGCTGCAGGACCAGCGGCAGGATGCCAGGACTGGTCTCTGTTTCTCTGCTTGCCTTCATCAGGAGCAGAACAGTCCCCCAGCATCCTCAGCAACATTTTCAGCTGCTTTTCACTGCCAGAGGTATGAACACAGCCAGGAGCAGTGAGGCAGGGCATGAGGGTGCAGTAGCCCAGACATATCTCCTCTGCTGGTTTACCTTGGCAGAGGTGGTGTTTGGAGGGTGCAAACCTCAAATAGTCTCCAAAATCATGTTAGTAAAATTTCTCTCATAAAGCAAGAAGTTGTGTTGGGCTCTGCCTGCCAGCACCCTGCACCAGGATGCAAAGAGAACTGCTCTCCTTGCATGCTGCCTTGGTGGCTGGGTCTGTGTGCTCAGCCCGTGGAGGTAGCTTGGGAGTGAGGGGCTGGGGACTTGCCCCATGCACTAGCAGTAATTATTCCACTTTGATTCTTCCTCATCTCTGGCCCATAAAATCAAGGCCAAACTCTGGAGCATGTGCAGAGGGTGAGGAGATGGAAGCTAGGCCCAAACTGCCTTAACTGGTTCCACAGAGCTGCTGGTTTCTGCAGTGAGCAAGCCAGAACAATATCATCTCAATACCCTGTGCTAATCTGGGGGAAACTGAGCGTGACCGACTTCACGCATGACAGCCTGGTAGCCAAGCATGGGAGGTCAGCACCAGTCTCACTCTGAGCTCCCTCGCAGCTGGCTTGGAGAGACAAGGCACAGGGATACCCATCACTCTTAGCATCCACTGCCACTGGCTTTGTTCATTGCACTGACACCCTGGTGCCCATGCTTGACAGGCTGACTGGACTTCAGGGTCCCAACTACCCACCAACAAGGGAGGCTGGTGCGCTTTTCAGGCATGTTGTCATTAACAAATGAGGCACAGCGCTTGATTAATTCCACAGGTTTCTTCCATTAGGAGCCACTACATCATTGCTACACGAGAGCCTTCCTCCCCTCAGCGCTGACCTTCCTCCCACAACTCGCCCATTTCCCTTGGCTGTGGAAGTTATTACAGACTGGTTATTTGAAAGACCTGGAAACCGGGGCAGCCTCTGCTTCCTTTCATCTCCAGCTCTGCTGCTCCTCACTCCTTGGCAGTTTGGAAGGATGGTGGAAGTAATTAATGGCTAGGGAGGGGAGGAGGAGGTGCTCCTAAGAGAGGAGTCAAAAATTCCTCTTGACAATGACCACATGTCTGAGGCCCGGCTACTAGTTCACCTGACAGCAATAAGAGTCTAATAGTCATTAGTCACCACTGCAGACACGCTCCATGCACTTCGCCATGCTCTTTTCTTTCCCTAATGAAGGCTGAAAATAAAACAGCATCAACCACCCTGGTGCTTTCAACCACCTTTTGTCATCTTGCAGGGAAAAGACTAGGGACCTGATGGCTCAGAGAGCTTTGTCAGCATCCCTGACCAAAGGCCAGGAAGGATCTTCTAGCAGAGAGGTAGGGCAGATTTAAAAAAAAAAAAAAAGAGGCTTTTCAAACTCCAACTAAAATTCTCTAGGAAGTGAGACAGCTGGGAATGGACAGAGAATACCCATAGGGTATCAACATAAAACCACTGTGGGACCTGATCACATGTGGCTCCCTGCAGCCTCTCCTGTACCTTCCTGCTTTTAATTTCTCTCTGCACTTGGTACAGGGCTATCTAAGGCCTTGCTTTCAAAGAACTTTCTTCCTGGAGTGCAAGCTACAGGCATGAAAACACAGTGATCACACAAGTTCCCCAAACCAAGAGGGATGCTTGGCTCTGCAGCCTCATGTTCAGGCAGAAGGAAGCAGAGATTAGAGCCCAGCCCCTGACTCCCAGCCATGTGCCTGCCCTGGGTGAGACACTGAGGCCAGGAAGCCTGTGTGCTGTTGTCCCAGCTCTTTCCCACCCGCTCACACATGATAATATCTGAGGCTTTGGCTCAGAGTCACCTGTAATTAGAACAAAACTGGCAACTTTCTGAGGTTAAACTCCAGATAAAATTGGTTGTGAATGAAAAATAAAAGAGAATGAATGGTATAAAGTGGAAATGATATATCTGAGTGCTGATCAAGAGCTAGAAGAGCAGCGGGGGAATGCTAATGCACCTCCATGGAGGATTTGGATATTAGGTTTTGGACCGAGTGCAAAACCAAAACATTTTGAAACTCAAGCAGAAAGGGAGTGCAGCTCTGGGTCTTGGCAGCCACTCTGTTTGCCAGACTGTCCTGTAGCCACAAGCCATGAAGAAACCCTAGGGTACTGTGCCTGTCCTAGACCTACTGACTCTGCAAGGCGAGTGGCTAAGGTACCAACCTGGCACCTGAGCTGTGCCTACCTGATAGTTTGGTATCATTACCCAAGTGCAAGGAGCAAGCAGGCTTGCTGACAGAGAGGCCTACCTGGGACCTTCCAGCCCTGCCTTGTTATCTGGCTACTTCCCTGTATCAGCTGGGTTTTGGACTCAAAAGCCTCTGGAGCAGAGGCTGCAGCTTTCTTGTTCTGAAAGCTCTTCAGTTTTAATATTTTAAGACCCAGCACCCTGGATCACCTATCCCATATCTCTGTCAGACAAATTAATCATGCATCCCCATTTTTCAACAGGAAAACAAGGGCATAACAAATCACAGCAGCCAGTCCGGGGCCAAACAGAAGATCTGACCTGTTGAATTCAGGTCACATAGTTCCTCAACCAGGGTCTTAATTGCTGGATCATCCATTCCTCCATCCACAGCTGTCCAGGACAGGAGTTTTCTCCCAGAAAAGAGGGTAAATGACTCACTAAGCCCAGCTGCATTTCATATGCATCTTTGCCAAGCTTTTCTGCCCCATTTAAGAGGGCGCAGGCATGCTTTATAAAATATCCGATGGAGATCTCTGAGATAAAACCATTTCACAGTACGTGATTTGGCTGCAGAGGACAAGCATTGCTTATTTGCAAAAGAGCTCTCCTATCTGTCTGTCCTAGACATCAGTCATTATAAGTAATAGTCCTATCACTGAGAGGAGAGCAGATCCTTTCACTGGTGGGGCAGCCATACTGTTTTTGAAGAAAACTGCACTCTCCAAGGAAAGCCACACCAGGCTTGATTGGCGCCTGGCTACCATGCTGAAGTTGAACCAGATGAGCTGTGTCAAGACCAGTGGAAGGCATGGTAGCTGCTCTGAAAGCCCCTCTTCCCTTAGATTTGTCACTGACTGCATTGTTATCTGCAAGGGGGCAGAATGTAATCAGAAACACATTTTTGAGTGAAGGACTGACCTCTGCAAAATCACCAGGAATTTCTGAGGCTGTACAGCTGTGCAAGTGCCTTCTCATCTCTGCGAGGCAGAGTGCTCTGAGCCCTACACGGTGCTGAGCAGCATTTCTTTCCACCTTAAATCCATGCACTGCTTGAAATACAGCTGTGGAGCACTGAGATCTTTCAGAAGATGGCAATTTTATACAGTCAGAGAGAATCAGTTCAATCAGAGGCTTCCCTACCACATCATTTCATCTAGATATTTCTACACAGTGTTCAACACCACATGCTCAGTCACTCCCTGTTTGTCTTCCAGAAAAAGCACTTCCTTTTGAACTGAAGAAGCAAGAAACAGAAAGATGTACAACCAACCTTGTTCTGATCACTATTCTCACTGTTGAAAAAAAAAAAAAAAGAAGAAAAAGAAGAAATGTCTAATTTTATATTTATCTGGCTTCAGCTTTCAGCCATTAACTCTTGTTCTGCCTTTCCACTCCAGATTAAACTGCCTTTAGCACCTGGTCTTTTCTTTCTGAAGAGCTGCTCATCTGCTGTAACCAAGTCACCTCTCAGGCTTTGCTTTGGTGAAGCAGATGGACTGACCTGTTTCACAGTGTTCAGCTTGGAAACACTTTTGTATCTTCCTTGAACCCTGTCATTTTCCTCACCTCCATATTTAAAAGTATGGAGCTAACCCCGACTATGGGCCACCCAGCAGGTCCTAGCATCAGTCCCAACAGTGTAACACCATGCCAAAAGCCTCTCCTGAAGTTCCATGCTGATCCCTTTTCAGAGTCCAAGGAGAACCCTAAAGCCATCACAGGACACACTTCCCACTCCAAACTATTCTTGTGAAGACAAAAACTTGCATTGGAGTCAGGTGTACAAGAGCCGGGCAGACTCTGGCCTTGGATCTCCAATGGGAGCAATAGAGGAAATTCTACAGAAGCTACTAACAGCCTCAAAATGTAATTCATTTCCTGCAGAGTATTTTATTAATATCCCTTGAACAGCCACATTCACAGAAAGTACCTCCAGGTGGTCAGCACTGGAACCTCTGAAACCTTGGCCCCCCCAGAGCTCAGTCTGGAGCTCATCTGAACACCTTCATACCTCATTGAGGCACTGGGCACCGAGGTGCTCAGCACCTCAGTCTGTGGCCATCAGCTGTCAGTCAGAGCAAAATGACCTCCTGAAGCTAAGCATGCAAGGGGCTGTGCCTGGAGGTGGCATCTGGGCACAGAGGTGACTATGTTCAGTGCGCCTGCTGCTGGCAGCAAGCTGATTGCACTTCTGGGCAATGTGCTGTCCCTCATGCTCCTATTGGCTCCCTGGGAGGGAAACAAGTCTTACAGCCTCCCTAAGTGCTCCAGATTCAGGCTTTGAGATGGAAATCCTGGGAAGCATTTGCTGGCATTTGGATGACAGAAATTGCTGATAAAACTTCACAGGATGAACTATTCTATCTTTGCACTCTTTCAGCTTTGTTTTCAGGACAACATATAGAAACCAAATGCCAAAATTGTTTCTACTGAAACTAAGGATAATAACAACCAGAAATAGAATAACCCCACAGAGTCATTGCTTTGTTTCCTTATTTTCCTCTAACTTGATTTTTCCACAGACCCTCTCACAAACTGATTTTACCTTAGGAAAAAGGATGGGTTGGTAGTTCTAATGAACATGTTCATTTTCCAGTAATTTGAGGTCACTGTGGTATCAAGAAGGAGGTGAGCTCAGCATATGGTTTTTCTTCTCCTTTTGCAAGCAAGGGCAGGCCTCGTGATTCTCTTGCATACATAAATCCCATAACTGCTTGTGCATCTCCTACACGGGATTAAAACCTTTTCAAGGTGAGAAGTTGTAGCCACAATGCTGTTGTTGGAAAGCTGAGTCTTTACCTGGCATTGGGACAACTTATTAATGAGTTCTTGCTCTTGACAGCAGGCACTGCACGCTGCTAAAATGCAACTGGAATATTTTCAAAAGCACTCCCATAATTTGAACCTTCTATTTTAGTAGCCCAAATAAGAAACAGTCCTTCTAAAAAACTTGGCACCTAGCAGTGCCCCTTTGAAAATCTTCTTTGTCACTTCAGTTACAACTTTCTGTCATGCCCAACTGCTGGTTGATAACCCTGGTGACTTTTTGTAGCTGTCACATTATTTGTTCTTTTCTATCCCAGAGCTCAGATGCTGGATTGAAGGCTCTGAACAGCAGAGCACCTCGCTGCTGGGAAACACCTACAAATGCAAAGCAAACATATCCTAAAGGCTCAGATGCCAAAAGGAAGATAATATTTTTAAAGTCTTGATTTTTTGGCCTGCTGCATACATTTTGATCACTGGAGGTTTTGCAATTATGCAAATGGCTGAAGGTGTGACTGAGCTGGAGTACAGACTGATATCTGTAATAAAATCCCATGATGACTTAGGAGTGCCACTTCAGGCAAATACCCCATTCCAAGATAAAGAGCAATATACTATTGCAGTAAGTTGGGTTCTTCTCATTCTTTTGCCTTCCTGATGTTTGGCACAAGTCCAAATCCTCTCTGTTCCCCACCCACCCATCAGACATATTCTGCTAAATATCCTGTCCTCTTGTCGTTCTGGCAAAAAATAAGCTATGCAGGAGAAAGAATTATGCCTGTGAGGCTCTCATAAAAAAATTCCTGTGAACGATAAATCAAAACAAAATAATAATTATCACCAGCCACAGGACCACATTTATGCTTCTCATATTTTCCTCTTACTTTTCATAGATTATCAAGTCTACACAAGAGTGAGAGCCAGATTTTCCTAAAGATATTGATACAGCAGTAATCTCCAGCTCTGAAACTGAAGTTTGCCTTGTCTCCAAGAGACTTCTCAAGCTACTTACAGAGAGTGTTAAAAATTTCTCTAAGAATTAAAAATGGTACATTTACTGTCCTGGAAAAAATATCCCTTGTTTTTTTCTGTGGCTGTATAAATCTTCCACAGTCCCTGTGCTACCTTTGACTTGCATTTAATAAATAATGAACATTTATAAAGTGATTTTTCCTCTTAGACTTAGACATTGACATATACATACATAGTTGGTAGATGAAGAAGCTGAGGCTTAAGGGATTTGCCCAAATTCACAGTATGTCTGGGTGGAGGCATCAGCTTTCCAGATGCCTGGTCTCACCCAGTTGGTGTATGACCCTCCACTGAGTAGCCCTGGCAGAGCAAATCCAGATCAGGCTCAGGGACATGGGCTTCAGTGCAATGTGGACCAACTGGACAGAGTGGAGAATTTTTTTCCCAGCCTTGCAAAGTCTCACAGCATCTGAAACCATTCAGAGCTGTGGCAATCAGCACCCAGAGCTAAGGTGTAACCTCACCTTTCTCTCCCAAGCAGCCTTGGAGCTTGAATAGAGTCAAATCCTCTGGAAAGCCCAAAAGCAGATAGAATTAATGTATGAAACCCCACCAAATAACTGTCTATGGGACTTTTCCTAACACCTCACAGGAGTTCAGACAATCATCCAGCCTTTGTGTCAGCACCTATCCGTTTATTCCCACCCCAACAGGCAACAAGAGTTGTGCCTAGGTGTGCTCTTACAACAGCAATCAGACTCATTAGAGAGCAATGAATATTTTCACCCACTAGCCAAGTTCAGAAGATTTAAAAAAATGAGTTTAAAAATACATTCTCCCATAGGAAAAAATACCATGATCCAACACTTTTTGCCTTGTTAGGAAAAAAAAAGGGGAAGGGAAGGGAAGGGAAGGGAAGGGAAGGGAAGGGAAGGGAAGGGAAGGGAAGGGAAGGGAAGGGAAGGGAAGGGAAGGGAAGGGAAGGGAAGGGAAGGGAAGGGAAGGGAAGGGAAGGGAAGGGAAGGGAAGGGAAGGGAAGGGAAGGGAAGGGAAGGGAAGGGAAGGGAAGGGAAGGGAAGGGAAGGGAAGGGAAGGGAAGGGAAGGGAAGGGAAGGGCTTGTAATTGCTCACCAAATCCCCTGGAAGTAATTGTTTTCTGATGAGCTGTTACTGTCAGGATTAAGTAGGAAATGATGGTAATGCTTTTATGTTAATACTTCAATTTTTGTGTCAATACTTTAGCTGTGCTAGTGTCAGACAAAATCCTGATCACAAACTGGTGTAACACCAAGGAGGTGCAAGCCCAGCCAGCTGCAGCATAGTGGGAGCAGCTACCGCAGGTGCTGTGCATGGATGAACCTCACTCCCCACACCAGCCGGAGCAGCTGAAGTGTAGCAGCACAGCTAAGGACAGAGAAGTCCAGGCAGTGAAGGCTAACAGGGAGAACAATCACATACCTAAGCTGTGGATGGCACATTTGCCCTGTGAAATAGACTGTGATACAGACACTGAAGACCACAGAGACACAAACTGTAGGTTCAGGGCAAACCAGCACCTCCAATGCCATGGTACACAGTTTGGGTGAGCTAAGCACTGCATACAAGCTAGCAAACCCTCAGATTCATCAGGCTAATGCAACCATATCACATCTAACCACTTTAGGCATCCCTGCAGTATGCTCTCCTACTCACCTGCTCTGCAGCTATCATGCTTTGGGCCCTCTAGCAGACCTTAAAATCTTATTTATGATGACTGTCTATTGAAGGGAAGTGCCGCCTGAGAGTATCCATGGAGAACTGCTAATGACATAACAGGGTGAACAACTACAAGTGAAGGAGCTGAAGAAGCTAATGTGTTGCTCAGCTCTGTGAGGGCCTGAAGGTTTCACTGTCTACTAAATTTTTGACAACATGATGTTTGGGAGGAAGGGAGCAAAGGGGTGGCATGTTATTAATGGGCTTTTATCCATAATATAATAATAGCTTCCTTTTACAGAAGTCTCTTCTGAGCAAGCTCTTGCTGATAACACATTCAGCTTTGCAAAGGTCTCTGCAGAGCTTGTTCTTTGCCTTCCTGCTCTTCCTGCTTTATTCATCCCCAGTTAGGTGATGTGCAAGAAACTTCATAAATGAAATTTCAATATGCATAGTTTTCTGCACAATTCCATAGTTTTCTGCACAAGTTAGGGATAAATACTCTATGAGTTGACCAAAATACTTCAAAGACAGGAAAAACAAACACTGAGATAAAAGAAACTTTCCTGGCTGCTCATAGACTTAGAAACAAATGAGCTGCAGAACTGGAAGGCTCTTTTCTATTAATAGCTTTGTAGACCAGGATGGCTGAGAAAAAGGGTGCCTGTACAAATGCACATCACTAGTATGGGGCCTGCAGACAGTATCTACAGCTGTTGTCAAAATATCCTGAACCTCTTCTTCCTCATTAAGGTTTTTGTATTTAAAAAGAGAAGATGCTGTTGCTATAACAAGCAAGGCAGTGGTTATAAAAACCCCCAAAAATCAAACCAAGCCATAAAGCTTTTCCCTCTAAGACTGGAAATGCAATGCAATGCAATATAAGACAAACCCAAGAATAATAAATAGTGTT
The DNA here is from genome assembly GCF_014839835.1 of Dryobates pubescens. Taxonomy (NCBI): domain Eukaryota; kingdom Metazoa; phylum Chordata; class Aves; order Piciformes; family Picidae; genus Dryobates; species Dryobates pubescens. The sequence continues at coordinate 13,990,743 of NC_071636.1, forward strand.
GTCTGTAAAGATGAACACCCTGAGAGTTGTGGAAAACTCTACTGCAGAAAAGGCAGTGGGACACTGGGTTGGGATCCAAACATTATCACTGGAGATAATTAGAATAGAATTAACCAGGTTGGAAAAGTCCTTCAAGATCATCAAGTCCAACCTATCACCCAACACCATCTAATCAACTAAACCATGGCACCAAGCACCCCATCCAGTCTCTTCCTAAACACCTCCAGGGATGGTGACTCCACCACCTCCCTGGGCAGCTCATTCCAATGGCCAATCTCTCTTTCTGTGAAGAACTTCTTCCTAACATCCAGCCTAAACCCCCTCTGGCACAGCTTGAGACTGTGTCCTCTTGTTGTGGTGCTGGTTGCCTGGGAGAAGAGACCAACCCCCACCTGGCTACAACCTCCCTTCAGGTAGTTGCAGACAGCAATTAGATACCATTTGGCAGTGAAGGGTGTTTCTGCAGGACAGTGAGTGGGGTGTGCTGGGTCAAAAAAAGTTTGGAGGGTCAAAGGAATCTTTTGTCACTTGGACCAAAATGCTCATTCTGTGAGTTTTCAACCCAGTCGTGCCTGGCAGGGCAGGGGGAAGATTGTGAGGCATTTGTACACAGCAAGTCTTTTATTTTCATAACTACACGCTCCCCAAAATAAAAGCCAAACAAGCACATCACAGGCAACATGAGCCACAATCTTGGAATGTGACTGCATGGCAATGTCAAGGGCAAGTTTCTAAACACTCCCCACCCTTCCCTGAGAAATACAAAGACACAGGCTATTAAATAATCTCTTCATTTCAGTAATTTAGTTGCTGTTTGTACAGCACTTTGAACGTGCACAGTGCCACAGCACAGAATTGCTAAGTACTGTGTTATTTAGTTGCAAAGCCTGGTGATAATCCCTCATTATGAAATAATAATTAATCATCATCATTTTATTCAAGAGCTCCTTGCCCCCACCCCCATCCAAGCCCTACAGGCACTGACCAAACTCTCTCCTGGAGCACGTCTGGACAGGACAGGTTGGCTATGGATGCAAAGTTCAGGTATGAACTTTCCCAAAGTTCAGGGCTGTGCCTACCTGCGTGTCTCACCCAGCCCAGTGGAGGGACAACGCTTCCTAATCTCCAGCGGAGGATCAAAGCTGCAGATCCACCCAGCCCAACCACTCCTGTCATCCTCACTAGACCAGCAAGGGAAATTGAGACATTCAAAGGGGAACTGAGGACTTTCAAGCGGTTGCAACTAGAGGAGCTCTCTCTTTCCTTCAGGGACAGAGTTCCTGACTCAGCCATCTCTGTTGTATGGTTAAAAGATGGGGCAGGTCTTCTGGGCCTCCCTCCCTGAGGGCAAAGGCTGTCACCCTGGAAAATTCCCTCTCAGCCTTTTCCCAAAACTTTACAAAAGAGCTGTCTCATCTGATCATATCTACTTTAAAGCTTTAGTGAAACTGAAGTGAAAAATACTGTGAGATGCTTCAAACTCTATCATACTTTCTGGAGTGAATAGAGAATTAATCTCCTAGGTACCAGAAGAAGGACAAGTTTGGGCTGAGCAAAGCTACTTCTGAACCCCAAACATGAATAGTTTGCTGCACCTCCTCACAAATAAGCAGCATGCACCAAAGCTACTAGTTTGTCAATTTGTCATTAAATTGACCAGCAGAAAGGAATGACTGTGGGTGGGGATGGCTGCTATGAAGGGTCATTTAGACAAAACACTACTGGCAATCCTTTGGTATGAGAAAAGCATGGGTGATCCTGAGAACTTGCTCTGCTCTAGGGTGCAGTACCCTGGAGGTGGAAGTCCACTGATTTTGGCTTTTCACCTGTGGTAAATACACAAAGTCTGACTGTACCACTGCTATGGTTCTGGTGTTTTAAGAATTTATTTTCTTAGTTAAGATTTTCTTTTACAGCTATGCTTCTGACTTTACAACCAAGCAGTTTAACTTGTTTTGATGCAAATAAAATATATTCTAATTTCAGGCTAGCTCAACATTTAATGTGGAACCACTCCCCTTTCCTGGTGGTAGCAAGCCTAAATAAATCAGAATTGCTGACATACCCTTCTAAGCTTCTGCAGCTGAACTAGGAGTGGTGTGAGCACTGGTAACAGGCAGCACCAGGTAAAGGGAGATTCACCCCTTAGTAGATGCCACTCAACTCTTTATGGCATGCAGCAAACAACAGCAGGGCAACACACTGCTATAGCAGTGAACACATTGTTGGCATCTCTATGGCTATTAAGCATTACAGTGAATCCTTCCTCATCTTGTGAGCACAAATAACACTATCAAATATCTGTGCAGGATGAATTAAATAGCCTGAATTCACTTCAAAGACAGAATGCAAAGAGAATTTTTAAGAGGAAGGAATTGGGGGAGTTTTTGGAAGTATCCTGGGCAGATACATGCTTGTTTTTTTTGTTCAACAAGGTTCCTATTATTCTTTTTCAATAGCCTGGAAGAAAATGTAATACCAGCACTGGATAAAACTCCAGAAATCTGGAAGCAAGTTGGATTAGCTTTACACTCTTGCAGGAGAAAGCAACCTGAAACTCAGGATATTTAAGCTCTCAATTAATATGAGAAATAAGGCATTCCATTCTGATTGTGAATAGTATTCACAACTGGAACAGAGATGGCTTCTCCATCATTCACACTGATTAAATGTAGGAGTGGAGATCCTTCTGCACCAGAGCAGAGGAGCTGTTATATGTCCGTAGATATTGTTGGATTTCTTGCCAGAGCTGAAAACCTTTGGTCTGCAATTGCAAAGCAGGTCTCTTCTGCCCTTAAAATCTCTCTAATTAAATTAGACAAGGGCAAAAGCTTATTCAGAGTTACAGTGGATTTAATTCAGAGCAAATCCATGAACGTGTTCAATATTCTCTAGGTTTACAGCAGCATCAGGAAGAATGTACTTCTGAGCCTACATACTTAGTTTTGACTTTCTCACAGGAAAAAGGACAATACCAACAACAGTCAGACTTTCTTTTCAATAAACTGATCACTATTTATAAAGATAGTTTCCAGGTTCTCTTTGCTATGCATCCAGGTCACAAACTGGGACTCTTGCTATGTCTTTTTCTTTGTTCTTGAGCAGGTTTCAATTTAAATCAGGTTGTTTGCCTCCTGGCCATAGGTATTTCTTCAAAGAGCAACTTTCAAATGGGCTGATATTTCCAAGGTACATGAAGAGATGAGTCTGACCATGCTGCTCTGTAGCTGTGCCACAGTAATAGATACTGACCTGGAGGGAAGTTTTTTTCTGCAGAAAAAGGAGTTAGAAATAGATCCTTTTACTTATGTCACAACTTCTTGACAATAAAAGGTGAAAAAGTGGGATATAGAGGGACACTGGGGAAGAATGGCTTGACTGTAGAGCTTTCCTCCAGCCAAGACTGGCAGTGGGTTCACTAAGGAAAAGCAAACAGCAGGTCCAAAACACAGAGCTCTGTTTTTGCCCAACAGTGGCAGCAAAACTCCAGCTAGGAAGGCAGGAGGACAATGAGGCCCTGGACTGTACCCCTGACTAAGAAGTTGTGTGATTCCAGACAGGTCATGACAAACATCTCAGCCTCAGTTTCCCCGTCTCTGGAAATGGTATGGTGATAGCTTGGCATGTCTGTTAAGATAGATTTGCAATGGACAGATTTGCAACAATATTCAAACTATGATCAGAGAGAGCTGAGATGCTTCCTCTTTTCCCCTCCCATCAGCCAGGTTTGACAAACTAGTGGGCAAGAGACAGGATGGCACAAACCAACTGCAGAAGCAGAGCCAACACTTACTCACTGGTACCTGACTTTGCTCTTGCTTATATGGGTCTAAAACCCACATGGCAATGTAATTACATAGTTTCAAGGAAGAAGCAGAGCACAACTTTTATTTTTTGAGATGTTACTGATACTAGAAGTGTTTTAGAGATTTCCCCTTGCTACAAGATTTTAAGTTGAAAGATTATGGTCACATTATGCCAAGAGCAGTAATGAACTTCAGTGCTTCATATAGCATAATGAAATACCAGCCATAGCATTTTGCCCTTGCTTACCCATTGAGTGAACAGCTGCTCTCCAAAGCTCTCTGGTGATTACACTATTTCTTTGGCATCTACCCTTCTAAAAAACACTTGAGAAAATAAAATAAAAATTGTGCTGTAAGCTTCTTCCCATCAGAAACCATGGGGACCTTAAGCTGCAGAAAGAAGCAAAGCCTTCCCTAGCGCCTGACAGCAAATTGCATTCTTTGCCGAATGGGAGGTCAAGAGGTGACCTTGCCCCTGCCTGACTTCCTGATCCTCCCTGGCTGCCAGCGCTGTGCCTGGGAGCCCTGGGCTGCTTGGTGCTTCCTCACAGTGCAACTGCTCTGCTCAGCCGACACCAAAATGGCCTGACAAGGCTGGAGGGAAAAGGAAGCTGCTCCTATTCCCACAGCCTGTTGTTTGTTTTTAATGGTGAACGATAACTCCATTACTGCATCCCACAGGTCCCAGGGAAGAGAGCCATGGGCTGCACAGGGCCCATGTACTGTCGAGCTGCACAGGTGCCATCACAGCTGCATCTCTGCAGGGGCTCAGACAACACTGCAATGGGCAGAGGGTGCCTGGGAGGGCTGTGACATCATCCTTCTTGTCAAGAATGATTGTCTTGGTGGCTGAGTTTTTAATTTGTTTTTCTTTGCTTCCTAGGCTCTTACAAAAGAGATGATACATGGTATCAGGTACATTAAGGCAAATTTTTGGCTTATTAAACAACTAAGTGCAATTTACTAGAGATTCTTGGATAAAAGGTTTACAGCATTACAAACAGGGGGGGGGGAAATGGAACAAAAGAGTAAGTTGTAAAAGACAGAATGTACCAGTGGATCTTCATGAAGGGTTTGGAAACTGGAGGACTCATCAAAGCAGATGGCTTTACAGAAATAATCTGAACAGGAAAATCATTGAACAGGTGACCAAAAAGTCCAGTTTAATGCTCAGTTCAGGATAGCACCCCTGCCCAAAAAGAAGCCCTGCACACTTGTATAAAAAAGCTGAGCACATACTGAAATCACCTGACTCGTAAATTGCATTTCATTCACCGGAAAAGAAACATTTTTAGTTACATTTCACTGCAGGGCTAGAGACAGAGAGCACCTTTGCTCATGGAGTTGTATTACTGTGGCCCTCATGGACATCTCGGTCCTTTGGAAAGAGCAGCACAGGAAAAATCAAACTCCATCATAAATGTTTTTCTCTGAGCAACCAGGAGCACAGACAGTTCCTTTTGCTTCCAAGGAAACGTCTGTGAGGACATGCAAGAGAGATATGCAGGAAGCTCAGCACCAGATCCAACTTGTCTTTCTCACGTTAATCACTTGTCTGTCATAACACAACAGGTAATTCTCATTGTACAAGCAGGCACTTGGAAGACAAAGGCAGTCAGCCGTATGTGAGGCTTAAAATGACTGGCAAGTGCAGAAAATCATTCTACCTGAGACAATTACAAGCTAGTCTATGAGCTAGTGTGGGGTTCCCCTTTTGAGAACCTAGTTTTCAGAAGCCTTGTAGCCATGCAGTGTTTCTTTTGCCAAAATAAAGATATTCTGCTAAATAAACTTGTGCTGGCCTGGCTGTATCATTAATTCTTTGAGGCTGAAATTCTTTAATACTCTTTGGCTTTACAGTAGCTAATGGGTTTTGCATAGGGCAGTAGTGATACTGCTATCACCTGACACACAGCTTCCTGTGAGAACAAATATCTTCGTTGCAAGTGACTTTTCACACCAGAGCTTTCCAGCATATGAGGCTGGATGGAGGGTTGCAGCCCCCCCAGTTTCTTCAAATCATCTCTTCCTTCCAGAAGGGGTGAAATGTGAATACCTGTACTCCTAGCTTCTTGCAAAGCAGTCTGCAAAGCTTCATATGCCCTAGGTCTGCCAAAGCTTTAGCTGATGGCACACAATAACAAGACATGCCCAGGTGCACTGGCCAGAGAAGTTTGTTTTATGGCTGCATCCACTGTGGCACTGACTGGTGTTAGAGAGGTTAGACCCATGGCCCAGGGTGAAAGTTATTGTACACTCAGGCACAGCTCCTGCTGTGTGTTTGATTCTGCTCCATATCACTATTGTACCCTTAGGATTTAAACTGTCAAACAAAGAGCTTGCTCTCTATTTTCTTTGGTCTTGTTCTGTGTCTGCTTTACATACTGATGGAGGATTACCCTGGTCTTACCTGCTTGTCAGGCAGCTATTCCACTAAGTACTTAAGTGTATTGTTCTAAATCTCTCACATTTCTTGACTAAAATTCAATTTACTTTTTTGTCACAAGAACCACATGTCTGATTGTCCTGTGCTCATTCTCTTTCTCTGGTTTTCCTTGTCTTTTCAAAATGAAAAGCTTGCAGAAAAGCTTTCACTGAGCTAATGGAAGGGGAGATTGTTGTTTTTAAGACAGATGTGTGTCTAAGAGCACTTTGGCACAGTAGAAGGGAAAAAAATAGCCAAAACAAAGGCTTCAAACAAAAATCAGTCTGCTGTCTTTATTCCACAAGCTATACAACATTTGGTGTGTCACAACAGCATATCACAATGACCACACAGAATCTCCTCTTTTTCTGTGCATCTATTACATATACACCCCTCACATTTTGTAGCTCTTTAGGTTCCCTCTACCAATGTACCCCTCTTCTGTCACAGGATAGTCCCTGGGTGCCTCAGGTTTTGGTGAATATGAATGGGAAGTGACCCAAAGAGCAGTCAAGACATTTCTGGATCATGTGCCATGCAAAAGGAATGGTTTCTTAATGGGGAATGATGGCAAGGAGAGGGGAAATCTGAGGCCAGCTTTTCGGCCAGGGTTGCAGTGACACTAGGTGGGCTGCTAAGCAGCGTGGGGACACAGCGAGGAAAGGTGTCCAGGCAGGGCTCAGTGACGCTAAAGGGCTGGAGAGAGGCCCTCATTCAGCCCAGTCCCACTCTTCGCAGCTGCCACTGCTGGCTTAGAGTTTCTGCACTAAAGCACTGGGTGCAGGGGGAAGGGGAAAGGGTGGCGTGGAGGCAACAGCCAGGGCAAAGGGGAGACGAATATTTCATTTGTTCCGGGGCCTGAAATAGCTCTCAGCAGCCCTGAGTGCAAGAGTCACGTTGCGAGGAGGGGGGAGGTGGGTGCCAGTTTGTCAGCAAAACCGCTTCAGAATTACGCTGAAGATTTATGAGTGTCTGGATGGTCCTTCCAGCAACTAAATACTGCCCTGGGTAGGTGAACCTCACGCTCTGGAAGGATAACAGAGCTCAGATGTGTTCACTCAGTCTGGCTGGGCTGGAGAACGATATTGTCCGCATACTTTGAGGGTGGCAGCTGAGGCCCTGAGATGAAAGCTGCCTGAGGGAGTGACTCCTCCCTGGTTTAGTTGCAGTTGGCCATTGAGTGCTTTTTAAAATGTCAGCCAGAGGGCTTAGGGACAGACCACAGTCTGATTACAGGTCCAGGGCAGAGTGAAGACAAGAAGCTGACCTGTAGGCTTTTATGGGCACAACACATGGGGCTCACACCAAGACACAGTTGTGAGAGGCTACGGTCCACATTTCTGATTCTGGTGTAATCATATAAAACATCATGTCTGTTTAATCAGTTTTGAGGTGTGTCCTAACAGGAGGAACAAGACATCAACACACAGAAGTCCTAGATTTTGGCCTTGAACCCCTATTATTTTCAAATCAGAAAGACAAAAATGAAATTAACAAAGTAGCACAGTGTTATTTGACCTCCTCATAAAACCTGACAGCTCCCAGTGCCCCAGGCCAGGTACTCATTTGTCTTTTCTGTCCCACCCAGCATACCCAGCTCCTGGCTGTCTCAGGGCTGGAGCATTGGGTAGCAGCACAAGAGTTTGGTTGTGTTCAGTACAGGGTGGAACCAGCTTAGATTATACAAACAGCTCTGAAGTCTGCTTGCAGGGGGACACTGTGCAGGCTCACTTCAACTCTGCAGAGCCCATAACGGCTCTGCTGTGCCGCAAATGGAGTTCACTGAGTGCATTTAATAAGATTAGCTAAACCCAGATTGGTTTAAAGACATTTTAAACTGATTAAACCGGGCCACTTCAACCCACCACACCATGTGACATGGGTTATGCCTTCAGGTGGAGGTAAGGCCTTAAATGATTATTCTGCCTCTCAACTTGGAGATCCCTAGAGACCCACAGGGGGGAAATGCTAAGTTCCCAAGCTGTGGTGTCTGAGCTCTTTGGAGAACCTAGAAAGCACTGATGTGAAAATCCTTTATACACTGCTTGGGACTGGAGGACTGTGCTGAATACTTGGGTTCAGCCTGTACCCCATCTGGGGCACCTCTGCAGATGACAGGCAAGAGAGTGTTCCCCCAGAGAAGTGCTTTACTCCCCCCAGCCAGGTCAACAGCCACCACAGAGTCTGGGTGAGGCCTTGCAATCATGGGAACACAAAGATCTGGTGGCTGAGGGATCATTCTTCTACATCACTGAAAGAGCTTTTGGGAGGTGTAGTGTTAGGGCTGTTCTGCTCTTCTGTCTCTACAGTGCCAGCAGCCTTACAGCAAACACATCTAACCCTCCTCATTTTGTATTTTCTCTTGTACTCAGAGAACAGAGGAGAGCTGATAAAGATTTTGAAAAATCATGCTTTGTGGGAAAAAGTGCACAAGAAAAATTAAACCTCATCTTTGAGCCAGGTCCCTGAGTTCTTTTGTCTTTAGCAATGCATCTTTAGTGCATTAGTGCATCTTTAGAGCACTAAGCATGAAACTGCGTAACCTGTAAGCTAAAACTTTACAGCAGTTTAGTTGTAATGAAATCTTTACTGTATATCAACGTAAGACAAATTGATTGTTTAAAAACACATTTCCAGGTTTATTGGCTAGGCCAGAGCCAACAGGTGCAGATGTATGAGAGGTACAAATAATTCCCATAATCATCCAAATCTTTTAATCCAAACACTTTTAAAATAGGCTAATGGAATGTATCTAACTTTCTTGTTATTAAACACAAATCAGAGGTGTGTCTGTGAATCCTCATATTGATGGTTCCCTAAAGCTCAGGTTGGAGCTGGGGCTCCTCTGTATGGGAAAGGATGCAGATGACTTGCTTTGCATGGGAGAAGACCATGCCAGGCAGCTGAAGAGGGATAAACCAACCGGGCAGCCAAGCCATGAGTGGAAAAAAATCTTGCATTAATAGCATTAAATGGTTCATGGAAGGAGTAAGCCTCTGAGATTACTTGCTCAAATACAACAGCAAGTGCAGCCAGCTCCAGTGACCATTGCAAGGTGGCATGAAGACTTCAGGCTGGATTTCCCAGTCACAGCTTGAGTTTTGTGAGATTAAATGAGGTGAAGCCAGCTGGAGGAAGGGCAGGGAACACTGCTTGTGTGCAGGCCATCCCTACACTTTAGGGAAAGGGGCAAATGGACAGCCCCTTTCACAAATATTTCAGGAATTAGAAGCAGACACAAATAATTTTATGACATAGTTTTGGAAGAGTTTTTAAACCTCCTGCTCCCTCCTGTAACACAACAGACTTGAAACACTGAAACTGTTCCCCTTCCCCATTTTGGATACCAGCCTAGGAGAATCTGTCTTTCCCCTGACAGCACCTTTCTCTTCAGCACCACCTGATGCTGAAGCAGAAGGGTCAAAGCGTGCTCATTCAGCAAAATAAAGCAATGCAAACATCATCCCACCCTCTGAAACCCCAAAATCATTATTTTTTAAGAACAGCTGTCCCTCAGGCTGCAAAAAGGAGCGGGTGAGGGACTCTCAACCCTGCACAGCTCCCACTGCAAATTTACTGGCCTCCTGTCTCATTTTAACAGAGTGAGGTTGGGGGAGAGAAATACCACACATAAATTCGCACCATCAGTCATACAGGGGGAGAGAAAAAACCCCACAGTCGTCTCCAAGATTTACGAGTCCCCCTGAGCTACAGCACAGAAAAAACAAAGACACACACACATACACACAAGGAGCGAAGGGAAACGTGATCCCACTTGCAGATTTATTCCTTTATCATGTTCCCTGACAGCAACCTGGACCCAGGCTGTACAAAGAGGAAGCATACAGAACATGTGGCTGCAAACAGTGGAGCAACAGCCCCTGATTAGTAACGTCCCTGTGCCATGCTCAACACTTTTCTTTCTGGATGATCTCAAAGTACCAGAGAAATCCTCCAGTCCTCCTCTGGCCTCACTTAAACCAGAATAAGCTGAGTCCTGCCATGCCAGTTAACAGAGTTTCTGTAAACTCACCTGGCACAAGCTGGGACCAAGGTGTGTCCCATATTGCTTAGACTTCCCTATTCTCTGGGATGTGCCCACATGGACACATGCTATCTGCACTTCTTATTCCGCTTGCTGTTCTTCCACAAGTTTCAGAAAAACTGTGCTTTAACACAAAAGAGATCTGTAGACTCAGATCCTCAAATGTCTCCCTGTTTTGGACAACTTGGTACAGGTAGAAAATGTTTTCAGTTTGGGTATTCAAAAATGGAGGCACAAAACAACATCCTTTTTTACAAAGAACCTCAGTCATGGAACCTCCTGTCTGTCTCTCACAGAGACAGTAAATGGTACATCGGTAAATGATACACTTAAAACAGTCTAAATCAAGTGAACATGACAAGAGCTTATCATCAATGATCAATCACACTGCTTGTTGCTACATTCCACCCATCTCCTTGCAATATTATATCATCCACATAGGCTGCACAGTGACAGGAACATTCCCCTCTTACATGTGTGTACAACACCTAATGCACACCTCCAGACCCAGTCCTGGAGTGTGACCACTGGGGAATGCTGCCTTTGCTCAGCTGCTTGTAGAAGTTAAGGATAGGAACCACTGCATGAAAATTATCAAAACCAGTTAGGATTTCCTTGGCTTGGTCATTGTCCCTGAAGTTCTCAGAACCATAGCAAATGGCAGTTCCCTGAAGTACAGGATACTTTGTCTTTAGCTAAAGACAAGGGAAAGAAGAATGGGCAAACACTCCACAAGGTCTCCAGCAGAACTTGGAAACCACAGAATCTGGATGTCCTGAGTGTCAGTTGAGGGCTGTGTTAAATGTTCATTTACAGTGTTAATATACTGAATTTCAATTGAAATGTTAACTGAAGTCCTTCCACCACTTTTGCACCTTTCTCCTGCTGCTTTCTGAACAGGTGCAAAACCAGAGACTTTAACCTTCTAAACACAAGGGATACTCAAAAGAAACTGAGATCACATTTCAGTTACCTTTTTTAATAGCTTTCTCTACAAACTCCAGTTGAGGAACTGTTAGATAAAGTCCACCTAAGCCTGTAAGCAGAGGTATGGTGCAGAGAAGCCCAAAAGCACTGTAAGTTTTCCCACCACTGGTCCTGACTCCAGCACTGGGAAATGGGTTTACACCTGTTTCCCTACTAGCTGACATAAGCATTTGAATCTAAATCTGTGCTACAAAGACCTAACAGACAGAGATTTCTTTTCTTTTTGGGTATGCTCCAGTTCAGATGCTTCCTCTGAAGACACCCTGTGATTTTCACTTCAGTAGTTCTTTTATACCCTGAGAAAATCTGCTGACACTGATGCTCAATCCTTTAGAACACCTGTAGGAGAGGAATAGCAGGCACAGGTGAGAGCAGCATTTAGGCCAGCAGAAGACCTGGGACCCATGTCCCAGGGATGTCACTGGCTGACAGCCACTCAGGGCAAAGGTTTTAAAAATCACAGGAGCTGTTATGTGAAAGTCACTGATGAATTTTGGACTCTAAGACCCAGTGACGCTGCCTGAAGCCTTGGCTCCTAAAAGCTGTATTAGGACTGATGGGTCCGGACTGGTCCCAGGAGCACGAAGTCCACAAACAACCCAATTGCTCTTGGAATGAGGAGCTGGAATTTCAGCAGAAATGGAATTAGTCCTTAATGACCAGTGCTAAAGCCCACCAGTTAAAATGATCCCACTTCTATACTGCCAAATATATGTTACATTTATGTTCCATCTTTATGATAAAAAGCCTGTGGTGCATGAGGCATTTGGGATTCATTGCTGCATGGGTGAGGCTAAGGGGCAGAAGGCCATGTTTTGACACAGCCAGAGACATGTAGCTCAGCTTCCTTTGAGAAATTAATCTGTGTATGAGTGTGCAGGAGCTGTGCACTGGCCCAGGGGATGGTTTTGCTTGGCTGTAACAGATACTGCCTCAAACAGGATTTCTTCAAGGGGACAGGGCAGGCTGGAGGAGGACTAACACAGTGCTCCAGTGGCTGGGGGATGATGTATTTGTGCCTTACCATCACACCTGTTGTTATGGAGCTCAAATGCACTCAGGAGAAAAAAAAAAGTCCAAACCTCACTCCAACTAGATCTCATGCAATTCAAATCCTCCATTCTCCTACCTCCCAGAGCTTTTGTGCTGCACTTTCAGTGCAATTACATGCTAAATATCTGTCTGTCAATATGCTGGATCCCCTCAATTTGTATGACACGCTTTAACGCAGGCCTAGCCAAGCCTAATGGAATGACAGCTATGCCCTCCAACCATAGACTGAGTGCTGCTGGGAGAGCTGGCTGGGCTCTGCAAGGAGCACGGGATGGGGAGGACAGGGGAAAGGCAAATGTCACCAATAAGCTGGCACAGTCAGACCCCCAGCTCAAGGAAAATATGTTGCCTTCTTCCTAACTGCTGGCTCATGATGAAAAACCAGAGAGGGAATGCCATGTTGTGCGTCACCTCATCCCAAACAGACACAGAGCCTCTGTCTCGGGTGGTTTGCCAGCAGGTGTAAACCTGGGGAGCTTGTACTGAATGTTACTGGGCAATGCTGGTTTACAGCAGCTGAGGATTAGATGCCTCAGTCTTTGCACTGATTCCCTATCAGGGGTGTTTTAGTCATGCACACCAGGGGAGAATCAAACTGGAAAAAAGATTTTTCTTTTTGAAAGAAATCCTTAAACCCCCAGGCTAATCTTCCATAATATCGATGAATCTCTCCAAGCTTCTTTTTGTCTCCATGTCCAAAACAGCTGGGAAGGTCCTTAGAAATTACCAAATCCATCACTGGTAGGAAACAAGGAAAAAGGGCCAGAGAAAACTGCTTAACAACCAGAGAGAATTCTATTTGTTCAAAACCTGGTACAAGGGGAGGGAGAAGACAAAATGTATCCCAACTGCATGTTGTCAGAAGGAGACTGAAAACCAGCTAGAGGGACACGGCACTAAAAATAATGATTTTTCAGCCAGCAGCAGACAGCCGCCTAATCCCGCATGAATAGAGACATCACTTGAATAGCAGCCGTCAGCGCCACTGCTGATGCCGATTCCAGCTGGACAGGTCTCACACAGCCCAATAAACACACCTCAATCTCATGCTCCAGTTAAAACTACTTCTTTCTTTTTTTTTTTTTTTTTTTTTTCTTTTTTAACTGCTTGCTTTCTTCCACCCATGTCTCTGCTCTATCCAGGGTTTTTGGAAAGTGATAGCAAAAAGGTTCTATGAAGTCCCCATGTCATTAGCCCTGACATTCACTGCACTGGCATTTGGTTGCAAAGGTGATTGTGGGACTGTTCCTTTACGTAACATGTCACATTTTCCGTGGTGCAACCTTTCTTTCTTACAGACAGAGGTTGCTGATTATTTCCTTCTCGCTATCAGAAATGTTTAATAAACACCCCTGTGCATCAAATACCAGTTCCTTTGCCTGGAATAATAGCTCTGGACAGAAATTCAACTAGTCTGAATTTCCTACTCAGCAGGGAAAGTTTGGTTTAAATCAATGCAAGAATTTTCTAACTTCAATTTATGAAAGAGAAGACAATCGATCGAATGAATACAAGCCAATTCCTGCCTCCTGGTAGGAGTGGTCAGCTGGAGCTCCCAGCCTTCCTCCTAGTCCTCCCTTTCCTTGAAGGATCCACTGGGCCTTTATGGACCAAAGGCTATTGAATGGCTGCAGCCCAGATATGTTATAGATAGAATAGCTCTGGGGCTCCTGCTCTGTACTGGCTCTACATGCAAGACATACACTGTATGACATGTTGGTGGTGTTAGAGCAAGACTGCGTGGGCAGCAACTAGAAATGTACAGCTGGACTTGCAATGTATATATTCAGCTGTGTGTGCCAGTTCTGCCCATTCTTGTAAGGAGAGCTCCTTATCCAGGCCTGACACCCTCACAGGTAGCTGATATGCCTTGTTGCACATTTCAGCAACCACTGCAGTACAAGTTTGCAATTCAGCATCCCCAGACAAGTATGGCAGAGCTGAATCCATGAAACACTGCTTCAGTCTTCCTGCTCTCATAATTATTTTTATAGCCTTGACACAGGGTGGTCCTGCTAGCTAATGACCAGAGGGCATCAGGGATGCTTTATGTTCTGATCAAAATGATCCTTTTCTTGCCTTGCAGTGCTGTTTAACTGTGTCTGTAAAGAAGTATGAGCCCAAACTATCTGCTTTAATTTATGATGACAAGAACTGCAGAAAAGCACTCTTAGGAAAAAGAAGCAATTGAGAAGTACCATTTCTGTGCCTTTTGTGCCATCTTCATTGCCTCCCTAGAGCTGATTGCCAAGTCTTTTTGTAATTCATTATTCTTCCCACATGTGGATTTTTGTTGCCATGTAAATTCTGAAAGTACAAATCACCTGAGAGAAAGAACAAAGCTCCTGGGCAAGGATTTAAATCTCATGTTTAATGTATTTTGACACTTGGGCAACCTAGTCTCAAAGGGTAGGAAATTAAGACAATCCAGGCAAAAATGCCCCAAAATTAAAGTATTAAAAACCCCCAACTTAAACATGGTTAAAAATTACCAATGAGCCTGCTTTTTATAGAGGGATGAAATGAAATTCTAGTCCCTGATTTTCCCCGGAGCATCCCAAATCAGGACCCATGGCACTGTTCTGCATTTTAAGGATGTCTACTGAAATATAGAAAACACCTTTGCTCTTGATAAATTCAAGCTACACTAAATGACTCAAAATTAATACCTGAAGGAATGTCAGCAGAGCCAGATGTTTAGCATTTGTAAAAGTACAAACAGCTCAGTCCAGACTTTCCCAATGCTCAAAAGCAAAATATCCCAAAATATTTTCAAACACATCAAAGTCAGCAGTCCTTGGTGAGGTCTTTGTGGAGAGATTTTTGTTTTAAAGTTGCCTTTTTTTCCCCCTCCTAGGCCTGAATAATGATGCAAATCTGATGAGAATTAAGACAGTAAAGGAGTCTACAAAATCCTTTGGCTACACAGCAACAGAGAGTGGTCTCCAGAGAAGGAAATTTCATCTGGCTGCGTTGCTGACAGGAGAAGGCTCAGCGTGATAAAAGAGATCCTGCCACTTGCTCTGAGAAACCCCAGAAAACTCTGCGCTGATACATCTCTGCTGACACCTGCTCCAGCTGGTCCTTCACAATTTGACAGGGCTGAAGGGCTGATGGCTAAAGAGGAGGTGGACCAGCTCCTGAGAACACGTATAACATTTCATTTGTCTGATATGGCTCTTTGCTGTTGCAAAGGCTGAAAATGAAAAACACCATAAATATTTGGGTGACCATTCCCTCATGCTGCCAAGGCAGAATATGCCTCTGATACATTTCCTAGTATATCGTTCAAGCTAGTTTTTGCTTTCCCCATTTCCAGTCTCCTGTACTTTGCTTTATTGAGCGTGTCCTGATATGCAGGCTAAAATTTCCTCCTTGAGAATTATCTCCATGTATCCTGCTGTGATATTCTATGCAACTTGTTATTCCTTTCTGTTTCCCCCCCCCACTGTAAGTTCATTTCCCAGTGCAGTACTGCTAGACACTTTTTTCTTTTGCTTTTGTAACATTTTATTTACAAATCAATCCTTTCAATTCCCTATTCCTCATACACCTTGAACTGCATTCTTTACTCCTCCTTAGTCCTATGGGGACTTTGCTGAAATCTTCACCTTGACAACATGACAATATTGTCACTGGCCCTAGTGCACAGCCAAAAAGCCTTGGAGGGTGCAGGAGATCTGATGCAGAGTTCTGGATGTCTCAATTTGCACAAAATATTCACTTGCAAATATTGACAACCCACAAACTGCTGATAATCTACATGCCACACATGCAGGAAAAAACACACATGTGCCACAGGATGATAACATCAGCTACCTGTCTATGAGCACGGCTTACAGAAAGGTTTTCTGCCACAGGGCTGGCTTGGTAGCAATCTGTCTCTAGGGCTTTTCCATTAATATTTTTGCTTGAGGCTGTGAAGTATCTCAG
The DNA here is from genome assembly GCF_014839835.1 of Dryobates pubescens. Classification (NCBI taxonomy): domain Eukaryota; kingdom Metazoa; phylum Chordata; class Aves; order Piciformes; family Picidae; genus Dryobates; species Dryobates pubescens. The sequence goes on from NC_071636.1 coordinate 14,006,992, forward strand.
TTGTTGACTGGGAAGAGAATGTTACAATGGTCTGAACCTCACTGGAGGGCTAATTTCGCAATCACACGTACTGGCGTGCTTTTTCTTCTGGGCTGAAGGAGTGTTTAGTCTATTTAGCCCTTGTAATTCATAAAATAATAAATAAACAGGCACTGTGTTGTTCTTTCCTCCCCTTATAAATACATCACTCCGATAGGTGTTATCTGCTACAAACAGCGGCCAATTTGCTCTTTCCCTTAGGAGATAAGCTGAAGCATCTCTTTTCAGTGAAGATGAATAACTTAATCAGACCACATTACCTGGAGTCAGGTTGCAAGGGATCCAGCTTCCACTGGAAGGTGGACAGCCCTGCTTCCACAGAAGTTAATCTCCATGCTCCCCCTGAATCCACTAGGCCACGGTTTCACCAGGTTTCTCCTTCTTGGCAGCTACAGCCTTCCCTGCCCTGTGGTGTCACACTCCTACTTGCCCATACAGGTCTGTAAGAGAGGCGTATGTTTTTTGATGACTTTGGCAGAGTCCTGAGTCCTGGCCCAGTGCACAGCATGATAAATAGGCTGTAGAATTTGAGGGTCTGTGGAGCCTGAGGAAGGAGAAATGAATCCTCTACCCTCAGACAACGCAACAGCTGCTGGGCTTATGCTTTGGTTACCACTGCTGAGGGTCCAGACCCCCACTCACCTCCACCATGCTGTCCTGCCCATCCCTGCAGGGAGGTGTTTCACTGCCCCACAGGAGCAGATAGCTGTAACCAAAACCAAAAGTCCCATTACTCCTTCACCCCCAGACACCTTTCCATTCTGCAGTGATGTGTATAAAGTATCTTGGTGCATCCTTCCCATCAGGGCTACCCCTGCTTGCACCTCTGCCAAGGCAGAGACCCTGGTTAACATATGAAGCTTTCTTGCTGTCTCCAGCACTACCAGCTCACACTCCTAGGTCCTGGGGCAGGCAGCATGAGCAGATATGGAACAGCCCCTGGGATTCAGAGGGCACTTAGGGAAACTGGACATCCCAACAGTATACAAGGCACAGCCCATCCATCTTTAGGTGGGATAGAGCACTCCTATACTGAAGTTTTTTTTCCTAGAGCAGGGAGGGAGCTGGTGTCAGGCAAGGATTTCAGGGTCTGGCTCATCAAATTCCAGCAAAATGACCACCCTCATAACCCAAAACAGCCACTGTGTTTATAGTAAACATAAATGATATCTGGGTGGCCTTTGAAGCCACCATGTCCATTGCTGGTAATTATGGACAAGTGGATATAGCAGGGATGATCCAAAGCATTCATTTAATGTTCAGACATAATTATGGCAATTATCAAATTTCTGCCCCTTCAGCAAAAAGGGGGTCAGGGGTCGGTTGTCTGATACCACAGGCAGAAACTGCAAAGGAGGGGGTTCTTCCCTGAGTAACTCACACTGGATAAAATTCCTGGGCACCACCAGGTGCAGTGGATGCTGGCACTCTGATGGAGACAAGTGATGATGGAAGGCCCCTTGGGCACACCAGCCAAATGGATTCAACACCAAGGCCTCCCACAGAGCTGTCCCAGCCTCTGTCCCTTAGGTCTGGGAGACAGGGTAGTTCAAACAGCAAATACACCTCTTTGAATGTCACCTCTTGAGTGAGAGGAGAGGGCAGCGGCAGCATTACTAATTGCAAGGAGGTATCACTTGTGTGTCAGGAAGCCTTACCCCCCTCAGTGCCACCCTCATGTCGACCCATGATGACTAGTTTGTGAAGGATGCCCTCCTCTCTTCTCTCAAACACTCCAGCTTTATGGCAGAGGGAAGTACCTCGTTTGCAAAGGGTTATTCTAAACACCGGAGATGATGAAAAGGTAGCTACACAAGGCCTTATGGTGGGAATCTGAAATGACCCATAGTGAGAATTATCAAACAAAATCCAACCAAGTATGTCTGTGAGAAATGCTAGAGGGATGGGGGATGAAGTTTACCTTTTCAAAGTTGGTGACCTAGTGCTAGGATCCCTTTAGCACATTTACTCCCTAAATAAAACCATATTATTATACAGCATCTAAAAATTCTATGGAAGCTGGCAGGAGCTTCCAAATCACACCACAGCTACATGGTTGTCTTATTCTATATGTTGACATGAAAACATTGTCCACTCTGCACTTCAATGAGGTGAAAAGCACCATCCACAGACACCTGGGCATCCCAAAGGATTTTTCTACAGTCTACTTAAAGGGTTAGCATTTTTCCCTCCTAGGAGGGAGAGGACTGAAGACTGGAAAGAAAAGTGAAGCAAGACCTCAAAGCGTGTTGTCTGGCCCAGAGGACTTGGAGCAATAGTTCTGTGTGGCTGCCTTGGCAGACACGGCTTGCTGCTGAGTGGTCTCACCAGATCACAACAGGATCATAATGCAGAGGTGTGGGGCAGATCATCATCCATTCCTCACTTGCAGGAGTCCCTGGCACAATCTCACACTCCAAACAGCACTCCTTGGTCCATCCAAGGGGATGCAGCTCTGATGGGTTGGAGGGGATGGACGGATGGGGCAGCTGCTCTTTCAGGAGCTGGTCCCTGAGGTCAGGGCTGGGGCACAGTGCTGGAGCACCGGGAATGTGCTTACAGCACTTTGTTCAGAGGATAAACAGAGGGCTGAAATCTCTGGGGCTGTTAATCTGTCACCTTTCCTCAGCACTGAATTAATTTTTTTTAACATGTTTTTAAAAGAAAAATAAATAAAAAGAGAAAATAGAAGAGATGATAAATGGATCCCCTTCTACTCCCCATCACTGGGCAATACCACCCAAGTATCTGGGGCAGGGACAAAATACAAAAGTATTTCCCTGCCTTACCAGCCAAACTCCACTGGGATTGACAGGAGCCCCTGAAATTCTCTGTGTGTCCCAGATTTACTCACCTCTTCCTGCAGCTACAAGGGTTGCAATGCAGTGGCCCCCCTGGGCTCTCATGAAATTCTAGACTGCATGAACAGTGCTGCTCAAGTAGAAAGCTGATTTAACACCATGCTAAGCTGTTGCAAAAAGATCCAGAGTTTCCATTATGCTAGTTTGATTTTCTTACTAAGAAGCTGGAAGAAAGCATCACGAAACCTGAATCTATCCCGCACAAAGTTTGCAGCTGTTAAAACAACAAACTATTTCCCAGAGGGTGCCTGTGTTTGATGCAAAACAGTGTGTAAGGCTGCCTGCTGCACCAGACAGTGCATGAGCCTGGGACCCAGCAGACCCAGAGGCTGGCCCAGCTCTGACCGGCTCTGTGACCTTGACCACATTGCTTCACTTTTTTGTGCCTTTACTCCCTTTCTGATATTTTATTTGGTCTCCCTAATAATCACTGCCTCCACCTCAGGGAAGGCCTCCTCCTGGAGTCCAGCACCTCTGCAGTTAGCTGCTGTTGGAGCCTTACACAAGAGGTGTTTTAGGAAGTGTATTGACACAGGGGAAACTTCCAGTTTCCCTCATTCTATTTTTCTTCCTAGAAATTGTACCTGAAGTAAAGCAAGCAATTGGCAGCACATGGCAGGAAAGGAATATGCTCAAGAGACTGCTGGAGTGCACAGAGCGCTGGTGACAGCAGTGGTTTGGAGCACAGGCCACATCAGCTGGATGTCTGCTCTCTTCCTGACACAGCTGCCTTTAACCAGGCTGGAGCAAAGGACAAACACCACTCAGTACATACAAAGTGTACCTCTGCATGTTCACCATGTCTCCAACTAGCAGAGTGAAATGTTTGTTTGAGACTTAAGTCAATTACTGCTGAAGATGCACCAACAAGAGCTAGTTCAGTGGGAGAAATGCAAATGCGTGCTGGAGCACGGGGTTTTATGACAGCGTGAAGGCTGCTGCCCGTGTGGTGCTCCTCTGAACACAGATCTAATCATCTCTAGCCCAATATTTACCTTCCTGAAGAGAGCAGTGACCAGCCACCCAACAACACCTGGCTGCTCTACAAAGCCTCGGTGGAGCTGTTTCCTCTCTGTTTTGTTGTGAAAGAGGAAGGGGGGCAACTAATAATGTTCTCTCTCAATCGAACAATTGTTGAAAGTTGGGAAGGGAGGTGTTAAGGTAGAAGGGGGGGAAAGGACCGTGTGTTAACCTAAGTGATAAGCTCTGCTCAGCCGCAGCTCAGCCTGCCTCGCAGGCGGGGGGATGGGCATGCAGAGTTTGTTCTTAGCAGTTCACCTGCTGCTGGCTTTCAGCACTTTTTATTCAGTTATTTTGTTTATCTTGGAGGCCTATTGTCATCACCTTGGTGCCGCCAGGGCAGGCTTCAGGTGCGGAGCGGTCCTCGGAGCGCTCAAGGCGCAGCCACGGCAGCGATCAGCAGCCATGCCGGGAGGGGCTCCCCGCTGGTTATGAAAATCGCTTCCTTTGCTGATAGTGACAAAGCCGGGCAAACAAACAGCGCTTCGGCTAGGGAGTTTGTCTTTCTCCTCGGGACCTGAATTGCGTGGAGCATTCAAAGCAGTATAAATAGACCTAATTTCCAGTAATGAAGCCGGAGTAGACACGAGCAGGTCTGAGTACCACTTGATGACAGGTCCTGTTGTGGGGTTATTGGATGAATGGAGGTGCTAAGCACGGCCATTGTTTACAAGGCTGAGTTTCAATAAGACTGTTTCCCGTCTTTTAAGTTCCCGTTTTCAGAGGTAAAAATCATGCACAATTGAGCCAAATACATTTTCACAGGATTTTTGGACCACTGAGTCAATTACACAACCAATTGTCAATGGCAATTCTATCACAGCCAGCCTAACATCAGTTAATTTGTATTGATTATGAATGATCCCAGGTCTTCTGATACAGTCTAGTGATACTGCAGTGCAGGATTTTTTTTAGTGCTCTTTGAACTAAAAAATAATATTTTCATTAGAAATGTTCTAAGTTTCCTTTATAAATGGTAATTAACAAGGCTGGAGCAAGGCAGGCTGAGGAAAGACTGCTTGGGTATGTGCAATGCAGCCCTCAGTCTCCAGTGTGGCCATCAGAGCCTCCTCAGGGAGCACAGCTGCATGGCAGGGTAGTGTCCTACAAGAATAATAGATAAACACACATGCTTCACAAGCCACTGGGCACTATATTTCTTCTGATGAGAACCATCCATTATTTTTCCATGCTCCTCTCTGTGTCACATTAGTGAGAGGTTTTACAAAGCAAGCTAGGGGATAGGTTTATTTACCCCCAGCTGCACTGCATGGCACCCAGGTTCATTGATATTGGTTACAAATGACCTCGGGTCCTCCATTATGGGCTAATGTCTGCAGCCCTCTGACCTCCGGAAGTGCTTAAGGAAGAGCTGCAGTAAATCAGAGCAGCACTTAGTTGTGGAAGAAGTCCCTCCTTATCAATCTGCCAGTGGGAGAGAAAGGACTCTAGCTGGGCTGCTGAAGGGTGGTGTGTTCTTGGCTGTTTGGAAAACTGCAGACACAAGTGGCCTTTGTACCTCCACTCTGCCTCTAAAGGCTGTGAGAGTGGAGCTGGAGGGGAGTGAGCCTAGCTGCATCTCTTCCAGCCCAAGACAGCAGGAGAAGTCACAAGTACTTGCCTCATGAGGCAGGTCCTGTGTGCACAGGTTGACTTCTGTAGTCGACCAGTGCAGACATGGGCTACATCAGATGCAGCTGAACTGGTACCAGCATGTGTTCCTCTCCTTTTTATTTAAATTTCAATAGTGCCAGACCCATTGCACCAGCCCAAAGAGAGCTGCAGAAGCTGCTGGACTCGCAGCATGGATGACAAGGTCTGAGGGCTGGTTCAGGCTGCTGTTACAGCCAGTTTTCAGGATGCCCTCTGAGGAGCAGTCTTTGTGATGGTGAGAATGGCCAGTGTGATGATTATCCTTGACAGACAGTCTCTTTGGAGAATCAAGAAGCACAGAACTGACAATCTGCACATCTCATAAACCAGCCTGGGTCAGCCACTAGCTCTTCACAGACCAACTCTTTCACTGCTTTCCTCTGAAGGACGTCTGTTCTCACACACTAACCCTATTGTAAACTGGAGACTGTTTCAGGAGCCTGCACTAAGGTCTAGGACTGATCCTTAGCACTGAGCTTCTTACCAGAGGATATGAACAGTCTGTGCGGTCTGAGCAAATTAGTCATCATGGAGTCAACCTGAGGATGCTGTTAAACACCCTGTGTGCCAGAGCATGTGGGATTACAGGAGGAAGCAATAACATAACCACAAAACACCACACTTGCAAATCTTTTTAACCACAAGTAGTTCTCCACATGAGGGTGGAAACAAGAAAATTTGCCACATCCTCTGTGCTGGCAAGTGGAGCCCCAGAAGAGGGCACAGAAGCAGGGACAGCATGTTACTGAGCAGAGCTCCTGTCTCTGCAGGGTCTGCAATCAGCAGAGGGTTTCAAAATTAGTAACAAGCAGCTTGGATGGAACCAGGTATTTACCTGCTTTGCACAGGTGAAAAAGGGGAGACGATGAAGATCTCTATTGACAACTGATATGCATAACTTGCCTCTTATGATCAGGGCAAGATGACCTTGAAGAACAAAAAGCATTTATCTCCTATACAGTTCTAGCCTTCATCTCTTTCTTAGAGAACCTTGTTCAGTCAGGCCCCAAGAGCTCCCTGCCCCAAAGGTAATCCTATAAATCAAACAGGAAAAACAAACAAACAAGAATGCTGCTGTGCTAGAAGCAAGTGAAAAAGCAGCTCATCAGGCTGTTCAGTTCTGCAGAAAGCTTGGAGATCTAGCACCCCAACTACATCCTTCATCCCAGGAACAAGAACACTACCCAACATAAAAAGCAAGGCAAGAAAAGGAAACATGAGGATTTTTAACGTAATCAGACATGTCATGTGCCTAAAAAGTATTCTGCTTTATCATACACACGTGTAGATTACTTTCATGTGTTTTTCACTTCTGCCCATCTCCAGAACAAACACTGCAGTTCTACTCTCCCATAACTGTTTCTTGGCTTCTTCTACACATTCCAGCACAGCATCATCACAGATTCACTACAGAGAGGACTTACTCCACCAGCTGACGTAGTTCACTGCTGAACTGGGTTGTTCTCTATCGTATGGGGAGTAACTCTTTGTGGAAAGCTGGGGTGTGTCATCCAGCAAAAGGAGAGGCTCTGTCCTTCAGGATATACAGGATATGCTACCAGAAAGAATTTTTTTTTTCCTGGCAGAACTTAAATCCCAGCCATACAAGAACCAGGGCCAAGGGTGCAGAATCACCTCCTGATGACAATTTGCTGGGTCACACAGAAATTTGTGTGGCTTATGTGCTTCAGGGTTCTGTATTCTATTGTAAAAGGAAGTTTACAGTGGGGATACAGTTAAGAGACAGGCCCAGACCAAAACATTAGAATTATAGAATCTCAAGTCTTGGAAATGCTCTCAGAAGTATTCACACTTCACAGTTCAGACTTAGCTTTCCACTATGTAAGGATCAGTAATTGCTTTTTTAACATGCCAACATTAAGCTCAGTGAACAACACAAACACAGACTACAGAAAGAGAAGCCTGTTTCTCTATGTGAAATGCAGAAGATATTTTTTTCAAAGAATCAGCAGCATCCATTGTGAGCCTGGAAGCCTGGATTCCCAGTTCAGCCTGCACACAGCAGATGTGACATCTCCATTTCTCCCCATCTTTGTTTAACAGCTTGTTTGTTTTTAACTTGGTGTTTCAGAAATACCAAGCCACAAGATCCTGTCCTGCCAATTCTGTCACTTTTCACATGACAACTGTCTGTCTTCCACATGGTGATAACGACTTTGAAATTCACCTGGCATTTCATTTTCCTTCCTGCTTCTCTCAACAGCTACACAACTGATGTCAACAGGTACAGAACAATAGTGTATCGGGAGCTGACAATCACTAAATGCACAGGAGCCTGTGTTCACAGGGTGGTTCCCAAAAAGAGATTTTCTTACATTAAAAAATGTATAGAATCAATAATTTGTTCTTTTGTGCTATAGGTTGCAGACATTGCTAGGATGAATGGCTAGAAATCATGAAACTGGCTGTTGCAAATCAGAAAGCTAAACTAGGTAGACTCGAGTTTTCTAAAAGAGAAAACTGAGCTGCCCCTCAGCTCTGTCTCACAGCAGGGGTTTTAGCGTCTGCTATGCCTGAAGGAAGCAGGACCGCAGCCCAGCTCCCTACACTGAATCCACATACAGATGATGTGACTCCAAGGAGTGTATGCACATACACTGCCCAATCAATGATAGCTTATCCCAGTCCCCTAACACTTTCTCTGCAAGTCTGTCATGGGGTAAATCACAGCAAAATAACACATTCCTGAGAGGTTTCTTATTTTTCAGTTCCCTTATCTTCCTCAATGCAAAAGTGCATTCACAGGGTCACAGGATGTCAGGGGTTGGAAGGGACCCAAAGAGATCATCAAGTTCAACCCCCCTGCCAGAGCAGGACCATACAGTCCAGCTCAGGTCACAGAGGAATGCATCCAGATGGGCCTTGAAAGCCTACAGAGGAGACTCCACAACCTCTCTGGGGAGCCTGTTGCAGTGGTCTGTGATCCTTAAAGAAGTTCCCCCTTGTGTTGAGGTGGAACCTCTTGTGCTGCAGCTCACATCCATTGCTGCTTGTTCTATCACAGGGAGCAAGTGAGAAGAGCCTGTCCCCTCCCTCCTGACACCCAGCCCTCAGATATTTATAAACATTTATTAAATCCCCTCTAAGTCTTCTCCAGACTAAAAGGCCCCAGGCCACTCAGCCTCTCCTCATAAGGCATGTGCTCCAGTCCCCTAATCATCCTCATTGCCCTCTGTTGGGCCCTCTCCAGCAGATCCCTGTCCCCCTTAAACTGGGGAGCCCAAAACTGAACACAGTACTCAAGATGAGGTCTCACCAGGGCAGAGTAGAGGGGGAGAAGAAGCTCTCCTGATCTACTGGACACACTCTTCTTAACACACCCCAGGATCCCATTGGCCTTCTTGGCCACCAGGGCACATTGCTTCTCCATGGATAACTTGTTATCCACAAGGACTCCCAGGTCTCTCTCCACAGGGCTGCTCTCCAGCAGATCACCTCCCAGCCTGTACTGGTGCAGTTTATTATCCCTCCCTAGATGCAGGACTCTGCACTTGTCCGTGCTGAAGCTCATTTGGTTCCTCTCTGCCCAGCTCTCCAGTCTGTCCAAGTCTCGTTGGATGGCCGCACAGCCTTCAGCTGTTATCAGCCAAGCCTCCCACTCTGGTGTCATCAGCAAACCTGCTGAGCAGACACTGTTCCCTCATCAATGTCATTGATGAAGATGTTGCACAGCACTGGTCCCAGCACTGATCCCTGGGGGCCTCCACTAGTTGCAGCTCTCCAGCTGGACTTGGCACCACTAATCACCACTCTTTGAACTCTATCTTGTAACCAGTTCCTAATCCACCTCACTGTCTGCTCTTCCATCCCACACTTCCTGAGCTTGCTTACTGGGATGTCATGGGAGATGGTGTCAAAGGCCTTATTAAGGTCAAGGTAGACCACATCCACTGGTCTCCCTGAATCTACTAATTCAGTTATGGCATCACAGAATGCTATCAGGTTAGTCAAGCAGGATTTCCCCTTGGTGAATCCATGCTGACTACTCCTGATAACCCTCTTCTCTTCCAAGTGCCTTGAGATGCCCTCCAGAAGGAGCCACTCCATCATTTTTCCAGGGATGGAGGTGAGGCTGACTGGTCAATAGTTCCCAGGAACCCCTTTCTTACCCTTTTTGAAGACTGGAGTGACACTGGCTCTCCTCCAGTCCTCAGGCACCTCTCCTTTCTGCCAGGATTTAGCAAAAATGATGGAGAGTGGCAGAATGATAACATCAGCCAGCTCTTTCAGCACTCTTGGGTGCATCTCATCAGGGCACATGGACTTGTGAATATTCAATTTGTGTAATTGATCCTTACCCTAGTCTTCACTGACCAGAGGGGAGCATTCCCTCCTCCAGGCTTCCTCTCTTTCATCCAGGGTCTGGAGTCCATAGGGCAGTTCAGTCTTAGGTGTAAAGACTGAAGCAAAGAAGGCATTCAGCAACTCTGCCTTCTCTGCATCCTCAGCTATAAGGGCTGCCTTATTATTCACCAGTGGCCCCTCACCTTCCCAATTCTTCCTTGTCCTGATATATTTGAAGAAGTACTTCTTGTTCTCTTTTACTTCCTTTGCCAGTTTCAGTTCCAAGAGGGCTTTGGCCTTTCTTGTTGCCTTCCTACATGCCCTGACAACTTCTCTATAGCTCTCCCAAATGACATTCAAGCATTTCTCTGACAAAAACAAACAAACAAACAAAATCCAAACCAACCAACCAACCAACCAAAAAAGAATAGCACAAATAAAGCACAAATACAGCCCCAATGTTCTTTTTGTAGTGGAGACATTTAATCCAGTCTCTACCTTATGGCAGCTCAAAGTCCTGTGACTCCCCTTAAGACACTATCCGAAATAAAAATTGCAGCTGAACCCAAAGAAAAGTATCCCTGAGGTAATAAACTCATGGCACGCTGTCCTTGGAAGAGATATCCTTGCCTTTCACTGCTCTATCCCATTCCCATAGTGCTATTACAGGAGTGTTGTTTTAAAATTAGATCATTCAGTGGCCAGGTTTATAGCTCAAGCAGTTTGGGAGAGGGGAGAAGGGGGAGATTAGTGCACTGCATAACACTGAGCTACCACACTAATGCCCAGGCATGGGAACCCAGCCAATACATCCCTGGGGAAACACTGCTGGACACAGCATGTCGAGAAACCATGCCAGGGGACTCTTCAGTCCTCTTCCATAAGTACTGCTTAACACCTCCTTCCTTTTTTTCAATCTTTTTTTTAAGAAGCAGTTTTCTTTCCTGTGCATACCCATCAATCAGCTGTTTAACAGCAAAATGTGGACAGTTGAGGTGGGCACTTCAAACACCAGAGACATGCCAGCTTGTGCTAGATATTTGGAAGCCTCTAAGATAGAAGCAAATAAAATTCAAGTGTGCAATGTAGCTTTTCAATAAATATGAATAGGTTGAATTTGAGAGCTCTGAAAAGTCTATAATGCCAGTGAAATCCTGCTACTAGGAAGATCATGAAGCTTTGCTCCCTCCCATATTAAATCATTCTAAAACCTGTTTGGTGACTATTCTTACAGTTACTGTAGAGAAAAATTCCAAATTCACACTTGGCCTAGTTATCTTTTTGCCACAGCCTTTTTTACCTCAATTACTCTGGTTTGTATTGGAAATCAGGTGAAAGGACAAATTAAATCAAAACTTTGTCACATATCTCAGGTGTTTTCATGCCATGCATCCCAAGAAGCTTTCCCCAAACCAACAACATTAAATTAAAATCTCAGCCATTTCTCTGAGGCCCAACAAATGCAGATTAAGCTTACATTTAAATGGGAAGTAAAAAGATGTTTCCTTCTCCTCACCTGCCAAGTCTTCAAAGTTCAGGGCTCTGTGTTTCTCTTTCAACATGTAACAGCAGAAACACCTAAGGTTGAGTGGAGAGATTTCCTCCTCACACCGTCATTATTCATGATTTCTAAAGTGTCGACAAATGTCTTCAACGCGATGCAACACACACAAACAGAGAGTCCCTGCCCCAGTGGATGTACAGTCTGAGGCTGTTATCTTTGTTCTGCTTTGGTATATCATCACAAATTTCAGCAGAGCATCAGATGAGCCCAATCCAGTTTCCACCAGCAGTTTTCCACAGCTTTTAATAGGAGTTGGCCTAGCACTAGTCAAACTAAGTTATAGAATCAGCTATTGCAGGAGAAAGCACAGTTCTTGGCACATCTGCAAACAGCAAATCCCCCTGATTCTCACCACTTTTGTTTTAAATTAAGTGTGTATTTGAATGTTTTCACACAGAATGCATTTTGAGAACTTGAAGAGCTCCCTCTCACTGTATCTTTCAACCATAGCAGTGCTACAGATCAACCAGCAGCAGGCAGTTTCTGGACCAAGGCAGACTGGCAGCTACAGTAACAGCTCCAGCTGGTGGATGTTGGTGAAAATTTTGTTCTCTAGAATTTTGTGCTAATCTTTCTGCCAGGACATTTCAGCTTAGAAGTGCTTCTTGAGGTTATCTCTGGTTACAAGTAGTATTTTCCCAATTTGTTCAGAGATGCTCTTCTCCCTCCAAGATAAGAAGTCCAAGGAGCTTCCATCCTCTTCCTCAGTCACTTGGTTTCGTCACTCAGCCACTCTGAAAAGCAAACATCAAGATCATAACACATCTGTGCAACAGAAAAGCCAACCAGTTTACCATATAATGCGAAAATACACAGCTAAGGTTTGCTGTGGCATTTTTTATGTTTAAACCAAGCAAATTGCTCTCTGAGTCTTTTTAATGGCAATTCCATCCCCCACCCCGCTCCTTCTATTTCAGTGATGTTTTCAAAAGCTCCCAAACAAACTTAGGCATGAACAGCTTTCACTAGAAAGTATCCAATCTGCTTGCCTGGAAACAGTACTTGAGTATTTATAATAGGGTAATGTCTTGTCTACAGCGTATCAAAATACTTCATTTTCTGAATAAAGGTTTTTAGTACTTAGCAAAGTTTCAGCTTGTATTTAACTTGTTTTGAAAAGCAGAACCTCTGCTTTTTCTGATTTCTCTGCTGTAGCATCATCCCACTGATTCCATACGCCATGCAGAGCTGACACAGACACAATGCTCAGCTTAATTCATTGTACAATGCAAGATAGTCTCTTTCTATGCTGAAACTATTGTTGAACCACTCATGGATATAAACTCATACGTAGATTGGTTATTTGGATAGGAAAACTTGGAGGAATGAAGTCTTCCAAGATGCATTAGATTTAGGTCATTGTGAAAGTGGGATCCACTGTAATGGTTATAGGCAAGTGCAGTTTCTGAATATTTAGAAAACGTGGGGTACTCAGGCTTAGAGCATGAGTCCAAGTTCTATATAGAACTATATTTCTATATAGAAATATAGAAATATTTCCTTCAGCCTGAAGGAAATAAGGACTCCTGGGGAGCCAAAGACTGGCTGATTTCTTTTGTAACCCCGCCCCGAAAAAGCCTTTGTGGAAAAGAGACTTATATGGTCTACACTTTCACCATAGAGAAGTAAACTCCTCTCACTCTGTGCCTCCCTTTCACTTTCTCCTTCTGCCTCCCACTTGCCCATTTCCCATAAAGTTGTTTCCAGACACAATTGATTCGAAAACTCAGATTATCCTGTTAGAATTGCTGACTTTGGACTTGAGACCCCAAGCCAGATTGGGACAATCCCCTCAGGTCCTTTCTCCAGCTAATTTATAGCGATTTTTGTTGAGACAAGGAGTTATGGTCTGTAAAAGGCTTGCTGTCAGCCTCTCATAAAACCCCAGCACCTTGTCAGAGCAAAGGAAGCCTGGGAAGAAAGTTTCAGCAGTGATCAGCTGGTTTCCAGATGGGTGGCCTTATACACACTGTCCAATCCCATGAGTCCAATAAACCAGCCCTTATTCTGCACTTTGAAAAAACAAAGATACAAACCCTCTTCTGCTCTCAGTTAGGGTTTTATAAACATGCTCCCAGCCACTGTGTCAAATTTATTGAGAAGAAATTAATTCTGCCATCTCCCTTTCTCTCTCTTTGTATGCATGTATCAGCCCCTTTCCTTCCAGTTTCTCACTTTTACATGGGGTAGAGGAACTTGCATCCTGATTTACATCCTTCTGGGTTGTTTTCCTATCAGAAATAAGGAAAGGAGCAAACAAGTCAGAAAGCTGAGGGATTGGCCTCCAAGGTATAAAACCACCCACATGAAGCTATGTTTGTTCTCAGTCTGGCATAAATTCTCCTCTTGTTCTGTCCTCTCCATCTTAACAAACCAAAACAACACATGATTAAAGACACAAAAGGTTGGTCAGCAATGCTGGTAGTCAGAAAACATCACAACTGAGAACACTGCCTCTGGAACAGCACTGCCACAGAACCACAGTGCTACTGCTCGAAGGACCTGGGTTTGCCTCAGCACAGAAAGCGCACTTAGATTACAGCTACCGGCCCTGATTTCAGTTCCATCTGAAGTAGGGAAATCTCCATCAGCCTCTAGACAGCTATTTATTCAGCTAAATATGTCTGTCTATATGAATTGTGACATGCATAATTTTCGCTGTGTTTAGCCCAAATTCCCCTTTTACTTTCAGTTCATTACTCTTACTGACATCAGTGATTCAGTAGTGCAAGGATTTCATGCCTGGCATTATCCTGAAGGGAACCAGAGATGGCTGTTGTAGCTCCTGTGCCTGGCAGATGTCTCAGAGATTTGAACTTTTCTTATGAAGTTAAAACTGTGAAGCCAGTTTTATTCTTCTCTAACTTCAGTCTATAAACATGATTATTACTTCACAGAAACCATTAGGACTCTCTTCTCAACTGTCCATCCCATCAAGATGATGACTCTGATTATAACATGTTCTGAGACTTTCAAACAGTGAAAAAATAGAAAGTGTAATTGTAGGGGGACACTGATTGTCTTCACAAAGAGTGAGTAACTGTCATATTTAATCAAGACATAGAACTAAATTTTTGGGCATCATAAATGTCTGCTCACTAAAACACATAATTATGGGTGATCCTGGAATTTGAGTACTCAGACTTCGTCTGTGCACTGAGGAAATTAGTGGAAACTATGCTAAGGAAGAGAGTTAATCACAATATGTGATAATGGTGGCACTGCTCCCTTGGAGTGCTCTGAAGAACTTGATGTATGTATGGGTAAGGATGATCTAGCTGATATTGCTGGGGTGGGGGGTGTGTGTGGGGGGGGTGTTAAAAATAAACACTTTCAAGAGGATCCCTTACCAAAGATTCCAGTGTTGCCATGGTGTCAGAAGGAACAAACTCTTACAAATTACTAACTGGTTAAAAGAAAGGAAACTCATTTTTTTCAGCAGTACAGCATTGCCAAGACACAGTTGCAAAGGTCTGTCCTAGCACCAGTCCTGTGCAACTCATCCATAACAATGCAGGAAAGGGGTGCTTAGGAAAATGACATTTGCAATTGATTCCCAAATCATTCTAGATCATCAAATTTGAAACTGAGGCTGAGGAGGGTTAGTTAGATCTTGACAAACTGACTGCCAGGCTGTGGGAGCACCAGATTGAATTACATTTCATTAACTACAAGTGTGCATGTGGAGAAATCCAAAGTCCATAAACCCTTTAACATGTCTGGGTTAGGTATTACTGAGGACAAAAAGAGATTTAGAAATCCCTGGGGATAGTGCACAGAAGACATCAGCTCAGTACTTGTCCTTGGCCAAAAAGAACCCTCTAGTATTAGAAATTGTTAGGAAATGAACAGAAAACAGAATAGAAAACTTGACCACTGCCCACTGTGCTGTTCATTTCCTCTAAAAAGACAGAAGAGACTCAGGGGACCCAGCAAATGGCAACAAGGATGAACAGAAAAGAGTGTCCATGTAAGGTGAGACTGAAGAGATAGGACTTTTCAGCTGGAAAGGAGATCAGTATGAGGAGATATAGAGAGGTCTGTAATGAACTGGCAAATGTGATTTACTAGTTCACCAGGCAAGTTAGGGGACCATTCTTAAGGTGAAATTAAATGCATGCTTAAGCCTGTGGCTCAAGTTCTGCCTGTTGTTCTCTCAATCTCCTTTTCCTACTTTCATCTTCAGGGTTTTACTCAGCTCAGAAGATGATAATGCAGGAGTCCCCTTTCATGCACTGGTTCTTAGCTGTGAACACTGCTAGGCATGTAAAGACTTTGCATTGAAAAATGAGATAAGCAAAAGCTGGGATACCGATGCACTGTTAGATCCTTTGTGACACTAAATGATTGTTGGCCTGAAATATTTGAAGAGCTTCTTCCAAATTCCAGATCTGTATGCACAAAGGAAAATAAAAAAGATACTTCCCCTCTATATACCACTCTATGGCTTACAAACCAGAGCCACATTTTTGTGAACAATCCCAGGTGTAACATTTTCTGCAAATTTTGATACATTTTCCTAGTGGTCATTGTTTGTAGCATTCAGAAATCAGTGAGGCCTCTGCCCATGTGAAGACAGAGCAATGTCTTTAGGAGGAGCCCTGAAACACAGCCACTCCTGGGAAACAGACTGCAACCACCTGGCAATGAGGATTTCTAGACCAAACCCCAGTTATCACCCAAGTTATTAGCTTTGTCTCCATAAAGTAAGGCTACTCTGCAGCATGTCACATCTTCAGCAGAAAACAGTTCATAGCTCCCCATCATTTCTCTGATATATCCATTACAAAAAAAATCCAGATTTGCTTGCCATGGTTTGCAGCCCCCCTTAAGGCTATGACCAATTTCCCACTGACATCAACACAGCCAGGATTTCACCCTCAGATATGACCAAATCTTTGAATAAAAACAACTTGTTCCACAAACAATTACAGCATTTTCTATCAACACAAAAAATCATCAATCTCAGCAGCACTGACAATCTTTGTCAGAACAATGAGTTTTCAACAGAAGCCTACAGGAACCTCAGGGTATCAGAACAGGGTTATTATCACCTTTTTAGAGATATAAAATTCCCTCATGGAATGCACTAAGAACTAGAGCTGATTCACAAAGGATTAATGCTTCACATCCACTATTGATAAGCTTTCACTGCTGAAGTTCAAGAGAGCCACAAAATCTGTGATCAATCTTTCCCATGCAGCTCTGCCCATCTGCAGTATTTGGCACAGATTTTAAAGTACAGTAGACTCTAGTTTTCCAGGGATCACTCCTGTGTTCCCTCTGGAGTGACTACTGGAAGCCAAAAGCATTTAAGCAAAGCTAGATAAAATCAGCAGTGCCCAATGTGGGTTCTTTCTGGTTTCCTGCAAGTAAACAGACATGTTTACAAGGGGCTGTACATTCACATCAATCATAAGGTGACTTTGTTTACAGTAGAGGAATTTCCTGCAGGCTTTTGCTGTCCTGGTTTCTTTCTCTTTGTATTTACTTTTGTTCAAATGCAATTTAAAAAAAAGCCAAAAGTACTCCAGCTCGATTCAGAACATGACACACTGAAATCTGAAGCAGGCTATAATTCATGCCCAGATTTAGTTGTTCTTTTTCTTGTTTGTTTGTTTAAGCTAACACACGCCTCTCCATTAAAAAGCCACTTTTCTCTACCCACTCAATTCATCTACACCTGGCAAGAAAGCAACTTCTACTTGTCTCCCCACAAAGAACTGCTTTTCTTATCAAGCCCACAAAACAGCAGAAGCCCACCTGACACAGAGATTGGGCTTTTACTTCAGGCATCTAAGAGACAGATCCCTCAGAGGAATTAAAGTCAAAATGTTATTGAATGCTACTGAAAGACTGGCATTAATATCAGCTGAACAGCCAGGATTAGGAACTGCGGCTGCCACAAACTAGAGTGAACCATTTCTCTATGACTTGATTGAATAAAAAAAATTACTTCATTGGGGATTTAATTTGAAGAACTACTGCAGAATTTGGCTGCAAAATTCAGAGTTTAGACAAGAAACTGTGTCTCAATAGCCAGTTCCTAATTATCTATGAATGAAGTCCAAGAACCTCTAAAAATGGAACAGAAGATGGGGACTGGAGCTTTTTATCTGTACTCACCCAGAAATGTACTTGCCCAAAACATGAATAGAAGGAGCTGCATGGTCACTTCTGCATGACACAGATAGCAGGTTGCAGTGAGCCACAGGGCAGGAGGGAAGATGCAATCCCCTTGTCTCTACTTTTCCTCTCTGATCTCTCCTAAAACCCCAGCTGTGCCCAGAGAAGCAGGCCTGCTTCTCTTGATGCATGGAGCTGAGTGAGGCCCAGAGCAACAGAAAGCTACATGATTCTTGTCTGCAATGAGCTTAAGCCAAAGCACAACACAGTGGGTTTTGGCAGGCTGGCCGCCATCTCAATGGCTATGCTGTCTCTCTGGCCTAATAACTTGGTGTTCTGAGGTACAAACACATTTTGATAAAAAGTCCCAAAACCTCAGCCATATTTAAGCTACTGGGTACAGATGAGAAAATTATGCAGCCCTCACGCATACATCAGCTCCTGAAGTTATGTGCACACTCCATCCTTCACTGCCTGAGGTGTTTGCTCTCTGTTCTGCTGCATGATGTGACACACATTAGGCCACTCTGGTTTATTATCCCTGCGAGGAAATGAACATTAACAGGTCAAACAAAGGAAGTGCCAGGAAACAGCCCTTCTTTAAGACACAAGCTTTAGGAGGCAAGGCACCTATAACCCACAAAGGCTACAAAAGACACAAGAGCAAGAATGGGAAGTGCAGACAGAGATCTGCTGAGGAGAAAGTAGATCACTATTTTTGAGTGGCAAAGAGGGAAGTTCCACTCCCATTTGCCCTTCCAGGTAAGAGGGGCTCAGCTGCAGCAAGGGAGCAGGACCACATGAAGATAAGGAATTTCTTTCCAGTAGTCTCCAATGCACAAGCTGTGATTCAGTATAAAAAAAATCAGCCCAGTACAGACTGTCTTTGTTAGCAAGAATGTCAGCTAATCAATACATTTTTTATTGCCAGATACCTACAGGGCTGGAAGAGACACTATTTCTGACATTCTTTTCAGTGTTCTTCTTACAACTCATATTCTTGGAAGCAGTTTTCCTTCACCTTGTGTGGCATCGTTATTCATCTTCACTGATGCTTATCTACCTCCACAGCTCTGCAAATGCCTGTCCAGAGAGCTGTGTCCCTTCACGCTCATGCTACTAACCTTCTCCTCCCCATGTCTTCATCCTGACAGACTGTCACCTGCAGCTGGGTCAGGATTCTGCACTTCGTGGTGATGAGCACCCCCATAGTTGACTTGCACTGTCCCCACAGAGCAGTTTCCTTGCTATAGGCAATCAGAGGTAACAGCTGGGACCTGGCAAAACGTGATAAACAAATCTTCCCAATCCTGTAATCCAATTTACAAAGTAGCACCTCGTACCACATTTGTGCATCACAGGTGAATAGAGCCACAAGCCACGTCTTTTAGCAGCTCTTGCTGCAACCACAGACATCTATAGAGCTATTTGGCACACTTGAGAATATGTTAGCAAGCCTGGAACTGCCTCCTGGAAACTTCCCAGCCTCTCTTCTTGTGTCTCCAGACAAACAGCTCTTCTCCCCAAATATCTGTGTGTTTTTCTCTCCCATACAGTGGCAGAGCCCTGGGTTCCTCAGTGCTTTGTGCTTTTGAGGAATCCAGCTGCATATACACAGGGCAGAGATTAACCAGCAAGAGATGCTAAGCCCCAGGTGCTTTTCTGTACCACAGATGCTCTTTCCCAGGTGGCAGTGTAGCATGGGGAACTGGGCTAAACTGGGGAGCCCTTTAATCTCTTCCTGCCCCTCCTTCTTTGGGTTAGCCAAGAATATCTCAGGATCTTCTGCACCTTAGTTATTGGACTAGTCTGAAGCAGGATGGTTAAAGCACAGGCTCCAACCTTGTGTCTCATCTCTGCTTTATAGATTTCCTTTGAGATTATGGACAAGTTACAGACTTTGTGAACCCATGTCCCAATGTGGACATGGCAATTTCACCCTTGTCATGGAAAAGCATGTGGTCCTGTGACAGCACAGTGAGAGCAGAAGGAAGCAGCCATAAATTTTTTTTCAAAGATGCCCATCTTCATCATACAATCCACTGACAGCAAAGTCTGTCTCTTCCCACACACTGATAAAACCAAGGACCCACTGTGCCATCCCCCATTGCAGTAATGCACTTAGTGAATAATCATGTATGGGTACATGGGCCAGGGTGAATTTAAGTTTGTAAAATATACTCAGCAGAATAAATACCAAGTGTATAGGATATGCTATCTCTGGGTTACTGTCTGAAGGGAATAAAATTAAGGTAAAATGAATCTACTCTCATTTCCAATCAGCTGAATAAGGCAACATCAATTAAAGGAGGGCACAGCCAACAGTACTATGCACGCTTTGGGAAACACATCAATATCCATGGTATCTTGGAATAACATTTTAAAGAGAATTAATTTAATTTTGAATACTGTCTTGCCTCAGGACCTGTTCCTATTTGTCCCAAGACATGTTGAAACAATAAAGAACATTTTCTCACCAAGCCCCTGCAAAAAAATTTCTCTTAAGGGTTTAAAAATTTGGCAAAAAGCCTTCTGCAACAAAAATGGAAATCCTCCTTGTCGCATAAACATCACACTGCCTGAAAGAGTTCACAGGGAGACTGGCAACTCAGAAGAACTTACATCTTTAAAATGGGATCCTGTTCTGGGAAAGACAAACAACTACTCTCCCTTTAGCTTTAGAAAGGGCCAACACTGAGCAAAATTTCCCAGTATAATGAGCAAACAGATGATTTCTGTATGTACTTAGGAACTGTACACTGGTGAAGCCTGCACTGTACTTGACAGGTAGGTTGTGATAAGTTTTTTTGCTGCAGGACAACATGATTCTGAGGCTTCTGGGTGCCAATATAACCCAAATGATCATCAAGTATCTTGAAGGTTTAGAAATTACCCAGACACTACGATAAACACAAAAGTGCTTGGCATTTGTGGTTGTGGATGCCCGCTCCCTGGAGGTGTTTAAGGCCAGATTGGATGAGGCCTTGGGCAATCAAGTCTAGTAGAGAAAAGTCCCTGCCATGGCAGTGGGGTTGGAGTAGATGATCTCTGAGGTTCCTTCAAACCTAAACCATTCTATAATCCTGCGATTAACCAATCTAACAGGTGACGTGGACATACCTGAATGTACATAAAACTCAGGCGAGCTGATCAAAACTGGGAAGCTGGCCAAAATGAGGAGCTACTTTGAATCATGCCTGGCTGCAGCTTTAAATTTTTTGAAGGAAAGTGGCTGAAGTATAAGAAAAGAAGCTTACTTCTTCTGATAATCTCTAATGTCTGCCACACAGAAGATACCGAGGAAGAAGAAACCTGTCCCTAGCATCCCATGTGCTCTGGTATTCTGGATGGAAACACTAGGTGGTAGCCTCACATTCATCAGACTACTGAAGGGAAAACTTGAGTTCTAGCAAATTCTTTTTTAAATGACTGTTTTGCTGAGGAGAAGCCATAGTGGCTGTTTAGCAATATACAGAGGCATTATGGAATAGCATGGGATAAAAGGACTTGCAATGATCTCTTTGATAGGATCTACCCCATCTAGCTCAGAGCCAACTGGCCATGGGGAGAGGAAAGTGAATTTCAGCGTATCAGAAAAAGACCTAAAGTTGCTATCATCCTGAGGCATCACAGATGCAGAGTAGGCTCACTACAGGGGAAAAAGCAGCAGCAAAGGGAAATGGTTCTTCTTGCATCATCTATTCAAGACCTACACATAAAACATAGAAAAAGCACCTGCACAGTTTGCAGCCTCCTGGAGGCACCCTGCAT
The DNA here is from genome assembly GCF_014839835.1 of Dryobates pubescens. Classification (NCBI taxonomy): domain Eukaryota; kingdom Metazoa; phylum Chordata; class Aves; order Piciformes; family Picidae; genus Dryobates; species Dryobates pubescens. The sequence continues at coordinate 14,028,331 of NC_071636.1, forward strand.
GCAAAGAGGAGGTAGTTAATCAATCCTGTAGACATGTACAACATGCATTAGGGATGGGGGTAACAGGGAAGAAAAATGATTGAGCCCAGAGCAATGCAGTCGCTGGGGAATGGCTTCCTTGTCTTTGCACCCCATGTGAGGATAAACAAAGTCTCCTCCTCCCTTTACTCACAAGTAACCCAGTGAGCTTTGGTTACTTATTTCAAATTTTGCAGACTTTTCATCCCTCTCCATCTAGTAAAACCATTTATCTAATGCACTGGGGTGTGTGGTACAATCTTTTCTGGTGCCCTTTAGTACCAATTCAGAAAAGTGTTTTAGCATATTATTAAAGCCCTCTGAGGACAATGCCAAAGGTAAGCACATGCCCAAGCACACTGCTGAGCTGGCTCTACCAGCAAATCAAGATTTTTAGCTGTCAGACTTTGAATGAGGTTCTTGACCCCCTGCACCAATGGGCAAAATCATCTGCCTCAGAATTTGCAGCTTTAATCTGTTGCTAACTTGTAGGGCCGGTGCATCCCTGCCTCCAGGCATGGGTGGCAAAAAGAAGGTAGGTGCTAGGGCAGAGTAGTGCTGATGAGCATAAAAGAGTAGCAAAGGACAAAACTCAAGAAGATTCAAGTCATAGGATGAATGTAGGTAGCAAGAGACATCACAACTAACAGGAAATGTTTTAAAGGCTCCTGAATTTCAAGAAACTGAGGAAAGAAAGTGCTGTTGGCCTGCTCACCTGGCAGCAGGGCTGTGATCCCTGAGCTCAGAAGCAAGACTGGAGGCAGAGCAGAGAACAACTGGTCCAGTATTCTTCTAACCCTCATGTCCAGGTTGTCTTGGTGCAACATAGGCAAGCTGATGTGGCACAAAGGTGCAATAGAGTGCAGTTCTGAGGCAGTGTTTGACTCCTGTGTGGGAGTGGTTACCCCAGCACAGAAGAGGGTCATTCGTGCACTGTGCTGCCAAATGTTCTTGGGATCCTCCCCAGAGCCCTGCTTGCCCTATGGGACAAAGTCTAAGCAAAAATCCCTCTGCTGTCAAGCTGTGAATGAAGAGAGATTCTCTTCATGTGAAGCCATTCAAAACCAATTCAGCTGTGCTTCATTTTGATCTTTACTAGGAATTGTGAGCTCCTCTCCAGAGTAAAATCCACCTCCTTCATTCTGTTTCCAGCTGGCTCCAATTCACTCATGTTCTGAATGTCCCACTGGACTCTTCTAACGTTTTATAATGTGTCAGCTTAAATTCCTGTAATCTGTGGCCCTAACTACAGCTATTAGAACACAGTATGAAAAACAATATTTGGAGACAGAAGAGCCAAATTTTGAAAAAGCAGCCTCCAAATATGAGTGTAGCTTCAGAAACGAGAGTTTGCAAATGTCCAGAGATAAGGCTGCTCTTGCAGAAACCAGGTCACTTAGACACTGAATCTCCTGGTTTGATCACACCTGTTCAAGCTTGAAAGGGGTAGAGAGAAGGGGAATATATAGAGATATGCAAAGCCTCCATTTGCGGCATGGCCAGTGCACATTTATCTTTAATGTCTCAGTCAGGAGAAAATCCAATGGAATGTTCTCCTGTGTTTGCTCTGCCCAGGAGATGGCAAAAAGTGACACAATTTCTCTCTAGAAATCCAGACTAACAAAGCTTTTGACCCGGAAAAGTGAAGGATCCCTTCCTCTGTAAATGCATGTTTCTAATAGTAAGTACTCAGCTGGGATTGTCCAGCCTGGAGAAAAGAAGGCTCCAGGGAGATCTAATAGTGGCCTTCCAGTACCTGAAGGGGGCTACAAGAAGACTCTAGAGGGACTGTTTATGAAGGCCTGCAGTGATAGGGCAAGGGGCAATGGTTTGAAATTAGAGAAGAGCAGATTTAGATTGGATGTTAGGAACGAGATCTTTACCATGAGGATGGTGGAACACTGCAACAGGTTGCCCAGGCAAGTAATTGAGGTCCCATCCCTGGAGATACTCAAGGTCAGCCTTGATAAGGCTCTGAGCAAGGTGATCTAGTGGAGGGTGTCCCTGATGACCTCGGGGGAGTTAGACTAGATGGCCTTTGAAGGTCCCTTCCAACCCAAACCTTTCTATGATTCCATGTCTATGATTTTTTCACTTACCATCATTTTCAAACACAGTTATCCCAAAGAAAACCACAGTTTCAAAGTGCAAGCCATGAGTACCCTGATGGATATAATGATTCTCAGCAGCATTGGCATTGCAGCCAAGGCCATTTTTCACTAGCTAGTAAGGGATCCTCAGTGACCTGTAAGTGCAAACCTATTACAAACCTGTAGGTCTTAAAAGAGCTAACAGCACATTCTGTCTCCAACCTTTCAGGGTAAGCGTAAAGATGCCTATTAGATCAGATCCTCAAGATAGCCTGGGGATACTGATGCTTTCAGGTTTGAAATTCATGCCAAAACAGCCCCAAATAAAAATGCTGTGAAAAAAATCCAGTCTCAGGGTGTCTAGCTGGGAAATTAGACTGCCAAAATCATGTGAGTTATTTTGCTGGGAACACAGCTTCTAGACATCACAGGCTCATTTAAGGGGTGCATGTGGGACTCTTGAGAGAAACATTCTTTATTATCAGACAGTAAAGAACTGGCAAATGCTTCATGTAAGATGAATCCAAATGTGTATCTCCAATTATTTTTCTGTTGGGGGTAACATGATACCTTGGTCTTAAGGGACACATTTCCCATGAGTACCCTGGATTGCCTCTTCATATTCTAGTGCATGGTTATTGCATGAGCAGTATTGTATGTGCAGCTCTGCCCATCTGGGTGCAAAATCTGCACTTGCTATATTTGGAGGCAGAGTAGAAAGCCAGTTGGCATCTTCCCTCCTTATCCCCACAAGATGCCCCTTTATAGCCCAGCAATCCCCCAGTACTAGACCATACCTTTAACCAGTCACTCATCTTGACTCAGGTGTTTGTAAGGGTTCCCATTGGTTCCTTTTCCTGTGTTTCAAAGCTCCAGCATTTGAGCTCCCATTAAACTGAACCAAGGGGACATTCAAACATTACAGATCATCTCAGGATACTTTATATTTAGAAATCAGCCTCAGGCTAAAACAGTTCTTGAGATTCCTACCTCTTTTTAGACCCAAGTATATAATGTATCTCCCACAAATCACTTCAACTACAAATGCAGATGGCATAGTACCCAGAAGCCACAGGGAAAATGAGGCTTCCATCAAGTAAAAAAACAACCAACCAAACAAAAAAAGGTGTCAGGAAATCAAAGGCACAGTCCTAGCCACACGTAAAATCCCATCAAAGAGTTGCTCTGGTCATTGGAAAGATACTTTTACAATTAGATCACCCTCCTATACATTTTATAATTAGTTGCTTGCCTTTATTTCACAATATACTTTTCTCATATATTGGCTTAAAGGTTCCCCTACTACGGTCTAACATGAACTGGCAAAAGACAAATATGAGCCGCCTACAAGATAAATGTAGAGAGCAACACAGTCCATAGTAAAATCCTCCACTGCATCTGTTCTCTTCATATGAACAACTGCTGCAGCCTGGTATTTCTGTTCCAACATATTTATGAGTTTCATACATCAGTGGTAAGCGATTAGGCAAAGCAGTCCCAACACTGCAAAGAGCTCACCAGCTGAACCGTGCGTGTGTGGGACGATCAGCTGCCGGTCTGAATCCACATGGATTTTGTTACCTGTTGCCCCTGTGCAACACAGTAATCAATATTAAGGGATTACACTCTAAGAACATGAGTGGGGTTCAGTTTTCTCTAAGTGACCCAAGCACATGCTCAACGTGTTTGTATGAGGAGATCAAGTGAAAGATCCATTAGACAATAAAGCAGCACAAGCCCACGTTCCTGTGGGCTGAAATCAAGGGCACATTTTCAAGCTCTGAGTAGGCTAAAGAAACCTGATGCCATCTGGAACAGCCCTCAGTCAGTGTCGGCTGGGTAGCAAATTCTCATTATCTTCTTCCCTGCTTTGTACCTTGATGGATTTTTGCAGTGTCTCAGTAATCAAACAGCTAAGTACCACCCCAGAAAGAGAAACTGAAATGACACAATGTTTTCTTTATGAAGTGCTTCATGTATTTGCCTCCAACAGATTTTTCATAGAAGCTAAGGATATTCATGGGGAAAGGCACAGTGAAATCAATCTGTGTCTGGAAAAGTTGATATGCTCCTTACTTGTTGTAACCTGAAGCCATTGCCTTCTTTTCTCTCTCCCTCTCTCTCTCTCTCTCTCTTTTTTTTTTTTTTTAATTACTGGTACATACATCTTTGAGACCTGAGCCAAAATGATAGTAGAAGGAATTCTGCTGTGGTTTTGTTGATTCTTTGAACAGGTCCTTTGACAGCAGTAAACACTCATGCTGATAGCAGAGTATAAGGCAATTTCAAATCAGGTCATAAAACAGCAAAACCAGATGAGTGCTGGAAAAGAAATACCTAATGTAAGTGCATGTGGTGATCTACTACTGCAGTGTAACACCAGGTGCTGTGATGACTCCTGCTCAAGGAGGTTGGAGTTCTTTGAAAAACACTCATGACTTAAACACTGTGGCATTCCCTGGAAGCAGGGAGGGAACCTTTACTCCATTCTGCAGTCTGTTAGAGAGTTGATGCCTGCTCCTACCCCTATGGGGCTGGGGACTCTGATCCCAGCAGGACCACAGGATGCTCATCCAGGAAGCCATTGACAGCACTGGGACTGAGCCCAGCCTTTTCCCTAACCAAAGTGAAGGAAGAAAATAGACAAAGATATGTTGACAGGCTAATCTGAGGACAAATGCTGTGTTAAATGTCCACATTAGACAGTGATGACAAAACCTCAATTTCTATATTGAGTGCACAAGAAGATTAATAATGTATTTTCTTTTAATAAATATTTAAAACAGTGTCACAGTATCAAACCCAAGTACTCAATGTTATGATCTACTCCCCAAACCCATGAGATTATTATTAAGATAGCATAACTTGGTGGGTAGTTGTCTTCTTTTAAATTTACCTCCTAATATCTGACTCTTGAGTCCTGTGTTCCAGATATTGTGGCTTTTTTTTCCTGTGAGAAGGAGGGTTAGAAACTGCCTTGGTTTTTGAAAGCTGAGATTCTCCCTTAATTACATGCATGGCTCTAGGAAATACACTAAATATCACATAACTTGGCATTCTTACTGTGTTTCATGTTGAAAGCACTTTGCAAACCTCAGTTAATGAATCCTGTAAGCAGGAGTGCATTTGGAGGCAGTCAAACATTATTGATCTGAGCAGAACTTGGGACCATGACAAGGCTCATTGGAGGATCAGGCCCTGAGCAAGCTGTCTCAGGGTCACTGGAGGACTCATAACTGGGATTACAGCTTTGGATTCCTCCTGGCCTAAAAGCTCACTTCTCTTATTAAAGATATTAGCACTCAAACAGAGCTTTATCCACTCTAGAGCATCTGTTTATAGCTATGGTAATTTTTACTTAAGTTACTGATTTATTTTACTGATTTTATTTTTACTTATTTATGTTACTGACTTACCCTTCTAGCCAACCCTGCAATATAAACCAGCAAACAACAGCATTCACATACAATGCACAAACTTCTGTAAGGCCTGGGAAGCAGCAAAGCACAAAATGGCAGCTTATGTTTCCACACTTTCCTTTCTTTCTTATGGATCCACCCAAAATTTTAACAAGAATGTTTATTTGGAGAAAGAAAAATTAAAAGCTAATGGATAAGAGATGCACATTAGGGATTCAGAAGGTACTGATCTAGAGACAGGGAAGGTCTCATTACACCTGGAGAGCCCTTTTTCCTTTCACTGCTAAATCCCACTCCTGGCCATCCCTTTTGGAAGGCTTTCTGAGGTTGGCAGTGTTTGTACTGCTTTGAAATGCAAGTCTCCTCGCTTTGTTTGTTTTTGAAATGGTTTGAAAGGGAGGAGCAGACGTCCTTGGCTACTAAAGCTGAGCTTTCCCAAAACACAAGCTGCTGCTCTTTGTTTGCTTCTCGTTAATTAGCTGTGTGTCTAATTAGTGACAGGTTCCCTTTGGCTTTCCTGAAACCAAAGCTGCTCCCTATCAGTAGAGGTCCATCAGGGGACTTGTCAGTGCCCGAATGGCTTCCAGCTGCTCCACTGCCCTCCACACAGGCACACGTGCATGCACACCGACGGACACTCACCCATCCCAGCTGACAGACTAGCAATTGCCCTGCCAATAGAGATACCAGGCATGTTATCTGCACTGAATCTTCAATTTCAGCCAGGTGCAGTCTTGTAACACACTAACTCACACCACATCATAATCCACCGTAGACAGATTCACAACAGTATAGGAAACAGGCTCTCAGCTTCTAACTCTCTGCTTTAGTGCACTTCTCTTCCCAGCGTTTCACTTTGACACTTTAGTCCAGACTCTCCTCTCAGTTACTGTAGTCCAGTAACACTAATTTCACCCAAAGGTGTCAACTACTCTTTTCAGCTGTGCAGAGCATCACTTAGCTTCCCAGGCACTCACTCTAGTGTCCTGTTATAGCAGTTTGTTTACGTAAACCAAGGTGAGCCTGGTTACCAGCTTTAAGTTCACCTCTTGTGGGGACTCACTGAAAAATCCCTTCATCTGTACATGCTGGTGTGAGAAAGAGGAAGGACACAGACTTGCACCATCCCAGGGGATCACTGAGACTGTTCCTCCCCCACACACACACTTCCTGCTCTCCTCTGCTCACTTCCCCCCTACGGGTTTCCATCAGCAGGTCCCTAAAGAGAGAGGAGTTTATTTAATTCCCTACTGATGTCAGATCCTGTTGGTGCCAGAATGATTGATGGGCAAGCTCCATGACTGACGGGAAGATGCGCTTTCAATTACCTGTGTGGGCTCTTTCCCTGTCTCTGCCCTCACTCCCCATAGTCCCTTCGGGGCAGTGCCCTCATTGCAGGGTTTCTCTTTGTACCAGCACCCTTCATTCCCTAATCTCTCTTGGCAGCATCATTATAAACAAATGTGGATTATTTTAAATTGGACAAAGCAGAAGAGGGAAATCTCTGTCTTGGACATAAACCAACCCCAAACCCCTCAACCCTGAGCCACCAGAGAAGACGTTTCTTCCAAGAAAGCCACAGGGTTCAGAGTATCTGATTCAAAACCTCTCTGAAACCCAGGGTCTATGGTACCTGGCAGATCACAGCTCCACAGAACCAGGAGAAAAAGCATCATCCTTACCTGGTTTTGACTCCTGTTTTGAAATAACCACTCCAAGACTGGAATACATACGAACCAAGATTATCCCTAAGACACACTACCACATGTGAAGGAGACAAGGATTCATCCTTTTTGGTTTCTCATTTCTGCAGAACATGCAGTATCTTAGCTCTTCCTGTGTAACAAATCCAATCTCTAGCAAAGCCACTTGTGCAAACAGCATGGCAAGAGAACATCACTACTCCCTCCTTGGCATTAACTTGAGTCTGCCAAATTAAACCATCTAACCCAACAAGCTTTTCCAACTGTAATAAAATCATACAACCTTTGGTATTTAAAATTATGATGGTTAAACAAAAGCACCCTTTGACTTTTCTACATGGTCTTGTGTTAAACTGTGATTAAAAAAACCCACAATCTAAAAATCTCACAAGATCCTGATGCAGGTGTCCAAAGGACAATCTCCTTTGACAGCATCATGTCCTGGGAAGTATTTACCTTGTAAAAGGCACTTTCTATAGCAGAATCTGACTCACTTAGGAATGAACCACTGTTTTCACAAAGGTAATATAGCAGTGTTTTTTACCAGGTTGCACTAGAAGTAATACAGTTTCCTGTTACTATTTTCTTGCACCAAGATTTTTCATGAAGAAGAAGCAGGACAATGTAAACATTTACTCCAGCCCAAAAGACCAAAACCACTTTCCTATGTCAGAGTTTTAGCAATAGCCAGATGTGGATGAACAGCAGGTGCCAACAGAAAACATCAGCTCTGAGCTCACATTCTCTTCACTGGCCAAATCCGAAGCATGAAGATAGGTTATTGTTTAACTTTCCACAGTACAGGCGATCTAGTCGGTGACAGCTGTGTGGAGATGAAAGAAATCAGAGCAGTAATGAAGAACTATATAATTCTGGGACAACTGACTTCAGAAACAAACCCAGCAAGCTAATGGGGAAAAGCAGAAAAGCTGCACCAGAATCACAGAATTACAGAAGGTTAAGGGTTGGGAGGGACCTCTAATGATCATCCAGACCAACACCCGTGCCAGAGCAGGATCACCTAGAGTACATTACATCCAGTTGGGTGTTTCCTGTAAAGCAATTCCAGACCACCTTAAACATTAAGTAAAGGGAAAAACAGAAGAATCTGATCTGGCCACTGACCCTGTCAACAAAATTTGCTCCAGCCACTGGCAGCAGAGATGAGCAGGGCCGAGTCGTGTCTGTAAGTGCAAGCTCCGCGGGCAGGCGACGACATCTAGAGAATCCTCTTGTGGGCACAGCCACTGGGGCCATTCCCCCAGGCTGTCTGGGTGGAGTGAACAACTGGAGGGAAGATCCAAGTGACAGAGAAAGCTGCCCCAAAACAGGAGGTCCCTTTCCTCCCGGCCTGCTCGCACGGCGCCGCCGAGCAAGTGCATCCCCGGTCTCTCTCGAGCCACCGGTGCCCTCTGCCGACCGGCGGCAGCAGGACCCTCGATGGGAGCGGCTAGCGGGAGACCTCGGGCCTCTGCCAGCGTGAGAAGGCGTCAAACACGATGTGGAGACCTCCCTTTGGCATAGGAGCTTTATTCTTCTCGCCGGCCTGACCGGTACCCCCATGCAGCCACACATCTGCAAAGGGACAGCGTGGCTCCCACAAAATCATGCACATGGGACGACTGTGCGTGTCATTCTGATCATCAGCATCCCAGTCACTCCCAGCCCCAATCCAGCCATCAAAAATCACCAACTTCTCTGGGTTTGTCTACAAGGAGCAGCCCCCTCAGTACATACCGTTGCATATCAGCCACTCTGCACTACAGTGGGACAGGGGCAGAGCAGCACAGCCCAGGAGTGTTCTGTTTGCCCACTGATTATCTGATTTGGGCTACACAGGCACCCTGAAAGTTCAAGTGATGGCAGAGTCAGAAGAAAAGAGGCTGCACTGCAGCCACTCTGATGGCATAAAATAAAGGGGCTGATGGCTTAAAAGGGCTCATTGCACAGACGAAATGAAGGGTAAATTGCCCTTTTATTTCCTGCTCATGTCAGAAGCTGATGAATTAGGAACGTGGATCTCTGCCGAAGAGCTCCCAAGAGCCAAGCAGCAGGCTTGAGAATTTAGGAGGTTCAGCTCCACAGGAACAGCAGCATCCTGCTGCAGCTGTCTGTGGGCTTGGGATATGACTGGAGGCCCAGTGAAGCAGAAGCTGTCTGGGAACTGATTCTGTGACTGGCAGGGCATCTGATGAAGGGGATGAAGACAGAGGAAGAGGGGCTCTTTGCTAAAGGTGTCTTTGAACTCCAAACCTTTCCTCTGGAGTAGGGAAAGGGCCTGTGCAGCAACGTGCCAAGATCAATATGCTCTCCTCACTCTGGCCTGGCTGATTTCAACATTTCTTTTCATCATTCAGACAAAATCTAAGTTATTAAATTGGTTCTCATTTCCAGCAAGGCCTCTTTCTAAAGAGTCTCCTCCAAAAGGTAGCACAAAGGAGTTTCAAACATACAAACAAGCAAGGGACAACTTTACCACAGGGCTGTACTGCAAATAGAATAGAGTAGAGTAGAGTAGAGTAGAGTAGAGTAGAGTAGAGTAGAATAGAATAGAATAGAATAGAATAGAATAGAATAGAAGGTCCTACATCTGGTTCAGAGCAATCCCAAGCACCGATATAGGCTGGGCAGTGAATGGCTTGGGAGCAGCCCTGAAGAAAAGGACATGGGGGTGCTGGTAGATGAGAAGCTCAACATGAGCCAGCAGTGTGCACTTGCTGCCCAGAAAGCCAGCAACATCTTGGGCTGCATCAAAAGAAGCATAGCCAGCAGGTGGAGGGAAGTGATTCTCCCCCTCTACTCTGGTGGGACCCTACCTGGAGTACTGTGTCCAGTTCTGGAGCCTTTATTACAGGAAGGATCTGGAGGTGCTGAAACATGTCCAGAGAAGGGCCAAGAGCACCTCTCCTATGAGGACAGACTGAGGGAATTGGGGCTATTCAGTCTGGGGAAGAGAAGGCTCTGAGGAGACCTAATTGTGGCCTTCCAGTACCTTAAGGGGGCCTACAAGAAAGCTGGGGAGGGACTTTTTACGGTGCCAGGGAGTGATAGGACTAGGGGGAACAGAACAAATATAGAAATGGGTAGATTCAGATTGGATGTTAGGAAAGAAGTTTTTCACCATGAGGGTGATGAGACATTGGAACAGGTTGCCAGGGAGGTGGTAGAAGCCCCATCCCTCAAGGTTTTTAAGGCCAGGCTGGATGTGGCTCCGAGCAACCTGACCTAGTGTGAGGAGTCCCTGCCCATGGCAGGGGGGTTGGAACTAGATGATCCTTGAGGTCCCTTCCAACCCTAACAATCCTATGATTCTAAGACACGGTACCTGCTCCACACAAGCCTGGGAAGGAAGCCTTGCAGTTCAATTGACAGCATCTTTACTCCCTTTCCCCTCCTTGGCATAAACCAGGTAAAAAGGCTTTCTCAGAGCAAGAAAGGGTCTTCCTGTGAAGCACACAGCAGCTGCACAGTACCATCTATGATATACACATGCTGTAAATAACTGAAAGGAAAGAGAGTGGCAGATCCAAGCTAGCAAGAGAAGTCTTTGTAACTTTGTCCCAGGGATTTTTACAGGGTAGAAACACTGCTCTCTTACAGCTTCAGTGGGGACAGCACACAGATTTCATGCCACACTAGCTCAGAAGAATAAGCAAGATGCTGTCATCCCTTCAGCTCCAGCCTGTCCCCACAGCTACCAGCTTAGAAGCATCCACTGCAGGCTCAGAGCACTAAGCAAAATCTCACAGTCCCAACACTGTTACCCACACAGAAAAGAATGAACTGACTCTTCAAGATGGATCTGCCACCCTCCAGCCTCCTCTTTGTTAGGATGGTACTGTCTTGCAGAATCACTTTGCCAGACCTATCTTGGAGCCAGCTGACCTGGGTAAGAGCTCTGCTTCCTTACCTGTCTCATCTGAATGTGCATCATTCATTGCATCCCACACTTCAGGTGCCAAAGAGCAGAGCTGGCTTTGGCACCTGCTCTGAAGACCCAGGAGGTGTGCACTGAAAGGCAACTGCTTTCAGGCCATGGGAACAACCCTACCAGGTCTCCATTAGAGAAGGCGATGACAGTCGCACTTATACAGGTGACTAAGTTTCACCCATAAGAGACAGGAGGATGCTTTAATGAAGGGCACACCAAGAAAAGGCACCTTCTCTTGGTTAACCTCTGCCCCCCCGGTCCTTGCCACCCACAGTGAGCTAAGGACGTTCCCTAAGCCAGAAGAACCAGTTCTGGTGGCAAGAGCATGGCTTGCTGTCACAGAGCAAAAGCCTGCATTTGCTTTATAAAAAGCACTTTCCTGCATGTTTTGCCTTTAGTGGCACTGCAGCACCTCCCCTTCCCAGGTGCCCTCTCCTGGACTAGACCTCAATTAACTCACAGCCTCAGGCTATAAATCAAGTCAATAAAAGAGGCTGCAAAATAAACATGAACAGGTCTTCCCCTTTCCATTCAAACGTACTGAAGTGGCAAAGCCTTTTTCCAAGAGTAGCTTAGACACCCTGTGCTTCACTGGCCTCACAAGAGAGATTCCAATGTGCTCAGATATTAATACAGGTGACCTGGTCACTGGGATGCAAGTAGCACTAAGAAGTGCCCCATGGCTTGGAGGTCAGCATCAGGTCACTTCTCCAGAGTTCCTGTGGGGTAGACAGGTCTAATTTACAGCTCACAAGAGCTGGAAAAGAAGATTTTAGAGATGGAGGTTAAATAAGCAATGTCTTTTTTTTTCTTTTCTTCTTTTATTATAAGGCCTGGCCTACCAGAACACAAAGGCATACATTTCATCCAGCAGACCTACCTGACACCTCTAATAAGGAAGAAAAGTAGATCTTCAGCCTCTGAGCCAAAATCTGCTCTAAGGGATGCCCATGGGGTCAGCAAAGTTGGCTGCATGACACTAACAACACAGAGGACTAAATTCTGCTGTCAAAGCAGCAGCAGTGAGAACTGCAAGCTTTTCTATAAGTTTGCAGAGGAAGAGAACAGAGGGACTATAAACCATTGTTATTTGTGGTACTCCAGTGCCTAAAGCTTCCAGCTGAAAACAGGACTATGGCATGTCAGGTGCTGTAAGGCAAAGTGAGAGAAACATCCTGCTCTGAAGTAGTAAAAGCCTGTAGACAAAAGAGGGAAAGAAGATAAAGGAAAAAGAGCAGAGCTTTAGTCCAGTTCTCCTGATCCACCCATGGCCCCGTATTCTCTCACTGGGTGATGAAGCAGGATATCCCCTTCCAAAGGCTGTCATGAGAAAGTTCTGCCTCCATCTCTTGCAGAGTTCAACCAACTCTCCATGCTACTCAGAAACAGAGCAGCCCCACTCATCTGGTCCACAGGAAAGAAATCAGCTTTACTACCCCAAATGACTTCCAGTTCCCTCCATGTTCCAGAACCCATGCCAAACGTTATTATATCCTTCAGAGCCATATGGAGCCTTAAAACATATTATCTAGCATCCCGGGTCAGTAACTCCCCACATCTGGGCACTACCACACCCTTTGGAAATCTTTCATCTCCCTTGTAGCTCCTAATCCAGCCCTAGGGAGTGTCCAGCTCCTGGTGAAGTGACTGCTGGGAGCTAAATCCTCAGCATATCATGAAGGAATGGATAAGGCAACTGTAGCTCACTTTTATTAGCAGACGGTCCAGTACTCGTTCAGAACTGAGCTGCTCCTTGCTCTAGAGAGTGAGCACGTGCACACATCCATAGTAGAGCATGAAGGGTTAAAATCTTTGGATCTGTCCTTTTGTGGCCACTGCTTCTGTGTTGATTGTAGGTTTCCAAATAAGTGCTCATTCAGAGAAGCAGGTGAGACATCTTTAGTCATTCGATGGATGAGAAGATATGAAGAAAAAGAGTTCAAGAGAGGAGAAAAAAGCTGAAGGGAACTGAAATCTTCCTTCAAGTCTTTGTCCCTCTTCTGTAAATGGGGAGCTACGACAATGCTCCTGTAGTTTGTCCAGTTAATTATAGAACAATAGGAGGAGGAGGGCCGTGATGGATCTGCGATTTACAAGATAGGGGTGTGAGAGCCAGAGAATGGTAATTACAGCAGACTTCCACACTGCCTATACAACTGACTGTTTGACTAACTAAAAGAATCCCTCCTATCTGCCTTCCCCTTGTCGATAACAGCCAAATGCCACACAGGCACAGGTAAACAGCACAGCTGGGCTTCACTCAGTCTCGAGGGGATGCCCGTTGTCCTTCCCCCCACCCTGGTCCTGGAAAGGCACCTAGGGAGAAGGTGCAGCACAGGCAACTGTTCACCTTCACTGCAGGGAGTGGATACCCAAGGCAGAGATAAGAATCACTGAAGTAAGGCCACAGTCCAGGGGACAATGGAGAGGCTTGGGCCACAAAGCCATCCATCACACGGCAAACAAAGCTGTTGTCAGCAGGGACGGCTGCATCCTCCAGGCATGTCAGTTGTCGAGAGAGTTGGATGACAGGCCCCTCAAGGACTGACAAGGCCTCCAGGGAGATGCCAAGAGGAGAAGAAAGAACATACAGCAACCATCGAGATCCTACACCGGTGCCAGGAAAGGCCATGTTGTTTCACAGATTCCTCCCAGGTAAAGAAAATGTAAATCTGGTTAGCAGGGTGAATCTTTTCTAATTGGAATACTTCTCATGTAACTGAGGATGCAGGACTTTTCCTTGGCACAAGGGAGTATTGCAGCTGCACAAATTAGAGTCCTTTACATATTTTGACCAAAAACCTCAGGTTCAAAATATTCAGGGATTTTCCCCCCCCTCTTTACTCAAAGGTGTGAGCCTTTCCCTAGTTAGAGTGTTCTACACAGAGCACATACACAAGAAACTCCACCAGCTTGTATGCTCCAGCTCTGTAACCAGCAACTAAGTGATGCAAGCTTTGCTCTAGCTATTCCATTGCAAAATGGAGGAGCATAGAGGTGGTACACATCAGTCTTCACCCTCCTTCACACTTTATGTGCATCCCACACCTCAAATTAAGGCCTGTCTCAAGAATAGCTTCTTTGATGAGCCTCTTCAGTGGATACTCCTATTTCAGACTAACAGAGTAGCTCAGTTTGACTTCCCGACCCACTTGAGCCTAATTGGCCCGTGTAGACAAGCCCTCTCATGAATAGCTTCTTGTGTGTGTAGCGCTACCAAATCATCCACCATGAGGGAAGCAGAAAATTCCAGCAGGTCTGCCTTCCACTTGAAAGTAATACAAGTACAGCTAGTCCTAGCTCAGTACTGGCCTGAAAACAGGAATGAAACACATGGTTCTGATCATTTCAGAAGCTCCAAAAGAAGTCAGATGCAGAGAATGGGCCAGAGTTGGAAGGGGAAGAGGGGAAACACATATCCTGTTTTAAGCCATCTTAGCCACTCCAAACACATGCACATGAAGTGTCAGCCCAGGGCAATGTGCAGAGTAGTTCACAATGCAGGTACTAGAAGTTAAGACATCTCAGAGCTTGGGAAGTGCTGAATCCAGCAATGGGATCTGAGCTCACTATAAAGAAAGGTTAAAGTGGAAACGAGGTCTGAACTCAAATTCACAAATATCAAGGCTTACAGTGGGATACATCTTGAGTTATAAGCTGCTCTTTCTCCTTTCTTTCTTCTCATTGCAGCTCCTGGGACTTTCCTTCTCTGTGTCATGTTTGGTGACTTTTTGCTTATTTTTCTGCAGTCGGGAGAGATGCCACAAACCTGGAGCTGGGCCCTTCCACCCATTAATCAAAAGCTACAAGTGCTCTGCAGGGAGACAAAATCTCTGTGTGTTTTCTCTGATATTTCTGGAGCACAGCATGGAGGGCAGGGGGGCTGGGCCAAGAACCCCTAGTTAGATTAACATTTTATTCAGAGACCTATTAATCAAAGTCAGAAATGGCGTGAAGCAGCACCAAGGGAGAAAAATAGCTGGACAATCAAGGCCCTTAAAAAAAAACCCAAACCAAAAAAAAACCCCAACCCACCTCTATTCCCCTCCTCCCCCCAGCTTGTTTGATTTACTGCAACTTACAACTCAGTCACAGTACTAGATGGGGGGGAGGAGGGGAGGGGATTTGCAGCCTCTGTCCAAACAGAACTGGACCATACAGGTAAATTCTGGGTTTTTTCACATTAAGCAAACAACATTCTGTATCCTTCCCCTAGCACCAGTCAAAAAGGTCCCTATCTTTCTTTCTGCAGAGCATAACACACTTTCATGCAAGCTTCTACTTTTTAATTATTATTTTTGGAAGACAGCATGGTTAGACTTCTTTTTCTTACAAGGAAAGACAGGCTCAGTTAACGGGAAGAGGTCTGGCCAGCGTTCTGCTTGATTAGGGCCTTTTGGAAGGGAGCATTTTGCCCCACAGAGAAGGAGATAAATGGCCTTATACAGCACGTTACCGATGGGAGTCAGGCATGTATGTGTCAGGAGACTGAACAACTCAGCAATTGTTCCCTTCAGCACCAGCAGTAACCTATCACGAGGTGAAGCACAGCGACACAGGTGGTATGAGTCTGAAAACACACAGATACACTGGGCACAGTGCAAAAGGTGTATTTTGCTTTAAGATAAAGATCAGCCAGGGAAGACTTCAACACTCATCTCTACAGTTTGCCCCAAGAACTCAGCTACAGGAGCCCAGCACGTTTCAGAGAAAGTCCAGTCCATCCTTGACCTCTGTCTCCACAGGTTGTTTGGAGAATGGTATCTCAAGGACCTCTGAAAATTCAAGGGCAATTGGGCCCCATGGCCCTAAAGGGTAATGACATTAAGAATATTATTCTGCAGGGTCTGACCAGTAGTAACATGTAAGTTAAACAGACTTCAGATGAAAACCTTGTGCTTTCCTCTGAAAGTGCTGGAAAAAAGAGGACAAGAGCTAAGCTGGAGAGCAACATTATGCCAATCACACCAAACAGTTCCTAGAAAACTTTGGCAGATGCCTTATGCTAAGACAGCTCTGCTGCAAGGAAGAAGAGACTTGGCTCTTTCTCAGAGGAGCTGTGTGCAACCTCCACCCAGGAAGAGCCACGGCATCTCCAGCAGCTTTGGATTGGTTTCTCCCATGGTGAGTTCCTGGCAGTTGCTGACAGCAGGGAGACATGGGGAACTCAATCCCTTCCCCCTTCCCCAGGCTTCTGCCACCTCCAATCCCTAAACACAAGTATATGGAGGAAGAAATGGATTTTTCCTGTATGGATAAACAAGGCGCCAGGCAGAGAGGCTTGTGGAATGCATAACCCAATGGATCTAGTTTCCCAGAAAGACTGGCCTGGCCATAGCAGGAGGTTAATTAACTCTGGCAGCTCAAGGCTGGAAAATGTCCACTTCATGCACTGGAGTGCCTGTCCATGGGTGAAGAGAGGGCCACAAAAACCAGAGGGGCAAAGGTCCATCTGCAGGCGTGTATGAAAAGCTTGGCTGAGCTTGTGCCTGGGTCCTGTGGGAGGAACACAAGAAATATTTAGCCAGTTGCCACAGCCAGAGCAGGGTCTTGCAAGTGCAAGGAGAGAACAACAAAACCACAAAAGAGCTAGAAAAACACAGCCATGCCAGGCGTAGGTGGAGAGACATTATCTGAAGGGGCAGGCATGCACCCTGCTCTCTCTTCTCTAAGCATCATAGGTGCCTTTGTATCAACATCCAGGAAAAATGGCTGAGGACTTGGAGGACCTTGAAGACACAGCTCTCAGTGGATGTGATGGTTCACAAGCAGGGGAGCAGAATGCATCATGGTAGCATAGTAGAGAGAAATTAAATTACTCTGAGGCTAAACAGCCCCAATGAAAGCAGTGCTTGGCTTTCCTTGCACAACGAAAGGAGGCACTGACCCATATGTCTGTGCACACTTCAGTTAAGTGTGTTTGGGACTGGAGACCTCTGTTCTCACTGCCAGTTCTGCAGCTTGCCAGACTGCAGAATACATTTCCTGCTCAACAAGACCAAAGTTAGGAGAGACCTCATCCCAGTGCAGCAGCTCCCAACTGTGACCATGCATCAAAAAATGACCCTGTTCTCTGCCATCCCTATAACACCCAGAGGATGAATATTCAGAGAAGATTCACGGTAGCATTTTACAAGACATCTGCGAGATGGCAGCATTTCCCATCTAAGCAGAGGGCCTGGAGACAGGCTGCCCCCAAGACTCAGGTGTCAGCTTGTAACACAAACCTTTTCAGCCTCAGACTTACTGAACTCTAGAGGAGTTTGGCAATTAAATTAACCATGAAGAGCAGAGGAAGAAGTCCCTCTGCAGCAGTGTGCAAATTATTGAGAAGAAAGTCAGGAATGGCTACATGCAGGACAGCCATGTTGGGCTGATCATCCTTCCTTCTCACCTCCCAGGAAGCTGGTGCAAGATGCAAGGGTGTTCAATCTTGGCTTTGCTGCTGCTGTGCTCTGTGAAAGCAGGAACATCAAAAAGTTTTCCCTGCTTTAGTTTCTCTATGTTTGCAATTAATACAGCAACTAGTATCCAGCTTGGCAAAGCCCTCTGAGATCTGTTGATGAGAAGCATCTATGAGATATATTTTAATTTTACTAAGTATGTTCTCCACACTTCCAAAAAAAGCAGGTTCATCACAAGGTAGGTGAAAGGATGAACAGTGGCTGGAACCATATTAAAGTGTCCCACCATCCAAAAGGTAACAGATCAATTCCACTGTGCTGCATTAGTATGGAATAAACAGCAGCTGAGGAGCTTACAACTCTGCTTGGGGAAGTCTCTCTGTAGCAAGAGGAGGGCGAGATTAACACAGAATTTCTGTGATTCCTTGGCTTGCTACTCAAGATAAGCATCATAGCCTTAAATATTTGAGAGACATACAAAACCTAAACAAAGCAAAGTAAGGTTCAAACAGAATTGTTTGCAAAGAATATGGTAGGAAAAGAGAAGGAATAGAGGCCAGGAGGCATTAGACAAGCCAAGGAAAACATTCTGAGAACGCCATGCAACTTAATGCAGTCAAATTTATTTCAAAAGCAAAGAAATAGTTTTTCAGAAGTTGTTGCATAGCCAAGCTGTAGCAGGAGGTGTATCCTTGCATCTGCTTTGAAGCACAGATACACCTTCTCCTTCTGCCCAGCATTTTTCACTGGCAAATCTCGAAGCACTTACAGATGTTCAAACTTCACATACTTCTAATTTTAACTTTCTAGATTAAGTTTCTTGATAACTCTACTCAACAAAATACACTTCAGTATTTTCAAACTGCTCACAATGTCCCTGCAAAAGCTGTGTTACTCTGAAGCTACAGGGTGCTTCATGGTAGCCCACAAGTTCTACTGCTTTTCTCTCCATTGCAAGCTTATGTGCAGCAGCTCCAATGTATTTCATGTTTTATTTTATGTACAGTTTGACAGATTTGGGTGCAGTGACTTCAACAGAAGAGCTTCTCTTTCCTGCCATGCTAGATTCTCAACCAGGGCAGTCAAGGGAACAGACCTCTGAGCATGGATTAGAGCTGGCCAACCTGGGCAGCTAGTGAGGATGCTCCAGCCCCAATGTCCTCCAGCAGGCCTGGTGAACTCCCTGTGGCATCAGTGCTGCAACTGCCAGGTAGAGAACAGCCAGTCTCATTCAATATGGGGAGTACTGATGTATCTGCTCATGGCTCAAGGATGCTGGAGAAGTTCTTCAGAGAAGGCTACAAAATAGTGCCCCACACATTAGTAAATTATCTCTTTGAAGGGATGGTCATTAAAAGTGAATTACACATGGCTCCTGCTGGCTGTCACAGCAGGAAGGAGAGCAGTTCCACACAGCTTTACATGCTTTTTGTCCTGAGCAGATGTCCACCTCCATACCTGGCTGGGTGCAACTCTTAGCTATGCAGCACCCAAGCTCAGCATTACATCCTACCCACTTCTCTCACATTCCACCCACTTCTCTCACCGGCTGCCAAAGCACAGCCCAAGGAGTCATCACCCCAACATCTCTGGGGCTGCATCCTGTTCACCATGGGCAGGAAGCCCAAGGCCCTTGACTGCATTAATGCCAAGCCACCCCTGTACAGATGAGCCATCACAATCCTCATCTGTTCCTTTCCCACTGGAGGCTGCCTCCTGCCCTGCCCTCCTACTCCAGCAAAAGCTTCTGTTTGATATGCACTCCAGCTGCTTCCCAACAGGAGATATTCCCTTTCTGACTGACATTTCCTTTGAAATAAGAGAAACACAGCAGGCACTGGACTCCCAGTGTGTCAACACACACAGCTCAGCACCTCCAGGGGTCCTGGGAGTCCTTCCAAGACCTGCTGGATTGCTGTGGTTAATAAACATTCAGTCTCTGAGCAACAGAACTCTTCTGCTTTCCAGGGGAGAAAAACCCCAAATGCTGTCAGTCCTGCTTGGCTTCTGTCAGGTGGATCCACTTGCACAGCAAATCAAAAATAAAGCTGTAACTTAAGCAGGATCCAGCCTCTTGCAGGAAGATCTATGCCACAGAGGCTTGGTTCCAAATAAGCCACCTCCCCTCCACAGCAGCAGGCCACTAGGCCATGAAGTGACTGGTAGTCCTACCAACAAAGATCATTTACCCCATCCTCCTCTTTCTGTTCCTCTGCTATCTCAGCACATGCAATGAAAGACACTTCAGCAGACAGATCCTCTTTGCCATGCCAGATATGAAGCTGGTGGAAACCATTCAGTGAATTGTTATTTTAGAATGAAACCTCCAATTCCTACAGACCAAAGAACAGTTGGTATAAGCATCTGGTTTTGGAAAACAGATCTGAAAAATATATAAAATGTATACTTAGATGCCTGCTTTCCAGTTAACAAATACTAAACTTCAGGTTTTGGATTAGGGTAATTTTTCAATTAGAAATTCAAGGGGGTTGTTAGTAGGCAAGTGGGTGACCATGGAAATGTATTCACCAGTTGTATGTCCTGGGCTTCATCTGAGGTGTTTCCAAGACACTCTTTCCCCCACTATCTAAGATGGGAAACATCTGAGATAATTTCCCATCCCACATGGATTTCACAATTACCCATCCCTGGGAATGCAGAGTGCCTAGTACGTGGGGCCCCACAGACATCTACAGATAAAGGCAAGGCGAGGTAGGAATCCTGGAGACTCACAGACAAATGGGGATTGAAATTACATGCTAATTTTCCCACAGCTAATTAACTACTGGAACAAGTTTAGGGGTTATAGTGCCCAATTGTAATCCAAATTTCCTCTCATTTTGACAGGACTCAGATGCTTTCAGTGAGTTTAGAAATACTTGCCTTACTGTACATAACTAAGGTTACACTACCAAGACATGCACAACCAAGTGCCCTTGCCCCACAGCTGTGTGTTGGATCTCATTAAATAAGAAATTCATCTTGGCAGTTTGTGTGCACAGCCCAGCACATGCTCCAAAGGCTCCTTCAGTGAACCCTGGCTTTACTGAAGTCAATGGCAGAATGGAGCAGGGCCAGGATTTCACTCCACTGCCTGCAAGTTAGACATGTTTTCAGCAGTTACATCTCCACATTGTTTTTTTTTCTCTGCATGTCTAGAACAGAAACTAGGGCACTGGCTTATTGCAACACACAGCAACTTACCCAAAGTGTGACTTGTCCCAGAATGTGAACACCACCACACAGATCAACCCACTTCAAGCGGAGCCTTCTCCCAGATCCACGCATGAGAACGCATCTCATGATATATTTTCAGATTACAGACAATGCAATTCTCTCTCTCTCCACCTTCATCTTATATAAGCATATTTCTTTCCCTCCTCTCTGTGTGCCTCATTCACTCAGCATGGAAACAGAAAATTCAACTGACTCTTTTTCTTTTGCTCAGACCAAGACTCACCAATGGACAAATGCAAACCACTCTACTTGAAGCACTGTAGGATACCTCAGGGGAATTTGCACAGTGAAATTCAGGGCACTTGGAGGGAGTTTTGCTTTGTTTAGGGCAGACAGAACAGAAATAACACATTGCTTCTTGCACTTTTGTAAATCTCAGGCAAAGAGGAAAAGCAGCAAAGGGATCATCAAAATGCCATTTTTGACAGAGAGTGGCAATGGGGACAAGAGGAGAGAAAGTGATCAAGAACATCAATGTCTTGCCTTCAAAGCCTTCTGCACTGGATCATCAAATTAATCAGTTTAATGTTTTTGGTGCAGCTGAGCCAGCAAAGGACCAAACATGGGAAAGTGGCAAGCTGTATTTTATGCACAACTTGAGAAATGCTGACAGCACTGGGAAGGGTGGGGAAGAATAGCAGGTACCAACAGAAAAGGCAACAGCTCACAGCAGAGCTGAGGATGAGGCAAGAAGGATGATGCCAGCTTTGGTTTGACGTGTGCAGCCAGGCCAGGGTGGAGGCTTTAGACTGGACCTGGAGAGAATCATTACAAGGTAGAAAAACATGTGCAGCTGTGTGGGGAAGCTGGCCTCTGCTTCATAGGTTTTAATGTGGGCAACCTTACCGCAGCACATGGGGATTTATGGAGACTGAATATGAAACCCAAGTCTCACTGACAGTCATTTTGTCTCATGTCCGCACAGAACAAAGATTTCATGCTTAACCTCTCTTCTCTCTCCCCACAGGAATCCAGGCAGTTGATCTAATATGAAGATTCACCTGAGAAAGGTACAAAACAGCCTGGGGAAAAGCCTTGATTTCACCAACAGGTTCATTCATAAAGATCACAACACAGCACATAAGGGGACCATTGTTCCTGGAATAAAATCTCCATTTGAGCTCTCTTCTTTAGCCATGATCAATGGGAGGGAATTAAAGTCTCATCCTGGGAAAAAAAAATCCACACCAAAAAACATTAGCTTGCTAGCACTGTGTTGAAAGATCAGGTAATGGAGATGTAAAGCAAGTGTGGGTACCCGCACCATCTCTTGGTGAGCTTGAGAATGCTGGAGGTAAAAGCCCTGGTGAGAAAGGCTCCCCAAACACAGGCACAGCCCTTATTGTATGCCCTGAGAGATAGCCCAGTGCTATGATTTGTAAGAGGTGTTGTCAGTTTCACAGTACTTCCCACAGCTCCTCCCAGTGCAGGGGCATTTACTCCATGTTTGACTGTTCAGCCCCTGCATTTTCTCTTCCGTGGACTCAGAACCAACATAAATAACTCTGAGCTGTTCTGCACTTGCATCCTACCAAGCCCTGAGGTATTCTCTAAGCATGTATCCCCCACCCATCTTCCAGGCACCTTCCCATCTCCAACAGGCATGTCAGCAGAAACCCACAGCTCTCACCACCACTTGCCAAGGGCTCGATTTCAGCCCTCCAAAGCTCAGACTAAACACTCCACAGAGAACCAACACTTATTTCCATCATGGCCATAGCAACACAATGCCCCCCTTTCCTCCTCTCAGTTTCAGTCTGATGTTTTGGAATGCCAATAAGAACAGGACTGTTTAAACTAGGAGTCATAGGTTCCAAAAGCGATGCCTGATGCATCATTGTCAGTCTGTTTGGGCAGACACACTTGCCACAGGCCCACATCTCACGTTGATTTCACTAGTGCAAGCAAACAGGAGATGAGAAGCTATTTGCTGCCCTCTTCCGAGCACACCCAAATTACGTGTCACTGCGGGTAAGGGCTCCAGAATGAGCACAGCCGTCTCCGTGCAAAATGGTATTGCTGTGTCATCAAACACTGTGACAGGGCAGCTTAGAAGGGACCATCAGCTACCGGACATGAGGATGGTAGATCAGAGCTACACAACGCAAAGCGTTGGCACCCCCATAAAGGACATTCCTGGTGTTTTGATTTCAGAACTCTCTGGTGGAACTACAAAGAAATACCTCCTAGCATATTCTCTTTTCAATAGTCACAAACATTTCAGAGCAGCAGCAGGCCATGAGACATATATAGAAATAGGAAGAAAATTACTTGTGGATTTAAGAGGGTGATTTTTTTGGTTGTTTTTGTTTGGTTTGGGGTTTTTTGGACTAAACCCACTTAAATCTTATGCTCTCCAGCAGTGGTCTATCCTTCCAGGGAATTTATAGATCTATGTAGACATACAGTACATATGCACATCCTGTCTTCAGAGCAAACTTTAACACTGCAGCCTGCTACTCTCAAGGCACTTATCCAAGATGACAATACCATGCAGATACCTAAAACCCAGGGCATTTGAAAGAACAAAGAACCAATGTGCCTTCTTCCCCCCTCATAATCTACTGGTCATTTGGGACTTCACCAAGGAAGCGCTGACCTGCTTTTTAGACACCCCAGGTTTGGAGCTCTGCAGGTTGGAGGTTGCAAACATGCTTTGGTGTGGTTTCCCAAGGTTTTTTAATCTGGTGTCTTTCAGAGAAAGGACCTGCTTGGAAGCACCTTGAGCCTTTGGTAATTCAGCAGCCTGTCCAGCTGGCCTAGAAGCCCAATCCTGTTGGACTGGGCATGATACTAGGAAGTTATTATCAAAGCAGCCTAATAGCTTGCATTTATCTTTGCCATATTTCCGTCACTGCTTTCTCTTTGAAAACACTGCACAGCCTTGCACAGTCACTCCCTTCAGTGGGGAAGTCAATTTTCTCTTCAGCAGCAGCACAGCAGATCCTCTGCAGGTCAGTGGAGCAAGTAAGCATCTGTGACGTGCAGCTTTCTGAGCCAGGAGAAGCCAAGACATGCAGGCTCTAGATTTATGGGTTAAACATGCTGCCATGGCGTACAAATCACTCTGCGCTTGGTGTAATTCATTATCACATTGCTATGGCTGGTCACATTCTTCACAGGTGCAAATGATGCCAAAAAGGCTTTTTACCTTTCAAGTGCCAAGACTTAACCACGCAGAGTCATGACCCCTCCTGCCTCCCCAGGGAAGTGAAACCCAAGTCAGCAGTTGTTCTTTGTGGGCACACTGAGTCCTGAAGGGCTTCCAGCACTCCATGGCAGTGCTGACAGGCAGGCAGCTCAGCAGTCACAGGACTGGGGTTGTGCCTGCTCCCAGTCCAGCCTCTCCCAGCAACTGAGCCTGTGTCTGTAGCAGTGTTTGTCAGTGCATTAGCAGCATCCTCTTAACTTAGCTAAAAATCTGTAGGCAAAACCAGGGATTCATTCTGCCACACTAACATGCTTTGCAATAGCACTGGGAAAGCAGAGGGCCTTTTACATTCCTTGCACGTACCAGTAAAGGAAAAAAACTTCAATAACAGGCACAAAATAGCTAAAATAACAGAATAGTTGACCTAAAGACATGAGAGGGAAAGGGTGAAGGGAAGATAGTGGGTTGTGCTTCATTACACATCTGCATCTTGATTGTGAGAAAAGAACACTGGGGGACAAGAAGCCACAAAACAGGCATGCTATTCCTGTGGCAAGGTTATTCCTCAGAGAAAAATAAATAAATACTTACCAATACTTTAAAATTATAGATTTAATAGTAACAGGAGCTTCAAGAAGCATCAGTTTGGGCATCCTGGCAGAGTAGGCTCCCCGGAGAAGCTGTGCCTCCCCTAGAGGACTCCTGGTGACATTGCAGTGGAATAGCAGCATTGGCTACGAAGTCCAGCAAGGTGCAGTCCTCAGAGTTAAAAACAAATCTGGGCTGGAACTCCATTCCCTCAGGTACTACACTGCAACATCCAGGCAGGCTACCTCCACAGGTAGTGTTGGATAAATAGAGACCAGAGACAGAAAAGGGAAGAAAGAGGCCTCCTGGAACAGAGCTGTGAACAATACCTTTGCTCCTGAGGCAGAGTTGTGTCACTTCGCACCAAGCTGGTCCAGGCACATCAGCAAGGTGAACATCTTTTGAGGCCCCACCCTCACGCCCCCCATGCCCTCTCTCGGCACAGTGAGGGGATTCATGTCACACAGAGGGCCTCACCTTCCCACCTCAGCCTCTGCCCCGGTGCCAGGGGAAGTTTCACTGCAGTACTTCACACTTCTGGGGCTGGCACAGATCTTTGGGATGAGCTGAAGCGAAGGGAAGCAACCCGTGGCAGAGGCGCCAGGACCTTCCGTTTCCCTCAGCAGCCCCCGAGCCCGGCCTGCCCAGCGCCTTCCTCCGCCTCCTCCTTTCCTCCCCCTCACAGGCTCCCCGCAGCTTCGCGCCTGAGGGAGCGCGCGGGCTCCAGGTGAGGGCCGCTAGCTCCAGGCGCGAGCGCTGGGGGGGGTGCGGCGCGAGGCAGCGCCGCTTCCCGCCGGTCCGGTCCCTTGCTCCCTGCCCCAGCCCCCGCCCTCCGCCGCCAGCTGAGCGGCCAGGCTCGTGGCCAAGCCCCAGTCGTGTGTAAGCCTGAGGACGACTGGACCCCTCGCACAGTGCTTGCGGACCGAGAGCACCGGGGCCGTTCACCAGCAGCTGTCAGGGCAATCACCCTCCAGGTGTTCCTGTAGCAGGAGCTACCCTTCCCCTCCAGCCCCCATCACACTAAAATAAGCAGCAGCTTCATAGAGCTAGAAGGGAATAGCCCACTGTGGAGCGCGGCAGCTCAACGCTGTAGTGCACCTCTGTTAACAGCCTTCATTATTTGCTCTGCTTGGCACAAAGTTGATTGTGAGGGGGCACAGGAACATGCATGATACCAAATGGAGAGCAGGAAACCAAGTCACTTACATCATCATGCATCATTATTTTATTTCAATTTTGCTTCATTCCAAAAATAATTAAGGGACGTCATAACCTGCTGTGGGCACATCAGTGGGTGTTGCATGGTGAAGCTCCAAAGAGAACCAGCTCTCTTGTGCCAGGTGCTGCACAAGCAGTCAGAAAGAGCCTCTGGTCTACACAACTCTTGGCTTCAGGTTGAACTTCTCATAATGGTTTAGGGTCCCACTATGACTGAGTATGTGTCGAAGTCAGTATTAAACTACAAGCAGATTTAAAGGAAGAAAAATAGGGTGAAGTGGGTAAGGTTTTGAACATCCATTTCCTTCCCCCCAAACACTGGGAAAGACACACTGGGCAAGGAGAAGCACTCAAAGTTACTAAGGCAATCTGTGGCGGCACTAAGGAAACTATTTCTCCACTGTTCTAGGCTAGTACCTTAAGTGTTCACTGTCTGCCTCTATCCTCACCTGACCCAACACAAGCAGAAGCATCATAGAAAGTATGACAGGAATACTCTTCACATAGAAGGGCCTAAGGACTGCAGGCCCCTAATGAGCTTATGAGCAGTTTGAGTCATTTCTGGTTGGTGCAGTTCATGATTTCCTTATTCTACCAAACTAGAACCTCTCCCAGCTCTGCAAAGCAATCAAGATCACGCTACAGAATTCAAAGCACTAAAAAAACCACAAGATCAAGTCTTTGGAAAGACAGCAAATGTTTGATTAGCTCAAGTCCTGTTTCAGACTGCAGTCAGATTTGATGCGGCACTGAACTGGCCCCTCTGAATATCACAAGCCACATGACCTCAGCACAGAATGACCCAAGAGGAAGAAGGGCCTTCAGTCTTGTGATGTTAATCACTGTTGTAGGGACTTCTTGAAGAAGATACCCAGGTATCTACATGCTGGTGTAGATCCTAGGTGGTGCTCCGGGCTTCAGCTGTCATTCTCCGAAATTTCTGCAGATAGACAATGATGAAGATCACCAAGATACCTTGGAGGAAAAGGAGAATGAAGAGGCAGAGCTGAGAGAGGAGAGCCAGGCTGCAGTACCAGTACTGGCATGTGGAGATGATCTCATCTTCTGTCAGATAGGCAATGACCCGATCCTGAAGGTGAGCTGGGGACGTACATCTCACATCCCTGTATAAGGTCCGGTTCTGCTGCCACTGGAGCCAGGAATGCAAGTAGAGGATGTCACAGTTGCACTCCCAAGGGTTGCCCTGCAAATAGACTATTTGGAGACTCCTTAGGTTGTCAAAGAGCCCATTGGGAATAGAGGTGAGCTTGTTGTAACCAAGGTGGATAACTTCAGCTGAAGGACGGAAAGCAACTGGTAGTTTTGCTACAGTGAGGTCTTTTGATGTGCAGTCAATAATGTTGGTGGCACACTTACATGGCACAGGGCATGTGGGTATCACAAGTGGGAGGAAGCCAAGGAGGGACAAGAAGAGAATTTCACCATTCATCTTCACTTGTAAATGCTCCCCTGGTGAGGCTGGGTAAGTAGACACCACACGCACTCTAGGACAGACACCACAGCCCAGGTCTTTCGTTGCTTTGTTCTGAAGATGAGTTTCTAAAGCTGGGTAACTTGGCTGTCCTTCACAGGAGATGGGAGAACTCTGGAAAGAACAGAGTTAAAAGAGGTGTGTACAAACAGGGACTCATTACAGGAGAGAGAATGTTCCAGGTCTTCCAACCATGTATTTGAGGTGGGATATGAACAGATGGCTACTGGGAGGCTTAGCTGCAGCCATCAAATCCATTTTCACCAGTCCTCAGAAGTGTACAGGAGCTGCCTGTATTTTCAATATTACTGAGGGCACTTTACTAGGCTAGCCAAGAAAATTTGTGTCAAGGAATCAAAAATTAGAACATGAAACTGCTCATGCCTTATCATAGCTCTGAATTGCATTCATGAGCAAAGCTTTGTTCATGCAAACTACACGAGGAGATTCAGAAATAAAGGTACTGTTACCACAAATGAAAAGCAGCATTTTCAGTTTTGAAAAGAAGTGACAAACAGTGCTTGGCCAGTGAAGAGGGTGCTGACCACTGAGGTTAGACATCAGAAGAGTTTTTCATGCTGGATATTGCTCCAGCAGGTGAATAATCTCCTTCTGGAGCTGTGACCATGCCAGGAGACATGGGTCAACGGACTCTCTTTGTCCTGCAGTCTCATGCCACCACTGAGCACGAGCTGCTGTAACTTCTCTAGGAGAACAACTACATACACCTGCCACAGTGCTTTCCTGTGCAATGTTAACCAAATGAAAAGAAAAAAACAAAGAGCAGAAGGCAGCTTTATTAACTTACCAGAGTAGTCCAGTCCTTGCTTTCTTGCTGGCTTTACAACACAAGAGGAAGGTCTCAAGGCAGTTCAGCCACTGCAAGAGTGTTTGCAGCTGCATAGCTGAGCTCCTGGATAATCCTCTTGCAGCTGGCTGGCAAGATAAGGGTCAGCCTCATCCCAGGGACACCTCCCACATGAGGCCTTCTGCAAGTTTGCTGCATGTCACCGGAAGCTGAGGCTTCACTGAGCAAGTCTTCCAAGAAATGGGAGCTGGCACTGCTCACAGAACATGTTTGCTGGGAGAGATGCTGACAGCACTGATAACTGTGATTCTGGGCCCACATGCTCAGCCCAATAGAAACATTTCAAAGCCTCAACTGCAAAGTAGTAACTCAAAATGCATTTCAACCTGGAAGGTGATGTGACTGGTTTGTACCACACTCCCTGAGCACTGTGGCCTTTGGTTTCCCATCTCATCAGGAAGACTGTATTTGGCAGAGTGGTGAAACTTAGCCCTTTGCAGTGTGCTGACCCTGAGGTTTCCCTCATAGCAGTAACACAAATCTACTCTTAATTATCAGCGGAAGATCTGCTGAAAGAAATGGACTTCCAGTGACCACACTGGTGTCAATAATCAAGCCGAGAGGAAAAACCCTCCTGGCACTTGCATCCTCTCATTATTGTTAAAATGGAACTCTTGGTGTTTCGTGGTCTACATCAAAGTAATACCTTCACAGGAAGGACAACAGATTGGGAAGAAGATTGCTCCAAAGGACTGCTCTTTTGATAGCCAAGCGAGCTGGCAGCTCTCGACAAGTGCAGCTTGCAGTTACTGAAAAAGATTGACCACATCTTTTATTTGGAAGTTACATTAAACAAATACTTGAACAGGTTAAGTCCAAGGGTCACAACTACATTTAGGCAGAATCTTGTCTTCTCAAGGCCACTGTACCTCCACAGACATTTTTTTGCCATCAGCCTGACCCTAGGCATTGGTAGCGCTCCTTAGAGTAAGGCCACCACAACTGCAACTATTGACCCATGGGGCCAAACTCTCCATTACCTTGTACAGAGCAAAACCAATGAATGTCCTGAATGTGCTTATGTCAAGATAATCTAGGGTATAAACAACAGCAGAATTTGGCCTTAACCAAAGGAAAAAAATCTCTCATGCTCTAAATAAGGCAATTAAGATTTACTTTACTAGAAAGCTGGAACAGATCATTCCATTTGTTTCACTGGAGCAGGCAGGCAGCTTGACTACCACATGGTAAATTTGCTCAGCAAACTTACTCATCTCATGCACTTGGTGCCACCTTTATCCACAAGCAGGTGGTCAGGCCAGGTGTGGCATGGAGCTGAATCTAGAGTCAGACCCCTTGTAGCTCTGCATGCAGCACAGACTCAGCAGTGCTCCTTTGGCTATGTACAAAATGGATTTCCTGGGACTGGATCCTGCTCAGCTGCCCATACCTGACTTAGACACTGCTCCTAAGGGAAGCTTAAAGACAGAAGAATTTCAAGATCATCTTGTCTAGATTCTGATGTAAACAGGCCAGAAATCCCATGCAGGAGGCCCTGCCTGGAGCCTGGACCCATGGAATCAGATAAAAGGAGAAACAGGGTCAGTTTCACTCTCTTCTGCTCAATGTATCATCAATGCTGCCTGAGGGGACTGGAAATTAAACAGAAAGAGGTTGGGGTTTTGCATGTATTTATTTCACTGATCAATTCAGGTAGTAAACATTAATAATAATAACAATAATCATTTAATAAAATGGATATGTTTTAAAAGGTTTCATTTTTCTCTGTTCACAATGACAAAATGTTCAAACAGAAATTTACCCCCCAAAAATATATATATTATAATGACCCAACAGATGGACAGGAAACAGCCTAGGAAAGGAACAGGGGGTGAGGAAGTTGCATGGCAGGAGCAAGCCAGCGTTAAAGCACAGTGGAGTTGGTGAGGAGGAGCAGGGAACACCATTGCAGAGCATGAAGAGTGGGACCCTTCCTTCTTTGGGGGGGGAGGCATGCAGGAGGCAGCAGGACTGCACAGGCAGGACCAGCACAGCAGCAGCACAGGAGTTCATGCCATGGCTCCCTCCCCAGACAGGCACAGGGTCCAAGATGTACTGACAGCCCCAGCTGCAGCCTGGGATAGCTCTGTGGAGTAGGACACCATCCCTGCAGCGATGCATTCAGCAGGGCAAAGCTTGGCAGATGCATGGGAATGTGCCTGGGAGTGTAGGGGTCGCATATAAGGCTGAGGAGGGTTGCATGAGGGGTGGTGTTAAATTACTTTCCCATCCATACTTCTCACTGCCAGAGCCACATGGCCAAGCTACATTTGTTCTGGAGTCTCTTCTCTGCTCACTGTGCAGCTCCAGGCAGCAGTACCACACCCCTCCTTCCACAAACAGATGCCATCTCCCAGACCAGAGTTTGAATCCCTGGTGCTCCCCAAAGTCAGTCTCTAATCTCGGTCCAGGCAGCCCCCAAACTCTGGACAGGGAAACTCCTACATGGATTTCAGCAGTACCACTCCCCATCTGCAGAAGCCATCTCTGGTACTCACTGCTGTGCATTTTTTACTAAGTGCAACTGGAATCATCTTTGCCAGCTGGCTCAGCTTTCTGCAGAGGACAGACTTGTGACTATGGATGTAGAAGCCATGTGCACTAAGCTGATGGATATTTCCTCACCCAGAGGTACAGGGGAAGTTCACCCTCAGCAATCCTGCCTGCTCTCACCAGCACATGGCACTTCCACAACCAGCCCAAGATAAAAGCTGTCAGCTCTTCCATATCCATGCTAAAAGGTAAAAGTCTCCTTTACTTCTAGGAATGAATTGGTTTGAAAGAGGAATAGCTCCAGCTGGACAGGGCTCATGTGCAACAGAACATCCTCCTCACAGACAGGACCGGGGTGAGAAAAAAGTAGACAGGTACTGTAGAGTGTTTCCCCTTGCACTAGCAGAGATAAAGCTGAGAACTCATCAGTCCTCCTGCTACAAACAGCAGCAAGCCAGCTCCAGCAAACCTGCAGGAAGCTCCTGTGTCAGGCTAGCCCACTGCTCAGGTAAGCACATCACACTGAGAAAGGCTGCATGTCCTCCTTAAGCACCTTGGTCCTGCACATTAGTGAAGACAAGCAGAATCCTTCCCCTTTCCTAGGCTGGCAATGCCACTGTCACTGATGAGCCTAATATAGGGAAGAATGGAAGAAAAAAAATCCACCATTGTTGGCCACTGCTCTTGCCCACCTTGCACCTTTCTGCCAAGGGGCTTCCACTCTCACTTTATCCTACCACACTGCACCAGGGTCTCTTCTATGCCTCTACAGCCCATGTTATGGCTAAGCAGAAGATCCATACAGTGAATAACTGGAACCAGCCAACCTACTCACCACTTGGACAAGCCCTGATCAGGACTCTCAAGCCCCATGGGGGAATCAGACCTAGTAACAGAATTTAGGGCCTGGTTATTCCTGGCCAACAATGTGCTTCCTACCCAGGGAGATCTAGTGGGGAAAGCCAGAGATGGAGGAGCAGATACAAAAGGAGAAAGGGAACAGAGGAACTGGGCCAGGAAACACAGGAGCAGAACTCCCTGGAGCTGGAGGGAAGAGCCAGGTGTCCTTCCTTCCAAAAGCCCCAACTTCCTGTGAGCATGGCAGTGTTGCTGGTGAGGCCTGCCCTGCCAGGCACATCACACTGCAGGGCTCTGCTCTGGCTGAAGTTAAAAATACTACAGGAAGTAAGAACAGGACAGAAACTGCTGCCCAAAGAGCGCTCTTATCTCTGCTCAGCAGACCTACCAGTCTTCCCAGCACAGAGACAGGAAAAGCATCAGACTGGGGGGGGGAGAAAGGCTGAATCCCAGGGAAAGGGGCAGGGGAACAAGTGCCAAGTGTGCTGGGCTGAGCTCGGTCCTGCCACACTCACCCAACACCTGCCTGGAAAGGTGCCTTGCAGATCTCCTGTACTAGCCTACAAAAACTGTCCCTTTCCCCAGGAGAAGCTCAGCACAAGCAATGCACTTATGGGACCACAAAGCCTGGGGGTAGGGCACAGCTCTGCATTTGGGGTTGTATTTCAGCCCTGGGCTTTATTCTTCACTCTGGCTATGATGGTGCCTTTCAGAGCAGACACTGGTGACACACTGCAGCTGGATGACCAGAGCTAAAACACAAGATATCTTCACCCAGATATTGCAGGGCCCTGGGGTTCCTCTACCAACACCTCCAGCATGCCATGGGAGGAAACCACAGCTGGGAAGGTGGTCACTCCTGTCATCGCCTCCTTGCAGGCAACAGTCAACAACTCATCCTCTCTGCCAGAAAGACATAACTGAGAGCAGTAGAAGATGTTTTCTTCTAACCAGCCTCAAGAGACTCAGTCCCTTGATGCTCAGTGCAAAGATCCTGGAGTTTCTTGATAGGAAAACCAAAACCAACCAATTAAACAAAATAAAACCCAGAATAACCTGGGCAGGAAACCAGGCAACCATCAGGACCCCTGAGCAGGTCAGTGCACAGAGGAACCCCCAGCCCCAAGTGTCTGGGCCAGAACTGGCCCCAGGCTGAGAAGCCCAAGTTGGTCAAACTCACAGGAGGGTACAGCTGCCTTTACAGTGCTCATGCTGGCCCCAGACAGGGGGAACAGGGAGGGAGGCACAGCACCTCCTCTGGGAGTAAACATTGACGTGCATTGACACAGATAGTCTTCAAGTTTGTACACCAGAGAAACCAGGACTTTAAATACCAGAGCATTCCCAAACAACAGATTAGTACATGGGAAAGAGAGCTTTTTCTTTTCTTTTTCCTTTAGGATGCCTTAGAGACTTCCCAAGCTATCTTCTTTAAAAAAAAAAACAAAAACAAAAAAAAAGAGATAAAAGAAAGGAGAGAATAATTATTAAAAAAGAAATACACATCAGTAAACTGTTAAGTGAACAGCCTCCTCCACAATCCAGCTGACCACAAAGCCAGCGCTGCTAATAAATTAGAGGGTGCGGGTGCAGCTCTTGCCCACGAGTCTCTATACAACCAGAAACCTTTTCTAAACGTCCACAACTCTTGCCAGGCCTCAGATGGTCACTGGGGAATTCCCTCTGTCCTCTGAGGACCTGCCTCTCACTGATCCTGCATCTGCTGCTGCATCTTCTGCAGCATCTCTTGCATCCGCCGTAACTACGTGAGACAAAGAGAGAGAAGCAGTAGTCAAAAAGGGATCTGCTGTGGCTTGGAGCTGGCGATCTGCACTGGAGACAGTCCCTTGGAGCTAACAAAGGGATCTCCTAGGAGTATTGACTCCTGCCTGAGCACAGAGACATCTGTATCTAGGGTGGAATGGAGCTGTGTTTCCCTGACAGAAGCAGCCCCAAGCTTTCACACCCAGTCCTCCACATCACGAGCCCATAATGGTGGGAGGCAAGAGTGGGAAGCCTCAGGACTGCCTCTACAGGGCAATCCTGAAGAAACTCCAGCCCCAACAACAAGGAGACCCAGGCAGAAATGTGTCTCACCTCTTCATCCTTCATTTTGATCAGCTTCTCTGTCTCAGTGTCTGGTGTTGGGAGAGGCAGGATAGGGATAGGGCTTTCTATCCTGTTGTCCTGAGTCAGCTTGCTAGAAAGAAGGAGCACAGAAGCGCAGTCAGTCATGGTTCGGGCTGGCTGGCATTGGTGGCACTCAGACTAGAATGAGGTCAGGTCACAGAAGTTTTCAAAACAGAAGCTTTCAGGTAGCTAACAGAAAATCCAAAGCAAGCTTACACTGAAGGGGTGGCAGTGGCCAAAGATGCCTGGGCTGAAACTGGGAATTCAAGATGTCACTTGCAGGCATTCACCACTTGGAGTCACCGTTGACTTCTTATTGAGTCAATTCTAGTCCTGGATCTTGGGATCTCTTCCCAAAACCTCTCTCTAGAGGACCCTTATCCTGCTGCTAGGAATGGCCACACTCTGGTTTTATGAGACTTGTTCACTGGCAAGGAACTAGCCATGGCATGAGAAACAGTACCAAACACAAGCTTTTCTTAAACTGAGCAGTTGCTTTTTCATTGTGCTCCTCTTTAAATAGCTGCACAGCCTACCTAGCTAGCAGCTGTGACACTTCTCACAGATCTCTAGCATTTAACATAGTTATTTTGGGAGTCGCTGTTCTCACAGTTGAAAGAGGCAGGCTTGTCTGCCATGCAAAAATACTGAGATGCACTCTGTGTATGAACAGCATGCGCTAACCTGCACGTCTGCATGCGTGCAAGGCTGCTCCTTGCTGCAGCACAGCCATTTCTGCTCTGCAACGTGGCAGTACAGAGCTATCCTGCCAGTTCAGGCAGGAAGTGAAGGGGATGGTTTAAAACAGATGAACCAAGACCCAGTTAAAACTAAAATTTGTGACCAGTATTTCAGTCATGGAAAGCAGACAGGAAAAAAGAATTTTTGAATGAGAAGTCTGTGTGTACACTGTCTTCTGTTTTCTGATCACTGTGACTAAAACCACAGAGAATCAAATGCAACAGCAAGACAATGCAGAGAAATCTTTGGAGACGCGTTAAGAGTCTGGCTGATTGCCTGGGCTCTGTTGTCTGAGAAACAGCCCAAGGGTCATGCTGACATCTGGACAGAACTTCAGAATGCACACAGCTATTACCCATCCAAGAGATAGTTTATCCCTTGTTTTATTAGGCTGGATGTATTTCACCAAGTCCTAGGAACACCTCTTCAAAAGAATATCCTGGCCTATTTCCCAAGATCTGCACGGAGAATCCCCAGCCAGGCAGCATCTCCACCACAGGTTCAGGCCACATGCTTTGGATTTGCTATACTTCCTGGTGCCATTCCCTAAGCTGCAGCCCAGCACGTCCCCAGCAGACCCACAGCCTGATGAGCTGCTCCAGAGACTGACATCCCTGCCCTGGTTGAGGACTCACCTGGTCATTTGCTGGATGCACTGAGCTCGGTAGTTCTCGTAGTGGACATCACAAGTGACGTCCTTCAGGTCGTGCATGTGTGTCCGGATCAGCATGTTCCGCAGCTTCACGAAGTCGCAGTGTGCCTGGTTCTCCACTGCAGAGCCACAGCAGAGTGCTTGCATGTCACACCTCACCAGCCCTCCCACCACGCACACTGGACTAAAACTCTCCCACCCAGGACTCCTTTCCTTATCCTCCCTCCACTCTTCCCCATTACTGCTCAGGCCTCTCCCCCTGGCCCTGGCACAGGTGCAGGAGGGTTTATGATTCAGTGTGGCTGAGGGCAATGGTTTCTTCCTAGGAAATAGACTGGCAATGCCCAGCCTCCCCTCTTAAGAAGCCCCAATCCAAGTGCATTCTTCCATTCACACTAGAGCCTCTCTTCAGCCTGCCATGGCTTCAGAGGCTGGCTGACTGTTATGCCCCCAGTACAGACCTCCTGAGCCACTCCCAGTGCCTCTGTCTCTATCCTACCTTGTACCCTGCCATGTGCCAGAGGTGGTAGAGTCAGTCACAGCTGTGCAGAGGTAAGCTCTCTCCTCTCAACCCTCCCTACTCGTCCTTTCCCCATGGCTGCCTGCCTCTTGCTCCCAGTGCCAGCTCCCAGCACCACACTTACCCTCTACAATGCCCCAGGGGTAGAGCCGTCCCCGGACCCGCTGGCCCTTCGCCTCCACCACAGTGTTACTGCCAATGACTGCAAAGGGAGCACTCTCCTGCAATGAGAAGCATTGCTAGGCCCAGCTCAGCCTGGGGCTGCACACAGAACCCTCCTCCAAAGGCCAAGCTCAGGCAGAGTAGAACAGGAAGGTGCTGGTAGGATAGGCACAGGGACATCCACACATGCCACAGCACAGGACACCACAATGCAGTTGCAGAGAAAAGCCTAAGGCACTGGGATCTGCTGGCAGCCTGATTCCCAGCCTGACCTTCTCAGCCATCCTGAGGGAAACTATCTCTGTAGGTGCCTGCATCCCTTCTCTGAGGGAAAACTCTACAAAGAAGCTAGAGCAGAGAGGCTGGAACACTAAGTTTATTCTATGTTTTATTCTATGTTTATTCTATGGTTTATTCTATGTATTCTAAGCAAGTGGGACAATGTTCACCAAGATCTTGCCCAGGCAGGGATGTACAGGCTGTGCTCCCTGCTGCTCAGAAGGAATAAAAGCCCAATGCAGCTCTCTGACAGAAGAAAGAAGGCCATACTGCATGCACACACAGGGCTGGCTCAGCCTGGGAGAGGGTGAGGCCTGGGTTGCTGGAGCCTCTGGACAGGCCTATGTGACCACGTTGTCTTCCCCTGTGCAACTCATGCCACAGTGGTGCCTCATAACTCATGAATGTCTTGTCCTTGCTGATGGCATTGCTCAGAAATAAGTGCTGAAAAATGCTGCACAACCCAGCCCTCATCTTAAACATACAGGCTGAGGTACACCAAGGGAAAACTGACAGTGCCTAGAGGGAGAGTGTAAGCGTCATGTCCTCATGCTACACTTGACTTCATGGCACCAACAAGGACATCAGCTCTTTCTCCTGGCCATCTACCACATGAGCCAATTCAGGCAGGCCTTTGGCACACAGAGGGCAGCTCTGGCTTCTTCTGCAGCAGCTTGCTGAGCAGGTTGCTTACCTTCAGCTCTCTGTCTTGCTGCTTGAACTCCTCATCTTCATCAGAATCGCACTCGGGAAACTGGTACACTTTAATGCCAAATTTGTCAATCTCTTCCCGGATCTGAGTCCATGCAAGACAAAACCAAAAGGACACAACACTGAAAAACACAGAAGCTGGGTTTATTCCCTGTGTGTGTCACCCTAGGATCACAGAATTGCTGTAGCCTACACATGGTAAAAGGATTTGCAGTTTCTTCTAGAGCTGGCCTCTCTGAAGGTACCACTTCCCTCCTCACAGCACAGAACTGCTGCAATTAGATTTGCAGGTACTGCCTATGTGTATACATAGAAATACATACACATTCTATCTATCTCTACCCTCCCTCTCCCTCCCCTCCCTCCTCAGCTCATCCCTGCCACCACTGCAGAGAATTTGTATCTCACCCTCTCTTTTAGCTTCCGGATCTCTGAGGGAATCAGGCAGTCAGCTTTGGCAATCAGGGGCACAATGTTGACCTTTTCATGCAGAGCCTTCATGAACTCCACATCCACAGGCCTCAGCCTGCAGCAAGAATGAGGAAGGACACCATTAGCAAGGATTCACTGGGCAGTTCTCCCTCCAACCCCTTCCCAGCACAACGGGAAAAGGACAGCAATGTCACAAGAGCCTGGGGCAGCAGTGGGACAGTCCTCAGCTAGAGCAGTATCTTCAGAAAAGCTATCTTGGATTTTAGATGCTGAATGGCTCAGACAAAGGCTGGGTATTTGTTCCCTTACAGGTCAAATACTGCCCAAGCCACAGCTCAGGGTCTCCCTCCAGCTGTCCTCTGCTGCAAGGCAGCCAACATGGCCCCTCCAGCTGCTCAGGCTGGCACACAAGTCAGCAAGGGCCAGGCACTGAGGGCAGCTTCAAATTCCCTTTCCTACCCATCACTCAGATTTAGCTAGGTAGGAAGACACAAATCTGTGTGGCATTATTTCCCTGGTTCCCCAGTAGGCTGTAAGACCTGAGGGATATCACTCTGTACAACCACAGCAAGGGGCAGGGAGGTGGGGTGACACCCAGCTGAGGAACAACATCTAGACAGCTCTTCTCCCGTGTTAGCAGTCCTGCCAATGTGGAAGCCCCTGTGGGGCAATCCTAGGGACTAAGTCCCACCCTGGCCATGGAGTGGGGGCTCTCACCCATGCCCAAAGGGGGAGATGAAGTAGAGGCAGCAATGCACTCGGTTGTCCTGGATGTTCTTCCGGTTCAGGCCGCTCTCATCACGGAAATACTGCTCAAACTGCTGGTCAATGTAGTCAGTGATGGGCTTCCAGCTGGGAAAACAAAATCAGGTGTTTAACAGGACAGTGTCTCCAAGGGGCTATGAGAAGGCATCATCCTCTTCCTACTACCAGACCCCCTTCTGGTGAAGCACCCACAGAAAACAAGACATGACCATGGATTAGGAGGAAGGCAGCGGTGGCTTGCTCACCACTCAGTGTTGTTAACAGCATCTCCAAAGCCTGGTGTGTCCACAATGGTCAGCTTCAGCTTGACTCCCTTCTCCTCGATGTCCACTGTGTGCTTGACGATCTCCACGGTCTGGTTGATTCTCTCTTTGACAGGAATATGTGAGTTAAAGCAGGCAGTACCACTGGAGATGCCCTCTCACACCCATGACAAGCCAGCTCCCTCCTTATCACTGAGCACAGGGAGTAACATGGCTTTCAAAAACCTCTGCTCATCCTCCAAGGGAGTGGTACTATGGGAGGCCAGCAGCAGGCAGACTCAGAATACAGACCTCTGAAGTACTTGGAGCCCAGCTGTTCTGAGCATTTTGCCCACCTGGGACAAAATCACTTGGGAAAGGAAATCCCTGTCAGACTCCAGCACCCAAAAACAAAAGTCAAAGCTCAACACCTCAACCAAAGGGCTAGCACTGCTCTGTAGCCTCATCTTCCCTCCACAGCACAGAGAAGTCCTACAGCCAAACCCTTTTTGCACAAATACTAACTAGTGCCTCTGCAGAGGGCAGAGCACCAAACAACAGTGCTGGGATCTAGCAAGCCTGTAGCTGCCACTGAAGCAAGGAACCAAAGCACTAGAGCTTAGCACAGTCTAGACCTGCAGACACAAGAACCGTTCACCCTGCTTCGTCCCCAACTTACCCTCTGCATTGAGGAGCTTTCTGTCCTTGTAGAGGTCTGTCAGGAACAGGCTATTCACCAGCGTGGATTTGCCCAGACCCGACTCTCCTAATTGGCAGAGTGCAAAGGGGAGGAGGGAAAAGCACATAACAAGACCCACTAATTGACTTACAAATGAAACTGAACAAGGCTTTGAATCCTGAGCCAGAGGAAGCGAGAGAGACGAGCTGTCAGAAGCTGTTTATTGGTACTGCATTTTTCCAGCAGTGGGAGGACTTCTGCTGCAAGATGTCTCAGTCCTTGTAGAAATGTGATCTCTCGGCTCCTCTGTGCTCTCTCTCCTTCCTTTCCCTCGGCCCCTGCCAGGCCCTGCCTTCACCACCCAGACCAGCCACTCTGTTGGAGAAGCATGCTGGACTGGGT
Organism: Dryobates pubescens; assembly: GCF_014839835.1. NCBI lineage: Eukaryota > Metazoa > Chordata > Aves > Piciformes > Picidae > Dryobates > Dryobates pubescens. The sequence continues at coordinate 14,067,516 of NC_071636.1, forward strand.
TAGGAGTGCTCAGGAGGGGTCCACTCCTCCTGGGGGAACTCTCAGATGACAACATAGGCTGGGGAGCAAAGCAAGGTCTGAGACAAGGACCAGAAGAGAGAGAGGGAAGGATCCAGCCACTAAGGGAAAACCATGTGCCCCCCATATGGCCCAACACCCTCCATCCATGGGCAGTCTCACCTGCAACCATCAGGGTGAAGTCGAAACCCTTCTTCACTGATTTCCGGTGGACCTGGTTGGGCAGAGTGGCAAAGCCCACGTACTGCTTCTCATGGTCCTGCAGGGCAGAGGTGAATGGGAGCAGGTCAAGGTGTGGCACCCCTGTTCCTCAAGCCTCACACAGCATCAGGCAACTGGACTCAAAAAGCCCAAGGCAGAACCAGGGGCTGGAGGAGAGGCTGGTCCCTATCCTGGCAATGGTGTGGGGCAGGGCACACATCTCCTCTAGGCTCAAGAACTTCTGCCCTTCCTGCAGGTGGACACCAAGGGCTACCTCCTGCCAGGCACAGCCCTGCTCAGCTGCTCTCAGCAGCCAACAAGGCCCAGCAGAGAGAGCAGAAAAGCAGAGGTACATCCTGCTGTTCCCACCAGAAAGTACATCTGGCCTGCTACTGACACACAACCTCCCTAACTCTGTTTCTCCTGCATGGTTGCAGGCTCCCTTCACAAGCAGGGTCACCAAATGCCACTTCTCCCCAGGTCTTTCAGAGTAATTTCTGAATCCCTCCCTCCAGAGCTGTGTGTGACAGACAGAAAGCTCTCTGTCACTAGCACTCCAGGGTTTGTGCGGTCCTGAGCCATGACTAGAGGAAGGTGCAGTGGCTTGGCTCCTGCTTGACCTAAGTGGGGATTATTTCTTGCTGTGTCACAGCCACTCCTGGCTGAGTAAGAGGAAATCCTGAGTAATCTCTCAGTGTTATTTCTGAAGAGCCAGAAGTTCAAGGAGCATGGCTAGTGGGAAGATGCTGAAGTATTGATAACAGGCGAGATTCTTTGGGTGATGGCATTACCCTACTGGAGTGTTAGCTACTGCCTAACCACCCCCTAGACACAGCCTCCTGTCACTCAGTGCTCTCTTGCAGCACCAAAGCCACAGCCACCCCACAAGTGTGGCACATGCTCTGTACAAGTACACACAGTGCACTCAAAGAGCAACATGACCAGCGGTGGGTTTCAGGAGCACGTGGTGTGCATGCCACAGCCAACCATGCACCAGCACTGTCTCCCAGGGGCACACACCCTGGGCATCCTGAAAGGTGCCCATGGCTCACCTGTAGGCTTCACTGACCTGCTCCAGCTGCTGCCCTCAGGATGGGCTCAACACAGGCCAGTGCTCACAGCTCAGGCACCATCCAGCCTGGCCACTCCATCCACCTTCCACTGAGCACCTCTGGTCTTTCACAGCCTACAGCTCTGCAGCAGTACATTCCCCTTCCCAGGGCCACTGCAGAGACTTTGGCAAACACTTCCTTTCTCACACACTTTCCAAGCTAGACCCGAGGGGAAGCAGTCATTCACAAATGCCTGAGCCAGAGACATCCACTCCACTTTTCAGCATCAGTGAAAATAAGCATCCCCTGGGATTCACACCACAGGCAAAGCCATGGAGATAGGAGCTCCTCAAAACCAACCCTATCTCCCACCTGGCCTTGGAAGCCTTCAAGCATACAACTGTCCTCACCCTGCAGCTCTCTGGTGCTGGTTCTCCAGACACAGCAGGGAAGACCTCTGTTTCTAAATTGAACTGTCTCCATTCCTGGAACATGCACACAAAAGAAACACAAATCACAATCTAATATGTTTAGCTTAGGGCAGTGCTGACTCACACCTATTTCCACACTGCAAGTGGGCAACACAGCTCCTGAGCAGCCCTCTGCGGCCTCTGGCTGCCTGTTCACATGTGAACACTCTCAGGCATGTACAGCCATGCAAACTGCAAAGTCCTGGTGGGCACATACAGCAGGGAAAGCACAGAGTTTCCTCCTTCCCATTTACAGTTGATCTGAAGCTGCCCACTCAGATGGGGCTGACACAGCTGATGGCCATTGTGGGCCAATAACTCTGCTACCTTCCAGAAATCCAAGTTTGGTTTGGGTCTCAAACTCAGTCACTTTAGCCCTAACAGAGTCATCATGAGGTTTGGTCTCCCTCACCTCACCCCATTGCTGTTTCACCCACCCCACAGTCCAGAAGGGCAGGAAGGAACAGAACAAATTGAGAGAAGGAAGGAGTATTAGAGAGCACTCGAATTACTCCGCCGGGAGCTCTAATGGCTGAGGTGAAAGGCAGAGGCAGCCCAAAGCAGCAGTGCAGCAGGCAGTGAAGAGACATCACGGTGAAAAGTGATGGCAGCTCTGTCATACAGCAAAGCAGCACCTGCCTAGGGGACGCTGCCAACTGCCACCCAAAATGCTCAGTAAAGGGTAAACACGAGGTGTGCAAAGCAGGGTGAGATCAAGAAAAGAAGTAAAAAGGCCCCACCCAGGCAGTGTCTTTCAGTACCAGGGCTACCTCCTAGCTGCTTATGAACACAAAGCCAGCACCTCCCAGGCCAAGCACCAGTGCTCAGCAAGTGCCACAAACATACACCTGCCCTTCCCCTTCTGCTTCTCCTACAGCCAAGCTTTGGGTTGGAGCAGGAAGAGACCTGCCCCAATCTTTACCAGCCTTTGGAAAGAAAACAATCACCTGCTCTCTCCAGTGACTTGGCGTGTGAAATAGCCCTGGTAACGTGCTAGTAAAGCCCCAGCTGAGGCTTGGGGTGTGTTTCTCCTATCTCCTTTGGGTTGTAACCTGGATGACTAAGGGCTGACAACAGAGACACTGAGCTGAGCTCTGGTGCAATTCCACTTACTTCAGCCAAGCATAACTGGCTGAACCTGATCTCTTGTTTCTGTTCAGCCCAACCAAGGAAGCCTAGATTTACTGTGCCTCTGGTTACCTCCCCACAGCTCAGGGGAATCACCACATTTGGAATGAGTAAATCCTGGCTGGTGCAGGATGCTGCTCTTCACCCATGGCTTGTGGTTAATTTCCCTTGCAGTGAGGAAGGTCAGAGCTGAGCATAATACCAAGAGAAGAGCTTCCCTTGCAGTGGCAGGCAGCCAGAGTCATAAGGGGAAATGCCCTGGTCCCAGTCATGCCCCGCTCTGACCAGCCATGATGTACTACAGAGCCCTGCCAGGAGCAGCATGTCACTCAAAGGTGAAGGCTAGAGATGTAGGGGAAATTGTGGGGAGGATTCTCTTTCTTCTAACAGCCTTCTCTCAGGAACAATGGTGTGGTCCCTGCACCACAGCCAACCTAGACCCACAGTTCCACATCTTGGCTTTGAGACATCCAATATACACTTCCATCCCACCCACATTTGGGCACTGCAACAGCCATGTGCCACTATCTCTGCTAGTGTGACAACAGCAACATGGGACCTAAGGAGCCCAAGTAGGCTCCCAAGCACAGTGTCTGCCTTGCTCATTTCCACTAGGACCCAACAGAGATGCTATCTGCAGACCAAATATATATGGGATACGAAACGCTGAAGAGAGAACACAGGGCTGAGAGGGCTACTGAAGGAGACAGCTAAAATCCATGAATTAGATGAGAGACATGGATCAAACCCCGCTCTGCCCACTCCTGACCCTCACAAGCCAGCTCCCATCAAGCTGACACACGCTGGGACAGCTGCTCGGTCGCTGCACTCTGCTTACCTCGCCAGCCCCAGCTGTCGGGAAAGGGCCTCGGCCAGCTGAGCCAGTGGCACCCTGCTCTGCCAGTGGCGCTTTGGCACAGCGAGCCCTTCTCCCAACCACCTCCTCCATGTGGTGCCTTTGTTCCCACTGGCATCCCACTCTCACATGCCTGGGAACGTGCCCCACGCACTGCAGTGGTGATTAAAGAGATGTTGTTGACCTCTGAGGCCCTGTTACAAACTAGAGCACACCAGGCCAACCCAAACCTGTGTGTGCTCCCCCTCGGCACATGCCTGCTGGTTCACTGGACATCACAGCAATGTGTCCTGTCTTCACATCCTCCATTACCTGGCCAAGGAGGCCAGGGCTCCCTGACAGGCTGTGTTCTCCATGGGAGTTCAAGCCAAGGAACAAAGCACTGAGGGATTCAAGTCCCGTTCCTGTCAAGGGTAGAAACACTTGAGATCTGTGCACAGAGAAGCCATCCCCAGTAGCAAGTGTCCGCAGAGCTGTCTGTATCTCCAAGGCAGGGCGCACAGCACAGCCTCCAGTGATCCCATCCTTCCCAATTCCCTCCTTGCCTCTCTGGTGGATTTGCTGCTTAAACCAATCCAGATCTCGTGTGACTTCACCACTCAGCCTGGGGATAAACGGGGCCTCGCTGGGTATATTCAGAAGGGCTAAAATTAAACATCATGGCACCACAGAAAATCTGAAGAATAGCCCCTGCCACAGGCCTGGAGCAAACCCCAGAAATGATGAAGCTTGTGCTGGGATCCAGGTGCCCTTGCTTCCACTTTACAGGAGGAGCGTCTCGGTGCTACATGCTCCAGCACAGGCTATCCAGCTCCCTCCCGGGCGGCCCTTCCTCCAGCCGTTTCCCCCTGGCTAGGCACAGCAGCCACATCCGCGCCTGCACAGCCCAGTCCCAGAGGAGAGCAGACCCGACCCTTCGCTTCCTTTCACTGCTAGAAAGCTGCATACATTCAGAACGCCAGCAGTCCCCGGGGCATCTCCCGCTGACATCTGCTGCCTTGGGCCTGGGGCTGGCCACGGGAGTATCAGCAAGCCACTCGCCCCCTACGGCTCGCTGCAACAGAAGGAAAAACGGCTAGCAAAAGCCAGCGTTAACTAACACAAACCAGGCTCTGTTCGGGCGCACAGGCTCCAGCTCCTGCCCTGGCCCCCCCGCCCGCACGCCATTCAGACAGAATCTCTGCATCAAATAACCTCACAAAACCGTCGTGCATCTCCCAGCTGTCCAACGCGCCCCTCGGCCCTGCGCCCGCAGGGGCTGCCGCCCTGCTTTCTGTCCCCGCCAGCTCTCCCTTACCGGTGGATTTCCGCTCCTCTGCTCCTCAGAGGTCTCATCTTGTGCCGCACACGTCTTCTCAGGCACCATCCTCCCCCCTCCTGTCCCCGCTGCTCCTGGCTTGCACAGTGCTATAAATACATCCCCGTACCTTCAGCTTGGCCGGGTGGCTTCGCTGTGTCTGCGTCCGCGGGGAAAGCAGCCGCTCCACCAAGCGCTCCTGAATAATGATCGAATCCATGAGCGCGGCCGGCAGGACGGACAGCCACGGCGGGCCAAGGAAAAAACACCCACCCCATGTGTTCCCTCCCAGCCTTCACTAAATCCATGCGGCAGCCCCCCCCGCCCACACGCATGCACACACAGGCAGGGCTGGCTCAGCTCGCAGCGGCCCGGCAAGGCGAGCGGAGGTGAACGCGCTCCCGGCAGCTGCCCGGGATTTCCTGCCGCCGCCTGTGCCGCGGGAGGAGCCTGCCAGCGAGGACAAGGACAAAAGCCACCGCGGCCGCAGGCCAGAGGCAATGTCTCTCGCTCTGCCAGTGTCCCGCGGAGAGGCTGTGCACGTACCGGATGCCGTCGCAGCCACGAGTCTGACTCCCTTTGTCAGATGGGCTTATTCAGCTGGAGGACACGGTCAAGACAAAGGTTTGCAGCCAGAAAGCCTGATCTTGGTGACAATGTACTGCACTTCTATTTGTGTGTGCAAAAGTCTAATGGGTCTGGAAAGCTCCACCATGAGCAGGGTCCAAACCTAGCCCCAGACCCCAGTCCTTATTGACACGGATCTGCCTCCACATGGTGCAGGTCCATCTGTTGTCTAGTTCATGCTCTATTGCAGCCTCATCTCTTAACCCAACTAGAATAGCAGCTAATGTATTCCAGACCTTCCAGCAACCACCCAAGCTTTGAAGGCACTTCAAAATGAAGTGCCACCTGTGCATTTGCTAAGCATAAGAACCCAGCCTAGCATGCACAGAGAAGGCATTCAAACCTCATGCTTGGGTTCTGAAGCCAGGTCTAAGACCTGCTTCCCATCTCTTCTAGGCAGCCACAGAAACTGAACAGGAATTTGTCTGAAACAGGCAGAAGCTGATCATCTCATGTAATCACATGATTCCAGAAACTGTGGGGTTAATATCACAGCAGGTATAATAAAATCACACAGGATAGCAGCACTGGTGGTGCTTGAGGAACCTGCCACCTGCCACACAGGTTCCTGAGCAACTTGCTGCAGCCACAGTCCTGCCTCACCCTCAGCCACAGCTCCTGCTGCTGCTCTGGGAACCACAGGTCTCCAGCAGTGGCTCTACAGAACTGCAACCCAGGGCCTCCATCATGCATCCCAAGTGTGGTTGACACCAGGCTCTGTTACAAGGTACCAAGTTACTGCAAGGTCTCCAGTAGCCTGAAGCCTGGTGGCAGATGTAAGAGTGGAAAAATCTTGGAAACACCACATGCTGAGAAAAAAAGGAAAGAAGGATGAAAAGAAGTTTTACCTGTGCTACCATCCTGCACACTGAGGGAAGGCAACCTCAGATGTTGCAGGTACAAGGTCCTAAAGGCTGCGAATAATAAATGAAGGAAAACTGGGAAACATTCCCGGAGCAGGCTGGTGTGGCTCAGTTGGTAGCACATAAGACCTTTAATGGGGAAGGTCGTGAGTTCAAGCCTGCAGTGGGCACTAGTGGCCTCCCTACTCTAGTCATGAGGTCTGTGGTGACAGGTTGGACTCGATGATCTTTGAGGTCTCTTCCAACCTTAGTGATACTGATACTGAAACGAAAACCGCTGCCGTATAGCCGCTGCCACGTTGCGTGCACAAAGCCCTTTTCCAAACCACCCTGGTCTGCCGTAGCATCCTTAAATTGGGTTTTGTTCCCAATTGTTTCTGTATGTAGCAGTCAAGCTGGAGGCTTGGACTGAGATCCAAGCGTGGCAAGATCTGCCACCTCTCAGATGATGTCCCCTTTGAACAGCTCAGTCCATGTTTTGCAGCTCTGCTCCATTCCTCAGGGAGCCAATAACCCTACAACATCCTCCCAGCCCAGTCAGGCCATCCTCATGACAATATTAGGGGGATTTTTTCCCTTCTAGATTCACAATACTTAATCATCACTTTGCTGACTGGAAGGCTCCACCACCAGGGTGTTCAGCTTGTGCATGACTGAGGAACAATGAGGGTACCACACTATCTGCACTGAGCAGCAAAAGGAACATTATCCAAACCTACTTGAAATAACACAGAGGTTTCACCAGTCCTTCCACATCATAAACCATGATAGCTGTGAGCAAACCCTTTCCCAGTCCCCATGAATTCTCATGCCTTAGTAGACCCCTGTCTGAGGGTTACAGGCCACATGGCCACCAACCACAAGTATGTTCCAAGGGCACATGGAGACATGTTGTGTCCCCACAAGCCCACTGCACCAAATCACAGCACTCGTCTGAGCTGGGATCACAGATGAAGTCAACAACGATTTGGTTGCAACAAAACCAGAGTGTTGCTGATGGTCCCAGGGGCTGTGCTGACAGTGTGGGAAGGAACAAGGAGATACTGCCTCCTGAGTGCCTTGAGCTCTCACACATCACACCTGCTCTAAGGACTGGCAGGCAGGGAGGAATCTCAGCCAGCAGACCATGCCTGGGAACACAGAGACCAGATTTGGAGAACAAACTGAGAAGGGTTGGCCTTGGTTACAGAGCACCTGAAGGCTGAGTTGTCGATGTTTTGGCTTTCAAAATGTTGAAGAAGGGTGGACTGGTACCAGACTGAGGATCCTCTGCCTCTCCTAGAGATGTTCATCTTGGCTCCTCTCCTATCAAGAGGAACTATACCAGAAATGACAAGCCAACATTTGTGTGCCTCTGGTGTGCCCAGACACACCCAGAGCTGTTGGCTTAGAGTGGCCTGTGTGCAAATTTGCCAGAGACAGACACAAAAAAACCAACCAACCAAAACCACCACCACCAAAACCCACTACCAAAAAAAACCAACCCCAACCTCTTATTTTGCCCCTGTCCTTTCTAAGTGCCTCCCTCTCTTTCCATGCAGCCCCTGGAAATGCCCAGTGTAAACTCTGGCCTGCTCCTCTCCAACAAGAAATCTTATGTGTGACATCCTTTAGAGAAGAAAAATAGTGCACAGCAAGTCTCACATGGTGTGCAGCAAGGAAATGCACATCTTCACTCATTCAAGACCTAGAGCAAAATCCAAATGTTTTCATCCACTGGCTTGTGGCCCACCTGTACCTCTAAGCTCCTCTCCAGGCAGATGCCAGCAGCAGTAGCAGCTCAGGAGGGGAGCTGGCAGCAGAATTCAGGTTTGTGATTGTCAGAGCAGAGTTCTGCCCAGTCCCAACCTGCTGACCACCCAGCAAGGGAAATGCAGGCTTGGGGTGTACCAAGCCCATCACAGCTCATGGACCAGCTCTTCTTTGTCAAACTGTGACAGCAAAAAAGAAAGGCAAAAAGCATCAGTGAACACTGTCTAGCACAGCCTGGCTCTTTCATGTTGCTGCTGTGTCGAGCACTTGCTCACTAACAACGGGGCCACGGCAGAGCCAAACCCACCCTTCTGCAACATCTCTGTCCTCTGGCTCATCAAAGTCAGCTTGGGGAAAACCCTGACCAGAGCTGCTCTAGGCAGGGATGACAGCATATGCGGGCAGAGCTGTGACTATACATTAACAGCAACAGAGCAATGTCCTACTTTTCCCTCTGTCAGAAGGGAATTCTGGCCTGCTGTGCTGGACGTGGGCTCTAAGAAGAGAAGAGAAAATGCATGATTTCATGGCTTTAGATAAAAACTCACCAGAAGGCAAAATGTACCACTGGGCAGCTGCCTGGAGCACAGAAATGTTTCCCCAGAGCAGTGCATCTGCCTTGGATGGCTGTGGCAGACTCCCCACTGTGCTCCAGACCAGCCCCAGGAACAAAGAACAAGGAGATCTGCTTCGCCAGCAGCACTCACCCTGGGCAGGCACAGAGACACCCAGGGCTGGGCTGCATCACCATCACAGGAGCTGGAAGCAACACAAGTGAGGAAAGCAGCCAGTGCTCAGGACCTGGCAGTGGCAAGGGGCAAAGAACTGCCACACAGCTCCCTGCAGTGGGCAGAGGCAGATGCAGAGGTGACAAGCAACAAGCAGCAAGGACGCAAGGATGAGTGCAGAGAAACCAGTGCAGATCAGAGATGGGGAGAGGAAATTCTGTCCTTGGTTACACATACACCCTTCAGCCACAAAAATCAGAGCTACACACACGTTCCTCCTGACAGGCCCCCACTACCATCAAAGCGGGTCTTCTCCTCTGCAGCCTCCACGCTGGGCTTTTGCATCAGCTCAGCAATGAGCAACAGAGATACTACAAACAGGAGCTACATCCAGAGGTCCAGGTGTGAAGAGCTCTCCCCTCATCAAAGAGAGTGTTTAGGGGAAGAAGCACAGTGCAGGGACACAGGCCCCAGCCAGCTCACAGGAGAGATCCTCCACCCGCAGGGCAGATAGTTGCTGGCAGAGGTGCTAGGGCCTAAAGACTGCACAGTATCACACAGTATCACAGTATAACTAAGGTTGGAAGAGACCCCAAGGATCATCGAGTCCAACCTGTCTCGACAGACCTCATGACTAGACCATGGCACCAAGTGCCACGTCCAATCTCCTCTTGAACACCTCCAGGGATGGTGACTCCACCACCTCCCTGGGCAGCACATTCCAATGACGAACGACTCGCTTGGTGAAGAACTTTCTCCTCACTTCGAGTCTAAACCTCCCCTGGTGCAGCTTGAGACTGTGTCCCCTTGTTCTGGTGCTGGTTGCCTGGGAGAAGAGACCAACCCCCTCCTGTCTACAACCACCTTTCAGGTAGTTGTAGAGGGCAATGAGGTCACCCCTGATCCTTCTCTTCTCCAGGCTGAACAATCCCAGCTCCCTCAGCCTCTCCTCACAGGGCTGTGCTCAAGGCCTCTCCCCAGCCTTGTTACCCTTCTCTGGACACATTCAAGTGTCTCGATGTCCTTCTTAAACTGAGGGGCCCAGAACTGGACAGTGCTCAACCTCCAGACCTGGTAAACAATCACGGAAAGAAAACTTTCAGCCTGGTGCAGGCAGACATTCTTGAGCAGCACCAAGTCAATGAATAGGGTCCCAACAGTGATGCTTCTGGCCAGGTTGATGAAGCTCTGTATATCCATGGCTCAGCAGGGTCAGCACAATCACATCACAACAGTGTTTATGTTTTTACTCTGAAGCAGACAAAGCTATTTTCAGAATTTGTCACAGAAGGGAACTTTGGTTCCAGGCTGTTTTCTGCTGGGACAGGAAGGGCAGTTCCAGATGAACCATTTTCTCAAGTTGAATAAGAGCAGCAGCAGGCAGTAAATCCATTCCCAGCTTGGGCCAGGGCAATGGAGGCCGAGGAGCTGTGGGTATCTTCCCTGCAGGTGCACAGCTGGGAACACCCACAGCTCAGTTCTCACATTCTCCTCCTGCTGCCTTCTCTGCCACTACATAGAAATTCAGTGCTGACTCCAGACAGATGAATTGCACAAGGTTTGGATACTGCATCAGCAGCAGAGCTGTACAGTCACCTTGAGGATCCTACTGACCTGACCTAAGAGAAAATGCCTTGCTAATCTAAACGCTGAAGATTAATTTAGCCTTGAATTGGCAAGCAAGTATCTATGGAAATGGTTACTGGCAGCATCAGAGCCCTGACACTTGAGCCAGGCTCCATCCTTTGACACACAAGTCAAGCTTTCTTTTCCACTCAAGGAGCACAGCTGCTTTGTCACATAATCCCTCCAGAAATCTACCAGATTCCATTTTAATGGTATTTGTGTTCCCTGCTTCCACTTGAAGTACCTCAGCCTTGCAAAGAGGCACTGTGTGACTCATGAGATGCCTCCACTTCCAGCTCTGAAAAAGGATCAAGGACCATAAATTGCCTCCTGCCTGTTTAAACTCATGACTCCCTCTGGAGCAAACTGACAGCTCTCATCACACCCAGCTCCTCTGCTCACCATTACTGCAAAACGTAACATATGGGGCAGCTGTGGAGCTGGCTGGAGCTCTTCCACAAAGCGCCTGCTCGCTCTCCTCTCTGCAGAAGCACTTCCAGCCAGCCTGCCCTGGTGCCGTACCGACACGTTCCACCTGAGGGAGAAGGTGGCCTGCAGAAGAACAGGTCCTGCAAGCAACTGAGCTGAGCTCAGGGGGCATCCCTTGACCAAGGCCAGGCAGAATCAATCGGCAGATGAAGTTTGCAACCCTCGCTGCTTCCCCCCTCACACAGGGAGGCAGGCACTGGCACCTGCAGTTGTGAACACATTCAAAACCTTAGCAAAGGAAGATTTCCAAATTCCAATAGCTGGTTCAAACAGAAGGAGAAATCAGGTGGTGCAGGAAAGTCTGCAGCAGTCTCTCAGCAGTTCTACTGATCACATTCCCTCTGCTTCATCCTCCAGCTCTGCAGCGCAAATCAGGCTTAAACAGATTCCCTGCCTCTCACTACAAACCAGAGCAGAGCCCTGCCAGCCCCAGGAAGCTGGGAATAGGAATGCTTGGGAGACAAACAGGTACACATGACTCCATGGCACGGATGCTGGCTGGGCTGGGAGCTGTTTGGTGGAAGAAGGTGAAAGATGATGGTGATTTATCCTCTGAAATGGAAGGACACTGCTTCTCCAGCTCTCAAGGTCTTCATCCAAATGACAAGAACAGCAGCAGTTTTGGAAGCTCTTGGTGCACACCAACACACATGAACAGAAAAAGGGTGGGGATGGGATGCTACAGAAGATCCACTTTAAAGTTACAGGTAGTGGTCCCACTCCTGCGATCCTTACTCACCGAGTAGTCCCTTTGAAATGGAGACGACTGCTCATGTGAGTAAGGGATGCAGGATCAGGCCTGTCTACCAAAGATGAATCCTGAACTGGAGAGGACATCATGGCCTCTGAGCATTGCAAGACACTCATGCCTGGTCCAGCAGGGGCTAGCCCAAGAGCATTGCCAGGGAAAACAGCCCACACCTGAAAAAGCACACCAAGCACCAAACCTGGAGAGCAAGGCAGCAGACAAGTAAAGGTGGAAAAGGGATGCTCCACTCAAGCAGGAGTGCTCCTGGTCCATCCCCAGTATGCCCATCTCAGACACTCCCAGCTCTGCAAGGTCTTTCCTAATCCTGCTGTCCTCCCAGCAGGCTCCTGAAAACAGCATTAGGAGAACAAAAGCCAACTGTACTGGGACAGCTCCCAGTCTCTGTCTGGGTCTCCCAGCTACAATTAACTTAAGTTTAGGAGAAGCTGATGCCCACGAGGGAGGAGAATAAGCCCAGTCTTAGCTCACCAGGTTATTTTTAATTCCATTAGTTAAGGGGAAAAAGGCAGCTCTGAAAAGCAGCCTTCAGTCCTGGGAGACATCCAAGGAGAGGAAAGCCAGCCTTAGTCTGTGTGAGGTGTAACTCCAAACAGCTCTGCAGACTGCACCTTCCAAGGCCAGACTGGTGCTTTCCATGACAAGGAGACAGAGCCACCTCCTCCATCCCAGGGAGTCTCCTGTAGGTCTCCCTCAAGTATTCAGACCCTCAGCTCCCACTTTCCATCCCTGCTATCAGCTGTCCCTGTGCAGTCACACTGCACTAACACAAAGCAGTCCTTGTGTGTGCTCACAGAGATTGTAGAGGCACATAGGTTCCTTCCCCTTCCTTCCTTCTCCTTGGGCTTGCACCACCAGCCCATTTGACCAAGATGAGCCTGCTGAGAGGCTGCCAGCCAGACATTTACCCTCCTCCCTTTGTAACTGCTCCACCAAGACATGACACAGATGTAAAGTGCTGCCCCTTGAAGCCTAGCACAGGCCAGCCTCCCCAGCAAATGTATCTGCGTGGCTTCCATTTCAGCTCCCTGTGACGTGCATTGGACCATCTGCCACCCCAGAGGAGACCCCTGGGAGCCCATTTCCCAGCCCTGCCATATGACCAATCTGTACAAACCTCACTGCCCACATCAGCTTGTCCAGGGCTGGGCCCTGTGTGGAGACTAGAGTCTGCCTTTGCAGATGGATAATTAGATTCCCTTTCCATTTCCTTCTTCCTCCTGATGGTTTTTCTGGCTGGCAGTTCCCCCGCAGCCCTGCACAATCCAGCAGCATTAGTCAGAGGGAAATTCTGCTCCTTTCCTCTCCTGGATGTTGCTCTTGGTTCAGTATAAACAGCAGAGTAAAGTGTGCAGTACTTCCAGTGTTTAGTTGCAGAAGCTTTTGTCCTTTTCAGGCTGGCAAAGGTCACTTTCCCTCCCACACCTGCACCGTGCTGCTCCTCCCCAGGTGGCACAGAACATGCACATGATTAAAGTGAGTGTGAGGTTGTTGGCAACGGGGAGCAATTAGCTAATTATCAGCAGGAATAAGCCCTCAGCTGCACTGAGGTTTTAGCACACTTCAGTTTATGATCAGTGCTGTAAAACAACCCTTTTGGGTAGGACCTGAAAAAAACCAAATCACACCTGACTGGCAGCAATGGTGTGAGATGCTCTCAGAAACAGACCACAACACTCTCCTGCAGGAAACTTGAGAAACAGATGGGAGGAATGCTGAAACCAGGGTAAATCAACACAGAGAAGTCTGTGCCCAGATGAAACATCTGCAGTGATCCTCACTGAGCATACAAGCTGCCTGTCCTCCCCCACTGCCACTATACAGTGGCTTCCTGGGAAGTTCTGATGGGCGCAAAAGCATTCCCAGGACCTACAGAGAGACACGCTTCAGCTCCACGTGGGAGGACAGGTGAGGAGGAGTTATCCTGCTGATCCTTCTTCACAAGAGATGCAGAAACTGAAGTTTTCAGAGATGATCTGTTGGTTCTGACCTCTTGTACACCATAACACAGCATATCTCCATGGACAATGTCCTGAGCCCATGCAGAGCGCCGTGGGTCTCACGGACCTCTAATGCAAACCACTGAGGCCTCCAGCAGCTCCACACTGCTGCCTGGGCTGGGTAGTTTCTCCTCTCCACCTCGCTGCAAAACCCAGCCAGCTGCCTGCCCCATGAAGGGAGCTTCTAAAGACTTTTGGAAGATTTCAGGAGCTTGCTGCTGACTCCCTCTCCTCTGATCCATGCCAACCCATTGCTGGCTACCCACCAAGTGCTGGAGTGTTACCCAGCTGTGCTGCTGGCAGGCCATGAGGCCCAAGACACTGCAGCCATTGAGCAGTCGGTGCCTTTTCCACCACTTGTGGCCTGGCACACCATGCACAGCAGTGACCACACCGGATCAGTGCAGCAGCAGCGTGGCACAAAGGGTGTCACAGCCCTGGTTGTCCCCAAGAGCTCTGTGGCACAGCTGTGTTGTGGGCAACAGACATAGCTATGGGACCAGCCAGGCAGACACAAAGCCTGGCAGTTTACTGCATGAAAGGAGTAGAAAAGGTAAGGGCTACAAGGCAGCAGACAGCTGTGCTCATCCTACATTTCAAAGACTGTCAACATTTTTTACAGCCCAAGGCTTATGCAGCTCAGGCCAGCGGAGAGAGGCTGGGGACCAGGATTCACACCTGCTCCTTGTACCCTGCCCATGCTGACAGTGGGGCTGTGGCTGGGGAGCATGCTGTCAGAATAATCAGAAAGGGAATAAAGAGATGCTCTCCAACACCTTCCCCTTCTCCCCCATCTACTTGCTCCAGCAAGCATCAAGCCTGGTTACACCTTGGCTATGCAAGTCACCACTTTTCTGTGCCCTGCAGTGTGACTGGAGTTTCACTTTGCTAAATGCTGCGATGATGGGAGATAGCACCACGTCACTCCAGATCTACAGCAAATTCTGCTGGCAAAGGGAATTGAAATAAACTTTCTCCCAAGCTTAAGAATAATTGTAACTGCTGTGTTGCTTCTCCCATCAAAGATGTTGAACAGTATGGGGAAAATGAGAACAGTTAGCCTGAGTCTGCAATGAGAGCAAAAGACCATCTTGGATGGAGAAATAGCTGGCTGAGTCTTAGCAGAGACCGTGCTGGATAGCAGAGCTACTCATGCTCTTCCATAATGCAGGTGTGATGATGCAAGGACTGGAACTCACAGAGAGGATGACCACATGGATTATTTAACTAAGACTGATAGACACTAACAGGTCCTGATGTCTCTGTGGTACCCAGAGGAACATCCTGTCTGAGTCTGCTACAGGAAACTGGGCACTGGGCTGGGAGCTCAGCTCAATAGTTGCAGTGATTTTCTGCAACAGAGAGGTGATAAAAGACACCACAGCACCGAGCCGTAAGCCAGTGTGCCCTGTCAGTGCAGCAGCCTCCCTTTGCTTTGGCCCAGCCCCTAAAGCAATCTGCCACTGATGAGCCAGGACCCCAGAATTAACAGCTACCCAGCCCTCTTTCTTTCTGTACTGTACAGAGAAATCTTTACCTACACAGCTTTTTCTTATCTACATGCTGCTTGGGGAAACCATGTACCCCCTGCCCTAGAAAGGAGGAAGATGTGCTGGTGCTGCCTGCAGAGCCCTGGTCAGCACAAAAGCACAGAGCAGACAGGGGAGATAGAAACAGCAGTGTGTGGCATGGCAGTGTCTAGGTGGCTTCTGAAAATGGTAGCAAAAGGAGGAAAGGGAAAAGGGCTAAGGAAGTACTGGCTTTGTCTAGCAGCTGAACAGCAGGACTTTGCTGCCTCATTTCACTGGCCACACCTGGCTCGGGAGGGACACCAGTCCTCTCCCTCCACAGGAGGCTTCATGCTTTGAAACAGATTGCTTAATTCTTGGCAATTTGAGTTCGGCAACTACCCTCTTCCTGTGGTTGCAGCTTCCTTCTTGGGTACACACAGTGCTTTTCAGAGCCATAAGAGCTGTTATGAGCCAGGCCCTGTCACTCCCCTCAGTGATTCCTCCCTTTTGAAGAGCTGGTGCCTGTGGTGGATTCACAACCACGACAGAGAATGGCAGAATGTGCACAAAGTTCTCCTTTCCTTCCCAACAAAATCTTCATCATCTTGCTTGGAGAGAGATGAACCTGGTTTCCCTGGAGAATAGTGCTCCTAGGTGAGAAAGGATGAAATGTTTGGACATACCATAGACAAAACGCAGCAGCAGCACCACCACACTCGACAGCAGCAGCCAGCTGGACTAAACTGCCACAAAATCAAAAGCCTGGAGCATCCTACACAGCTTCATGGAAGGAATTCTTCCCAACATGATCTTCTACTACTGCCCCAATCCCATCACCAGCTTCACAGTCCAGCTGTGGTTTTGCACACCCCAGCACCACCCACATTGCTCAGGAGAGGGCAGCTCTGAACCACTCGGCAGGCACCTCCCTCTCAGCCACGCTCAGCTCTGCACCAGTGCAGTACCAATGCTGCAACCAAACCTCAAGCCCATTCTGGCAAAGACAGCTTTCTCCAAAGCCTCTCCTGGAACCAGCATATATAGGGTACAATTCACACATGGAGGCCTCCCTCACTTCTCCAGCCTGACTCTTCTGTCACACATTGCCAAGCGGTCCCTCCCAGCCCTGCTTTGCTGAACTCTTTCCAAGACATAGTTCTCTCCTCAAAGCCCCAGACAGAGTGACACTGCCATCCTGGCCCATTACAGCCCTGCTCCAGTCACCCCGAGGCCACTGCTGGGCACTTCATTGCAGGGCACACACTCAGCCTGGGCACACAGCTTCAGACCACACACAGGGCATGGGGCAGCCATGCTGACGAGCGCTGGGATGTGAGAGGCCAGGAGACTCCAGCCTCCTGCAGCTACTCAGCCCACCAGGAAAAGCTGTATTTGAGCAAGCAAGACCTGATCCAAAGACCTCCCACAGTGAAGGAAGAAACAGCGACTCTGCCACTGGGCTCCCAGATAGCCCCGAGCCAGAGGAGGCTCTGAGCAGTGCAGGGGGCTGGGCACAGAGCCCCCATTCCAGCTCCAGAGCTGACAAACATCCTGCTGTCAGCAGTGCCTGCTACAAAGGCTCATTTGTTCTGACACACGAGCCCCTTCCAGGCTGCTGCCCCAACACATCTTCTTTATTGTGCCCTCCTGACCCCAGCAACAGGCAGGGCTCGGGGCTGAATGGCTCCTTTCTGGGATGCTGCTGGGGCTCACACACAGGAGACTGCAGATGGGAGGACACTGCCAAGGTCCTGAGCCCTGCCAAGCAGCAAGCACTGGCATCATGTGTCCTTCACCACTGACAACAGCACAAGCCTCCTTTGGGGCTCTGCTGGCCCAGACCCTTTCACAGACATGGCAGAGCTCCTCTGTCACCCAGCCAGCCACAGTCACCTGCCACTGCATACCAGTGCCGCAGGCACTGCTGCAGGATGCTGAGCAGAAGGGACAAAAGCAAAGTCCCTGCTTGTCTGTGCACTTTCAGATTGTTCCATCATGTACAGACCTGGAGACAACTCTGAGGCAGGAAGGAGGAAAATGGGACTGTAAACTCTTGTCCTTACCATGACAGTTATCATGGGGGATGCGTTTCCAGTCCCTGCTCCCAGTGCAACAGGGAAGAGGGGCAGGAGGGATGAGAGAAGGCTCTTGGCTAAATCTCACAAATGGTTAAACTCTCCCCATTTAGCAGCAGGGAGAGAGGATTTATCTCCAAGCAAGAGCCAAGAGAAAAGCAAATTCCTCCAGTGAACTTACTCCCCCCTATACTGTCTATCCAGCTACAAGGAGTTTCCTCTACAGCCACAGGGACAGGAGAAAAGACTGCTTTTATTTTCCCACCCATAGCCCAACACAGCTCAGCATGTCTTCAGCTTGAGCGTGAGCCAGAAGACAACTGGGCTGAAGGGGAAGTGGCTGGACTCCCCCACACAGCTTCTGAGATGGTGCTTAGAGGTTCTCCTTCCTGGAGCACACAGGCATTTACTCAAGTCCAGAGCAGTGCCTGGCTGAGCAGCTCCAGGGTGGATCTGAGCTTGCTGGATGCTGGCCGAGTCCAAGGACTCCAGGCTCCAACTCTGCAAGACAAAATCTTGGCCATTTCAAAGCAGCAGACATCAAGGCAGGAGAAAGAAGGGCCCTTTGCCATGTCAGAAAGGAGAATTCTCTGGTAATTTCTGCAAGCAGTGTGGCTGCTTCTGGTTTTCCAAGGTCCCTGTCACTGCCTGGGACCTGAAGCTGACAGCCCAGCTGCCTTCCATCCTATGCTCCAGATCCTCGGCACTCACACTGATATCTTCACTCCTGGAAAGCAAAGCCTCTGAGAGGGCTCTGATCACCTTTTCAGCTGATCCACAGGGGCCTCAGATACAAAGATCCCAGCAGGGACACTTCCATCCATACCTTCAGCACCTTCCAGCACCAACACAGGATCACAGTGAGCACATCTTCAAAGGCCTCTTCTCCAGCTGTGATTTTTGGTCTTTGCCGTTTTCTCCTTCCTACTTCCCCCTCACTCCAGCATGCAGAAAGAGGAGAACATAAAGCCCCTACATCCACCTTGCACAGCCATATTGCCCCTCAGCTGTGGGGCTGGGGAGAACCATACTGCAGCCCAGCACCCAAGTATGCCCCTTCCTCACACAGACACACAGAGTTGGTTTCCAGCACTATCGCTGTTCTTCCATGGGGACATTGGCCCACCAGCACAAAAGGGGCCACATCACACTCCCTGCCCTCTCTCTGCAGAGTTCACAACTGTTGGAGAGAGCAGCACAACAGCTTAGACATTGCCAAGCAGCCCTCAGTCCTGGTAATTGAGGTGAGATACCAGGACTCCCCAGGGCTGGAGCTGTCTTTCCACTACCCACACTCAGGGGACTGGCAGACTGCAGGAGGCCTTGGAGTGAGATCCTACCCTGTAGGTGCCAAGAGCACTCCACTGAGTGGGAAGCAAGGCCTCCCTGGAGCCTCAGCCCCTTGCCTGCGTCATTCAAAGTGTGGCATAAGCTGTGGCCACGGCTCCAGATGCTGCTCCACCTCAGAGCTGGAGATGGATGAGGTCATCCCCAGTCTGCAATCACTTCCATTCTCAAATTGCTCTCAAGACTGTGCCACAGATTAAAAAGTGTGGGATGGGTAGGGAGGGAAACCTGAATCTGTGGAGCATGTTCCCCATTAAGAGCTCAACACTTCATTAATCTCTGCCTCACAGTTGCCTGCCATCCAAACCCTCCACTTCCCCTCCTGCCCTTGCAAGAAGCAACCTGGCAGGAGCTGCCTGTAGCTAATAGCAGGGTATGGCCCAAGCTGAACTAGCCTCAATTCCCAGCTCCTCAAATCCATCCAAGCAGAGCCATGAGGAGAAATCACAGTTTGGTGCTGTCAGAGTACCTCAGCCACACCACTTCGCCTTGTGCCCAGCTCCAGACACTGGCCTTCAGATGCCTGCACTGCAGGAGCCCAATTCTTTCTGTCCACACACATAGTGCTGGAAATGGTTTGCAATGGTAACTGGTTCTACTCATGCAGCACTGAGCACCAGCACCATGATGCTGTGGCCTCTTCAGTACAGCCTCATTCTCCACTGCTCAGATGGCCACACTGGCCCAGGTGAGTTCTCCCACCCGGATCAGGCAGTACTTAACCCACTGCCTGAGGGACCAGGCTGAGCAAGGAGGATGGAAATTCAAACCAGCAGCACAGAGGAATCTTAAGGAAAAGAGCCTTGCAATGGTCACATTTGGCCAGAAGAAACCAGACTGACAGTTCAGTGGCATCATTTTAAAAACACATTGACCACAGATGAATCAGTGCTTCTTTCTTGGAAGCTGTAAACTGACCACAGTATCCAACACTGCCTCAAGCAGTAACAGCCAAGACACATCACTCTCCCACAGTTCCCTCCTTCATGGTCATGTTTCTTTCCTCTCACCCCTGAGTCTGCTCTGCACAGGAAGGCACTGAGGTTTTGTGGGTCTCTTCCAGAACTCCCAGTCTCACTGCAATGACAGCCATTGGATGGGGTCACTTCAGCAGCAAATACAGCTGCTGACCCACGTGCTGTCTGGACTCAGCTCAACTGCAGCCCACGTACAGGGCCTTGGCCTCATGTGTGCCGCAGAAGCAAGTGGCCAAAAGAACACAGGGCACTACACCTTCTCCATACTATAAGTAATGGGAGCTACAGCAAATGCAACAGAGAAAGAAGCAAGGGGCAGAATGTGCTTGAGTGAGCAGCTATGGATCACATGCTGCATATTTCTAGGGCCTTCCTTGAAGCAGATGGAGAACTGGCATTCAGGACCCTGTGCTAGTTCCTTTCAATCACACAGCATCTCTGGGGCTGAACAGTGGGAGCAGTGTAGTGTGACTCCTTCCAGAGAGCCCTTTACTCCTCAGCCTCTTTCCAGAGGCCAGCCCTGCATATCAACCAGCTAAAAACACAATGAAAGCAAGACTGGGGCCCTGTCCCTGGAGGTGTTTAAGACCAGGCTGGATGAAGCTCTGGCCAGCCTGATCTAGTGTGGCATGTCCCTGCCCATGGCAGGGGGATCCTTGTGGTCCCTTTCAACCCTGACTGATACTATGATAAGATCTTTCATCCATGTGAGTTTCAGACCTTCTAGAAGCAGTGACCACCAGAGAAAGGAACCTCTCTTAAGTCCTGACACACATCTGAGCTGTACAGGTGGCTCCTCTTCAGCACAGCCTAGGAATAATTACGCTGCATCACAGAGATGTTTCAGTACAGGAACCAGCAGGCTGTTACTACCTGGCTGCTTTCCCACCAGTTTCTTTCTGCTAATTCTGTCTTCACATCTAAGTTGGTAATATGCCACCAGAAGTCATCAGCACAGTGAGGTCCTGGTGGGGAAGCAAATGTCCAGCAGACAGGTTGCCTTGGCAGGGAGATAAGCCACAAACCCCCCAGCACACAGTGTCTGTGAGCTCCCAACAGTGCTGAGCTGAGCAGGGTGTGGTTCAACTGCCCCCCAGAGAAACACCAACCACTGCATGGAAACAACAGGTCTGAAGCTGGGCTACGGGGATTCCTGAGGCTCAAACACCTCTGGAAAGCTTCAGTTGTGGCATGAGTGACTCACAGAGGAGTGGAGCCACTCCTTCATCAAGGTAGCTGTTGTCTATCCTTCCTAAATAGCAAAGCCTCCAGACAGAAATGCCTCCAAACAGAGCTTCAGCTCTGCCACCTCAACAGCAGCAGT
This sequence comes from Dryobates pubescens, assembly GCF_014839835.1. Lineage (NCBI taxonomy): Eukaryota > Metazoa > Chordata > Aves > Piciformes > Picidae > Dryobates > Dryobates pubescens. The sequence continues at coordinate 14,088,623 of NC_071636.1, forward strand.
GGGGAGAACTTCATTACCAGCCCCCCTGCCAGCCCTGGCTGGGCCAGTGATGCCTGCCAAGCCCGCCAGGATCACGGGAGAGAAGGCATTCAGGAAGGGTTGTGCTCTGCACCCAGACACCCTGGAGAGCTCCAAGCCACATTCTCTATCTCGAACCCTCCCCCCAGCACCGTTTGTAGGAGACTACTGCTCGCTCTACACTTGCCCAGCACTCAGCTTCTCCTTGTGTGCAGGAGTGGGCAATCATTCTGTGTGCTAACAGCCCTACAGGAACAGTGCTGCAAGTGAGCTCAGGCACGCACTAACGCTCCCACAGAGTTTTCAGAGATGTTGGTTTTCTGTTTTGTTGGTTTGTGGTTTTGAATTGCTCAATATCCACATAAAAGCCATCCAGACTGAAAGCAAAGGCTTCACCCAGGGCAGCTTAATAAAAACCAGGCTGCACTGTATTTGAGGAACTCACAGATAAGATACAGGTAAACAGCGAAACCCACACCCTGTATTTCCAAAACAACAGGCTGGAAAGATCCACTGAGTGACTGGTGAATATTCTGGATAGCAAGATGTGAGGACAGGGCAGAGATGCTGTGAAATCATTTAGTATATTAAAAGCAACCGAAAATAACCTAATTAAAGAAAAACCTCTCTTCCCAGGCAAACCAGGCTTCCTCTCTGCAAAAGGAATGTCACAGGCATAAGGACATCAGTGCCCTGGCAGAGCTAGAGATGATGAGGATTCCCTTTTCCTTTCACTATTTCACTGCCCATGAAAGAGCCTAAAGAGTTAGATTTTAAAGGTGAAAGCACCCACCCTCAAACTGCAGGAAGCCCAGTCAATACAGATGTTCTTTCTATAGCAAACAGAAGCTTTGCTGAACTTCTCTCTAATTCTTTCCCTGCTACTCTTGCTGTCCTTGGCACACCCAGAAAGAGCAGGGCACAGGAGGAGTTCAGCCAAGTAAGAATGGCCTCAGTTAACACTAGTACAAAAGTTAAGAGATCTGCAATAGCAAAGTCTGTGTGAGTTTTTCATGCTGTGAAGAGTCTAGGTGAAGCAGAGACAGGCACATGGAATGCAGAAGCATCCAGCCTCTGGGCAAAGCACTGCCTAGCTTGTCAGATATGCCATCTGGGGAGCAGAGTGCAGATACATGCTCCCAGAGAGCACATCCCCATGTGCAGGGTGCTGAACTGGAGCACAAAGGCCACCCTAGCCCCGAAGGGCTTGCAGTCAGAAGCCTACAAGGAGGGTCCATCACTCCTGAGCACAGCTGTGATATTTTCAAAGCCACTTTCACAGAGGTACAGCTCTTACTCATTTTTTGAGATAGAGGTGAAAGAGCCATTCAGAGCAGCCTGACACCTACCTCCTGCAGTATTTTTCTTCACCAACCCTTTTCCTGGACCTAGTCTGTGGACCACAGCACATGAAAGACAACTCTAAGCCTGGCACTAGGTGTGTAAACTCCTCTGCAGCAGCCTGCTCATAGGAGGTGGCAAGGGCTCTTGCTACACAGCAATTCCAATCAGACAGAGAGATGGTGGGGAGACAAGTGGCAAGGCTGCTCACCTTTTGCAGGAGACAGGGACCAAAGCCCTAAACTCTGCAGGGGGCCATTAAAGAACACATCCTAAATAATATTGCCCCACTCCTCCTAAAATCCTTTCCACCTTAAAATAACTTCTCCCCTGAAAAACTGAGTGAGAAAGCAATCATGAAAGGTTAGTGCCCCACAGAAGGTTAGGGATACAGCCAAATCACACTGAAGAGTTCTCAACAGTACCTCTTCTTTGGAGACAACACAGCTGTGACACTGGTCTTGCTGCTATTTCAGTCTTGATTTCCACTATGAAGTTTACCCAGAGTCACCAATTCATCTCTTCTTGCCCTGTAGCAAATTGCTAATGATGACTCATTAATACATGCTAATGATGACTCATTAATACAGTGCTGACCTAAAGCAACAGATAATGGTAAACTCCTTGCTCTTGCAGATTTTTTAGTGCTATTGCTGATTTCATCCTTTTCTGGGCTCCACCTGAAAATAACAAACACTGAAGTGCATGAGATGTAAGATCAGAGACATTAACATCGACAGCACTGGAAGGGCAGAGTTCCTGAAAATGTCACCTTTGAAATGACTGCAATGGATTTCTGGAAGTCAGAGCAACAAAACTGGAGTAAAGAGGATATTAGACAAGACAGAAAGTCATTTGACTGTAAACTCTGTAGCTGTTGGATACACAAGGCATAGCAATGTTCAACATTAGAAAGACCTTGGAAGCAATGGAGGGGAAAGATTGCATTTGCAAGACAGTGGGTTTCTACAAGGCAACCCAAAGGAAACAGCCACATAGGTTAAGACAGAAGAGCGAGGCAGGACAGGGAACACTCAGCTCAGTCAAAGGGTTAGCAGAGAGCCAGCACTGCCAAGCAATGTCAGCTCAAGTGACAGCCACAGCAGGCCAGGAGTAACTTGTCATTCACAGCCCTTTAAGGAGAACAGGGTGCAAAATCAGATTAGATATCCATGAATAGCTCTTGGGACCTGTAGCACAGCATGAGGTTGGCTTTATCATTTTTAAAAATCCAAGGCTACCCAGCAAATCTCCAAGCAACTCCCACAGCCAGTGTCACATACAGAATGGAGAGGGATTTTTTTGGTGGGCTCCCATCTGGGCTGCAAGGCCTAACAGCAACCTCTTGGGATTTATTCTCTAGTGTTTTGCTGGGGGATCTAATGCCACTGTTTCTTGCAGGCCTGGCACAACCTGCCATCCCCTCACATACATGCTAAATGTCACACAGTACTGGCCAGACTCAGCAGACTGAGTCCACACCCCACAAAACTCACCTTAACCCACAGATGTAGTCCTGTCCCCAGTGCAGCTGCCCTGCTGCCCAGAGTACCTTCATGTGCCCTCAGACTACAGGAAGTCAAGTTCTTTCCCTTCTTGTCTCCAGTCTCAAGGGGGTAAGAAGGGTGGAGGGTGGGGAGAAATCTGTAATGTGAGCATTTCTAATCTCCAGTGCTGAAGGACAGGGAAGGATAGAAGAGGTCTGGTTTTATGGTCAGAGGAAACTCCCACCTCCCACCTCACAGCCCAGCTTTAAGACATGTTGATGGGACTCCTTCCTGATGTAATTCTGCCATAAGGCTCATTTATAAGCCACTGCCTTACAAATACAAAGCAGGATCTGCTTTTCTCTGTGGGAGCACACACACGCTGGCCTCTTACTGCAGCATGCCAGCCAAGAGGTGGGTGGATGCCCTAATTTTAATTTTTGAAAAATAAGAATGAAAAATAGTTATTTGCCATGAGGGAAAAGCCCTAAGGGAGAAGCTCTAGGTGCCTAATACACAGATTCACTGGGGTCACAAATTAACTCCATCCTTGGCCATACACAGGGCATCTGAGGGAGCAAGAGCAGGGGTCTCACGCAGGCATTTCCTGGACATCCACTGTCATTGGTATCCTGATAGAGGGGATCTGAATCCTCCAAAAGCACATCTCTCTGCTGTGGGCTGTACTTGCAGGGCCACACTTCAGTACCAAACACGCAAGTGCAGGATGCACACTCTGCACAGAAACACAAGATGGTTCGTTAGGCTTTCAGACTAATGAGCCCCAAGATGTCCTTGTTAGCAATCCCATGCACACTGCACTGCTGCTGCATGCCAGGCAGCTCAAATCACACCATCCCTTGTTTACCAAGAGAACAATTCTGCTATTGCCTGACACCTGCCCATGACAGTGGCACCACGAGAGGAGCACAGTGATGGTCAGATGACACTGGCCTTTCAAACAAGGCAGTAAAAGGCCTGGCACTGGCTGGAACCTCTGAGCAGCTGCTAAGGACCAGCCCAACCACCTCAGACAGAAAGGCTTTCACTGGTATTAATGAGAGCTGCTGGAAATAAAGCCATCACACAGCTATGAGATTACATGCAGCCTCTGGTCCAGCATCAGCAGGCTGAACAGAATGGGCACTGAGGAAGAGAAGTGCTGGGCTGCATCCAGTCCCTTCTGGTTTTTTAAACTGCTGTGAAGATAAATGCCATGAAGCTGGGGAGCGAAGTGTGGAAGGGCAGGGCAGACGAGGCCTATCCAAGAGACAAGAGGACTCACACCTGCTGCATGGTGATGGTTAGGAGGATCCCAAGTAGATGGGTGTGACGATACTGGAGAGTACACAGAAAACATGCCTCTAACCTGCTCAGCAATGTGGGCCTGCTCTGAGCTTCTCAAGTGCCAGCCCCAGGGCTGCCTGCAGCCTAGAGCATATCCAGAGTGCTGCGCTGCTCAGTGGACCTGGAGTCCTTCCCAAGCATGTGCCTGGATTAACAGCCAAGTAAAAGCACCCAGTTCTGCTAAGTAACTGTCCTCTGATAGCCACTTTCCCTGTAAATACAGACTTTGGCAAGGGCTCCTTTCACTGGAGAAGAGCTCTTTGAAGTAAGCAGATGAAGAACAAAGGTGTCAGTCTTGGGAGTGAGACACCAGCAGCTGCCCTGCTGTGAGCTCCAGGCTCCAGAGCACTGCTTCAACTGTGTTGCAGAAACCATCTGCAGCGTCGGGACTGTAAGCACAAGCAGGGGGAGATGAGAGATCATCTCAGACAGCATCTCTCGTGCTGTCCTGATGACACACTCCTGCTCATCTCAGCACTGTGCAGTCACAGCAGCAAGGCTTTGCTGCAGGCCAGCCACATCACTTGAAGTTTAACCCCTGCTGCTTTGATTCATCCCACTGCCTACAAAATAGGGCAAACATCAGCTCCTGAAGGCTGTGATGCTTCTTCCATTACTGTCTGATCCCAGCTGGCACCAGCTCCTCTGAGCAGCAGGAACCTCTGAGAATTTATAGGATCCTAAAAGCCATAAACCTGACTGACATTTTTTATGGCAGGCCTTGAGCAGAGGAAAATTACTACTGGTCTGGATAGGCATTTCCAATACTGCTTATCTACAGTTCCAGGACTTCATATCACTTAATAGTCAATGCAGACACCCAGGAGAGCTTTAAAATCAGCAGACCCACAGCCAAGGGGACCATGTATGCAGAGCAAGCAGACAGCACATGCCTTTGTGATTCATATTTCACCTAAATATATAATTAACATAGTATGTAATTTATTTGAAAATAAAAGTGGATGTAAGACTGCAGGATCTAAGGAGACTTCACAGGTGGATGTATCACAACAAGAATGAGCTCAGTGCAGCAGGCAGGATTAGAAGGGTTCCTACACTAAGGAAATAGCCAGGAGACATTGTAAAAGGCTGAAAATGAAGTGACTTGCTTGAAGTGTGATCTTAAAAATAACTGCAATACAAAGTAAAGCAGCAGAAAGTCTGGCCTGTGCTCTCCTGTACATCCACAGCTCCAAACACCAGGGTGAAAAAATGAAACAGTCACAGGAGCCCAAAACATATCTGCACCACCAGGGGCTTTGCCTCACAGAAGGCACAAAGAATTTGCTAAGCCCTTGGAGCCTCTTTTCCCACAAGGTCTGTGGATCTTTTTTCCCCTCCCTTGCTTCTGCACTGAGCATACCCATAGGTCAGTGGGATGGGCTTGCTCCCCATGGCCAGTCTCCAGGAGCTAGCACTCATAATTCTGCAGTTTACTTGCTCAGCCTGCACTCCCAGGTCCCTGTTCCCCTGCCAGGAGTCATTCTGGGAGAACAGCACCAGCTGCCCCAGGCGGGGTCAGGCAGAGACAGGCCATCCCAGCTCCATACACACACCCTGGACACACTTGATAACAAGCTTCAAAATAAACAGGGCACTCCCAACATTCCCAGGAAGAGCAAAGCGCTGAGCTGAACCAAGCTGGCAAGAGAAGGACCTCAGCTCTCCTGCTCCTTGGCTCTGAGCAGTCCCACAGCAGAGTCACCGTTGTGGCACACAGGGACAGGAACAGGTCAGCCACTGTGCTGCCCCTCTCTCCCCATCAGCTGACTGCAGGCTGAGCACTTCTGTCCTGGCACCAGCACTTACTGCTGTCAGCTGTGCAGAAAAAAGGCCCAAATGTCTGGTGTGAAAAGCTGGAGTGCAGTTAACAGCTTCCCATTGGAACCAATTTAGACCTGCACTGGCTGAGATCCCCCAGAGCCCTAAGCTAGCCCAAGATCCTCCAGCATGCTGCACTGCTGAACGTTTGCCCTGAGCCTACCCTAGCCCTCACCGCATGGCTGATGCAATCTGAAGGCTGCACAGCTTTATCCAGGAGGTTTGTGACATCTTGAGCAGCCTTGCCCTGTGCTGCCCTGCACAGCAGGGCTACATCCCTCCTCTAGAGCTGAACTTCAGGCTCAGCTTCTGTTTTTTAATGTTGACTTCAGGAGTGGACAGTCATACTAAAGCCAGAAACTAAACAATTCTCCTCCCTTTCTTGGCACTGCACCCTTGCAGATGCTTGTGCAGGGTTTCACTTCCTCTTCAGCTCCTCCAACACTCAGCCAAGCTTTGCTCATCACCAAGCCAGTCCCTGTAGTCCTCCAGTGTGCTCCTTTCCTCACCACCTCCAGCACGTGGCTGCTGTGACACTGCTGGGTTAACAGCCACATGGCCAGGGGCTGGGAGTTACAGAGTGATTGAAGGCACAGCAGTCTAGAGCTGAATATTAGCAGGGTGTCACAGACTGTAATTAAGGTACTGGAAATACAGGTGTGAGAAGAAATGAAGAGTATTAACCCACTCAGCCCTCAAAACAGAAAGGACTCTGGAGTCAGGAGTGACAGAAGATCTCAGTCCTTGAAGCCCAGCCTCTGGGAGAGTACTGCATATACAAACCTTCCTCTCAACACACTCAGTGCCACCTTCCACTGTTCATGGCAATCCATATTTCTGAGATACTGAGTGGTGAACAGCAGCACACATGCTGATGAGGAACACATGTTCTGGGGTCTGATCCCAGCTTTTCTGGTGCACCACACACAAATTCAGCTCCTGAATGTTCTTGTGGGAAGAAGATGACTGCAAAACTCTTCACAGCTCCAGGGATAATTCTCTGGGAGAAAAGGAATGTCTAACAGCAGGCATTTTTTCCTGTGCTTGGAGGCTAACCACACTGTAGACACACACAGACAAAATCCAGCCCATATAGGAATTATTCCAGTATGCCATGAAACAACTTGCATACACTTCACAAAAATCTGAGTCACCCAATGTTTTAGACATGCCACATGTTTCTTTCATGAGTATTAGAGGATTATTCTGTGTGGTTTGGCTGTCTCTGGGAAATCTCTGCCTTTGGCAAGAAGGGGACAAAGTCTTAAGTGTTGGGCAGGCAAGACAGCTCTACAGGTAAGCAAAGAAGGTGCCCTCCAGTCAAGCTACTTGAACTAGAAGAGAAACAACAGGAGAGGAGCTCTCTTGGCTTGTGTAAGAGACATCTCAACAAGAAGTGCTTGAAGCATTAAAGATGAAGCAGAGCTCTCCAGGCTTGGTTTCAGCACATAGGAGCAGCAGCTGCAGCATGGTTATAGGAGCCATCGCTGTGGGCCACGGGTGCTAGGGAAACCTCTTGGATTGAGCATTTAAAACAAATTTAGCAAAGATCTAAAGATAAGCAACAGGGACCCAACCTACCCTGGCACAGCAAGCAGCCAGCAAGCTGAAGGTAGAATCTCTGCTAGATTGTCCATTTTGTTGAGTATTTAAAGAATAGCAACGAGGACTGAAACTGAGGGTGGGAAGTGTGGGCTCTAGAAGATACTGAACTCCACCAGCTGTGGAGGACTTGCCTTTCCTAAACTTTAGCAGTGAACTGTCATATTGTAATTATTGCCATAAAAATCAAATGAAGAATGGTATCAGTGTGAGGTCAGTACCATTTTTGATGGTGTTAAGCAGCTGTAAGAGGCTCCTTGACTTTGGTGACTAAAAGTGTCAAGGGACTGGATTTCTCCTTCATTCAGATAGCAGCAATGTTTTCATCTCTGCACTTGTGAGCTTTTGTAATGCCCCAGCAAGCTGTGACCCAGCAGCTGAGCAAGTGTCACAAGCACCTCCTGGAGTTAAATGAGTGCTGCTCCTACATAAGCATCAGCAAGGATGAAGCTGCAACATCTGTTAGCCACGCTTACGCATCTGGCTAACGTGCCCAAGCCAGTCCTGTGCAGTTCACACGAGAGCAGCAGTTTTGGACTCACACAAATGTGTGGAAATTCAAGAGAGAAAAATCCCTGTGCAGGAAACAGTTCCCCTTTCATAAACTGCAGTTTGCTACTTGCACTGAGAGGGCTGAACCTCTCCCCTGCCCTGCCCTAACAATCATTTCACCCATCTGGAGCATAAATAATTGAAGAGAGACACCAGCAGCAGCAGGAGACAGGGTCTGTGCCCAGATCTCCAGTAGCTCTGTTTCACCATGCAGTCCATGTGCTGACCTCTTTTTAGAGCCCTTCTTCAAGAAGCCAATCAGAAAAAGAAGGGGAAAAAACTACATGAAAGAAGTGTCCAAGATGGACTTCCCTCCCCAGACCAAAATAGCCCATCTGTGCAACACAGAGGCCTCCTGCAGTAGGACTGTTTAGACAGATGCACAGTGGAAGGACAGGCAGGGCTGAACCCCCTGACCTGCTGCAGTCCCACCCTGCTCCAGACACGCTGTTCTGAGCACTGACTCTTTGCTCAGTTTGGAGGGCAAAGGACCAATGTTGTCTTTTGAAATGGGCCAAAAAAAATTCCTGAACTACATAAGGCTTTTTACAGAGAAGTGAAAGCTTCCACTCCTGTGCTACGTCTGGCCAAGATACACTGGGACACCAGAAAAACAAGCAGAGATGTGCTGCTTTGAAAGTGTTTCCAGTATGTACCTCCAGATTCTGTGACTAATTTGCTACTTCTTTCTGGCAGGCATCTTGCTAGCCAGGATTCAAAACTGGGATTGGAAAACAGAGAGGTTGGAAGAGACATTAAGATGGGGAGTCAAACAGAAACAGCCTCACCCAGGGCGATATATGACACAGTAAGAGACTATCCAGCTGTGGTGAAATAGCCACTCGCCAGCTGCAAACATCGTTTGCTTTCTCCGAGAACAAGAACCCTCACCACAACCACCCAGTCTGCACTGATACAGAGCATGACAGACAGCCCAGGAACACAGAACCATACTGCCACTCCCAATGACTCAAAGAATCAAAACTAGAAAACAACTGGTTTAAATCTGAGAAAAGGCAAAAAGTTGGTCTCCCAGCTCTCCTGCTTTTCTGCACAAGCAAGCAGAACTCCTGCAGCCACAAGACTGCAAGAGCCATTTTCATACAGAAAGCCACTTAGGTGAAAGATGACAGTGCCACAAACATGGTGCAGATAGGAACCCTCCAGATTCTGAAGGGGCTGTCAAATGACCAAGATCTGCTTCTGGTCATTGTAGTACAATTGCTGCACAAGGGAACTCACCAGGGGTGATACTTCTCATTACATGTTTCACAGAACTCAGCTGATCGATTTTCACTACATAAGTACCCACACAGAAACTGAAGGTCGCTTTAAGGTCATCATCAACCAGCTCAAGACACAGGAATCACCACTCCTCCCTCCTCTTAATCTGCTCTTTGTCATCAATGGCTGACTCCACTAGAGTTGTCCTCAATGTGTCAAGGGCATTATCTACAAGTATCTTGGGTATCTCTGTGCTACACACAGTGTCTCTTTTTCAGGGGGTACACTTTCTTTTAAGCTCACCTGGGCTTATCTCTCCATAAGCACAGTAGAGAAAAGGCAGTTCAGCACTCGGTCACAAGGAACTGGGAGACTTCCATCAGCCAGTGCCCCCTGGTAGATGAAGCTAAGGTCAAAGGCTGACCTCAAAATGATGCTCTTTGTTGGCACAGATGCCATTTTAGATAGAAGACATCGCTGCTGTTGTAACATCTGCTGTTCCAAGAATGATGGAACTCTCTCCATACTTTTTCTCTTTTTTTTTTTTAAAGAAAAAAGCAAAGGAGTTTGAACATAAGATCTTAAGAGATAAACCTGAGATTGTCAACAACTGAAACACAAAGGCAATGAATCAGGAGTTCTCAGTGCCTTGCAATGACTTGCACTGAAACCATTCCTCCAGTCAAACTACCTGTTGCACACTGCCTTCTCTCTACACAGTACCCCTATATATATTTTCACTTATATGCAGACCACTTCAAAATATGCTGAAGTAGAAAAAAAGGACCAAGCTGAATGCAGAAGGCACAGCCCTGTAATTTCAAACCCACTGAAAGAACTGGATCCACCAGATAGTCTCTGCTCCCACACCCAAACAACCTTGCAAGTAGATGGGGTGGGGAGAAATCAGCTTGGGAAGGACAGGTTCCCATCCTCCTGATTTAAAAAGAAACAATGACTTCAAAGAACATTAGAAACATGGACCTGAATGAGCAGGAGCCAGCTTCAGAGACAGGGCAAAATAACACCTCAGACAAACACAAGCCAACAACACAAGCTAGCAGGCATGTTCTGCTGGAGTGCACCAGGACACTCCAGTTTAACTAGGTATTTGGGAGGTTTCACCTGTACTCCTCCCACAGCAACACCTCAGGCTTTGGCAGAGTGTCCATCCACTGCACTTGCACTGTTTGCTTCTCAAGTCAACACTCTTGACAAATTGCTAGGTTTCCCTTACAGGAGGCCTGGTCTACTACACGTGGGACAGCAGTCATTGCTTCACCACCAGAATCCCTCTCAGCACTTCAGTGGTATATAAATTCCTGGAGAAAACATCCTTGGAGAGGTTCTGAACTGAGCTCCAGAGAGACTGAGGAGTGTGGTGTCACCAGGCTGCTGTAGAGCTTCAGAACAGAAACTGATTCCCCCACAGTCCTGGGTCCTAAATCACAACCTTCCTCTTGGAAAACTGGATGCACAAGAGACCAGTATCAAACCTCCACAGACTTCAGTGGCACCCATGCTCCGTGCCTAATAGACCAAACAAGAGGTTATTCCTTGCAAATCGGTGAGGTAGAGAATTTACCACCATTTTTTTCTTCATAAGTGGTAGCAATTAGGGATCCAAGCTAAAATTCAGAGTCAGTTGGAACCAGACAATGTACCAGCCCTGATGACACTACAAGGGAAGATGAAGGCACATCGTGTGACACCACATTATTCTGCCTGTTTGTTGGGAGGTTTTTTTTCACTGAGTAAGTCACCATAATTAAGATTTTACTGAGGCTACCCTACTTATGTGCAACCTATTGTACTGCCCTCTCAGTACAGCTCATTTAATTTCCCAACTATTTATGTTTTTTAAAATTTCTTTTTGTAATAGGTTTTGAAAAATTAGTTCAGGCAAGGATCACAGCTTTAGTAAACATTTAAATTGGTACCTGCTGCCAGATGTGAGTGGATGGGAACAAAGCAGCAGAGGGAGAAAATTCCTCATCATAAAGGATGCTTTTGTACATTGACTTGCATTTTAACAGATTGCTTTGTATTCATGGCTTGGTTTCCCCCCACCATCCACAAGTAACAGGGCTGGCACAAATTCATACTGAACCATGCTCTGTCATGCAAGACCTTCTCCACACTCAGCACAAGACACACGGTTCCATGCACACACCTGGGCACTTGAGGAAAGCCTTCCTTTGTCCCGGCAGAGCACTGCGCCCTCCTGCAAACAAAACTCACTGGGGTACAGACTCCAGCCCACTCTTGCTTATGCAGCATGACAAGGGCCTTCAGGAATTATGATCATATCTACAACTCTGAGCTCTACCTTGATTTATAACCTCCTTCCCTCTTTATTGAAAAGCAAGTGAACTAAACAACAGCATGCTTCTCGAGGGTCACAAAGGTCCTCTCCAGTTCACAGCTTACACTGGAGCTTCTACAATTTCAGAACATCTTCTGGACTGGTTTCCTCCAGAAATAAAACAAGAATTAACAGCAATACTCAAGAATAGCTACAAAATTCTAGCAAAACTCTACATAGCTGTTATTTCTAGATTTACTTTGTTCACTGTAATCAACAACTCACAATAAAAAGCACAGGTGTCTTTTCACAGTGTCCAAGTCAGCACTATATAGGCAAACACCATCTCCTGCAGTGCCACTGCCTCAGCAGTTACAGCATTTGCTGCATGTGGAATTAGAGCCTCAGTGCAACACTGGAAAAGCAAGGCAAGTGCAAGCCAGGCTGGGAATGGGTGGACTTCTTCCCACTGCAGAGACCCACTGCACTGCTCTGTTGTGTTAACCATTGTCTCCATCCTCGCCTTTGTGAGACAGAAAACCTCTTCCATACACAGCAGATAATGCCTACATGATGAGACTGCTACAGAACGCATGGGACTCTGCTGATAACCCCCCACCTAGGCATTAAAGCTCAGCAGAGAAGGATTCCTCCTCCTGTCAAACACCTGAAATCCCTATAAATACCAAACAGTGAACAAAAAAGCTTCATCCATGTCATCCGATTGCACCACACCCCCCGATCGCCTCTCTCCAGGACTCAAAGGCATGTCTCCAAATAGCTATTTGCTTTGCAAAGCAGAACAGATGTTCCCTGACGCCCAAGTCCTGGCCGCCTGCGAGGTAGTGATCTGCCACACCAGCAAGGAGTGGCGACTGGCAGGACTGGGGCTGTGCCTGCGCATCTGTGCTGCGGAGGGCAGGGCGCGATGGGCAGACGTGCTCCCAATACTGAAAAGCCTTTGCCAGCCCTTGCTCTGCCTGTCTCCATCCAGCCCTACCCGACACACCCAAAGGCACCACACAAAAAAAGCGGAACCCAACCCAAAGTCCAGGGAGGTAAGGCAGGCAAACCGCCGATTTCGCGGCTAAATCCAGCCAGAGAAGGGCCAGCACGGCTGAAACACCGCTGTGCCCAGGTAGCGGCACGCCAGCCGCAGCCGCATCACCGCGGGAGAGCTCAGGGTGAGCAGGGCCGGGCCGGGCCGCGCCGCAGGCGGCTACAGAGAGCCGGGTGCGGCGGGGGAGCGGCAGCCCACCTACCTGCTTCTCCTCTGCAGAGCGGGTCGGCGAGGGCGGGATGCCCGCGGAGGGAACCGGCAGCGGGGAGAGAAAAGAAGAGAGAGTGAGGCGTGACGGACGCGGCAGGCCGGGGCGGGGCGGCCGCACGTCCCCGCCGCCTCACCTGGGTTGCCCAGCTTGCTCTTGTACCGCATGCCGGTGCTCATGGTGCCGGCGGCAGCCCTGCCTTCCCGCAGCACCGCCGGGTGTGAGGGGCCGAGTGCGCGAGCGGCGACGGCCGCCCCGCGCCGCCGCCGAGGGGCCGGGAGCCGCCCCAGGCGGCCAATCCCGGCAGCCCGCCCCGCCCCGCGCCCGCCCCGGCCCCGCCGAGCGACGGGCGGACCCAAGGAGCGAGGAGCCACCCGCGCTGCCCCATGGCTCACCGCCCAGATACAACGACCGGCGGTTCCCGCCCGCCGCTGTCAAGCGCAGCCCGGTACTTGACACCAGGCCGTACTAAGCCCCGGAGCCGGGTCCCGTACCGCTCGCTGCAGGCTCAAGCGCTGCAGGAAGAAGCCCTCCCTACTCCCCGCCAGAAACCAAGCACCCAGCAGAAGGAATACACCAGTAAAAAAACCCAAACACAAATGGAATAAATAGGAAATGTGCTTCCAGATTTAGCATCTCAAAGTACAGTGGGAAGCCCAGAACCGTGCTGCAACTACACTGAGGGAAGCAGGCACGTGTGCTCTGCTTCCATTAAACCATTGTAAAGAGATGATAGAAGTTATTTTAGGCAAAAGCTGTCAGTATAACTTTTTAAGGGAAGCAAGGAGAGAACGCCGTTGTGAACATTCCAAAGGCAGTAGAGTAGCACTTAAGGACAGCTCACAGAAACCTCAACAGTAAAGGAGTAGGAAGAGGGGATGTTAAGCTTCAAGACACCCCAATTTCCAGAACTGCAGGGAGAAGTCATATCTTCCACATTTCAAGAAGAGGTAAATAATCAGACCTGACACTCTTCTGAAAACAGGATGGGATAAGCTTGTTATGGTGATGGCTGTACAAGTGCAAGGACATGCTCCTTTCTCATATCAAAACTGACACTGATGCCACAGTGAAAACTTCTCAAACTCTTGTAGTCAGCACAGCATTTATCTTGCCATTTCTTCCACCTTCTCATTCAAAACATCTCTCACATCACAAACCAAGACAAGGGCTAGCAATCCCAGACAAATGTATTTTAAAACCCATTAGCTCATCCTGAATTCAGTTTTTAGCCATTGATTCAAAGCATCAGGAAAAAAAAAATCAGGTAATTATCAGCATATTTGCTTGTTTTTAAAGGCTATGGAGCCACAGACCATTAACAGCCTCTATACCACAATTAAAGGTACCAACAAGCCAATAAGCCTTTCATGAGTTGTTTTAATGTCTGCCACAGTGTTTTAAATCTAAGGAAGACTGAAAGGACTGCAGACAACCACTCCTTGATCCTGCTGAACAGCCCTTAAAATAGATATGTGTAGGCACTTTGTCCCATTGCTGGACAGTGTCAGCCCAGAGAAGGCTGGGGTGGAATTCAGAGAAAGGGTTGTCTTCTACAGCCCTGGCACTGCCAGCATTCACAGGAGTGAAAACACAAGGTCAGAAACCAGGCTCTAGCCAGGATCCTCTCTCCAGAGATCTTCACAGCAGCAAAGACTTGGCCGTGAAGTAGCCAATACTTACACTGTGAAGTATTCTAACAAAACCAAGTAAATGTAACTGAAGACTAACATCAGACAACATCAAAGAAGTAGTACAAGACAAAAATTAAACCTGCATTGAAAGAACTCAGGTATAGTATCTGCAGTGCTGCAAACCCTTCTTGAACAATTATTAAACAGATCTCAGATTTTCAGCCAGTCCTCCAGCTGGAATCCACAAACCTGAAAAAGGCAGATATTATCAATCAATAACCACTACCCACTAGCAAAAAGCTGTTCACTGAGGCTTCCCACACAAGGACTAGACTAGATGGTTTTGAAAGGCTGTTTCCCTATTGTCCTAGTTTGCTTACAGAGATGCTCCTTTCATGTTACCTTTGTTCGGAGGGCTAATCCAGTATGAAACTAACGTATGTAACCAAAGTCTTGGTTTCTCAGGAGGGGTGTGGCTGTTTTGACTTTCACAAGCACAAATGGACAGCACATCATTTGAAGATGCATATTAGGATGCAAAATTCTGGAAGAAAAAGAACAAGACAGGGGCTCATAATGGCACACAACTACTGAGAAAAGGTCTGCTGTTAAATCTCTCACCTTGGCCCTCTTGACAGCCATGCTTACAATTCAAATCTTCACCAAACCTGATGAGACTTTATATGAAGACAAATCTGCCACTTTCAACTTCATTACATAACGATGTCACGCCCATTTTATGCAGTTCACCTCCACAGACATCCCTGTGGTACAAATAATTTGTTGATGCTACTCTGATTAAACCCTCATTGCTAGACAGCAAAATTAGGGCTAATCGTTACATGAAAGACACCTCAGTTTAGTCCAGAAGACAAAGCGTCTCAATTCCATATTTGCAAAATAATGTAAGCATATGCATGTATCATACAGACAAGACTACAGAAGCATGCAGAAGAGACATTATGTCAGTAATGACATAAAGGAGTCAGCAACATCTATGAATTTAGAAACTAAGCAATCTGATTTTCCAAGGTATTTACCCACCTAAAGTACGGCAGTAGGTACCTAATGAGCTGTGGAACAAAGTGGATGCAAAGCCTTGCTGCCCAGCTCCCAGTTAAAACACCTTAAAAGTTGCTTTGAACTGAAATCAAAGCAGTTTGTATGTAGACATCCTAGAAGATGCCTCTGTTTCCCCAGGGTCAAGATCCCAATTCCTGTGAATATGCACCCCACACGACGCCACTACAACATCCCACAGATTAGATTAAAAAAGCCAAAGTCCAAACAGAACTACAAAAACCAGCCTGAAATTCAGTGTTTTCCACATCCGTACGATTTATTACAAAACGTCGATGAAAAGTAGTGTTCTGGTGTATAAAAAGGTCAGTACATGCCACCACTCAGCTGACAGATCAAAATGCCTGCGACAGGGATTCTTGCAATCAATGCTGGAGACCCGAAGACAAGCCTTCAGAGGTGCCCCCAGGAGCTGTTGGCATGTGCAGTGTTTATGGCATGTTAA
The DNA here is from genome assembly GCF_014839835.1 of Dryobates pubescens. Taxonomy (NCBI): domain Eukaryota; kingdom Metazoa; phylum Chordata; class Aves; order Piciformes; family Picidae; genus Dryobates; species Dryobates pubescens. The sequence goes on from NC_071636.1 coordinate 14,104,747, forward strand.
GGCACGATGATTTAGGAAAGTCAGCTTCTTTTCATCACTGGTGAATCAGCCGTGGTTTGTACGTTTTCTCATAGCTGACACAAATAGAAACCACCAGAGATGAAGCTTCAAAACTAACCAAAGCGTAGAGAAAGTTAGGATGAACTGATGATGATACACAATGACTGCAAAGGGCAGGTGACTTCTGCAAACACACACACGTTTACTGTAAACAGCCCACCCAGTCTTTCAGTATTTATCACAAACTGCTCACAGTAACCTAGCAGATCCACGACTAACTCCTCAAACCCAGCACGACGACTAGCCCAAAGAGTGTACTCTATCAGTTTTGGTATAAAAGGGTAGAGGAAGGATAATAAGCCCACATTGATAAGTATGAAGATAGTGTTACCAAAAGAATAGAGATACAATATACTTGATTAACATGGAATATATAAGCCAAGCCGTTTTACAACACGATCTTCAGACTTTGTGTGTTTCACGCAGGTCTTGAGCTGTGGCATCCGGCTTTTGCATTTCAACGTTACCATTCGGTCGAAGAAAACACTGCACCCATCCACTTAGAGACCTGTATGCTGCTGTGAACAGAAGTGGAAAACAAAGAGCATTAGAAAGGACAAACTCTCAGCACTGTCAGAGCCTTTGAGGCAGCTGGAGCCCCTCTGAGCAAAGCAGCATAAGCCAAGCAACAGCGTATTTCAGTCACTGCATCACGGGCTTCTGCACTGGAACTACAGCAGCTGAGTCAGATGCAGTTTGGCCCCAAATATTTATCACAGAGGTCTAACAAGAGCACATAAATGAGAATCTATTTTTAGTTACATACTTTAAGCACACTCTCCCCCCTCTGTCTGCAAGAGCCCAAGAACTGCATTACAGCTCATCTCAACAGCAATGCACACAAGAAACCAACAGCAGTCAGCCTGTTGTACCAAGTCCTGCTTCTGGTGAGGAAAATAAAACCCACTTATCTAAGCAGGGCTAAAAGAAAGCAGCAGATCTGATGCCATGCACAAACTGTTACGACACTGCTTAGGTAAACCAGGAAATCTAACAGATTTTTTCAGATATTGACACAGCAGGATATATAAGGCTGAATGAAGGGATACTGCTCTGCAACTTCAAACGTAACTCCCAGGTTTTGATGGCTCTACAGCTACTTGCCAATCAAAAATGCTGCTACAAAGAAAGCAAATTCCACTTTTCCCTGAAAATTTAGCCTTATGAAGCTGTGTCAGATTTGGAACACAGGAGATATCTCAAATTCTCCAGTCCCAAAACCACTCACTTCCAACAGGAGAAAAATAGTGTCATCAAACATTAATCTGGGTGGAAAAAAGAAACATCCTAGAAAACAGTGGTACAGAACACTTGTGCTAACTACACTGGGGATAAGGAACAAGGAAAGCTGACAAAAGGGTCCTTTGCTCTTTGCCATTCTGTTCAACACACAATTACTTCACATTTGAAGGAGGCCACCACTTCCCATACCAACCAAAACAGGCCAGCATGAAGGCTTTAAAGCCAGATTCCTACATTGCTAACAAAATCAAATAAGCATATTCACAATGCTGTGCTACATTGCTACTTCAAGTATAAAAACCAAACTCAATTTCTGCCATTGCCTGCCTAACTCTGTTAGAGAAAATACCTCAAGAGGAAATTGAAACTGAGGTTTCAGCCTCACAAAAAAGGCTGGAATTTCCAATAAACGTGAAGGCTCGGGTTGTAAGCACAGCTATGCACTGATGCTACCAGCACTGGCAACAAGATTATTTACATGCTTGTAGAACATATGTGGTTTCACTGCTCCTTCCTCCTAATCTCCTGAGACAATATTGTAGGATACATTATGTTGACATCATTCTTTGCAAATCTGATCTCCAGTTTTGTCACATTAACCTTGGAGCCCCCTTGCACCTTCCCCCCACCCCGTGCTCATCCAGACACAGCTTTAATAATCACCTCCACCTGCAGTGTGAATTCACACTGTCATTTCAGACAGACAACGTATTTCTCCAGCACATCATTAAAGTAAAACTAACTCAGTAAGCAGCACTATGTATGCCTGCATCCTGATGCACATGGTCAGGTATCTCACACAGTCCTGTGTTTGTAAAGGTTTTGAAAGCTTTGGGAAGGAATGGGTTTGCCTCCCCTCAGCTGTCTCTAAGAATACCACTACAATGCAGTGCAGAGCTTGACATCTCTTTAGGTACACTTCTGAATTCCCAAAGAGAGAAACTCCTTATAAGCAGTTACATTTTCTCACTGATCAATTCTTTTTCTTCAGGTAACACCAGTTTTATGCTGTAGCTACAGTCCTTTGAGTATCAAATCATTAGCAAGAACTTTGAGAAATGGCATCTTTCCCAAAAGAGAGTATTTGCTGCTGTCTCGTTGTTAGCTAGTTCTGATATGTGAACATATCACAAAGACTTGCTAGCAGGTGTTCCAATCTTTTCCATTTTATGCTTTGCAAGCATTGTGTCATTCCTTGGAATGCTTTTAAGCTTGCAAAGTAGAGACTGTTTTGGGAGGTGTTGGGGACTATTTCTCTCTTGCCTCTCTAAGAACAGCAGTTCTGGAAACTGGTCTCAATGGGAACATGCTTTATTAGATGCCTCAGTCCTACAGTGTTAGAAATGATGAACCACTACTGCTAGGAGACCATTTTCCTTACAGCAATAGGTCCTAACAAACCCAGATAATTTTCATACAGAAGGTGCAGACAGATAAAAATCACAGAATGTTAGGGGTTGGAAAGGACCTCAAAAGATCATCCAGTCCAACACCCTACCAGAGCAGGATCACCTAGGACAGGTCACACAGGAACACATCCAGACAGGTTTTGAATGTCTCCAGAGAAGGAAGCTCCACAACCTCCCTGCGCAGCCTGTTGCAGGGCTCTGGCACCCGCACAGAGAAAATGTTTTTCCTTACATTCATGAGGAACCTCATCTGCTCCAGCTTGCACCCATTGCTCCTTGTCTTATTATTGGACATCCCTGAGTAGAGCCTGGCTCCATCTTCCCAACACTGCCCTGCACATCTTTATCAACATGAATGAGGTCACCCCTCAGGCTCCTCTGCTCCAAGCTGAAGAGCTCCAGCTCCCTCAGCCTGTCCTCACATGGGAGATGATTTACTCCCTTCAGCATCTTTGGGGCTCTGCACTGGACTCTTTCAAGCTGTCCCTGAGGTCCTTCTTGAACTGAGGGGCTCAAGCAAGCTTCTTTAAAAGCCAAAAGCCAGCCAATATCAAGGAACAGGAGGTTTACAGATCTGACTAATACTGCTACCTTTTTTCCATTTGGGAAGAGTTGCACAACTTATTTTCCATCCAAGGCCACAGGCAGAGATGCCATGGAACAGAGAAGGTCACAGTCCAAGTAAAACACTGTCTTTTATTACATTCCCTTGACAATCCAGGAACACAACTGAAAGCAGTATGTTTTAATAGGGAGATGTAAGGTACTATTTATAGATGAGCAAAGTCATATGAAAGTGTTACTGTCCTACACATCAAGGATTAGAAGCCATAATATGACTCACCTGAAGCCTGCCTAGCTCTCCACACAATGTGGCTCTTGAGGACCCTGCTATGACCTTTCTATGAAAGTCTAAGGTCCTATGGAGCCACACAAGTCCAGTACTTACAGCTGTACAGTAGCAGGGGAAAAATTTCTAACAGAAGTCTAATCTAAGGGAAACAAAACCTTGTGATAGCCCTTCAATGCAGGGTTTGCTCAACCACTCCACAGCTAGGAGAGCTGAAAAGAGCTGGAGAACAAGAGTGCTCTTCTAAGCCAGAGAAACAGCCACTAGCAGTGCCAGGCACTTGTTCCAAATACTACAAATTTGCCCAAGCTTCACATTCTCTAGGCTCTCAATTTCAGCTGCCAAAAACTACAACAGGATCTTCACTTCCTCTGATGACATTTCTCATCAGATCAATTCAGCATTCAGCAGCATCCTTTTAGCAGGCTGGTTGCTATGACAATGCTTTCCGTTGTTCTGTTAAATGATGTAAATTCACTGGTAGGAAGAACCAGCTCTTTGGTGCTTTTAGTACTGGTCTTACCAAGAATCAGAACAGTGTTAGTGTGCTCAGGAGGCTTTCAAATACCTATGGAAACCATGAGCTCTATTAAAAGAATTTTCAACATCCTGTAGATATTTTAAGTGTAAGATGCTTAGTTTTTCTGAGCAGACTTCCCTAACCATAGCTACATTTCCAGCTGGCTCTGTTTGTTTTCCATAGGCTGGCTTCTGTTACTGGTTTGTCCCAGTATGATCTTGAAGCTGAGTGGGAGACAGACAAACCAGATTTGTAAGAATAACAAGAGGAAAACAGATTGCAGAGATATACTTTTAGAAACAAAGGGAAGAAACACCCATTAATAACCACTTCATTTGAAAAAATACTTGCAGCTTGTTGTAATAATTGTTCATCTGAGATGGGCAAGTTCAGGAATTGGTAAACATGCTGTTGGGATTACTGCAGGCATATTTCACAAGCATTCTGGAGTATCCAAATAAAGCTAAATCTAAACCTGGTTTAGTTTTTGTTAGCTTACTCCACCCCTCCCTCTTCTTCCTTTCCAATCCTTCATTTGAACTGTCAAGGAGGAGCAGCATTAAGCTCCTACACTTTACAGCAGCGTCTTGCATTGTAGAAGAAAAAAGATCTGAACAAAACCGAGCTTGTCTTCAAGTCTTTATCATGCTTCACGTGGACTTGTAAGATTAGTATATCAAAATCTAGGGTGAAAAAAGGATGCAATTACTCCTGCTTATTCCTAGAGTATTCCCAGAGTCTGTGCTCTCACTGCCTGTTGCAAACACCTCCACATCCACTGTTTGTACACAGAGGCTATGAAATGATTGGAGGAAAGGACAAAAAAGTGTAAGTCAACATCTTTGCTAGGGCTGCTCTCAAAAGCTCTTCATCACCACCATCTCCTAGAACAGGTTTACGCACAGCCTTTCGTCAAAAGCTGCAGTTGGCACACTGGTCACTACTCTTCCCAAAGTCATCTTCCTTTCCTATCTCTAGCCCATTCTCCCAACTGGTGGATGTGGGGAAGCCTGTGGATATGGTGTACCTGGACCTCAGCAAGGCCTTTGACACTGTCCCCCACAGCAAACTCCTGGCCAAGCTGTCAGCCCATGGCTTGGATGGGAGCACACTGCGTTGGTTATAAACTGGCTGGAGGGCCGAGCCCAGAGAGTGGTGGTGAATGGTGCCACATCCAGCTGGCGGCCAGGCACTAGTGGTGTGCCCCAAGGATCAGTACTGGGCCCCATGCTCTTTAACATCTTTATTGATGATCTGGATGAGGGCATCGAGTCCATCATCAGTAAATTTGCAGATGACACCAAGCTGGGGGCAGGAGTTGATCTGCTGCATGGTAGAGAGGCTCTGCAGTGGGACCTTGACAGACTGGACAGATGGGCAGAATCCAAGGGCATGAGATTGAACACATCCAAGTGCCGGGTTCTGCACATTGGCCACAACAACCCCATGCAGAGCTACAGGCTGGGGTCAGAGTGGCTGGAGAGCAGCCAGGCAGGGAGGGACACTTGGGGGTGCTGGTTGATGGTAGGCTGAACATGAACCTGCAGTGTGCCCAGGCAGCCGGGAGGGCCAGTGGCATCCTGGCCTGCATCAGGAACAGTGTGGCCAGCAGGAGCAGGGAGGTCATTGTGCCCCTGTACACTGCACTGGTTAGGCCGCACCTCGAGTCCTGTGTCCAGTTCTGGGCCCCTCAGTTTAGGAAGGATGTTGACTTGCTGGAACGAGTCCAGAGAAGGGCAACGAAGTTGGTGAGGGGCTCGGAACACAAACCCTATGAGGAGATACTGAGGGAGCTGGGGTTGCTTAGCCTGGAGAAGAGGAGACTCAGGGGTGACCTTATTGCACTCTACAACTACCTGAAGGGGGGTTGTAGTCAGGCAGAGGTTGGTCTCTTCTCCCAGGCAGCCAGTACCAGAACAAGAGGACACAGTCTCAGGCTGCACCAGGGGAGGTTTAGGCTGGAGATTAGGAGGAAGTTTTACACAGAGAGAGTGATTGCCCATTGGAATGGGCTGCCTGGGGAGGTGGTGGGGTTGCCATCGCTGGGGGTGTTCAGGAGGAAACTTGACAGGATGCTTGGTTGCATGATTTAGTTGATTAGGTGGTGTTGGATGATAAGTTGGACACGATGATCTTGAAGGTCTCTTCCAACCTGGTCTATTCCATTCCATTCCATTAGTGCTCCTCTTCATTCCCTTTATGGTTTCTGCTTCTCCACAGTATCACAGTATCACCAAGGGTGGAAGAGACCTCAAAGATCATCGAGTCCAACCTGTCACCACAGACCTCATGACTAGACCATGGCACCAAGTGCCACGTCCAATCCCCTCTTGAACACCTCCAGGGATGGTGACTCCACCACCTCCCTGGGCAGCCCATTCCAATGACGAATGACTCCCGGTGAAGAACTTTCTCCTCACCTCAAGCCTAAACGTCCCCTGGCACAGCTTGAGACTGTGTCCCCTTGTTTTGGTGCTGGTTGCTAGAGAGAAGAGACCAACCCCCTCCTGGCCACAACCACCTTTCAGGTAGTTGTAGAGAGCAATGAGGTCTCGCCTGAGCCTCCTAAACAATCTGTCCATCCTCTTTGGAAACTCTGAACATATTCCCTTTGTATAAGCTTTGCCTTTGACACTCCCTTTATGCTTCTCTCACTCCAGCCTTGAAAGTCAAAAGAAACTGCCTGAAGTAAATTCTCCTTTGCTATTTCCATAAAACCTTTCAAGATGCCCCTATTCAAAAGAGCTCAGGCAAACCAGACCTTCCAGTCATCCCATAATGGTAATACAGACTTGTCAGCCTTTTTGGCAAGGATTTGACTTTAGCACTTCTTAATCACTATGCAAAGCCAGACTCTTTCCAGAAATGCCAAAAGCATTCAACAACCTTCTCCCCACCTTGAAACACATCTGAAATCAGAAGTATTTCTCATTTTTGGGGGCATTACCACATTTCATTATCCTCCTGTTTAATCTCAAGTTCTCACCTATGAAGGTATTTGCACCCTACTTCTCTTTTCCCAATCTATCTGAAAACATCTTTATATCCATGTTTTATGAAGGGGGGAAATATTTTAAAGGGACTTTTTAATAAAAGAGGGGGGGAAAGGGGGAAAAAAGCAACCCTCCATTAATCCAAAGAGTGAAAGTTAGTCTTTTGCATAAATCATCTATAAAGTTTTGTACTTTTCTCAGCCAAAAGGGTCAAAAGAGCAAACAGAGGAGACTGCTTTTACTTGCAGAACTGATCCTTGTAAAACTAGACTCTGACAGCTGTTTGAGATAAGCTTCAATAGAACAAAAAGGATTGCTATCAAGTACATTGACATTCCTTGCCAGTTTGGTTCTGTTACCTACTGTGTTAATTACAAGTTTCCTGGTTTCTCTGGAAACAGTGCCTTCAAAAAAAATACTGCAAACAAATCTGACAGGAATCCTGAAGGTTGAAACCATCATTCCTCCAAACTGTAAAGTCACTTAACAAGCAGAAGAGAAACTTCCCTAAGGCCAAGTTCTAAGTGAGGATTCACTTCAACAGGCTGCCAGGATCACACAGCAATGCTGGGGTTTAAGCAGGACTGCAGCTGCAATTCTGCCTGTGCACATCAGCCAAAAAAATTACACTAAAAGTCTATCAATCAATAACTCAAGGCTAGCACAAAAGAAGTTCAAATTTCTTTCCTGTCAAACAACATGATTTCCATAGCAGCTGCAGAAAGGTAGTTTAGCAGAGCCCAAAGAGACAGCAGAACCTCCATATAGGAAGATCTTGTTCGAATCCTTCTCAAATACGCTCAACATTCAATATTTCAGACAGATTCACAGAATGCATTGGGTTGAAAGGGACAAAGGTTATCTTATCTGACCTTCCCCTGCAGTCAGCAGGGACACTTCCAACTAGAGCAGGCTGCCCAGGGCCACATTGAGTCTGATCTTGAATGTCTCCAGGGACAGGACCTCTACCACATCCCTGGGCAACCTGTTTCAGTATTTCACCACTCTCATTGTGCAGAACTTCCTCCTGATGTCCAGCCTAAATCTCCCCTGCTCTAGTTTCAAACCATTGCCCCATATCCTGTCACGTCAAGCCCTTATAAACAGTCCCTCTCCAGCCTTCAGACACTGAAATGCTGCTCTAAGGTCTCCCTGGAGTCTTCTCTCCTCCAGGCTGAACAGCCTCAGTTCTTTAACCCTATCTTCATAGCAGGGATGCTCCAGCCCTCTGATCATTTTTGTGTCCCTCCTGTGGACCTGCTCTGGCAGGGCCATCTCTCTTATGTTGGGGGCCACAGAGCTGGACGCAGTACTCCAGGTGAGGTCTCACCAGAGCCGAGTGGCAGAATCACCTCTCTCAACCTGCAGACCAAGTAACTTCCTTAAGATTTAGTTCAAACTAAATGACAATGAGATCATGCAGACAGTTAAATCTGCAAAGCTTTCCTGCTTTCCACATTCAGTGGTCCAAGATGTATTCCAGATTAGAAATGTAAAGTATCTACAGAATAGCACTTCACTGAGATGCACATGAGCAGGCTCACAACTGTTTGCTGATGTATCCATGGCTGCAAATTCAGCCTGGCACAAACTCTGCCCCAATTTGTTTTTACAAATGCCATACCCAGTATTCCCAGAAGCTGTGCAACACAGTGAATTCTAGTGCCATAACTGGCTACCCATCAGTGGGAATACTGCATCCTATGAGCCCTCACATATTGATCTCACAGCAAATCCAGTATCTAGGAAGTGAAGAGCTCAGACTAGATGTATATCATTTGCCATCCTGTGCTCTGCAAGCAACAATTATGGACAATTCTGTTAGATTTAGGGTGGGGGATTTTTCTTACTATCCCTTTAAAGGATGTCAAATGTGATTTCTAAGTCTCAGAAAGGACTGAGCTCCTTTGCAAAACCCAGTAACAGTCATTTACACTATGTCAGGTTGCCTGCATCAAACAGCCATTTTCACAAGCAGTCAGTTTGGCCACATGATAACCAAGTCATCAAGAAAATTTGGGACCTCCAGTTCAGATTCAAATATTTAACAGGGTGCATAATTACCAGCTCCTGTCTGGGGAAGTGAGAGCCTTGTGTCAGACACTGCTATTGCACACACTGCATGGTCAGCCACAAAATTATCCTCAGTGTTTAGACTTCCAGCTCTGGGAAAATGTATCTTAGTACAGAAATTGGAAGACATGATGTGAAGACTTCTCTATCTGCAAGACTTGGAACTGTGACAAGAAACCTGAGTTTGAATTACTATTTTCTCCTTAACTCAAAGATCACCATGCACATACCAGTAAAACCATCAACATCTGCTTAAAGACAAATAAGTTTATTCCTTAGGAGACTTTTTTGGGTTTTTAAATATAAACAGGAAGGCTGAAGGTTCAAATAAAGGCAACAACAGAAAAAAGAAATCTCCTTATTTTAGGCTTGGAATGTTGGCAATTGACACAAGGTCATAAGGGATAATATAATCCATTTTATTCAAGCTTTACATTCCAACTAGAGTATTAAGCTGAAGCATTGAGCAACAAGACTCCTCACAGTCTTCCATTTTTTATTCTTGCATTTAAAAGAAAAACTATGCCAGAAGAGCTGCATTCTGAAGAAAGCATGAATACCTGCTCCAAGAATTTTGCTCTTCACTCACTCTATCCCACCTAATACATCACACACGGCATCAAAGCAGTCTGTGCTCTCTACGCATAACAATTTGTCTCAGGTTTTGTTTGGTTCCTTGAAAAACCTGCTCGAAGTTCAGCAGCCTACATGCCCTCAAACACTCCAACTTCAGTCTGTATATACTCCAAACAATTTTCTGAGTAGCTTTTGTTAACAAATCTGGATGATTCAAAAATAAGGCACTGAAGAGATCACAGTATCACCAAGGGTGGAAGAGACCTCAAAGATCATCAAGTCCAACCTGTCACCACAGACCTCATGGCACCAAGTGCCACGTCCAATCTCCTCTTGAAGACCTCGAGGCATGGCGACTCCACCACCTCCCCGGGCAGCCCATTCCAATGGTGAATGACTCTCTCAGTGAAGAACTTTCTCCTCACTTCAAGTCTAAACCTCCCCTGGCGCAGCTTGAGACTGTGTCCCCTTGTTCTGGTGCTGGTTGCCTGGGAGAAGAGACCAACCCCTTCCTGTCTACAACCACCTTTCAGGTAGTTGTAGAGGGCAATGAGGTCACCCCTGAGCCTCCTCTTCTCCAGGCTAAACAATCCCAGCTCCCTCAGCCTCTCCTCACAGGGCTGTGCTCAAGGCCTCTCCCCAGCCTTGTTGCCCTTCTCTGGACACGTTCAAGTGTCTCAATGTCCTTCTTAAACTGAGGGGCCCAGAACTGGACACAGGACTCAAGGTGTGGCCTAACCAATGCAGAGTACAGGGGCACAATGACTTCCCTGCTCCTGCTGGCCACACTATTCCTAATTCAGGCCAGGATGCTGTTGGCTTTCTTGGCCACCTGGGCACACTGCTGGCTCATGTTTAGGTGGCTGTCAACCAGTACCCCCAGGTCCCTCTCTGTTTGGCAGCTCTCCAGCCACTCTGACCCCAGCCTGTAGCTCTGCATGGGGTTGCCGTGGCCAAAGTGCAGCACCCGGCACTTGGACTTGTTGAATGCCATCCCATTGGACTCTGCCCATCTGTCCAGTGATAAGCATTTACAGGTCTTAAAAAAGCTGCAAGGATAACATCTGCAGAATTTATCATTTTTTTTGTAAGCTACCCAGAACATCACTCCTTTTTTCTCTGTAAGTACTGTAAAAGCAAGTCCCAAGTGCAAAATTCACAGAAGGGCTTAGGTTGGAAGGGATTTCAGAGATCATCTACTTCAACCTCCCTGTCATGGGCAGGGACACCTCTCAACCAGACTTGGCTGCTCAATGTCTCATCCAACTTGGCCTTGAAAACCCCCCAGGGAGGAAGCATCCACAGCCTCCCTGGGCAGCCTGTTACAGAGTCTCACTACCTTGTACTGAAGAACTTTTCTTTAAGATCCAGTCTAAACCTGCTCTCCCTCAACTTCAAACCATTCCCCCTTTTCCTATTGCTAGACATCCTCATGAGAAGACCCTCTGCAGCCTTCCTTTAGGATCCCATCAGGTGTTGCAAGGCAGCTATAAGCAAGGCAGAGTCTTCCTCAGGCTGAACAAGCCCAGCTCCCTCAGCCTATCCTCCTAGCAGAGGTGCTCCAGCCCTCAGATCATCATTGTGGCCCTCCTCTGGCCTCACTCCCAACAGCTCTGTGTCCTTCTTATGCCGAGGACACCACAACTGCACCCAGTATTCGAGGAGGGGGTCTCAGTAAGAATTTTAGAAATCTTAAATAAGAGAAGTAAACAGAAAAGTCATACCTGATGCATCCAGATGTTAAACACCTTAATCATCACCAGGCTTCATTCTCATTTGGGCTTGCATCTGTGCGATCATCTCCTGCATGCGGCGCAGCTGTAAGAGAAAAACACCCACATGTTTCAAACAATTTCCTGAGGAATCCAAAACTTAATCTTTTCCTTGCATGGTTGGACACAGATCTGATTTGCCCCTTCATAAACTGGAAACGTCAGAATAATTCACGTGATTGAATACTTTGTTCTTCCCATCTCTCAGATTATTTAATGCAACACATCTGACTTTCCCAAAAGACTTGGAAGAACACTTAGAATGAAAATCAAGCAATAAAATCCAAATCTGCTGAAGCTTGCAGACCTGTGTCTTAATATTTCAGCTACAACAAAGAAAATATGGAGAGAGATAACACTGCTTGAGTGAGCTGACGCAGCTTTGCTCTGGCACGAGCGCTTGAAGCACGCTATCCTGTACGGATCCTCATCTTCTTAGCAGCAGTGTCTGGTTAACCACAGTTTGCAGAGTTAACAGCCAAGCACCATGCAGGCAGAATTTAAGGAAAAAAATACATCAAACACAAAAATGTTTATAAAAATTTGGAAAGACAGACTAAACATATTAAGCACCAATATTTTCCTATCCAAACAATGACCTTTCTGAAAATAACAGGGGGCTTTTAAAGGCTCTTTCTTATAAGCTAAATTTCCTCCTCAGAAAAGGCCAAGTGAATACAACATCCTTCTCCTTCTCCAAAAAAAAAAACCAGAAAAAAAAACCCAAAACAAACCAACCAAACAAACAATAACCCCACCCAAACCACAAAACCCAATGGTTCTAAGAAAGAATAAGAAGCACTAAAAGAGATTTTCAAAATGTACATGCAAATACCTCTAGTTTGGTTTACAAATAACTAGGTGTTTCCTTCCAGATGCTAGTGGTGAAGCTCCACATACACAACTTTTACACAACATGATTTAGACTGGAGATTAGGAAGAAAATCTTTACAGTGGGGGTGGTGAGACATTGGAACAGGTTGCCCAGGGAGGTCATGAATGCAGTCAGCAGGGACATCCTCCACTAGATCAGGTTGCTCAGAGCCTTTTCAAGGCTGACCTGGAATATCCCCAGGCATGGGGCCTCAACTCCCTCCCTGGGCAACCTATTCCAGTGTTCCACCATCCTCATGGTGCAGAACTTGTTCCTAACATCCAATCTAAATCTCCTCCTCTCTAATTTCAAACCATTAGCCCTTGTCCTATCCCTACAGGCCTTTGAAAACAGTCCCTCTGCGGTCTTCTTGTAGGCTCCCTTAAGGTATTTGTCTTCTTGCTGCAGCCTCACAGGGTTCAGCAGAGGCTAATTCCAGCTCCTGTGACTGCAGCACTGACACACTCCAACAAAAAGAGATTCACACAGGAGCAGTGTGAGATGCAGCTAAGTCTGTAATGTTGATTACATACCCACCTACGCTGCTCTGCTAAACACTTCAGATAAAAAGCTGCTGATCAAAAAGACAGCATAATGCTGCAGGAAGGAGGAGGGGAAAAAAGCAGAACATCTTGGAAATGAGAGTTGCATTTATTCCACGGCCCAAGAAAAGATCAACTTGTAAAAATATAAAACACCTGGTCTTTTGAAATGCCTCTGCAGAATTACCATCAGAATAGAAAAGTAGCTTTTTTGGAAGCTCGCCTACTTGAGCTTTCCCAAGAGCACTCAAAGCTGAGCCATGAAACATTCCCAAAATAGAAACCATTCAGTAATCACAGGGGGAGATACTGCTGCACATATATTATGGTGACTGCTCAAATTCAGCACTCTGCTAATAGCCAATGGCACATTTTAAGACTTATTATAGCTTTGAGTCTCACATTTTCTTAACCTTAATTGATAAAAATATGCCCACAACATAAAAGAAATCAGATGCTGCATGACTCAAATGTAAGGTAGAGTAAAAGCACTGGGAGAGCTACTCTGCTCTAACATTGAGACTGTAAGATTTTCTTTCTCCATTTCCATGTGGTGTTTTGGAAATCTACTAGAGTAGAGTAGAGGTAGAGTGCTAATCTCATTCATTATAGAATCACAGAATGGTTGGGGCTGGAAGTGACCTTAACGATCTAGTTCCAAGCCCCTGCCGTGGGCAGAGACACCTTCCACTAGACCAGGCTGTTCAAACTCCATCCAGCCTGGCTTTAAACACTTCCAGGGACGGGGCATCCACAACTTCTCTGGGTAAACTGTTGCAATGCCTACCAACTTCATGGTTAAGAACAACTTCCTTACACCTAATCTAAACCTACTCTCAGTTTAAAGCCATTATCCCTTATCCCTGTGCCCCTGTAAAAAGGTTCTTTCCATCTTTCTAGTAAGCTACATTTAGGTACTGGATGGCTCCTATTAAGGTCTCCCTGGAACCTTCTCTTCTCCAGGTTGAAGAACCCCCTCAGCCTGTCTTCACAGAAGAGGTGCTCTAGGCCCTTAATGATCTTTGTGGCCCTCCTGTGAACTTACTCCAACAAGTTTATGTCCTTCTTATGCTGGGGACCCCAGAGCTGGACACAATACTCCAGGTGGGGCCTCACTAGAAGGGAGATGGGAAGAATCACCTCCCTTAACCTGCTGGTCCTGCTTATCCTGATGCAGCCCAGGATATGGTTGACCCTCTGGGCTGCAAGCACACATTGCCTGGTCATGCTGACCTTCTCTGCAATCAACACCCCTATGTCTATCATGAGTGGTGATAGATACCACAGACTGCGCCCTGGCTGCATAACTACAGGGCTAAAGTTAGAGGCAATAACTGAACTTAGAGAGAGTACACACAATTATCTTGGAGAGAAGCTGATTTGCACAGTAAGAGTGCTGTCAGCTCAAGTGTAAAATTAAAACTAAAAGAAGAATCAGGCTGTACCATACTCAAAGTGTCAATCTCTTCCACAATTCCTCTTCAAGTATAGGACAGGATGCAAGAACCACTCCTACACATTACAATACAAGCCAAAATCATCTTGTATGGCTTCACCTTACTTCACCTTCTACTACACAGAAAGAAACCATCTTTCCCCTTAATACAGCTGAATGTAAAAGAGCACACAAAGGACTGAAATTGATGTCATATCAACATCTGTGGTCCCTTTGCTGCTGAGGATTATAAGCATCAAGGACATATTATGACTTTGATCTTGCTCAGCAGTAAACCATCTCACTTGTAAGAGCAGCACTAATGTATTCTGCACTCATCCCCTAAAGAAAGGAGACTACATGACAGCGCAGGGTCAGTGCACACAGTGAAAAGGAAGCTAGGAAACAATGTTTGCAAATCTGTTAAACAGTTCCTGTGAATTTCCAGATACCAAAAATTCAAAAGAGTAAACTTAACCTTGGTGTAAACTCCCCTGAGTTTACTTATGTCAGGTCTTATGTCCTGGGTAGTGACCACACAACTACTGCAGAAATACAGAAAAGAAACAAACATTTCAAATGAGAGTTAAGGGTAAAGAGTTAAAAGTGACTCATTCAGCCTCCTAATAGCTCCCACATCACTACCAAAGCAAGACACACAGCTTTGTTCTACCTTCAAGGCTACACCTGCAGTACATTTTGCCCAGAACACCAACAAGCACTGCTCCTGTCTGAACAAGGCGAGTGGCTTTTCAGTGACAGTCCTACAGCCATCACAGGGTAAGAAACATCAAAACCCAAACCATATCTACACCTCACTGACATGCTTCCCCTCCCCACACCAAGTATGATTATTTCTGCCCCTGCCTTTACCCACAAAGTTTGTATGGGAAGAGGCTGCAAGAACAGGGCAGGATGGAAAAGTGCAGACAGTTGATTTTCTAGCACACCAGGCTGTTCCCATGACAGTTTCTGCTGGTTAAAAATACTTCCAATACCAAGGAGTACAATTAATCTTGTTAACTGAAGATAGGAAAAAACCTCCTGACAAAGTCACTCTATTAGAAAAGGGGCTACCACCAAGGTATTTATCTTGGCATTTGTCTTTCATGGGACACGTTTTAAATAGCAGTAGTCACTCTGGCCACAGCCATCGGTCTACATAGGCAGCAAAAGTTCCTTCAAAGAACAACTCAAAAGGACAAAGAAAAGCAATTAAAAAAAAAGAGTTGTTCATCATTTCAGCTCCCAAGGGATTCCCATTGTTAATTGCTTACTAAGGGTTTCATCTAATGATGTTCTCCCAGGACTGAGACTGCACCTCTATGATTGTCTTCACAGGTGAAGGCTGAAGCATTCTGCACAAAGCTCACCTGCTTCCCCTGGCACTAGGCAACATTATCCTGCCACACAAGTTAAACCTCAGAGCTGTTTTTATTCCCTCAGGTCTGCAGGCCTCCATCAGCAGTCACACTGTCTCTCCACGTGGAAGTTCTCACCTTATCTTTCAAGAAAGCACTTACACAAACACCTGCCATACCAGGCAGTTACATCAAACCCTCACCTACCCATAGGGCTGCTGCTAGACCCCTGACTAGCAGCCCCACACGGCAGCAGGCTGTCCCCCACACCGACCCCCACGCTGAAGCAGGATTCTTCATCTCATCTGATAAAGGGTCAAAGGGTTAAACACATTCAGAAAGCTGAAGGACAGAAATTAATTTCAACATCATGATTTATTCTCCTATATTCAGCCTGCTGCTGCCCAACCCCACTGAAGACAGCAGAGCAAAGGGAATTGTCCAAAGCCTCAGGGCAGCTCACTGGAAAAAACATCAGGAAGTTGGTTCCTTGCTGTATCACGTAAGCATGGCTTAACATTTTTCTGCAAGTATTGCCTCTCAAAAATTTGAAAGGTTTTTATTATGAGATATTTTCAGAGGATAAAGAGAGTAGCACAATACTACAAACTTTCATAAGCTTGTGCTTACAACATCAAAATCAGCTGGACTGCAGCAGATGTAGAGTGAGGAACATGGGTCCCTTTATTCTTACTTCCACTTCCCAGCTCAGAAAAAACAGCTCACCACTTGCAAATGAGCAAAAAGCATGACCAGACTGAGCAAGAAATTCAAAATGACAGATTAGCAATTCCAAATTGCTGAACTTTGGCATAATACAAAATCATTTAGCAAAAGTGATGCCTTGCTAAAGATGATCCTGGCACCAGCCCAATCATTCATTCCTTCCAAGGTTATATAAACCTCACCAGACTGTAAATAGAACTTCAAGCACCATCACTGATGGGAATGCGAAATAGGAGGGGAAATGGATATTTGTTTTCTCTGCAAAGGCCATGGAATGCAAGCCCATTTCCTCTGTGCCTCTTTCCTCCCCATACTTTTCCCAGTCTGAACCTTAGGGATGATATGGAGATGAAGGGATTTCATACTGGCTTATCTACAGAAGATTCAGTAAAGCCTCTTGATCTCTTTGGGACAATAGAATGCAGAAGTTAAAAATCTATTTGTTTTTTCAAGTTCTGACCTAAGCCTTTGCAACTTCAGCAGCAGTTATTCAGAGATGATTACTCCCAGAGGAAACTTTCAGAGACTGCCCTCAAGAAATTCAAGACTTCATGCCTTTAGCTATATTATATAAAGAAAAAGAAATACCATAAATATATAAATAAAAGTACTATATATACATTCACAGGAGGGGGGTCAGAATAGAGCAGGCTATAGTAATGTGCCTGCCATAGCAACATTTTCCAGGGGAACTAGTTATAGGGTAATTTTTTCAGACACAAATTTTAAGACAAAGAATTCTTCAAGGACCCAAATTTCTGCTTAGCTACAAAAGATGGTATTCATGCAGTGCAAATAACAGGAGAAACAGTAATGACTTAAATTCTCTAAGTCTCTGCATGAATCTTACAGATTCAAAGATTGCATCAGGTTGGAAGGGACCCTCAAAGGGCATCTTGCCCAACCCTTCTGTACTCAGTAGGGATACCTCCAACTACTTCAGGCTGCACAGGGCCACACTGAGTCTGATCTTGAATGTCTCCAGGGACAGGGCCTCAGCCACATCCCCGAGCAACCTGTTCCAGTATTTTACCACTCTCATTGTGCAGAACTTCTTCCTGATGTCCAACCTAAATCTCTCCCGCTCCAGTTTCAAACCATTGCACCTCACCCTGTCACCCCAAACCCTTCTAACAGTCCCTCCCCAGCCTTCCTGTATGTCCCCTTTAGATATTGAAATGTAGCTCTAGCATCTCCCCCAAGCCTTATTCTCTTCTCCAGGCTGAACAGCCCCCATTCTTCCAGCCTGGAAACCCTTACTTTTGGAAGCTTTAAGGAGGTAAAAAAAAAAAAGGAACAAAACCAAACACCACCACCATAACAGAAAAAATACCCCCAGAAAAACCCCAAATCCCCATGAAACATTTCCAAAGAATGCTCTTGACATTCTTGACATTTACAAAGCAAGTAGTACTCCTGGCAATCAGCTGATGGTGACTGTTGTTTCACATGCAGAAGCAAATTGGAGGCAGTTAATCTGTGTACAGAATACTTGCAGGAGTTCCACTGTCATGTTTGGCCATCAAGCTCGGTTACATCGCTGAAACCAAGTTATGCGGTGTTAAAGATGCAGCTGATTTAATCTCCAGTAGTTCCTATTATTAACTACTAGTGATAGTGATAACCTGCTGCTGCTGCATTTCCTTTAGGAAAATCTTCTGCTATTTCTGTCAACATGCCAGTGTGAGCCAACAGCTAACCAGGGCTAGCTATTTTTAAGGATGGATTCTCTACAGGAAAAAGGAAATGCACAGATCTAAGTAACTATTCTGCAAACATTTTCAACTATGGGAGTCTGAATCTTTCACCTCAGAACAACACAGAAGTGCTTGTAGGTTTTTTATTGCTTACTCCCAGTCACTGCATATATGCATTGATCTTTTAAATCATGCCTTCCTCCCTTTGTGGACTTGGAGCCAAGCTGAACTGGTTAAAAGGATAAACATCAAAACCAGCATCTTCCAGCTAGCAGCAAGTCTTAGCTTTCACAACACAGCACTGGCAGTGTACTGCTTGAATTTAAACACTAGGCTAAAAACCTCTGAATCTTTTGAACATTAGCAAAAAAATGTGAAGTGGAAAAAGCTTAGTAATAACCTGAAACCAGAGTCAGAAATCAGAGATTGAAAATACCAAATCACTATGTTGAGGTACAACAGAAATACTATCAATTTGGCTGCAAGTCAAGATTAAGATGCAAAAAAAATGCACATTCATTATATAATTGGATTTTTAGCACACAACAACATTTTTCTGCTCCACAGTCACAAGACATAAGAAGAAACTGACTGCTAACATGCTTGCAGTAAGCAATGCACATCCAAGATGACATCAGACCATCAGCCTATCCAAAAGTTTAAATCAGGGTAACATAGAATGGCTCAGGTTGGAAGGGACCTCAGAGATCATCTACTCCAACCTCCCTGCCATGCATGGGGAGACTTGGTTGCTCAAGGCTTCATCCAACCTGGCCTTGAACACCGCCAGGGAGGAAGCATCCACAGCCTCCCTGGGCAGCCTGTTACAGAGTCGCAGCTGACTGAGCTGAGAGCTTCTGAAGACTGAAACTGAAGAGCTTCTTCCCAAATGCAATATAAACCTGCTCTCCCTCAGCTTAAAACCATTCCCCCTTGTCCTGTCTCTAGACATCCTCATGAAAAGTCCCTCTGCAGCCTTCCTGTAGGATCCCTTCAGGTGCTGGAAGGTCCCCCTGAGTCTTCTCTAGGCTGAACAACCCCAGCTTCCCCAGCCTATCCTCATAGCAGAAGTGCTCCAGCCCTTGGATCATATTTGTGTCCCTCCTCTGGACTTGCTCCAACAGCTTTGTGTCCTTCTTATGATGGGGACACCAGAAATGGATGCAGTGTTCAAGGTGGGGGTCTCACAGGAGCAGAGTAAAAAAGGAAGAATCCCCTCTCTTGCCCTGCTGGCATAAACTGATTTCAATACTTAAAAATAGCAGCTATCCTTTTGGACAATTAGCATACAAAATGATAAATATCCTGCCTACAACCAAGAGACTACCCATAGCATGCAAGTGACTACAAAGAGCACACTTTATGTGAGCAATTTGTGTGTTCAGATGAGACCTGTCATTTTTCACAACTCCAGTCTTACACTCCATAGGCAGCAGCTGACAGAATACTGAAACTGGAACACAGCATGTTACAGCTTTAGGAGAGCTCTCTTACCTCAGCCTCTTTCTGCTGGAGGATTCTATCCTTATCTACCACTTCTTCTTCAACAGGCCTATTAAACAAAAGAATGCATTGATGGTGTAAGATACAGAAGTAAAAATCTTCAAGAACATATTCAAGCAGCTCGTGTTTAAGTAACGTAACAAGAAGAAAATCTGCATTCTTTGAAGGAGGGGAAATTAGGACACTCTTAAACCCATGCTTTCCTTTTGTAAAATGCTTCTTTACCTCACAGACTCCTTATTCATACTCTGTTTCTTAAAATTAAATTCCTTTATGGCTATGGGGATTTTTTTTTTCCATTTACTCTAATCAAGAGACTCCCTCCACTGTCTACATATGGTACCAAAAAAATCAACCATTTCTTTCTTCTTCAAGGTCAGAATGCTTGGCTGAATACTTAAAGAACAAGCAAAATCAGGACAAGAGTAAGTTACTATCAAAAAAGATGCAGCACAAGGAGATGTAGATTTTTTTTGCCTTACGTTGCCAAGGACAGGCCAAAAAAACCTGAACCAACCCACCACAAAAACCCTCACATACATTACCAAAAAAAGATTATTTGGTCTAAACTTCTCTACCTCTACACAAAGGAGCAAGAAAATAGACACCATGGCAGCCCTGCAATAACTAGAGAAGCAACACCCTACCTAATCAGACAGGCTGGGGTCTATTTAAATGTGCCCAGAGTTTATTTCTTCCAAGTAGACATCATTAAATGAAAAACTATCTTGCTTCCAGCTCAGTACTTCTTTATGCACACACAAATTAAGAGAAAAGGGAATGGATAAAACCCCCAAGAACAGCTTTTTGTAAACACAGCACATCACTGGATCTCTTCAACAGGGAGGCTCATACTGGTTTCAGTAACTCCACAGATTGAAATCTCATGAGAAATACCTAGTTACAGGTGGAATTAGTCAGGAGGAAGAGCAAGCCCAGGGTCCCAGTGGAAAAGAGACTCACAAGTAGCAGAGCCCAAAGGTGTACACACCCACCCACACCCACTCTCACCCACCCACACCCACTCTCACCCACCCACACTTACTTGCCAGTTCGTTTCAGCCTCTCCGAACGGAAGTTCTCATAGTGCAAGTCCTGGGTGACCTCCTGCAGGTCCTGCATGTGTGTTCTGGAAGATGCAAAGAGATAATGAACACTTTGTCCTTCTTTTCAAAGGGAAGAAAAACACTCTTTTGTCTTCTACTTTTATAAAGGCTGTGTTTACTGCAAAAATAATCATTACAGACTAAGCTTGCCATAAAGCTAATGTCAGAGCGTTGCTTTCAAGTTTATTAGTCTTGAATTCATACTTAAGTGTTCCCTCATCTATGTTCTTCAAAGACCCAAAGTAACCTTGTGAAGACAGTTACTCAGAATGATACTTTCATTCCTAAAGTATTTTTTGACTCTTAAGTGCTATCAGTTATGGTTTGTAACTGAGAACTAGGTGGAGCTCCTTGGCTCAGGGAACAGCTGACACTGAGAATGGAACGGGGGAGGGGGGCGTTGCGGGAAGTTAAAAAATGCTTGCTACCGAAGACCAGCAGAGGGCAATCCCTGCCCAGAGGAGACACTGAAATCAGAAATGGCCAGCAGCATTTCATTTCTAACAGTAGCAAGACGTCATTGAACAACAGCAATAGAAAAAAATCCAAACAAACAAAAAAATGACCATGCCACCAACATGAAAACGAAACCCACACAAACAACAAAAACACCACACAAAACCAAACGAAATGAACAAAAAAGCCCAAACACCAAGCAAGCAAGGTGGGCAGGCAGCAAAAAAATTACTCCAATGTGTCTACATGGGCAGATCATCTGCATCTGCTAAAATCATATAGGAAATCCTGTTAAATACGGTACCCAGCAGTTTATATCTGCAAAAACTGAGCTTTGCCTTCAGAATTTTCTCCACAGTTTAATCAATCACTTGGAGCAGTACTTTAAAAGCACCTCTGCCCTACCCACTGCCCTATAAGAACACCTCAGTTTATATCTAAAGCCATCAATTCAGTTCACATAAGGCACAAAAGTTGGCACGTATCTGGCGACGTGGAATAAAGAAAACATCATCTCAGGTCAGAAATTGCGGGATTACAGCAGCAAAACCAGCTAGAGGGGGCTAAAGGTCACTCTCCACTGTCATCAGAGCTGCTTTTGGATTCAGGACTTGATGCTGTTGGAAGGCTCTCATGGCTGCAGGGTGATGCCAGCACAGGAGATGGGATAGCTTGACCATTACTCACACCAGCATTGTGCGCAGTTTAAGGAAATCGTTGTGCTCTGGGTTTTCAACTTCAACAACTCCCCAGGGATACAGACGGCCTCTGATTTTTTTCCCTTTCACCTCAATAAGTTGATTGGATCCAATAACAGCAAAGGGGATGCTAGCCTAGTTGAGATAGAGCAAAACAAGTTATGGTTTGATTTTTGACTGGTTCCTTTTGTGGTTTATTTTGTCTTTCTTATAGAGAAGGCACAAAGACTTCTGAGTAACAGCAAGGTGGAAAAGAAATGCTGAGAAATGCACTCTACTAAAACCCTTTCACAGGGTTGCCAGGGACCCTCAAAGATCATCTTGTCCAACCCCCAGCAGGGACACTTCCAACTAGATCAGGCTGCCCAGGGCCACATCCAGTCTGAGCTTGACCATCTCAGGCAACAGGGCATCAGCCACATTGCTGGGCAACTTGTTCCAGTATTTCACCACTAAATCTCCCCTGCTCCAGTTTCAAACCATTGCCCCTCATTCTACCACTGTAGGCCCTTCTAAACAGTCCCTCCCCTTCCTGTAGGTCCCCTTTAGATATTGAAATGTAGCTCTGTGGTCTCCAAAGACCCTTGTGTTCTCCAGGCTGAACAGCCCCAGTTCTTTCAGCCTGTGTTCACAGGAGAGGTGGTCGAGCCCCGCAACAGAAAAGCACCAGATGCTGTTCCAGGCAATGCAGTATCTCACGTACAACACCTGCAGCTTTGTTAGGATCAGTTTGTCTCAACCGAGGCAGAAAAGGAAATGACGCCTTGCTTTAGGAACACTTGACTGCTGTTGAAGTACAGTTTGGGCATAATGTCTCATCTGACATCACATCATGCATGGAAAACAGCCAACAGAAACATTCTTTAGATACAGATTAAAGCAGCTAGGGAGAATTTCAGATGCAGTCTTCAAGCACCTTTGAAATTGTCACAGCACAAAGAGGAAATGACTTCAGTAAAACCTTTACTATCTGCTCTAACGAGAGGAAAACTGTTAATTAGTATAGTAACCATAATAAACACATTCCCTCTCTTTGCTCACACATTGAAAGCCTTGAGTCAGAAAACAAGAGTGTAAATCCCAGCTCTCAGTGAAGAGCTGCTTACATTTAAAAGAGAAAAGCAGAGAAAGTTATAACACTGCATTTGGAACTCAGATGAAACAGAGACTGGAAAAGAAAGGATCATAATTATCGGGAGTAGACATCCAAAGAAAACTTCAGTTTTCAACACATCATAAAGGAATAAAGTATCTTTAAGCATACGGTAGGCTTGAAGAACTGCTGCAGCAAAATAATAAATGAGCCTTGAAACTTGCCTTCAGAACTCTGGTTTGTTCTTTAAACTCCTCATCTTCATCAGAATCTGCATCGGGGAGCTGATAAATCCTAATTCCATGCTCAGAAATCTCATCCAGAACCTGACGTTTACAAAAAAAGGAAAAACAAACTCTTATCACAGAGAAGTAGACAAAAGCAAAGTGAAGTTAGCATGAAAAAAAAAAAATTAAGTAAAAGCAATGAATTTGGAGAAGTGATTTCTTAGTTACAGCATCAAAGCCATGCAGCTCATGTCAGAGTATATAGTCCTCTATTTGATATGCACCATCCCTGGAGGTGTTCAAGAGGAGATTGGACGTGGCACTTGGTGCCATGGTCTAGTCATGAGGTCTGTGGAGACAGGTTGGACTCGATGATCCTCGAGGTCTCTTCCAACCTTAGTTATACTGTGATCCTGTAATTTGAAAGGACTGTGTCTATTGTCTCTTGAATCAAAAAGACAAAAGCTTATTATCTACTTCAACTGGAGAAAGTAATTCAAAATCCACTAAGAGAAAAACCATCCATGAGGAGAAAAACCATCCATAAACAGTTTTTTGTCATTAGTGTCTGAGATTAACAACAACCAAAAAAAACTTCATTCTTCTACACATTCTTTTCCTAATAAAATCACTGCAGGGGTAAGCAGCTAGCATAATTCCAGGCTTTTGGCAGTTTCAAAAGGTGGTACAAGTCAATCCTTTCTTCAAAGCTGAAAGGAATGCTCCTAGTGCCATGATATTAAAAATAAGTCAGAAACCTTACCAACTGCACTTCTCACTGAAGAAAGTGTGGTGGTATGAGGAGAGCTATGAAGAATGCTGAAATTTTGCAGTAACTCTCTTCAAAGGGATCTTGGAGATCTCAACTGAGCAAGGTTAACTGTGCAACCCTCCTAGACTAGCATTTCCTAGCTAGTCGCAACTGCAACCTCACAACCAACACATAAAGTACACACTAGCACTGTTGCAGTGACAAACTCATGGTAGACAAAGTCTGGCCAAAATCAAGGGGTGGGAAGGGTTGAGGAATCACCAAAGCATTCAGAAAAGCCAATAGATGGATTTGTGCTGCCATTGCTAGATATGTAACTGGACTTAACTTGATAATGCAGATACAACCAGACTTCAAACAGATGAGAAGTCTCAATTAGTTCAGAGAAGGGCCACAAAAAATATCAGGATGCTGGAAGACCTCTGCTACAAGGACAGGCTGAGGGAGCTAGGGTTCCTCAGCCTGGAGAAAGGAAGGTTCCAAGAAGACCTAATAGCAGCCTTCCAGTACCTGCAAGAAGGCTGCAGAGGGACTGTTTGCAAAGGCCTTCAGGGATAGGACAAGGGGCAATGGTTTGAAATTAGAGAAGAGGAGATTTAGGTTGGATGTTAGCAACAAGTTCTTTATCATGAGGGTGGTGAAACACTGACACAGGTTGCTCAGGTAGGTAGTTCAGGTCCTATCCCTGGAGATATTCAAGGTCAGGCTCCGCAAGGCTCTGAGCAACCTGATCTAGTGGAGGATATCCCTGCTGAATGCAGGGAGGTTGGACTAGATGACCTTTGGAGGTCCTTATGGACCCAAACCATTCTATGATAATACTGTTCGGTTCCTTGATCCTCTGTCATGATTATGACCAATAGCTACAGTATAAATAAAAACTGTCCAAGCAGGGGTGATTATTAAACAGCTGTTTAAAAATAAAACAGTCCTTCAGCCCATTAGAAGAGGAATGACCATGCATGAAGCACAGCTATTCCCATTACAGCCTTTCCTGCCAGGTGCATTAACACCCCCCGCACTCACACACGCGTGCACAAGGAATGAGATGGTTTGAACCCTCCACCTCCACAGCCGGCAACATTTTGAAAATTAAAAAGAAATTTGGGAATAAATGTGGCCAATAAGCAACCAACAGCCACCTTCACACAACCTAAATCCATGCCCATCGTTGCTGTTTTGGCAAAACAGAAGATAACTGAATTGTCCCCAGGTGACAACAGAAGCTGCACAGCTGGAATAGGTGGGGCCGCGCTGCAGTGCGACGCCTTTAAGTAGCTTCATGAAACAAGAAGCCACATTGAACCTGGCTGAGATCTTCCAGATAAAATGCAAGTGAAACAATAACGGGAAAGCCAACAACAAGGGGTGCTAGAATAATATATTACAGCTGTTAAACCTAGTGCTTTCCTGAAAGGAAAAAGAATTGCAATAAAAACAAACTGTATTTTACGGTCCTAACAATGAAACAGCATTTTGCTTCTTCAAATCTGAATCTTATTGGCCTCAGAGGGTTCTGTGTTCCTAAAGATTAGCCTTCCCATGGGAAATTAAAAAAAAAAAATTAAAAAAATCAAAATATTAGTTTCTCCTCTCATGAAGTCATTCTTTTGAGCAGGTTTCCTTAGCAGCCTTGCATGGCACAGCTTGTGAAACTGCCTTGCACTTCTTCCCACTCAAGAGCTTCAAAAACATAACTTTGAATTCCAGAATGACCAAACAGGAATTGCTCCAAGCTGGGTTTCCTTTGCAAGCTCCACAAACTTGCTGCTTAGGTCCAAAGCAGCAAAACAAAAACATTTTACTTTAGATTGATGGCCAAATGGCAGAAACATCTAAAAAAACCAACAACTTCAAGCTGCATCAGCAAAGCAGGATTTTGATTCTTCCTCTAGATTAGAGACTCTGTCAGCCAAGATGCTTTGAGTTAGAACAATATACAGTAGGTAGACTTTCAAAGCTTTGGAACCACATGATACATTTGACTTAGTATAAACTCAGATTGTATAGTGACCTTTGCCAGCAGTACAAAAATAATCACTTGTTTACCTGCTTCCTAACCACTCCCTTAGACTGCAGCAGAAGTGCATTCATCTTGTTATATTTAGCCAAGGCATAAATGTGCTGTCCATATATTTAAGTGATGTCCAGTCTTAAAGATTAGTTAATTAAAGGTAACTCTGCTCAAACTAGAAAGAGCCAGATATGAATCAGCACTAGATATGGTCAAGAGAGGATGCCTATAATCTCTTCATCACAGGGTATGTAAACTGGGATTATTCTTCTTCCACAGTAAGCATGCATCATAAACACTCAAATCTAGCATCACTGCACTGCAAAACAAGCAACTCACAATTCACACTGGAACATGAGCTTGCTTGCACTACTGCAACGTTTCAGCTAAAATCTGGTGTTAACACACAAAAGTGAACATAGAATCACAGAAGAGACAAGGCTGGAAGGGACCTCCAAAGGTGCAGCAGTTTAGGCTGGGTGCCCTCTGCTGTGTTCATACAAGGGGTACTTCTTGTGTCCAAAAGCCCAGCCCAGTGGGTGGACACAGGAAACTAGGTATTTCAAACCATAATTCCCTGTGCCACTATAGGATCCAGCGCGGGGTCTGGCACTTCCTCTTTCTTCCCTCTGCGCCACCTGGTAACTTGGGGGAGATATCTCCCAGCTTTGGGCCTTTCCAGGCCCAAGGCCAGGGGGATGGGCAGTCTCAGATCTGGCCAGCTGAGACTAGCCTAGCAGTGGAGTCGGGGGTGGGGAGGGGGCAGGAAGAAGGAGCCTTGGGGGTCTTGGGTGTACCCTCAGGTGGGGATGGGATGTTTCTGGGTCTGCTTTGGGATTTCTCTTGTCACTGCACTTCTGGCTCTCTGTAAACATTCACCGCTTTTCATTTAAACTTTCCATCACTTTTGCAATCCGTTTGTCTGAGTCGTTATTTTTGCCCACGGTGGGGAGAGAGTCTGCCTCAACCCATCACAAAAGGTCTTCTAGTTCAAACTCCTTGCAGTCAGCAGGTACATCTCCACTAGATCAGAGATGTACCTGCTCAGAGCCTTGCAGAGCCTCACCTTGAAGATCTCCAGGGATGGGGCCTCGACTATCTCCCTGGGCAACCTGTGCCAGTGTTCCACCACCCTTGTGGGAAGGAATTTGTTCCTAACATCCAATCTAAATCTCCGCTTCTCTAATTTCAAAACATTGCCCCTTGTCCTAACCCTGAAAGCCTTTGCAAACAGTCCCTCTGCAGCCTTCTTGTAGCCCCCTTCAGGTACTTGGAGGTCGTTATTAGGTCTTCCCAGAGCCTTCTTTTCTCCAGGCTGAACAACCCCAGCTCCCTCAGCCTGTCCTTATAGCAGAGACGTTCCAGCCTCCTGGGGTGAAACCAAACCTAAAGATACACTCTCAGAACACATCTAATGCACTCTCCACTGCTGATGGGCATTCGGAACAGTGGACTATATGAGAGCTAGTTTGATTTACAGCTGCACTACTTGCCTTCCAGGCTGATTTGAGCCCTCCTGGCAAACCCATCTGCTCAACACCTGCTCTCTTGTGCTGCACTGCTTGCTAAGATAGAGAAGTCAAGAATGGCCAGATTCTCAGCATCATAACTGGTAAAGCACATTAGACTTCTCTGAAGATTTCCCACTTCACAATTCCCAAAGATTAGGTCCTTGGCCAATATCAATTATCCTTCTTCAGTTAGAATTTACTTTGTATTTGGCTTTAACGTTGTATGGATTGCACTGTTCCCATGATCAAGTGTTAGACCTACTCTTCTCTTCAGCCTTTCTCTCTCCTTCAGTGTCAGTGTGTCAGCCTTGGCAATCACAGGGACAATGTTGACTTTTCCGTGCAGAGCCTTCATGAATTCTACATCTAAAGGTTTCAGCCTGCCAACAAGTGGAAAAAAAGAAGGAAGGAGGGGCAAGGAGGAAGAAAAGAAAACAAAAAGAAAACAAAATGTATTTTTTTACCAGACCAAACACATTACAAATTATTTATTGCAGGTATCTACATAAACAATATTTCCAGAATAAAATAAGTCAGAGCACTTGCTCATCAGTTTGATTGTATAAAGGTTGAATTGCAATTAAAACTGTCACTCTAGATAAAATGAGTATTATGGGTATTATAAAGCTGTTATGTTTCTGAGTGATAAACAATATGATACAGACTGCTTCAAAACAGTATTAGATGCCAAAAAGGAGACAAATTAGGGAGCATTAATTCCCAAAGTCCAGTTTAATTGCATTGGCTGACAGTATGAGAAGGAACTCAATTAGCATTAAAGTTAAGTTTCCAGTTCAAGTAATGAATACACTTAAGAACAGGATACAACACCCTAAAACACAAGAGCTCAAGAGATTGTCTTACCCATGCCCAAAGGGAGAGATGAAGTAAAAGCAGCAATGGACTCTGTTGTCTATAATGTGACGTCTGTTCAGACCACTCTCATCATGAAGGTACCTTTCAAACTGGTTGTCAATGTACTGGATAATTGTTTTGAAGCTGTGATGTGGGGCAGGGAAGAAAGAGAGGCATCTTAGATTAGCTTTAAAATCATTTTAAAAGAATTATGAAAACATAAGATCAGCAGGAGGAGAATCACACTTAAGAACACTTCTGTTACAAAAAGTTTCACTTCCTAGCATTGTATCAACTACTGAGGAAAAGCATTTTGATAATGCAAAAAGATATTTTCATAGCAACCACTAAGTCACTATTTATGCTTAGAGCTACTTCCAAGTGCTACTCTGTCCACTGAATAAAAAGTTCAAGTGCAAGCTTGGAAAAAAGAGCATCCAGCACCAAGACAACACAGACAGGAACAGAAAACTGAGAATTTTTCTGCTATTTTTTTTTCCTTTTTCTGGGGGTGGAGGGTGAGGATTTGTTTCTAAGCTAACTGACAAGTGACATATCCTGCATATCTTCTTGATTTACAGCCCTGACCCTGGGGCTAGGTTTCTATAGTTACCTATGGAAATTCTGGTATTCCAGTCTGTTTGAATTAAATGCAAATACATTTGCAAGTCATGCACTAAAGCATCACATGATTTATTAAGCTATTTTTGTTACCTTACAGAATCCTTTTCTGCTGGCAAAGAAAAATAATTCCTACTTAGTTCAAGGTAATTTTAAAAATGCCTTCCAGAGAAGAGACACAAAATTTGATCACATAATCAGATCCAAAGAGCAGTGACGACAGAGAAGGAGAAAACACAATGCATTACTAAGAAGATTGTTTTAAGATATTCCAGAGCATGTACACACCTGCAAACAACATTAATATAAAAGGACACTTTACATAAAGTACTGCAGGGGAAGGGAAATAAACACACTGATGAAGATAAGATTAGGCAGATGATTGTGTCTCATGAACAGATCTTAAACTACTTGAAGGAAAAACTAAGCAGGAAGATTAATATGAAAAAAATAATATTTCTGTTGCTGAGAAAGTACAAATTTGATTCATTTCCAGGTAAACTGGAAAATGAACACATAGAATGGTGGCACATGCAGTGATATGCAGTGAAGTTCAAACCTGGGCTGGGTGGCAGCCAGCCATGAAGACAATGAAATCCAGTAACAAAAATGATGGAAGAGATCCTGGAATTAACTTGATTTTCAAAAGCTGACTAAGCTTTTGTATCTATGAGGAAAAAAATCCATAGCAGAATATATATATACACACATTGATATCTTTGCAAGACTTGCACCATTCCAAGCCATACTGCAGAATATGAAACAGTGAAACATGGCATTTATCGAGGTTTGGCCTTAGTTTGGCTCAAGCACTTTAATACCTGGTGGAAAAGGACATCGTGGTTTACCTTCCTGTTGATCTCAAATACTCTCAGCTGGTGAAAGGTAATGAGACTGAAGACATACAAGTATTAGAACACAAACAAAGCACAAACAATGGGAAAGCAACTATCACACATTTCCCTGGAAATTCAATTAGTTTACATGCAGTTTCCTAGTTCTAGCAGCTATAATCTTCCCTATAAATATGGCATTAGTGTCCTGTACCTCCTAGCTTCCGGGAAACACCTGGCTTATGCCACTGTGCTATCATTACTTAAGAGATATCCTGTATTGTAACAGCAAACAACACAACCATTGCATTTAAGCAGCTGGGGGGAAAAGAACAGCATTACCAGGCTGCCAAAATCCACAAAATGCAACTTAACATAAACCAGTAAATAAAAGAAAGTTAGCAGCAGATAGAAAGTAGTCATCAAAGAATGACCTGAGACACTGCAGACAAGGTGAAATGAGGCTCATGATCAGCAATATCAAGTTTATCTGTACTGGTTTTGTCAACCACCCCTTTGATGCCACATTGGATCCCAAATCTGTGTGTGAAGCAAACCTCTTTCTCGTTTCTCCTTAGATCCTTTCTTTTGCCTGGTGAAAGGTTACCTAAGAACACGCTTCCATCATGACCCCAATGGCACAGATTCCATTAGGTTGGAAGGGACCTTCAAAGGTCATCTTGTCCAACCCTCCCTGAAGTCAGAAGGGACATCTCCAACTAGATCAGGCTGCCTAGGGCCACACTGATTTCAATTTTGAATGTCTCCAGGGATGGGGCCTCAACCTTATCTCTGGGCAGCCTGTTCCATTATTTTACCACAGCATTTTACCACGTCCTTAAGAAGCCATTCTACGCTTCAAACATCCCACCAGAACGGATTTTGCTTCTCCAAAAAAGAAAGCCAAGGATGCCAAGAAGGATGCCAACAGCATTCCTAGGTGCAGTTTGATTCTAGAACACAGAACTCCAGCTAGCTGAAGCTTCTCATAGAATCTAAAAGATTATCACTGTAGTTAACTGGACAAAGCCCTGACAACAGACAATCCTTGCTAGCACTTTATGACAGAAAATACATAAAACTGACTCCAGTACCACTTTGATTTAGATCTGTTCAAAAATAACCACAATAAAATCCCTAACTCTGAAAGCCAGGTAGACTGCACAAATCACAGCTTCCCCCCAGAATAAAAACTTGGATCAAGACCAACCCCATCTAATGGTTAACCACTCTTGCAGCAGATGCTCCTGAACAAACAGAAGTTTAAGAACACAAACTTACTGCTTCCTCTGCCCTAAGAAGGAAGGAAGGTAACTGCACTGCCTTCATCTTGCCTGCAGTTTGGAACAAAGAGTCTATCCATCCAAGTCCCTACCACATCCTGTAAAAGCTGACAGCCTTAGTCAGAATTACACTCATCGTGGCTCAAAGTCTTTTTACGTGACACAAGAAAATGGGACTGGAGTGAGGCAAAACTAAGCACACCTTTTCATTGTGTAGTATGTAAGTACTATCTGTTCCGGTAATGCATTTGGATGATTGAGATTTGCCACAGAAAATGAAGTATAAACCAGTAAATTGTTCTGCTGGGTCTGAGTCACCATGGAATCACACTGAATCACACTGTTCGGCAAGCCTTCAAAAAGAAAGGGGAAAAATCTGGACACAGAAGTCTCTAAGAAACATCTTAAGAGAATAAACAAAGGGCATTAGAACACAATCAACAGGAAGAGCTCTACATAAGACAATAGACAGGCTGCAGAGCTCTTAGCTCCAACGGAAGGAAGCTCTGGTCAGCAGTGAACAAAATAAGCAGGACCATGCTGCAGTCCAGAAAGATGCCTTAGTGCTAAGTCTAAAAGTTTGACTATTTTTAACTTCACAAAATAGGAAAAGTGGGAGGAAAATAAAAATCCCTCCACACATTCACTTTCAAACTTTCAATTAGAATAGCACAGAACTTCACTGCCTGTCTTTCTACTGAACACCATAGGAACAAGAGAAAAAACATGTCTGATAACAATGTTCTTCAGAACACTCCAGAGTCTGTCAAGAAAAGATGACAAAAAGATTCTATCAGCATTACAGGGGGTTACTTTAACAGCTATTCACCTCCTCAGAAGGGTGTCTAGCAATAAGACAAGGGGGAACAGTTTGAAGCTGAGGGAGAGCAGGGTTAGACTGGAGCTGAGGAAGAAGTTCTTCAGTATGAGGATGCTGAGACTGCAATAGGTTGCCCAGGGAGGTTGTGGGTGCTTCCTCCCTGGGGTTAAGGCCAGGCTGGATGAGGTCTTGAGCAGCCAAGTCTAGTTAAGAGGTGTCCCTGCCCATGCCAGGGAGGTCAAAATAGATGATCTCCGAGGTCCCTTCCAACCTAAGCTATTCTATGATATGATTCTATCAGAGTAGCTATGGAGATAAACTGTTTGCAGTTGTCACAGACAAGCTTACTGGAGAACAGGCCATTGATCTGGGGGGAGAATGACAGACAGCCTGGAGGCTACTAACCAAACCTTCTAAAAACTTTATAAAGCAAATAGAAAACTGATGCAGGAAGTTACACAAAGCAGCACAGTTTTACTAGACATGTACAGTTTAGGCAACAACAATTACAAGAGAAACCCTGCTTTGAAAGCTCACCTAAACTAAATGTCACTGATGTTATGAAGATGAGCACCCAGAATGTGTGTTTAGAAAAATTGTGTCTAACTGCAAGGACTCAGAAAAATTCCTCTACCATGAATTGAAGAAAATGCTGCATTAACGTTAAGAATAATCAACATGTTGCTTCCTTTTAATGCATCAAAGTTATCCACAGATCACCAGCTGAATCACTTCAGTTAGAGACAGACACCAGAGCAGTTTTTAAGACAGAAACACTATCAAGCAAAGCATTTCCATACATACCAGTCCTGGCTGTTAATGGCATCTCCATATCCTGGTGTGTCAACTACTGTAAGGCGCAGTTTCACCCCTCGCTCCTCGATCTCTACTGTAGAAGCTTCAATCTGAACTGTTCTCTCTATTTTCTCTAAAATAAAATAACATTTGCATTGTTATTATGCCTATCAGAAACCCCTGCAGGACAGAACAACAGAACAGGAAATGCAATC
Organism: Dryobates pubescens; assembly: GCF_014839835.1. Taxonomy (NCBI): domain Eukaryota; kingdom Metazoa; phylum Chordata; class Aves; order Piciformes; family Picidae; genus Dryobates; species Dryobates pubescens. The sequence continues at coordinate 14,137,679 of NC_071636.1, forward strand.
TAAAACAGACTGTAACCAACATGACATAAAATATTTTAAAGATCAAAACCAAGATAAGTAGCGAAAACTGAACACCACATTACTGCACATAAACAAGAAGCAATGTTGTGAGTATTGATTGTTTGGTGTATTGATTGAGAAGGAACAGGAGCCAGCAGTGCACCCATGTAGTCCAGAAGGCAAGTCTATTCTACCCTGCATCGAGAATGTGGCCAGCAGGGCAAGGGAGATTATTCTGCCCCTTCACTCTGCTCTTGTGAGACCCCACCTCAAATACTGCATCCAGTTCTGGTGTCCCCAGCATAAGAAGGACAGAGATCTGCTGGAGCAAGTCCAGAGGAGGGCTACAATGATGGTCCAAGGACTGGAGCACCTCTGCTATGAGGACAGGCTGAGGGAGCTGGGCTTCCTCAGCCTAGGGAAGAGAAGACTCTGTGGGGACATTAGAGCTGCCTTTTAACACCTGAAGGGATCCTACAGGAAGGCTGAGTTTTCATGATGTAGTCTAGAGACAGGACAAGGGGGAATGGTTTGAAGCTGAGGGAGAGTAGGGCCAGACTGGATCTTAGGGAGAAGTTCTTCTGTACAAGGGTGGTGAGACCCTGCAGCAGGTTGCCAAGGAGGCTCTGGATGGCTCCTTCCCGGGGGTGTTCAGGGCCAGGTTGGATGAGGCCTTGAGCAGCCAAATCTAGGTGAGAGGTGTCCCTGCCCATGGTGGGGAGGTTGAAGTAGATGATCTCTGAGGGCCCTTCCAACCTGAGCCATTCTATGATTCTATAGGAAAAAGATATCAGAGGAAATGGGGACTGGGGACTGAGGTCCAAACTAAGCTAAACTAAATCAAATCAAAGTAAAAGGTTTGGGGGGTTGGTTTTTAATGAGAGTTTAGGAACAAGCAACGAAAGCTGACCCTTTGAAAGGGAAGATAAATAAAAAATCATTTGCAAAATCAAAATGCACCTAGGCAGCACAAAGAAAGGGTCTCATGAGTGAAGTTATCAGAACTAAGCAACATTAACTGAAAGAACATTAAATGTCACAGCAAAACTGCAGAAGCACATTTACCTGCAGCTCCAGGAATATAACGTTCTGGATAAAGATCAGTCAAGAACAGACTGTTAATCAGTGTGGATTTTCCCAAGCCAGACTCCCCTACAAAAGAAACAAAATTCATGTTATTAAGCATATATACCTTTTTATTCCAGGCTTTTTAAAGCATAGCCTCTTTCCCCAAGCCCACATTTTTTTTTGAGGAAAAATAATTTGTTCATCAGGATCCACCCTAGGTTTTGAGATTAAAAAACATCAAAGGTTCAGCTAAGCAATTTAAAATCCACAGGAAAAACAAGCCTCTAGTGTTTTTACAAATGTTACATGAAAATGCTAAGTTTACTCTAACTGACTTCACAATAAAAGCTGAAAGGTCACACAGCACTTTGACTACAGATCTAGAGATAGTTAGGTTACTTCAGGGAAATAGAAGCTGTTGTTTGCTCATTTAAATTTGCAAAATCAGGAGCTTTAACTCTCCTGTTGGAAATTTCTGGGAGCTTATGGTTTTCCTAAGGCAGAGATTGAACCTGTTAGGAGGGAGAATGATCCCAAACTAGTATGTGAACTTTGCACCCTTCTAGTTAGGACACATCTCATGAAACACGGAACAGAAAATCATGTCCAGAGAAGAGCAAGGAGGCTGGTGAGGGATTTGGAGAGTGTCAAGTGAGGAGTGGCTGAGGGAGCTGGGGGTTGTTTAGTCTGGAGAAGGCTGAGGGGAGATCTCATTGCTCTCTACAACTGCCTGAAAGGAGGTTTCAGTGATGCTGCAGTTGGTCTCGTCTCCCATGTAACCAGTGACAGGATGAGAGGAAATAGGTTTAAGTTGTGCTAGGGGAGGTTTAGGTTGGATATTAGGAAAAACTTATTTACTGAGAGAGTGGTAATGGGTTGGAACAGGCTGCCCAGGGAGGTGGTGGAGTTGCAATCCCTGGAGGTGTCCAAGAAGCTGTAGAAGTGGTGCTTCAGGATCTAGTTTAGTGACCATGGTAGGTGGGTTTTTGTTGGACTCAATGATCTTAAAGGTCTTTTCCAACCTGAATGATTCTATGACTCTAACAATGTTACAAATGTAATTACTAAATCTGAATTTCAAAAAGTCACTTTTTTCCTAAGGCAAGGAATCAGAGTTGAGAACAACTCTCATGCTGGATGCTGCTAACCCAGTCTCAGAGATGATGAAGTGATCTGTATTTATCGTTAAAAACTAAGAGATACTAACCTTATCATAAATTACCTATTTATTGTACAGACTCTGCTGAATGCTCTGTCACCAGATAATCTCAACTGGTACTACAAAGCACAGAGATAAGGCAGCAGGGTCATGCATCTCTTCTCATTTTTCAATAGCACATCATTCCAAGGTAACTACTCAAAAAGGTGAAACTACTGTGGATTCCTTTTGCACTCGTATGGCATTAAATTGATTCAATGCAAGCATAATTCAACATGTCACTGAAAACAACTTTGTGCCTAAAGGACTTTCCATCAAAGGTGCTCGTTCACAGAACAGGCAAATTGAAAGTTTAGTGATAAAATACCAGTGAGTCAGTACAGAACAGCAGAAAACACAAGAATAGCAGCACTATTTCAACAGCAAGATATTCACCACGTGCACTCGACTTCAGTGGGGAAATGGGAGTCAAGGAAAGATTAAGCAACTATCCCTTCCATCTGATGATGAGTCAGGAATGCAAGAATGTCCTGCTGGCTCAAAGTCATCATCTTTAATCACTACAAATACTCCCTCCTACCAAACATGAAAAAATAGTAAGAGATTTAATGAGAGTATGTTTAAATTAAAGATCTTCCTTTTTTCTAACAATCCCTTGCAAAATAGGAAGACATGCATGCCTAGGTGAAAAAAATGTATTTAGCTGTTGTTTAACACTCAAAAACACTTAAACAAGTCACTTACCAACCACCATCAATGTGAATTCAAAGCCCTTCTTCACAGATTTCCTGTGAACCTGGTTGGGCAGATTAGCAAACCCCACATAGCCTGCTGAGTCGGAGAACTGCCAAGAAAACAAAAGTCGAGTATAAATGAGATCCCCTTCCCCCTAAAAAGTTGAAGCAGAGTTCATTTGATTCTATACAATGAAGTGCAGAGATATACAAAGCACATGGAAAAATAATGAAACCATGTTTTGCTGTTCTAGCAAGGCAGACCTTGAAATGGGCAATTCACCAAGCAGGCTGATCTCTGAATAGAAATCTGTTAAGTACCTTGAGTCTGGACTTGAATTAAAAATATCTGCAAGAACACAGTATTGTTAAACTGTAAACTGTTCAAATTTGGTATCTTCTGCTGCTATCTTCAATTAAAATAATGCATCAACTCATCTGTAGAGAAAGAGGAATGTTGTATAGTAACACACAGATTACCAAGAAACAATCACACAGAGATCTGTCTTCTTACTGAGTTCTTCACTTATCTTCACAATGTTTGACTTCTAACACAAAAGCAGGAAAAAGAAGTGTGCCTGAAAAACTTATCAAAGAGATTTGGGCTATCAAAAGGGCAGTCTGCTTCACCATCTCTTATCAACTGACTGAAAACCTAGTAGGGGCCTAAACAAGAATATCAGACATTTGATTTAGGGACCTATGAGCTAGCTGGAACCAAATCTATTCTACATAGATGAGTTTACGATGAGAACAGTTTTTATTCAATGCCATACTTCCAGTGGGGCAGGTTGGAAGGGATACAGGGGAAATCACTTAAAAGGCAATTAGTTATTTGCTAACAATCCTTTTAACACTCAGCCAGATGTGCAAAACCTTTAGAAAAGAAGGTTTATCAAATGCCACTTCACTAGGTGAAGGCATCATTCTAAACACTGAATGCTTGGCAAACATCCAGAAGTCCGATACTAAAAGCACAGGGAAGCTCTGTTACCACTTAACTTCACAAAACACAACTGAAGCACCAAGGTATCATTGCTTCACTATTTCACCACTTCAGCAAAGCCAAGAGGTTTTTTTTTCAGAAGTCAGACAGGTTCTAAACAAAATTTTGGCTATGCAGCCATCTCTTTACCTTCACTTTTTCGCCTGACTGAGACATGTTTCGTCACTTCCAAGTTTCAGACACTGGAAAATAAAATCCACAGTGCATATTAGTTGACTTAGAGACTACATTTATATTAAACTTGAACTTCTATGTTGCACAAAATAATAATATTTTATTCTAGTAGAATGAAACGTCACATAGGGAGCTGGGGTTGTTCAGCCTGGAGAAGGCTCCCAGGAGACCTAATAGCAGCCTTCCAGTACCTGAAGGGGACTACTGGAAGGCTGCAGAGGGACTGCTTCTAACAACCTGTAGGGATAGGATGAGGGACAATGGTTTGAAATGAGAGGAGATTTAGATTGGATATTAGCAACAAGTTCTTCACCATGAGAGGGGTGGAACACTGCAACAGGTTGCCTAGGGAGGTAGTTGGGGCCCCATCCCTGGAGATATTCGAGGTGAGGCTCCACAAGGCTCTGAGAGACTTGATATAATTATTATTATTATTATTATTATTATTATAGTAATAATAATAATAAACAACCAGGTTGGAAGAGACCTTCAAGATCATCACGTCCAACCCCTCAACCAATCCAACCCACCTAAACAACTAACCCATGGCACCAAGCACCCCGTCAAGTCTCCTCCTGAACACCTCCAATGACGATGACTCCACCACCTCCCCAGGCAGCCCATTCCAATGGGCAATCACTCTCTCTGTATAGAACTTCTTCCTAACATCCAACTTAAACCTCCCTTGGCGCAGCCTGAGATTGGGTCCTCTTGTTCTGGTACTGGTTGCCTGGGAGAAGAGACCAACCTCTGCCTGTCTACAACTTCCCTTCAGGTAGTTGTAGAGAGCAATAAGGTCACCCCTGAGTCTCTTTCTCTCCAGGCTAAGCAACCCCAGCTCCCTCAGTCTTTCCTCATAGGGCTTGTGTTCCGAACCCCTCACCAACTTTGTTGCCCTTCTCTGGACAAGTTCCAGCAAGTCAACATCCTTCCTAAACTGAGGGGCCCAGAACTGGACACAGTACTTGAGGTGTGGCCTAACCAGTGCAGCGTATAGGGGCAGAATGACCTCCCTGCTCCTGCTGGCCACACTGTTCCTGATGCAGGCCAGGATGCCATTGGCCCTCTTGGCTGCCTGGGCACACTGCAGTAGTGGAGGATGTCCCTGCTGACTGCAGTGGGGTTGGACTAGATGACCTTTGGAGGTCCCTATGATTCTATGATTGTTTTCAGTTACTTCAAAGTACTATCATTGAATGTGAACACCACACCAAACATAGCAGAACTCGGCATCTGGCTAACCCAGGCTGGAGATGAAAATTCACCCTGCTCTAAAGGATTTGTTCTTCAGTTTCAGACACCCAGAACAGCTGAGTTTTGGCAAGCCCTTATCTTTTTCCTCAAGGATGTTAGTTGTGCTATAGATTAGTTATCACAGCAATAGTGAGGCCTTTCATTTAGTGTGGCCAGAGAGCACTGACAGGAAACACTGAAGTGGCAGGAGCACTTCACAGCTTGGTTTGTTGACAAGGCAGCTCTTGGCCTGGGAAAGCAGGGAAGTGACCTATGCAGGCACCTGTGTTTCCAGACAGAAATGCTTTCCTGCTGGGTAGCAGGACTTGTTTTAGCAGGATACAGGCCAGCTTCTGACACCAGCAGTTTGACAGTCAAATCCTAGCACAGACATGCTAAAGCTTTGGACCAAAAGAAAAATCGAAGTCAGCATAATTGCAACCTGGGACTTTTAAAGAAAGTATGTCCTCAGCTCACATGGCATTTCACTTGCCCTGAAGCAGGCATTTCAAATCCTGGCAGCTGTGCAGACATAAGCCACCCTGAGAGCCAGGAAAGGTTTGGATTTTTTCCTCCAACTATTTCTGTCTCCATACCCAGTTCATTTGCTTGCTAATGAAAGCCTAATACATCCACTGCCTGGAAAATAGGGAGGCCCTGGTCCTAGCCATTTTCTGACAGCCTCTAATTGGGTATTCCTCCAAACAGCCTGGGAAACATCCCTTAAGAATGGGTTTGGAAAAAAACCCACAAAGCTTATTTTTCTTTGACCAATATGCAAGGGCTCATTCTAGTGTTCATCCAACCAGTGTCACAGATCCTTAAAGACAGTCACAGCCCCACTGACAGATGTAACTCATTGCTCTGTCCACATCTTGTTTCTGTGTTTGGAAACCTCTGTGGTCACCTTGCCTATAAAAATCAGCATCATCATTCAAGGGTTTAAAGAAGTTCACAATTCATCAGTTTGGGTACTAACACAGGTTAAGAGTTTCTGACCCATTCCTCACAGTAACACTAGATGAGAAGCCACCCAGAGCAGCTGCCTATAGTTAGAGGTGAGAAGGGAGAACAATTCCAATTTCAACATGTACAGTAAATTCTCTAATTACTTCTGCTTTAAAATGACTGCATAGTCACATCCATCATAGCCAAGCTACTTGATTAAAAAGCAGAAGAATCAAAGTTGTCAACTCTTATGACACATCTGGCTTCAAAATTAGCCTGCCAGCTGATAAAATGCCAAACCTGTAATAAACCATTCAACAAATTAGGTAAAAGTTAGGAAAAAGTTCTATACAGAGAGAGTGATTGCCCATTGGGATGGGCTGCCTGGGGAGGCGGTGGAGTCGCCGTCATTGGAGGTTTTCAGGAGAAGACTTGATGGGGTGCTTGGTGCCATGGGTTAGTTGTTTGGGTGGTGTTGGATTGGTTGATGGGTTGGACGCGATGATTTGAAGGTCTCTTCCAACCTGGTTTATTCTATGTATTCTATGTAAATAATCTACAAAGCCTGTTTCTTACTGGACAAACATGCACCTTATGCCTTTGACTGAAAAGTTGCTGCAGGCCAGCTGCGCTGACCACATCATAACTGCCTGTCCAGTTCTGAGCCCCTCAGTTCAGGAAGGACCTCAGGGAACTGCTTGAAAGAGTCCAGTGCAGAGCCACAAAGATGCTGAAGGGAGTAAAATATCTCCCTTGTGAGAAAAGGCTGAGGGAGCTGGGACTCCTTAGCTTGGAGAAGCAGAGCCTGAGCAGTGACCTCATTCCTGTTGATCAAGATGTGCAGGGCAGTGTCAGCAGGATGGAGCCAGGCTCTGCTCAGTGATGTCCAATGACAGGACAAGGGGCAATGGGTGCAAACTGGAGCAGAGGAAGTTCCACAGGAACAGAAGGAAAAACATTTTCACTGTGAGGGTGTCAGAGCCCTGGAGCAGGCTGCCCAGAGAGGCTGTAGAGCCTCCTTCTCTGGAGACATTCAAAACCTGCCTGGATGTGTTCCTGTGTGACCTGCCCTAGGTGATCCTGCTCTGGGAGCTTGGACTCAACCCCCTTCTCCATGTGATTCTGTGTGCAGTGCATGCTTAAACCTCCATGTATAAGGATCCAGTTAGCTATTTCCCACTGTATTTGTTAAACAGAAATATCCTAACAAACAAAAAAAGCCCCCATAAAACTGCTGTTCCATAACACCCAAATAAGGCACTGAGGTACAAACAAATCCTCAGGTGCTCAGCCTCAACACATTTTGCTGTTCATAATACTGCCCTCATGAGGTTCCCTAGAAAATTATTCAGTTCACCAACTTCCCCAGATGACCATAAGCCATCTTACTGAAGGCTTTATCATTACAGATCAGAACTTTAAAATTAGCAAAATATTCTGCTGCATCTTCTTGCAGCTCCAAATTACTGCAGCACTTACAGCACTGCTGTAGGTGATACACCATGCATCAGTGACTGCTGAAATCAGTCTGTGTACAACTGACTCAAACATAAAAACTAAATGAAGCTGATTATCTGACAACACTCTGGATAGTCTCACATCTGGAAATTGTAATTAACAGAGCAAGCCACAGCTGTTCAGTATTCTTTAAATTTTTAAAGGCTAATTTCAGTCATTATGAGGTAATTAAAGCAGCACATACAAAATGTGTCAAAGAGAAAGGAACAGGTAAGATCCAATTGCATTAAGCTGAAAAAAAAAAAGCAGTCAAACTTTCTTTGTAAATAACTGTGAGCCCCATTTAGCAGGTCTAGCAGAAAAAAAGGGACACTGTGCTGCAGTATAGAAATGTCCAAATCAGGTATTGAACAATGGATAACCAAGTTCCATTTCGGATCCCAGCAAATCTCTATCCTGGACACTGTGCTGTTTGGCAATTGAAGGGAGCACTAAATTCAGCTACAGCTGCCTCTCGACAAATGCAGAGGCCTGGAACGTGGCATCCTACCATCTTCTGATAAGAACAGTATTCCAGTGAGAGAGAAAGAGAGGGGAAGGAAAATGGGTCATTTCCTTTGTTCCTGTCAGGATGTGAGAAGTAAACTGCTAGGAACAAGCGGACTGGGAGCTTCTTAATAGGAACTAGCACAAAGAAAAAGAGTGCTTCCATATAAGGATACTAAAAACATTTTTAAACAATCCCTTCATACTGACCCTAACAACCATCTCTGAAGCAGAATAGCTGTCTTATTTATCAAATGAGGCCTCTTTCTTTCCATCTGTGGTTCCAGAATTCTGATACTTCTTTTAAAGTACTTAATAGACAAATAGGGAACTGCAGACAGCACTAAAGTGCTGGAAATGGTCTCAACAACTTGAAGTCACATTTTTGGACTTAAAGCAGACAGAGAAACACCAAGAATATGGGAGTAAAATACCAATATTTGCGGTTCCTCACAAGAAGAGCTACAAAAACTCAAATACAATTATCAAAGTACTGAGGCACATAACATTTGTAATGATTACAACTTCTCCAGGTGTCTTGCATACAGACAAACAGGGAAGTTATGTGAAAATTAAAAGTTTACTGCATTGCAAACTGGATATGGGGGTATTCAAACACTAAGCAGTTAACATTTCTTCTGGTAGGTTATGCTATCAAAATTGTATAAGTCACCCAATTTCACCAAACAACAAACGGTTCAGCAGAGCCTGTTCCCTGTATCATCCTTTGTTTGTAGCCAGTCCTCACCTCTGGGGTTGGAAATCCCCTCCCAGAAGCTTCCAGGGAGCAATGTCACTTCCTCTACACCAACAATCCCAGATGATTTTCCTCAGTAGAAACAGATGTTACCAGCTGAAGGAATCCTTTTTACAGACTAATACTTCTGTGTTACTCTTACTCAGGCGAACAACTGCATCACTTAAAACAGATACAGTATTTCGGAGCAAATGCAACAACCCAACTATGGCACTTGCAGACAGGCCAAGCTAAGTCTATACCACTGCTTTGTCTTTTAATTAGTATTCAGCATTCATATGTTTCCCAGACTTCATTTTGGAAATTTATAATGAACCAGTGACACATCACACAGATTACTACTGGAAAGGCATTGCTGTGCATCAAAATGTTCAACTTTTCTGTGACTTAGCAGCACACATGCACAACAAAAGGAGGCAACAAGTCATTAAGTAAGAAAGAAGAATATATGAGCACTGTTCTTAAAAGGCCTAGGAAATGCAATGCATAAATCTAGAGGGCTAATCCTACATATTTTATTTGTTTAATTTCAGTGTTAACATATTAGACAACTTCCTTTCTCACTGTTATTTCAGTGAATAATGTCATTACAGGAGGCAATGCTACCATTCACATTAATGATCAGTTTTAGTGGCATGCTACCTACACAAGCAGCTTTTGACAATATTTTCCCAGAGTTATTGTAGCAAAGAAAAATACTTTAAACCAAACCTGCAATGATGAAAAGCATGGGTACTTTTTCTACTTATTTATTAAAAAGCTAAACATATTAGCCATGATCACTCATCAGGCACTCATAGGCAGCTCTACCTCACATCCATGAAGCTTAACTATAACTGTGGACATACTGGCAATGCACAGCAAACATTGACAGATTAGCATTTAATCTTCCGACTCATGCTTAAATCCCACGATACCACGGAATCACTAAGCTGCACGTGAACAATAATTTAAGACTTAAAATAAAAAAGGTGTATCACTTGATCTGTCTACTGCCAGATCCCTGCATTTCTCCTGCAGCATCCCCTGCTCCCCAGCACTTGGCGAGGCTTGGTGTTGCAATTTAAAAAACATCCGAGGAATGCCCCATGGAGACACAACTTCCTGTTCCATTCTCGCCCCGCATCTCCGGCTACAGCATGCCGGCCAGAGCCCAGCAGCTGGGCGGCCCTGTCCGCATCTCAAGTGTAACGCATGCCTTGCTTTACCAACAAATACAGGTGTGCCTACAACGGACCACGGCCTGAGCACGGGGTTTGAGGGCTTCTGCCCCGATATGCTTCCCCCGTCCTCATACAACAGGTTCAAAATCCTGTCTCCGGGCAGAGGAGGGAGGCCAGCTGCAGGCTGCTGGGCCCGTGCACGGAGCACACGCCGCCGCTGGTGAGCTCCAGAGCCCGGGCCGGGGCCGAACCGGTACCACCGCCCTGCTGGGGGCGCGCAGGCTGGGCAGGGTTGGGCAGGGCGGGGCAGGGCAGGGCAGAGCAGGCGCGGACAGTGACCAGACGCAGTGGTGTGCGGGGTGGAGGAGCCCACCCACCGGCCAGAGGAGGCGGCCCAACCCCCGGCGCTTACCTGAGCCGACAGCCGCTTCCGCCGGTGCCTGGCTGACAGGCCGCAATCTGCCACCTCCTACCGAGGAGCCCTCCCGCATCCCACACGCCACTGCGGCGAGCGCCTACCTACCTTCTGCTCGACTCTATGGTCTAGGCCGCTTCCCAGGCCAGCAGCGGGGCGCGGCTCCAGGACGAGCGAGAGGAGGGACGGAGCGGCTCTCCCACCCCGCCTGCGTGCCTGAGTGCCAGTGGCGGGAGTGCCGGCGGGGCGTTGCCATGGCGACTCCGGCAGGGGACGTGGCGGGATGCGGTGTGGGAGCCATGAGCTCGCGCGTGGGTCCGGCACTGGGCTATGGTGAATGGGAGCGGCTCAGCAGCGGATGCTTTTCTCCCGAGGCACCGCGTACATGGTATTGGCAGCGATCGTGGTTCCATTGGGACAGGCCTGACAAGGGACGGGACGGGCGAGCACCTCCCTGGATCCAAGCAGCCACTCCGCTTCACACTCCCTGTCTCCTCATTGCCTCAGGAGGGAGCGGTGCTACCACCCTGCAGCCTGCCGGTGGTCCCGAGGATTCTGCATACAGCCCCCGAAGCTGGTCCCCGGCTTTGGCCCTGAGTGCCCTTGCCCAAAAACATGGGGCGTCTCTTGAGTCTGCTGACCTCCCACGATAACACACGTGGAGGAAGGCTTATCTGACAGAGCCACCGCTCCCGGGGGTCACTGCACTCCCACTATGCGACACGGTAGCCAGTGCTGCAGCAGTTAACGATTTTGAAATGATACCGGTTTGTGTTACTGCCCTACCTCCACATCCAGCCAGCAGCACACTGGGCATCCGTCTGTACAAACGGGCTCGCTGTGGAGCAACATACACGAGTGGCCTTCCAGAATGAAACATAGTTAGGGTGCATTCTGTTTAATATATCCCTTTCTCAAATTGATTACTACTTCCTAGCCAAACACCAGTGAGCTTGGAGATTGCCTCCACCTGAAGTAGGGTTTAGCGATCCTCCTCAAAGAGGAAAATCTTTAGGTATGGCAGGTGTGATAGCCAGGGGGAAATCTAGCTTAAAACTTCACGCTGTTCGATTGTAATGCATGTATGTAACAGAAACCTGTTTGGGTTACAGCTGCTCATCCACACATGAAGCAAATTACCCCAATGTATTTATTTCACCTACTCTATAGATATCTTCGCTTTCATCATAGCACACCAGCTAAGTGAGAGCAGTTCTGCCTTGGTCAGTATCACCAGTGAAAGGGTGTGTGGGATTTTCACTGGCAAGTTCTCTGAGGTACCAGGGACTTTAGCAGACTTTTTACAGGCATAGACTGTAAATGATACCTGTAGTCAGATTACAAGGCCAGATCACTTTCTCATGGCGAAATAGTGTTACGTAGCTCAAACACTCAATACAACACTGATGAGATTAAACCAGAATACCAGCAGAAGTTCAAGGAAGACTTTTTCCAGCCTCCAAGTTGCAAGGAGCAGGTTTGAGAACATTCCAGGTAATCCATCTGAACATTTTGCAGAGGGCAGTTCATGTGTGGGACCTAGCAGCAAATGTTTTGACTTAAAATTTTGAATACCAAGAAGAACATTTCTGTTTTGTCTGTATTTCCATCCGTTAAGCAAACAGCGTTGCAGCTCACAACAGGAAAATGTGGAAGTGAAACAAATGCTGCTGAAGGCAGACTGGCATTATTTGCTAATTCACATTGTGCTCATATTATCAACTGAGCATTGATGTGATCTGAGTAAGAACAACATAACAGCCAACGAAAGCGCAACCAAGTTCCGTTTCCTAGGACACAGTGTAATGTTATAACACAAAGAACTGTTACACACAACCTTCCTGGAGGAGTTAAAAGATGGCATTTTGGTCTTCTTTTGAAATTCAGGTCTCATTTTAAACTCTTCCATTAATATCCATACAGATGTTTTGTATTATTGCCAAAGGAACAACAGTACCTTTGGCAGTATAGGTTGAGGACTGACCTGTTTGACAGTGACAAAGGGGAAAGGGACAAGGGATTCTGGTGGACAGAAGGATAATGATGAGCCAGCAGTGTGCCCTTGTAGCCAAGGCCAATGGTATACTGGGGTGGATTAGAAGGGGTGTGGTTAGTAGATCAAGAGAGGTTCTTCTGCCTCTCTACTCTGCCCTGGTGAAGCTACCCCAGTTCTGAGCTGCTCAGTTCAAGAAGGACCTCAAGGAACTGCTTGAAAGAGTCCAGTGCAGAGCCACAAAGATGCTGAAGGAAGTGGAACATCTCCCTTGTGAGAAAAGGCTGAGGGAGCTGGGGCTCTTTAGCTTGGAGAAGCAGAGCCTGAGCAGTGACCTCATTCCTGTTGATCAAGATGTGCAGGGCAGTGTCAGCAGGATGGAGCCAGGCTCTGCTCAGTGATGTCCAATGACAGGACAAGGGGCAATGGGTGCAAACTGGAGCAGAGGAAGTTCCACAGGAACAGGAGGAAAAAACATTTTCACTGTGAGATTGTCAGAGCCCTGGAGCAGGCTGCCCAGAGAGGTTGTAGAACCTCCTTCTCTGGAGACATTCAAAACCTGCCTGGATGTGTTCCTGTGTGACCTGCCCTAGGTGATCCTGCTCTTGCAGGGGGCTTGGACTGGATGATCTTCTGAGGTCCCTTCCAACCCCTAACATTCTGTGATTCTTTCACTAAATTACAACCCCGTGATGTACACAATATTTTACACACTTGTACTGCTCTTACAAATAACTACTCAGCACTTGAAGAAAGTACAAGAAATTAAATACAGACTGGGATGAACACCGAGTCTCATGGAAGTTAGTGCTTTCCCATGACTGTCACTCTTCTCCTTTGGCAGGGTTTAGTGCAACAGATGAAACATTCTCCAGAAATTTCCAATACCCATTTTTGAGGAACACTAACAATTTTTCCAGGTCATGGCTGACCAACTGTCGCACAGAAAGTTCAGGGAACTCACAAGCCTCCCAGAACAGCACCATTTTGCCAGAAAGTAACATAAGGAAGGGCACTTCGGGTAAGAATAAAGGTCAGCTCTAGCCAGTGCCCTGCCTCTGCAGTGCCCAGCAGCAGATGCTTAGGAAAAGATAAAAGTAGCACTGTGTCTGTGTATCCTCCCAGCTTCCGGCAAGCTGGAGCTCAGCAGCTTCCTGAGCCAGAAGTTTTAGCTTGATAGTTTTCCATTAATTTTTCTTGCTGCTTTTTGAACCCCTCTCAACTTTTGGTATTAGAGAGCATCCTGTGACAATGAACTTTACGGTGTGTTACGCGCTTGCTGAAAACGTACTTTTGTTATTTTTGAAGCCTCTTATGCGACTCCCTGTGAAACAGCAGCATGCAGGATCACCAAGCAGCAGAACTGGAACTGTCTGGGGCATGTGGTTGAGGAATGCTGCATCACAGAAACCAACAGAGAATGCATGCCCACAAAAGACATGCTGCATATTTCTTGTTTTTCACAGAGGTGCAAAGAGAAGAAATCGTTGTATTGAAGAACACTCTTCCTCCTGAGTGCTTAAATAGTCTGGAAGTGTTAATGCAGTCAACACTCTGACTATGAAGCATTCATTCCCATAATTATTATTTCTAAAGGAATTTTGTTTTATTCTTCCCTTGCAAGCTCAAATGCCTTTTATAAAAGCTCCTGATACATCTAGGTTTACAGTATCCAAAGTACAATTAGAGTCCTTCCTTGAATTCAAATCTTAACTCTGTAGGGAGTCACGTCTTAGCAAGTTAGAAATACCTCATCCATTCAGCAAAAGACATTCTGTCACTTTTGTTCTGCTCCTTAGCAGAGAAAGTGGTGTGATGCTGCTTATAATAAAATACTACTGCATAACTGAAAACTAAACCGAGTTTTGGTAGATAAATCAACTCCATATTCCTTGGCATTATTTCTATTAAATCTTTTAAAAGAGAAGTTAAGCTGCTTAAACAAAACAAAACTGTGTCTTCTCAGTTATGAGATCACTTTTAACCTGATTTCCTTTCAGTTGCGTCTGTTCCTCACATTGCTCTATATATTTGGAACTTGAGTCTAAAATGATGTGACTGCTGTAACAGCTGCACTTTAAGAGAGTGTGTGTATATAATGGAGATACTGCTGTAAGATACTCAGCATCTTCATCTCTCCCCATCTTCTGCAGAGATAAAATTACTCAAGTCTTGATTAAACAGTTTTGCATTTCCATACGATTTAAGTTCGTGTTTGACTCAGAATATTTCTGTTTGTGCTAAATTCCAGTGCATGGCTTCAGGACCAACCCTTTTAGAAGCAAATATGTACAAGCTGCATACTGAGGGTGACATCCTTCTAAAAGATTAGCAGAGAAAAAAAAGTACTTTGAACAGAGCTGGGCTGAATTCAGATATTCCCTGGGCTAATTTTTATTATTTGGGCGTGGTGATAGAGAAATTAAAGGGCAAACTTGCCATTCTCTCTTAGTATTTGGTAACCTGGTGAGCTGATCAAGATACTCTTCTGTGTAGTGCTTTATCTGTGGAATCACCAATGGAGTGGAGTCATTCTAACATCTCAAAATCTCTGTGTTTTTGCAGACATGCTGCATCAGGAATTGGAAACGTCACATCTGCTGACAGCTGAGCCCTTTTGAAGTGTGCAGCTCAGAGCTGGAGCTCTGGCAGTGTAAGAACAGGAAGGCAGTATCTGTGGATGCAGCAGGATTTATTGACACAAGCTACTTTACAAGTTATGTAGTAAGCCCTAAGAAAATCTGCAGCTGATAAGTATTCTCCCTTGCTGGGGTGGGGGGAAAGGCATTTTTAGTGACACACTACAGAAAATGCTCGAATGATAGCAGTCTCAGAGGAATAAAAGTATTTCTTTTGCATTTATAAGCCCCACTGTGGCAACAAAAAATCTCAACATTTTCCTCTGGAATAAGAGACATTTTGCATCTCTTCCCCAATAACAGCCATAATTTCTTCTAACTGGAAACCAGCTTCACTTTTTAGAAGGGAATCAGGATTGACAAAACAGATCCACGTTATTCCCAAAGACGGAGTTGTCTCAGACTTACTAAGAACAGGGTCAGCACTGCTGGGAATTATTCACTCATAGCCAGAAGAGGTGTCCCAGGCCTCTCACATTCTCAGGAACAAATTTCCTGGGACAGTAGATAAATGTAGTACATTTCCCATCACTAGCCCTGAACAACCTTCAGTTACTTCACGGTCATGTCCCTACTAATTGCTTTCAACCTTTGCAATGTATGTTTAAAACAATGGCATTTGTCCCTGCTGACGCTGTTCTTTACAAAATGGCATCTGATGTGATTTCCCAACAATTACATGGGAACGAGAACTATCAGGATCCTGGGACACCACAATCTGTGGAAGGAGACTGACTTTGGAAGAGGACAAAATTAAACTACACTTCTGGTAGGAAACATGATGTAGAATGGCCCCTGAGGCATGAAACAATGTATATTTCCTATAGCTTCCCCTCTTCCCCCCACCGGCCTGTTCAAGCTTTAGTATATTCTCAAGACCTGCCCATTGCACTGAATCATTTGAAGCAACATGGCCTAAGCATATATTCAGTGTGACCTCTTGGTGAGTGGGATGATCAGCCTCTTTAGATACTCATCTACAGATGGGGCATTCTAAGCTTCGGAAAAGAGCCACCATTTACCCTGTTAATCACCCTGACATGTTGTTAACACAGGGTAGGGCTGTCCACTGACACTGTGTATCCTCTTGAAAAGTCAAATTCAAAATCAGGGTGCTGAAGTGTTAGGTGTGCAGCAGCCCACCAGTGCAAACCAGCTGACCCTGACAGCGAAGACTGGAAATATTCCTGTTACAAGGGGTGCTTTAGTAAGACATAGAGACATGAAGATCAGTTCCAACCAAATGCTGATCCAGAGGTTTCTGCATAGAGGAATTTGAGCAGGGAGGTGTGAAACTTGGCTCTAATGATAGTTTATCATAATTTAATTTCCTCATTATATGAGGAGAGCGCTCATAACACTGTCCCAGTCTCGCCACCGTGTGTAGGACAGCCAGAACCCCACTACTCCCTGTTAGTGTCAGTGGGCAGTCCACACAAGAAAAAAGAGTGCAAGCAGAGGGGGTGCCTGTAAAGTGCAGAGTGTGATACAGGGCTAGGGCTTATTTGGAAAGGGACATTTGGAAAGCAGCAAATATATGAAGGCTGGAAGCAGATTTGTAACCTTTTTCACTGGTTTTCCAACTACACGTATCTGCTTCCTTCCTTCCTTTTTCACAAGGCCTGTCACACCACTGCTGAGGGGGAAGAGTAGCGTGGGCAGTCATTTCTCAATCCTGAAGGGCACCAGCACCACTTGTACTAAAAAAAGGTGTTGGATCCTACATCATGGAGCATTATTGGTGCCCCTTGCATAATTCTGGTATGGCCTTTTAGTCATTGCTTCTCTTTGTTCAGAAGATGAACTAAGAGAAGAAGTGACAATTTCATGTTAACCACTTCAGCTTGTTTCCAAAAGACATGATTCTGAGTTAAATCCTATGGTGAAATCATGCACTTTCATTTTGCAATAACCTGCTTGAGGTAATTGACTCATTGCTACATGCCAGTCTTCTGATGTGTCACACTGGTGTGAAGACGTGTTGGAACTGCTGACATGCAGCAACTTCATGGAGGTCTCTCTTACTGCAGAAAACAGTACCTGCACTCCAGCTAAGCCTCTTCTCTTGGGAGAAACAGTGGCATTTTAAAGGATAACTCAGAAGTAGTCTTCACTGAGAAAATTCAGGCTCTCTAAAAAAAGAACAGATCCTCTTGTACCTGTAAATTTCCTTGCCTTTATTTCAGCACTAATTAAAAGATAAAACGTGATACAAAATCTATCTCTAATAGGATTCCTGGTTCTTAACCTTTGATATGTCTGATCCTATAGCTATGGTAGCTGTCTTGAGATTACTGGGCTTTTAATTAGTCTTTTGACTCATCCTTTGGCTTTTTCACACAAGCTTTGTGCATAAGTTTGCTACCAAGTGTAATTTTCTTCTCTGTCTTCCAGATGCCTAACATTTTAGGGACAAGAAGCAGCAGAAGCACATAGATAAGGGACGCTCCACAAGTTATAAACCAAGCATGCTGTGGAGACTACATTTAAGGTTCCAAAAGGCAAATCTAAACATTGCTGGTGGGATGCTTCAAGGCTGAGCAAAGCCCTAGCAAGACTCAAGGGCTGGGAACAGCCATGTTCATGCACCAGGACAAGCAAAGCTGGTGAGAGCCTAGACCCCCCTTTGCAGCCGGCCCAGAACCTCTGTGCCTGGTATTTGTCCTGATTATGTCAGGAAAAGAGGGAAAACACAATCACCTCTAATCCCAAAGCCCCTCTTGCTATAGTATGGTTTCTGTGCAATTGTTCTCGGCTTGAATGCCACTTCCACCCATTTTCACAGGCTGCAAAGCCCCCCTCTGCATCCCCCCGGAATAATTTAAGAAACACATAGCTGGAGCAGCAATAGATGTAATGACATTCATGGGCATTTGTTAATGGGTTACTTTGCTGCAAGAACACCTTTGAATTTAAAGGCATCCAGACTTTATCAGCAAAGATTTAATTTGCAAGCAGTGATTTCATCACTTAACATCCCAAGTAAAACATCACGATGGGCTGTGTTTCCTTTTCAGACATCAGAACCTTTTTATTGTGTGGGATTGAATTAATTCTTGGTGTTGTGACAGCAACAGCAGCAGAAGCCACAACATACTGAAGCTGATGGGGTCCTCAGGCTGCCCCCAGCAGTTGCATCAGTCAAGTTAGCAGTAAGTCAAGTAAGCAGTCCTGTGAGCACCTTGCACCTATGGGCTCATTAGGGGTAGTCTGTGCAACAGACTCACTTTCAGGATTACTTTTTAATAGAGTAGTTGAAAATGGAGGTTGTTACCAGCAAACCGGGTAAAAGCAAATATCTGGGGTAAGGGAAAGAAACAAAGAGACAAAGGTGAAGTACGAGGAATGGAAATGCCTCTAAGCAGAAAGGTTCATTTGCCCTGTTGTTATCAAGCATGACTTTCCCAGAGAAATCATTGCATTGGATTAAGAGATTTGTAGGAGTAAGTTGCTCTGTAACAGGTAGCAAGGGAAGGTGGGGTGAGGGCTGCAGAGGTAAAACAAGCTATGCACTGGGTTCCCTTCTCAGCCCAAAGCCCTGGGCAGCTGCACAGGCCCCAGGAGTGCCTCCCGGCAGGCACAGAAGCACACAGACCATTTATCAGAGGAAATTCAGAGTTCCGTGCTCCTGGGCAAGTGGCAAGGGTGGGGCTTTCCTGTGCTTATGGGCTAAGATAACTGGCATTTCTTCTCCCCTTTTTAATTGTTCTTCTGTGCTGTTTTCTGTATAATCATTATTATCATCATAAATACAGCTGTTACTCACTTTCAGCTTGTGTTCTGGGTTTCTTCCTGTTCACCTCTGAGATATCTCTGTCTCTGTGGCTGATTCTTTTGCACATTCTCCTTTCCCTGACACCAGGGACTTTTCTGAGTGATTGTAAGCAGCCTCAGTTTGACAGACTGCACAGCCCCAGTCACACATTCCTCCAGGACTTGCACACTGGAATTTACAGTTTTAAATAATTGAGGTAAACTGTATGTATTTCATATACAGCCTGAAAAGGAGATAACTCCTCTTTACCAGGCAGCCTCTGCTAGGAAGACATTTTCCATGCTAGAAATGTTTACAGCTCCTCAGGCAGAGATTATCAATGGGAGGCTGCAGTTGTTATGTGTCAGCATGTCCATCCCATGATGGTCCACAAGCTGCTGATCTTCTGCTTTTTTTAATTTTTTTTTTTAAATTTTTTTTTTTTGGGGGGGGTCTTGTGGGTAAAGTTTGTCTTCTGGTTGGAAAAACAAAAGAAGTGAAAGGGCACATCCAGAGGGTTGTGACCTCATTGCCATCCTCTTATTACCAGCACTTGGGTCCTCTGCAGATGGCTCATCAAAGCAACTGTCAGGATGTAAGCAGGGCATTACTCAGTGTTAAGCCATCAGTCACGTCCTCAGTTGTCAATGCATGTGATTCCTTTAGCTTTTGCTTGTTGTTTCTTCTGCTGCTTTTGCTTCACACATGGACTTTTCCACTCATGCTGCATTCATATCAGTCATAATATTTCTGTCACAAATCTCTGCAGGCTGTAATACATGTTGTAAATTACTGTACAACAGAGAAAACACACAGGGGCAGGAAATGTGCTCTTTTCAGCTCTGGAAGGACACTTTGGGCTAACTGAACCCAATTTTAGATAATCAGTTCAAATCGGTCTGAACTTAATTTTCAAGTTTGTCTAAACCATTTAAACTTCTTTATGATAAACCAAACCAGTCTGGTATAAATCAAAACAAGTCTTTATCAGGGCAACCAGTGGAAAGCCACTGAAGCATGGCTCCCCATGAGCGCTGTGAGGCAGCTGGTGAGGTCTGTTCCCTTTCTCTTACAGCTATAACAGCAGCATTGCCACCACAAAGGTTCACTGCATCTGCCAGCCTCGGAGCTGTGAGCTGCTGGTGCTCTGCATGAGCTGAACCAAGGTTTGTTTGCAAGAACAGCACAAGACATCAGTGGTCCATGAGGAGACCAAAGCAGATGCAGTATCTAGATAAGCTGCTGCTGAAACCTCTTGTGGATATGCTTTTTTTGATACAGGCACTTAACTCCTTGAAATATATTTACCAAGTTAAAACAGTAAAGTGAAGTTTGAAATCTTTATGGCAAGATGTTTAAATATACTGCCTTGCTCTTGCCTCCAAACAGAGTTTCATGTCTGGTGTAAGATAAAAGCAATTATTCTTCCTGGACCAAATTAAGAATCTGTCTACTGCTATTGAGAGATGATGTGCAGATCCCATATTCAAAGCTCTTCCATCTTCTGTGTGGTTCCTAAGGTGTTTGATGGTACTTTTGCCTGTCACAATGTGCAAGAAGTGATGTGCAGGTCAGTCAGCGTGCTCAGCCTTTGGGAAATGATCAATTAGGCTCTGATAATGGGAACATCTGAACTGCCAGGTGCCGGCACTGGCAAGACCTCTCCAAAGGTCTGGCTGCAGACTTTGTCCGGCGATAGGAAATACATACAAAATGGCATTAAACCAAAAACAAACCAACCAAACAAGCAAACAAACAAACAAACAAAAGGCAAAAAAAGGCAAAATCCTGAGCAGCCAAAATCCTCGAGGGATTCCTCAAGCCCCACACTTTCCCTCGAGGAAGCAGCATCCCTGCGGACTCCTCCCGAAGCAGGGTGCCGGGGCGAGCAGAGGGACGTTTTCCCAACTCCGAAGGGAGCCGTGAGCAGCGTGGCAGCGCTGTGCCCCCAGCCCCGCGGCGCTCCCCCGGCGGCGGGCAGTGCTGCCGCCCACCCCTGACCGTGCGAGCCCCCTTACGCGGGAAAGGGCCGGGCCGGGCCGGGCCGGGCCGGGCGGGAGGGCGGGCGGTGGGAGGGCTCCCCGCGGCTCCTCATATAGCCCTGCCCGGCGGCGGCGGCTCAGAGCCGGCTCTGCAGCCGTCTGGGAGCCGTGGTGCAGACCTGTCGTGCCGTCCTTTATACGGAGGCTTCGGTGAGGCAGCGGCGGCAGCATGACTTCGGCGGCGGTGGAGATTCTGGGGCTGGGGCTCGGCATCCTGGGCTGGGTGGGAGTAATCCTGGCCTGCGGGCTGCCCATGTGGCAGGTGTCGGCCTTCATCGACGTGAACATCGTGGTGGCGCAGACCATCTGGGAAGGGCTGTGGATGAACTGCGTGGTGCAGAGCACGGGGCAGATGCAGTGCAAGGTGTACGACTCCATCCTGGCGCTGCCGCCCGAGGTGCAGGCGGGCCGGGCGCTCACTGTCATCGTGGCGCTGCTGGGGCTGGTGGCCCTGATGGTCACCGTGGTAGGCGCCCAGTGCACCAATTGCATCCGGCCCGGCAAGATGAAGTCCCGCATCGTGATTGCCGGCGGGGCCATCTACATCCTCTGCGGGGTCCTGGTTCTCATCCCGCTCTGCTGGTTCGCCAATATTGTCATCAGCGACTTCTACGACCCCACCGTGCCGCCGTCCAAGAAGCGGGAGATGGGGGCCGCGCTCTACATCGGCTGGGCGGCCACGGCCCTGCTGCTCTTCGGGGGCTGCCTCATCTGCTGCTGCTCCTGCTCCCAGCGCGACGAGACTTCCTTCCCCGTCAAGTACTCGGCGCCGCGGCGGCCCACCTCCAACGGCGAGTACGACAAGAAGAACTACGTCTGAGCGGGGTTGCCCCGCGGCCCCGGCCCTACGGGGACACGGACATGGACTTTCCCCGGCCGTCCCGTGGGCTGGAACGGGGCACCGCGCCCGGAGAGCCTGAGCTGAGCTCTAGCGCTCCCCTGCCTCGAGGCTCTTCTTAACGGGACTCCGTAAAACTGCAGCCGTAGGCAGGGCAGCGCCCGGCGCACCGGCGGCTCTAGTCGCTTCGTTGCGGGCAGCGCCGCACTCGGCGCCGCCGCGGACCCGGTACTGACCGCCCGCCTTGCCGAGACGAGCAAAGCCCTTCCCGGCCGCACAGTGCAGCCGGACCGACATCTTCGCGGCCCGAGGCGGCTGGAGGCACCGACGAGCCCGGGAGAGCCGCGGCAGCATGAGCCGGAACGCCCCGTCCGGGCTCCGTCTCTTGCTCGCCCGGCTCCCGGCGCTTCCCCGGCGCTACCGTGAGAGACTTGTGAGTACTTCACCGGCCGCTCCTGCTGCTGGCGCCTCTTGGGGCACCGCCGGCTGGTGGGAGCAGGACCTCGGGTGTGCGCTGTCACCAAGGAGATGCTTCCTTTCTTCATATGCTCTCCTGGAAACCTGCATCAGGCTGTTGCCGGTGGGACTTCCACTGCTTCGGGGGTTTTGTTCTTCTTCTGTTTGGGCAACTAAACTAGGGATAACGTCCAAAGCATGCAACTAACCTTGGTCCTTAGTCCTGCAGGCAAGTAAACTGTTTGGAGAAAGGTGTTTTATTTTCTTCGTTTGTTTCAGTCCCTCAGAGAAGTGCATTGGTCTGTGTATCTGTGAGACCTTTGAAAGAGATTCAGGCAGTTGCTGTCATTTAATGGAGACCAAGATTACAGTAGGTTGCCTGTTGAGATCCTTTATCCCTTCTCCTTCATCAGCTTTTGTTCTGTTTTTACTTGAATATGAACTCATTGCCAGAATTATTGGAGGACTAGACTCTGAGATCTAGGAGATCTTTGTATGCCCTGGCTCCAGTGGTGCATCCCTCTCCATCCTCATCTGCACTACGGGAGGCTGGAAACTTAAAAACTGCCCCAGATTTTGATGGCTGGGGTATTCTATATGGATGGCTTTCATGGCCTTCTTGCCAAGCTCCACTTGCTGCCAATTTTGAGTTGTGTGTTCATTTGGTTGACTCCCCACCATAATTTTGTTAACACTTTCTTTCCTTCATTTACCAAATTGGACAAAGAAATTGCTAGAAGAATTTTGCCAAGTATCTTGAATGAGATTTTATGCTGGCTGATTAGGAAATGTGAAGTCACATCTCTCACGGCTCTCAGCTCCTCCATATTGCCCAGGTAACACTGTGCAGGCTGGAAGGAGGATGCTCTGGGCAACATAACTCTCATTTTCTGAGCTCAACACCTGCTCAACTTCACCATAGCCTGGAACATTAGCACACACCTTCCATTTTACACTGCAGAGATGACCTTTTTTAGGGGAGGGGTTAAGGAGCAGTGTGATACTCTTCCATTAGTATTCTCTCTTCCATGCATTACTTCTGCTTTTAAATGAATGCAGAATTCTGCTACAGATGGTGGCAGGATCTCTATTGCCATAAGGTGATTTCTGCCAAGAGTTAGTGGGGAAATGTGCTTACACTTTCCTCAGAGCACAATGCTACAACCTCATGGGTGCCTCACAACCACAAAGCCCTACAGTGCACACACCTAACCTGAGCATTAACTCTTACACCTCTGTCCTAACACAGAGACCAGGGACTAACCATGCCTGTGTGTTTGCAACAGGCTTACATCAGCTGTGCTCTTGCCTTGCTTAGTAAAGCAAACCCCAGACCATATCAATGTATACACAGACCTGAATAAAAGACTGAAGCCTGAAAGGTTTGGTGTTGGATATTGAACACACAATTTACCCTTCTAAAGATAATTGCTTTCTTGTTTAAACAGATAAATGGCAGGGTCTGAGCCCATGAGAGAACACAAAAGCAGAGCAGTATGTCTAGAACTAGTTTTGCTCTATAATGAGGTGCAGCTCTTATACCACCTGCATTTAAATAAAAGCTATCCTGTTGTTATGATGTGATATGTAGTTTTGGTACAAGAATGAAATATTCCTTATTTCATCATTGCAACTTTTTTTTTTTTTTTTTTTAATTTTAAACACTGTAACCTTGTAAACTGTAAATGTATTTAAGTGCATGTATTTTGCAAGAAATCAACCAAAGTTGGCTTGTTATTGTGGTTTGGTGCCTTTATTTGTTTCGTGATTACTTTGGTATTATGCTAAATGATAATGGCCGGCTGTAGTTGTCACCCAGCCCACCAACACACTACACCCTCACTCATCTCTCTTGTGTCTTCAAAAGAGTCAGCAGATATGAGCCCAGATACTGGACCTCACTCTCTTTTAAAGAACTAACCCCCAACCCCTGCCAACAGGCACCCTTGCACATATCTGTGCTGTTGAGCCCTTCTGAAGGGCTGCAGGATCTGGCCTTTGATTAAAAAAAAAAAGATAAAACCTTTCTGGGCAGTGCTGCACTAACATTTAAAATCAGATCAAAACTGGTGTCTTGGGGAGAGGGAGGGAAACTCACACCTTAGAACTGATTTTTTGTTAACAAGCCAAACTTCTTAACAAGTCACTTTGTGTCGGGGCAGAGCTGGATCCTCTTATAACCAAAATCTGAAAGAATTGCACAACAAAGCCTCTTGGAAGAAGCCAGCACTGTGTCTGTACTAGCAAACACAGCATCATCTTCCCAAACCCATGTCACTGCTGATGCAAGATGGTTTCACTGAGGTCAATAGGGCAGCTCCCAACAATACCAGCAGGAAGTGGGGCCCATTTTAAAAAATAGGTTTATATTTAATCTCATCCTTCAGTATACTTATTTGTTGCTATGCTTTAAAAAAATAACCTGAGAGAACACTGTTACTGATGTCACTGGCTTCAGGGTAAGAGTCTAAGGTGGGGTTTGCTGTGTTTTGGTTTCCACAAGCAAAGACCAAGTCCTGAACTTTTAAGACTTGGAAGTGCTCAGGAGCAGGTCTGAACCTCATTCCAATGGGAACAAAAAAATAATCTATAGCACTTGTTTACTATTTTTATTTTGTATTTATGATTTCTCATAAAAATAAAAATATCTAAGCCAATCCCTGAAGAAGGGTAGTGGTTTTTTGTGAAAGGCATTACACTGTTTGGGCTCAGGAAGATGGGGTGCAACGTCGGTGTCCAAAGGGCAACCTTTACCTGGGCTACCTTTGAGGGGAGAGCTGGGTCCACTTATGGGGAGGAAGGACTCCTCCCATGCAGAGCACTCAGCATCTCAGCTCTCTACTGAAGCCTCAGACAAAAGAGCAAGTAGCAGCTGTTGGTCTTGTGATGCGAGCACATTAGGAAGTGGAGTGTGAGTCCCAACTATTTTGAGAACAGCTCTAAGTATGAAGCTTTTAAAGCTTTCAATTCCTACACGTCTAAACTAAAAAAGAACAAAATCCCACTGCAGCTTGGATCAGCCCCAACCTGACCTGATACCCTAATCCTTTCTGCCACTTGGTTTGTGTTTTTTTTCAGTTTAGAAGTGCATTCAAGCTAGGGAAAAACATTTTCACAGATGCAGCAGAACAGAACCTGTGAAAAACACGTCTCTCATAAGGAAACTGTAGAGGCTAATTGCTAGTGGGGAAATTTGCCTGTGTTAGATGACTGCCAGGGAGGTCTTTTAATATTTTGTACTATCTTCCCCCCCCCCAAGATTTTCAAGCTTTCCTAACAAACTGTTGCTTTAAAAAATGAAGAAAAAACATCTTCAAAGACTTCATTTTGCAGCATTCTTGCCAGCTGGGTTGAGATTAACAAAAGCTCCTTGCCACCCTCCCATTGCTATGCACATGCTGAGCTGGAAAAAGGGTGTCTGCGGTCTTGGCCTTTGTCCTGCTAAATGAACCATTTCATAGTTATGAATTTGAAAGTAACCTGCAGTTCATACCCTGCAAATCTGGTTAGATCCTGTCTGTGCAAAGAGGGGAAATACACCAGGCAGAGGGAAAAGGAAGCTCAATCAGTCACGTCTGCTGCAGGATGTTTAAGGAAATGTTTCCTTTTCCTGCAAAAAGATGTTTGTGGGGCATCTGCTCTTTGGAATATACTCAAACATTTTACTGTTGGGGTGGGAAACCAGTGAAATTCCAGATTTTTGTTTATAAATCTATCCCCTAATCAAATATTATGCAAGGATTTATTTTTTTCCCCTCCTTTCCTTGCCCATCCTTCAAACTACAAATGCAGGTAAACAGCCTCTTAAACCTACTTTCTTCAACTGAGACTGATCCTTGCATCTGTAATGCTCAGTGAGAATCCTGCCTGTCAGAGCTACACACCATATCTCAGTATCCCATAGATGCACACATTCAGCAATATGTTAATGCAGTATTCAGCATCCTTTTTTTTTTGTGCATACCAAAGAAAAACATCAAGAAGTACATGTTTGAGGGTTTGTTTTGATAAGTCTGCTTGGGAAGACACATCACATATGTCTGCTGTTATTAGATTAATCAAGAGATAAAAATGAATTATTTTCTCAGGTCAGGCATTGCATTTTGTATTACCTGTAGCCTGATTGTGATGGGATAAATCATTCCAAAAGCAGAGCCTCGAGGGAGCCTCATACTTCTGTTTTAGAGCTGAGTTTTGTCATTCTTATTTTGGTCAGACCTTTGTTCATGCCTCTGGGTATGACTGATTCAGATTGTTCCTTGCTGCTTCTTTGCAGGAACAGGCTCTCTGTCCAGAAAATCCCTTCTTCTCTTCCTACCCCAGCCTTCAGTTACAAGAAAAGGACAATTTCAACCACTGCGTCATTGATAAAACCTCCCATGGCAACAGCGAAGACTTCATGGTTGCTTGGATACAGAAACCTTGCTTCACCTTTTCCTTTTCTTAAACACAGATTGAGACATTATGCCATGAATCAATTTAACAGTGTCCTTTGTCTGTTGCATTTTGGGAATTTATTTACAACACTGAGCCTCCCCCTCCTTCCACAGCTCACCATGTAGCTTCAACCTAGAATCTGGCAAGGAAAAGTAGCAACTAGTAGAGCTTTGTGTGGAAGCACATGTGTTATGACGAAGGCAGCTAGCCAGGGCTCATGCCAATCTTCTCATCATGCTTGATTCCAGCTGCACCCAAGCCCCTCTTCTGTTGGCCTGAGGTACAGCTTTGCTTCACTCAAACTAGCACCTACTGTTTGTGTTGCTGATTACCTCGAGATGCTCAAGACCTATACGATGTGCCAAACCTATCCCACAGAAACTGCAAACGAATTGTGACAAATGATCAGCTGAGGTGGTGTTCACAAAAGCTACTATTTCTTTCAGAAAAAATATGCTCAGTTTAAGCAGGCTGAAGTGCCTCAGTGCTAATATGGACAGCAGTAGTGGTGGATCCATTCCTTCCCACACATCAGTTCCAAGATCAGGTGAGACCTCACCTGGAGTACTGCATCCAGGTCTGGAGCCTTCAATATAGGAAGGACATGGACCTGATGGAGAGGGCCCAGAGCAGGGCCATGAAAATGATCAGGGGGTTGGAGCACCTCTGCTACAAGGATAGGCTGAAGGAGCTCAGAAGGGGAGGCTCTGGGGAGACATAATAGCAGCCTTCCAGTACTTGAAGGGGACCTACAGGAAGGATGGAGAGAGACTGTTTGCAAAGGCCTGAGGTGACAGGACGAGGGGCAATGGCTTCAAACTAGAGACAGGCAGATTTAGATTTGATTTAGATTGGAAGTTCTTTACTATGAGGATGGTGGAACACTGGAACTGGTTGCCCAGGGAGGTGGTTGAGGCTCCTTCCCTGGAGATATTCAAGGTAAGACTCGATGAAGCCCTGGGCAACCTGATCTAGTTGGGGATGTCCCTGCTGTGACTGCAGGGAGGTTGGACTGGATGACCTTTGGAGGTCCCTTCTGGCCCAGATCATTCTGTGATTCTATGATCTTCTTATGGATCCTCCAGGCTGCCCCAACCAGGCAGAGCATTTGCATGGCACAGAGAGGTGCTCTGGTGTACACAAATATAACAGATGTGATGCAGCCAGTTCATGTTTGTTTACAGTGGAAAACAAGAGAAAATATTTAGAGTAGCTGATTTTTACAGGCAAACAACAAATAACCCTCTCAAAAGTGACTTTGATCCAGTGAGCAAACTGTGAAGTCCATGCCAGTTGTAACATCACTATGTAAGGTCTCTCTTTACTGACTAAGTCCTGCAATGGGGTAAGTTTCATGGATGCAAATTTCAGGTGTTAGCACCCTACAGCAGCAGCTGTGCTGGCATGGATTATTTTTTTCTTTTTTTAGATTAGAAGATTTTCAAATGCATCAAAAGCTGGGGCTGCACAAACCCAGAGCCTGCAATGGCATTTTCCATCTGCTAGGAAAAATAGTTTACAATGTTAAATGCATTTTGGCTTTCAGCTGCCTATGTTCCTAAAGTCTCAACCAACCTGGTTAGCTGACAGAAGTCTGAGAGACATTCATCTTGATCTCATGCCAGGTACTATGGCAAACAACCTAACTATGTGTGGGTACCTGTGGGTCAACCATTCTGAGCTGTCTCAATTCCCCTCTCTTACACTCAAACCTATCTCATTAGTGTTAATGGCATTTGCAATCAAAAGACTTCCAGAGAAGGTTAAACCTGAAGAGATTTCAGGCTTGGGCAACAAAAGAGATCTCTCAGGAAAGAAAAATAGGTACTGTTTGACAAGAGCATATGTGAAACCTCAAGATGTTACAATTCAGTTTCAATATAGCTTCACATATTTGAAGGCTTGGGGGGAGAAAACCCAACAATCACAACTCTTATCAGCTCTAGCAAGTGCCTAGCACGGCAGAATTCTTCTGCTATGTATATTTTTAGACGACTCTCTCAGTTATAACGTTCTGTCCTTACTGTATATCTTTTGTTAGAATTAGGATATCTGCTGCAGCAGCCTGGATAACCTTTAGCCTGAGCTACAAAACCTTTAACAGTTTCCAATTATAACAGCAATCTTTCATTCTCTAATACAAATAAACCCAAGTGTTATCTCGACACAGAAGACTCACATGAATACCCAATGACTGCAGAATGATTTCATCATATTTTTTTCTCTATAATTTCCTGCTATTATTTCATTGGAGGTTACTGCCAAGATAAAAGCAACATAATACATGCCACTGTTTACATCTACTTTATTTTTGTTATACTGTTGACATTTTAAAATGTTGACCTGCAAGACAGAAGGCTTAAAAATGTAAAATCGACTCTGAATTCTATTCAGAGGGTTTGGGTCTATTCAGAGGCACTGATTAGGCCACACCTTGATACTGTGTCCAGTTCTGGGCCGCTCAATTTAAGAAGGACATTGAGACACTCAAATGTGTCCAGAGAAGGGCAATGAGGCTGGGGAGAGGTCTGGAGCGCCAGCCCTGTGAGGAGAGGCTGAGGGAGCTGGGGTTGCTTAGCCTGGAGAAGAGGAGGCTCAGGGGAGACCTTCTTGCTCTCTACAACTCCCTGAAGTGAGGTTGTAGCCAGGTGAGAGTTGGTCTCTTCTCCCAGGCACCCAGCACCAGAACAAGAGAACACAGTCTCAAGCTGTGCCAGGGGAGGTTTAGGCTGGAGGTGAGGAGAAAGTTCTTCCCAGAAAGAGAGATTAGCCATTGGAATGTGCTGCCCAGGGAGGTGGTGGAGTCCCCATCCCTGGAGGTGTTCAAAAAGGAATTGGATGTGGTACCTGGAGCCATGGTTTACTTAGTCAAGAGGTGTTAGGTGATAGGTTGGACTTGATGATTTCTGAGGTCTTTTCCAACCTGGTTGATTCTATGATTCTATTATGTTCTTGGGCCCCCAAGTTATTTTTCAACTCTCCCATTTTCTCCTGATTTCATTATCTGATCCACTTGACAACGTCTACATGCCCTGTTACCTGCCAGTTTTCACAGAGTCACAGAATGGTAGGGGTTGGAAGTGACCTCTGGAGATCATCGAGTCCAACCCTCCTGCCAAGGCAGGGTCACCTAGAGAAAGTCACACAGGAATGTGTCCAAGTGGATTTGGAATGTCTCCAGAAATGGAGACCCCACCATCTTTCTAGACAACCTGTTTCAGTGCTCTAGCACCCTTAAATTACAGAACTTCCTCCTCATGTTTAGATGGAACTTGTGTCCAAGTTTGTGCCTGCAGACGTGAGTAGTTCACAAAGAGAATGGTGTTCCACAAAGGATGTTATTTCTGTTGATTTCTATTTGAAGATTATTTACAATAAAAACCTAAGTTTTTAAATCTCCTCTTCCATTCTACAAATAAACATGAGCATGTCAGATAAAGGCAAGATTGGTTTCCAAAAAGTGTATCTGTAATACACTTCTCAACTCAATGTTGGAACATTAACTCCCACAGCTTACCAAATGGAAAAGGTGGTTCTATAAGACCCAACAATGAGAGCAACTTTTCAGATATATGGAAATAGTTTCCCCATGAATATAATCTTATATATCTTAATATATACTTCAGTCTTCATATAATGTAACAATGTGGAACAAACACCATTTTAGAGGAAGATTCAGTTCCACTGGGTGGTATAGCAAGAAATTAAACTGTTGGTTCTGCAACACTTGATACTAGATTTTCCCAGAAGCCAACAGTGTAGGGGAAAAATGCTGCTGTCTGGGTAAGATGGAAAAGAGACTGCTTGTCTGGTCAGGGTCATTAATGAGCAGAGCTATTTAAGATATCCATATCATCATTATAGTGTCCCTCCTAAAAAGAAAGCTATTATCTGTGGCATCCTGCCCAGATTCTTCTAGAGCTGATTACATTCTTTCTAACCTGCACTTTCAATTCAGCACAGCAACCTTGTCTTCCTACCTGGATGGCTGCATAGGCTCATTTCATGCTCTGAAGCAGTTACTGCCATCTGTCCCAGAGGCTGATCATCACTGGTGGGAAGAATACTTTGTCTTTTGCCACTCACAAGATTGTGGATTTTGCTTGATTGCTGTCTGCAAAATGGATCCCTAGCCTTACAGAAATGGTTTCTTCTTAGATTACAGTGCTAGTACTGAGATTTACTGGTGTATAGAAAACAAGTTCACATGAAAGGAAAGGTGGTAAGGGGCAATAAATTGTAAGACAATGCTTTAATTCCTTAACAGAATTACCGAAGTCTGAGCCATGCCACAATATGGAACTGAGAATTTCAGGTTTGTTATCTGTTGCTACACAAGGATTTGTATTATGAAGAGAAACGCAAACTGCAATCCTCCTTCTGAACCAAAATGTCTTAGATCTATTCTGACCTGATATTGCATTTTGTCCCTTCTATAAGGAAAGTGTAGAGATGGACATCTCAGATACATGTGCTGACAGGCACCTCAACATCCCTGGAAAAATCTGGAACCACAAGAATGGTTCCAGACAGAACTAAAGCACAATCAGCTCAGAGAAGACCAAACAGCAAGCAAAGCACACAAAGGATGAAACCCAATGGAACAGGTATTTTAGGGATTAGTCATGGATCAGCTACATGGTTCAGTCCCCTCCCTTGCACTGGCACACATGATGTGAGGAGTGGAGTTAAGGAGAACAAGCTAGCTGAGAACAAACCCAGCAGAAAAATACACAATGGCTTCCTTTGTCTAGCCACCTTCTCACTACTCCTCCACAGAGTAACATGGGCAGGAGTATTTAAACTGCTGTAAAACTTCACTTTTTGACCTTGCAAGTGAGTTTGAATCAAACAGAAGGATCTTAACTCAGATGAATAAATGAAAAAGGAAAGCCATAATGAAAGTTCTCAGTGCTTTATAATGAGCAAAGGTGGGGCAAGGTAATACCTTGCTCAGAGACCAAACTGAGTGAAACCTTTCTCTGAAGTGTCAGTGAAAATACAGATGTTGCATACTGACAAACGGTTAAGGAAATGAGAGTTTGGAAATGGAAATTAATGTATCCAGGGCAGAAGCAAAAGCTAAAGAGCTCAGTCAACTTAGGATGTAAGTGTAGGACTAAAATTAACCTGTTTCAGAAAGCCTAGAATTTCCCAAGTGGAAGGTAAAATAGGAAGGTGGGTTTTCTTTTAACAGACTAGAAAATAGCCTACAGAACACCTTTATAGGTAAAAGTGGGGAGGGTTTTTCTAAAAACAAAAGGATAGAACTAATATGATTGATTGGACACTGAACAAAAACCAGCACAAGTTACTAAATATAGATTGCATCTGATGAGACTCAATACACCTTACTTAATAATTAATTGAGCTGTCTCAGGAATGTCCTTTGGGGTCTCCCTGTCCATCTGAAACAGAGGCACTCTCTTAACATCCACCCTGAAGGGAGAATGTGAGGCAAGGAGGAAATAAAAACAGTTTGAGGTTTAATGAAATAAAAGGCCACAAAAATGTGCTGAATAACAAAAAACTGAGGGCTCATCACATTTTTTTCCTGAAGTCTCTAATCAGGGAGGAGGAGGAGGAGTGACTTCAGCAGTTTCTGCCAAGTCAATGCAGTACTCTTGGAACCATGTGCAGTACTGCTATATCTCAAGGGTTGAGACAAGACACCCTTTCTAGAAAGGAAACTTTTATTGGTTATGTGGAGATAGTGGAACAGATGAATAAGCAGATAACTACATACGTGGAGACTAGTCAGAATGGGACACTGGCCAAGAACACAAATATCTACTTCTACTGGCAAAAAAATCTCCATGAAGAAGCGTAGAGGTGAGAGTTTCTTAGGTAGTGCAGAAGTTATGCAGACAAACAATACTGGCATCAGCTTGTAACCAGTCCAAAAAGAAACATCTCTTCTTCAAATATCTTGTAGGCTCCTATCATCCATTTGTGCCAAGAGATGAGGATTTTCAGGCTGGGCAGATGACCCCCGTGCAGCTGTGCTGCATTTCATTCCCTTTATTGTTGCAGACACAGTTTAGTGGGACACACTCCCGTATCCTATTCCCTTCCTTCTTCATTCACAGCAGAACCTTTCACTTAGCATTTCTAATAGCTCCATGTAGTGCTGTCGGTTCAGGAAATGCCTGGCTGTATTCACTGCTAAATCAAGCAGGAGTTGTGCTGGCAATTCAAGGAACACCTCATCAGAGGAAAAAAAGCAATTGCTGCTGAGCTATTGTTTTCCATTTCATTTCACACACTCAAAAGAGCTCTGGTGACCACCCAGTGGGTGCCCTGAAATACAGATTCCAAGACACCTTCCTGAGTTAGAAAGGCAAATGGGATTTACTGCTCCCCCTCTATTGTTCCTCAGTCTCTCTTTTCCTGTTAGTGCTTTATTTTCTATTTTTGTACTTCACCCTGTCATTTTCAGTCCTTTTCAGGTTCCCTTCTCAGTTTTCTATGCAACAGCAGGAAAGCCTCCCTTCAACAGCACGTGCTCTGCTCGGTTTGCTGAGGGGATACTCTACAATGGGAGCTAGCAAGACTGAGCCAGATTTCCGTGGCTTTAGCAAGGAAAAGTCGCTACAAAAGCTATGTCATCCACGTTATTGTTCTAACTGCTCTGTCCTTAGCGCTGATATTGGCCAAGCTACTTACACAGCTACGCTGCAAGCGGAACCAGCTGAAACAACAATACTCTTCCCCTTCTTCATGTTCATGAAGTAGCACACACTGGATTTGCAAAGCAGGTAACCATATACCAACACCCACGCATGAGCAAATGCTGGGTTTGTGAGTGTGAGCAAACTGCAGCCAAACAACAGGATAAAGAAACCTAAACACTGGAGGGAGAATGGGAGGCAGTTTAACATTAAAGAAAATGTGTAGGTAGGAAAGTCTCACATGGAGAGAGAACAGTCCGAGAGGAAAACTTCAGGGTGATTTAGCTTTTCTATTCCTCAATCTGTTTCAGGGGGACAATCTTTCCCTCCCTTGAACAGACAGGTCTGGGAAATTCCACCAGTGCTGTACAATTTGTCTGTACAGGTCTTTTAAATGATTGTGCTTAATTTTTCAAACTGTAGCTTTTACACAGTCCAGAAATGGTGCTGTTCTGATAGCAGATACTCACAGAGTGCCATTAACCCTAGAGGGTAATGGATTTTACTGACAACTAGCATAAATAAAGAAGAACCTATTGGACTGCATTTTTGAAAGCAGAAAATATTTTCAGCCATGAAGCTTTTGGCAACTGGGGAAGTGAAGCTAGAAATGCCAGATCCTGCCTTTAAAGTCACTTCTCTCACCATCCCTTTAGAGCTTTGTTCTGCAAGCTAACCTATTTCTAATCCTGTGGTCTCTTCACAGGTAACCAGTTTCTGGTAACTGTAACAGCAGATACAACACTACAGTATCTTCAAGGCACCAATGATTTCTCACCATCACCCTTTGAAGCAGAATAATTAAAAATACCCCTAAAGTAGGAAACCAGAATGGTAGGAGTTGGAAGGAACCTCTGAAGATAAATTGCTACCTCCTCATATAAAAAATACTCAGTGCTGACCAGGAGTATGTTTTAAAAATAGAGAGCAGGTCTCTTAGAGAAATGGCTAGAGCAAGATCTTTGCTGATTTAAATGTAAAGCCTTGTTTATTCCCTACACTCCTGAAATGCTATATTATAACTGCCTCACTAACCTAGACAGAGTTTTTCCTAATCTACAGAAGGGAATTGTACCCCTCTCTCCACCACCATTTATTCTAGTCTGTATCAGTTTGAAAACAAACTTTGATTCCAGTTCTGCAATTCCACGTGTAACATAGTATGCAAACACTCAGGAATGTAACAATCCCTTAGAAAGGACTACAACTTCAAATAGTCAGGCAGGCTGCTAACAACAGCTGCTATAAAACAGCAGAAGAACATGACATACATTCTACAGCCATTATTTGAGTCCTGAATTACCACACTGACCACAACAGTGCTTAAAGAAAATACCCTTTCACATGCCTATTCCTTACAGGCTACTGTTCCAGCTAGACTTTCAGATCAGACAGGACATAATTATTGACATAGCTATTTTGGGAGCCTCTTGGTGACTTCTCTTGCAAATAAAACATAGCAAGAGCTGAATGTCTCTGAGAATCCTTTCCAACTCAGTGGCAGGTGCCTCCGATTTTCCACTGACATGCTGCAGATGAATGATTAAATGAAAGTGAATTCCACTGAGCTAAATAGTGGAAAGAGACACCAGCACCACAGGCACTGAAAGAAGGGCAAACTGTATCAATGAGAAGAGGTGACTCTGAGTGCTTCATCTGGTTAAAAAGACAGCACCTCTTTTTTTGTAAGGGAGCACTGTGTTTTCTGCAATAGCCAGGAAGGAATCATCTCAATTAACACTGGTTTTGAAAAGAAAACTAAGGACCCACGCTATCCCAGCTCTTATCTAACACAGGTGACTGACAACAGGAAGTGACAAGTGGTGTCCCTCAGGAGTCAGTACTGGGACCAGTGCTGTTTAACATCTTTGTCAGTGACATGGACAGTGGCACTGAGGCACCATCAGCAGGTTTGCAGATGACTCCAAGCTATGTGGTCCAGTTGACATGTTGGAGGGAAGGGAACTAGATGATCTTTGAGGTCCCTTCCAACCTAAACCATTCCATGAATCTATGAATCCACATCTACTGTTTGTAAACAAGTGGCAAAGACTTCAGAGAGAAATGTTGTTGAACAGAGGAATACAAAAGTCCCAGATCTCTTGATAAAGTAAATCCAGATCCAGAACTCTGTTGTGATATGGCTTGTGTCTACATTTTACCTTAGCATAATTGACGAGGCACAGTTAGGCTTGCCCACAAATTCCTATATTGAAGCTTTCTACAGAGAGCCTGGGTTTAACTCTGATTTAAGGATGTCTTTGCAGCCTTCAGCTCACTGAGAACAGCATGCAGCAGTGACTCTGCTAAATGCTTGTTTGTGGTAACAAATTACTAGGCCAGTCTTGATCTCTCATTATTCAGATGTTGATGGATCACCCAGATACCTGACTGGGTAAGAGGGAGCAAGTCAAAGTAACATGTGCCAGGGTAGCTACCCAGCAGACACAACTGCCTTGAGGGGGCAGAGGAAACAAGAATGAGTCTATCACACAAGAGCCATGACTGGGAAATCAGCTTTCTCTGCTGTCAGACCCAGGACTGCCATGAAGTTGTGTACAGCTGGGTAATAGATCTCTTGCCTGCTTTGAATGTCTCAGCTTTGTATTGTTTCTCTA
The DNA here is from genome assembly GCF_014839835.1 of Dryobates pubescens. Lineage (NCBI taxonomy): Eukaryota > Metazoa > Chordata > Aves > Piciformes > Picidae > Dryobates > Dryobates pubescens. The sequence goes on from NC_071636.1 coordinate 14,173,788, forward strand.
ATTCTGCCATCTTCTGAATGACAAACATCAAACCCAAAATGCTTGAAGAGAACAGGACTCCAGCCTGAAGTAAAAGTTCACATAATTTTCTTTCCCTAGTGAATGTTCTGCAATATTTCCTGCTAAGAAAGTGTTTATAACCCAAATGCTTGTACATAAAGGTGGCACTGTATTTTGAGCTCCACCCTGGGCAGCATTTTTCCTTAGCCCTTGAATCCGATCCAAAGTGAACTTTCAGTACCACCTTGAAGCCAACAATGGTACAGGAGAGCCAAGGACGTCAATGTTTCCATTTACAGAAACAAACATTTCACTGGTTGCTGTCCCTCCAACAAGCCAGACTTACTCATAATGCAACTTCCAGAGGAATGTTTGCAAAAATATGATGAGGGAATCAAACCAATCATGAGTGAGATGTACACATAAAATCAATGATCAAAGGTTGTTGTTTACAGTCCTGAGAATAGCCCCTATGCTTTCCTTTTTCTTCCTCAGTTGTGATACTCTCTTGATTACTCCACTTCCCTTCTGATAAAACCTGTTCTGTAACTCTCCCACCTTTGCAAGTTGGTATATCCTGAGTGGCAAATTCAACTCAATGAAGCCATCTTCAAAGAACTCCTGTACAAAAGAGAGTGATTTCAGAACTTCCCTTTTTCAGACCTTAAAACTGGGATACTCCAGACCAGTGATTGGAGCCATCTCCTGGGAAGAAGCAATATGTTTTGGGTTTTTCTATCTTTTATGTATGGGCAAGAGAGGACTGGAAAAGCTGTCCTGAAACTGGGAGTGGAAAAAAGGGAAACTGAAGGAGGAAAAATGTCTTCAAATATCTCAGAGTCACTTTTTCCTTTGTAGTCTAAGACAGGGAGATCACAGATTCTAAACATGGTATTTCTAAGGTACTTTTCCCCCTGCCCTCATTAAATTACTTCTTTCATGACCAAAGAAGGAAGACATAGATACCTTTGTAATAACATTTTTTACTGCAAAATTTGAAAAACCAATGAAGGCTAAACCTTGCTGTGCATTACCAGCTTCTGTGTTCAAAACAAATGCCAGAATGCATTGTACGACCTCAAGCTCTCCAGCATTTATGTTGTGCTTCCCAGGACTCCTCTACCTACAGCTGTGGCTCTGTTGAATTCCACTTGTTGATCTATGCATCAGAATATAGAATAGAATAGACCTTCAAGATCATCGTGTCCAACCTGTCATCCAACATTGCACAGGCAAGAGTCTTACAAGGATTCAGGCTCACAGGTGACTCCTGACAGTTACCAAATACCCAGAAACCACACCTGAGTCAGGATGTCTGTGAGTTGGAGGACTAGGAAAGTACTTGTGTTTATATCTGGAAGGAAGCACCGTTTGCTATTTACTCTTCCCTAGCACCTGCTTTTGACATTATAGAGGTCAAGCTACTGGCTAAAGGGCCCACTGGTCTCCCCCCTTGGCATGTTTAAAGTGCTATATACTCAGTTGCTCATTCATGCAAGCCAGCTGTAATACTTCTCAGAATTTTCATTTCTGAAGAGGAACAGTAAAGGAATTAAGAATTAATTCTTACCCAGTATACAACCTTGATGTTTGCAAGTGCAAGTCCATTAAGTCACTACAATTCTTCTGGGGCAAGGGATTCACTGTAATTCCAATCAAATGAGGTCCTTACTGTGCAGCTTCAATGATGTCTAAATTTATGGCCCCAGAAAAAAACAGGCCATGAATCACTCTGCAGGAATGGTATAACTTAGTCATCTTGTTCAGCTACTTCAGTACTTTGGCATTTCAGGATTTGAATTCTTTTATTCTCTTAAAAAGCTAGGATATTTTAAAGGATTTATTTCATACTTGTATTGTTCTCCCAAACAGATTAGCAGCAGCAGAAATAATTTAGAGAGCAGATTTATGAGGGTACCATTAGAGCAAGCAAACACAGCAGAAGAAAAAAAGTTGCTCAAATATAATCCTCAGGGAATGTTTCTGTTTGCATTCAGACATGGCTAGGTGGAATGTCACCATCCATCTAAGAGGGTAAGCCGATTTCTTACTGCTCTAACTGCTTGTTTTAAAGTCACTCCTTAGAGCCACATTTTCTGTTTGGGCAAATAAATCAAAAGCAGAATAATCTCTTCATGAAGAGCTGTCAAGAGTTCTTGGCATGGAGTCCCTGTATAACACTTAACTGTAAGAAGTGACCATTTTAACTAAGCTGCACAATGCTGAGCAACTCAAACCACCAATTTACTGCTGCTTACAGGAGATACTTTTCTATCCCCACACCAGGAACTATAAAATAGTGGATCTTCCTGTACAATGATTCTTCAAGTACTGCTAACACATCTATCTATATTCACTTTCATCAGTGATGCCAACAGTGAGAGGAACCCCTTGCAAGTTTGCAGATGATACCAAGCTGAGGGGTACAGTTAATAAGTCTGAAGGACCAGGGGGACCTGGACAGGCTGGAGAGGTGGGCTGAGGAGACTCTCATGAGGTTCAATAAGGCAAAGTGCAAGGTCCTACACCTGGGTCAGGACAATCCTGGATATCAATACAGGCTGGAGGATGATGAAATAGAGAATAGCCCTGCAGAAAAGGACTTGAGGTTGCTGGTGCATGAGAAGCTGAAAATGAGTCAGCAGTGTATGCTTGCAGCCCAGAAGGCAAATGGCATCCTGGGCTGCATCAAAAGAAGTGTGGCCAGCAGTATGCCACTTTACTCTGCTCTGGTGAGACCTCACCTGTAGTACTGTGTCCAGGTCTGAAGCCCTCAACACAGCAAAAGAATGGACTTGATGGAGGACCATGAAAATGAGCAAGGAGCTGGAGTACCTCTGCCATGAGGACAGACAGAGAGCTGGGGTTGTTCAGCCTAGAGGAGATGGCTCCAGGGAAACCTTATAGCAGCCTTGCAGTACATGAAGAGGGCTACAAGATGGCTGCAAAGGGACTGTTTCCAAAGGCCTGCAGTGATAGGGTGAGGGGCAATGGTTTAGATTGGATGTTACAAATAGATTCTTTACCATGAGGGTGGTGGAACATTGGAACAGGTTGCCCAGGGAGGTAGTTGAGGCCCTAAAGATATTCAAGGTCAGTGAAAACACTTGAAAAAAAACAAACCACCCAAACAAAACCAAACAACAAACACCATCCCATGTCATGGGTTGAGTTGAATCTGCTGTTGATACTCAATACCATGTTGATGCAATGCCAGCTTCAAAAGGAAAGTGCTGGCTGGAGCAAAGTATCATGGGGTTTGAAGTTCAGAAATGGAACATGAGAGGCTTCCTGGGACAATTGCTGCTTCTGGTTTCAGGGTTTGGGCTGTTGCTCTTTTTCTGCCAGGGGGGCTTCTGTGTGCTTGGATGAGGGGAACCTTTTTAATCAAAGGCTTCTGCTGCTGCTTCTGCATTTTGTGTGCATTTGTGCAAATAGGCTAAAAGGTAATCATGCATTGGATCAGTTCCAGTAAAACTCTCCATCTCAACACAGTTTTTTTGTTACTTTCCATCCTGTCTGTGTGGAGAGAGAGGGGCTTGTGAGAGCAGCCTATGTTAACCCAGGACACCCCAAAACAAATAACCCAATGCCCCAAAACTTTTGTTTGAATAAAAATATATAGTTTAATTAGCGTTGCTGGTGGCTACATTTCAATCACATTTAATATTAAATTAACCTGTATTAAAAATCTGTACAAAGTATGCCACAAAAATACATAACCTTTACATATTCATTATAATACATGAAAACAAGGAACTCACACAGAATTCAGGCAAACAGCCAATGCACTACAGGTGAAGTCAGACAAACCAGACCATTTCGTACAACCAAAGTGAAATGAAAGCTCTGTTATGGAACAGGATTAAGCTAGTCTGCAATATTGACAACACTGCAGTCCACACACAATTATCACAGTATTTTAGGCTCTTCCCAGGAAAATGCCTCCCAAAGCCAAGCTACAGGTGTCCACACAGGGTCCTAATGGATGGCTAAAAATGCAGAATTCCCCATTTTTTTTTCTTTAGGTATTTGGCAGTTTCTCAGTACTTAGATTTAAAAAGCCCTAAAATCTTAAAACCTCTCTCAACAACAGTTATTTCAACTAAAGTACAAGAGCTCAACCTGATAGTACTAAAATCGCTTTCAACCTTCTAGAAATTCAAGGAAAGTTTCAAATTTTCTTGTTAAAAAGATGAATAAATAAAAAGTACTCAGGAGCATTTAAAAAGAACATTTGAATGGCAGTATAATGGCAAAATGAATACTGAACTTCTTCAAAACCTATTTTCTTTTGTTATTAGCCAACAACTACACATCACAAGAGCAAGTCTACTAATAAAACCAGGTTTGACAAACAGAAGTCCAATCTGCTAATAGTCCTGGTTGACACTTCTTCCACTGCAAGCATGGGATGTTTACCAAGAAGCCATGTTCAATATTTGTATGCTAATGTTAAAATTCTTTTGACCTCCCAAAACCATAAAACCAACAGTCCAAGCCTGTACAGGTACATTTAAGATAAAGCAAGGCAATACATCACAACTGCAGCACCATGAACTTTGGAAGATCCAAAAGAAACTTCAGAGCGTCTGATCCTCAACTTCCAGCACAAGGAGCCAAAACCCATCACTCAAATAAAGGCAGAAGACAAAACTGAAACAATCAGAATCACAGAATGTTAGGGATTGGAAGGGGCCTGGAAAGATCATCGAGCCCAAACTCCTGCTAGAGCCAGAGTGTAAAGACACAACAGATGTAAAAGCCTTGAAAGCCATGCATGACTATGTTGTCTAGCAAACAATTGCAGCTATTGACCCACTGCTTCAAACCTCTGAGTGAACAGGAGAAAAAAGAAATTACAGCTTTGGTACCCCTTGAAAAAAAGGTAAATCAGATTGTCATTTGGCTAGGACTGCCAACATTCATAGGCTGTTAGAGTCTTCCTCTTAACCCTTTGCGTTTGGACATATGCCATGAGGATTAGAATCTTGTGAGGTTACTTCACATGTTAACAATAATGGCCAAATCTTTACATAGGCATGAAAAAGCCATGAGGTACTTTGTATAACTTGAAATTGTCTTATAGGTTCTCTGAACAGACTATACAAAATAATGTAGGGCTTTTCTTCTCTGGGAGAAAGCAAGCTATCCCCACCCATCACTGCTGAATAAGTGAACACAAACCAATAAAAGTAGTTCATCATTGAAAAGCAGTGAATCTTCAAGACAATTTGACAGTTTCATCAGATCTACAGTAAAATCTGTCTTGCCCTAAAGTAGCTTTAAAACAGACTTTGAACTAGTTTAAAGCTAACAGTCACAACTACAAATCAAGTCTTATATCCCCATCTTTATCCCTGATAAAAACTACACACTAATATAGGCTACAACCTACACTGCTGCAGTTCTACACTACAATTAAAGCCAAGAACAACACTGAAATGGCCAAGATTCCATTGTGATCTCAAACAAGCCATCATCTTTAATAAATCTCTGAAGGAGAAAAAAATAAAATAATCAATATTCTGCTTGTACATTGTCTGCCTCCTTCCCAAAACCCCCACACCTGTCTTTGTAAGAAACTCTTATCTTCAATTAGTATTTCACTAGAAGTTGCTGAGAACATCCTACAGGTAATATACAAATGCCATGTGGTTACTGACTTGATTTGTAATTACTATTTGAATGAACCCTCTTTGTCTTACCATTAGGACAAGAGAGAAATGAGTGCATCCAGAAACTTGCTCCTGTCTTCTGTTTTCAGTTCAATGACTAAAATATGAAATATTAGAGCACAAAATGTAAGCAAGTGTAAGACATATCAGATGTCACACTGAATATAAATTCCAAATATACTTATTTATATTCTTAATCAACTTGAAGAAGGAAAAACCTATTTATTTGGACAAAATGCAAATCATATTGTTTATTTTGCTCCTAGAGTCCAGCTAACTGCTTTCTAGGTGCTCCCTACATGTAGGAGGAGCCACTTTTTAAATCTCAGACTGCTTCTTTGCGTCGTTAAAATCAGCCTCTTTTGTAAGCACGTGCAAAGATAGGAAAATCTTGTTGTATAAGTATCTCATTTTTCAAACAAACAATAAAGAATGCATCTCAAAACATCAATACCATACGTCATTTGGCTGCTAAATACAGAAACTCTCATAGATAACCTCATAGATTTTGCACTGAAGTGCACATATGAAAATCCTTGCTCTGTGAAAAATGTAGTTCGGCCTCCAAAAGATATGAAAGCCTCTGCTTAGCAAGTTAATAATTTCTGCCCAAGACAGCACTTAGAAAAAGACTGACAAATAATGTTTGTGTTTATCCTAGACTCAGGAATAATTCATCACACCCCCTACCCCGATGTTTGCATCTAAGACATACACAAAGAGTACATTGTCTACAGCCGTTATGTTTTATGGAGGCCGTGCAAACAGTGACCCCTAAAGGGCTCTGTGGTGACTGACACAAGCAGTAGGCAGCGTTACTCACTTGACATGTCAAAATGGTTGTGCAGCGTCCTAGAACTGGTACTGTCTGCAGCTTTCTCGAATGCTCTCCCAAAAAAGCTAGAAGATGAACAGAAAAATCCATAAGCATCACAGGAAAGGAGATATTTACTAAGGTCTGGGACTTCTTCCTTGCTGAGAACGGAAAATGTTGGCTAGGGGTTTTTCATGTGCCATGTACTCAACACAACCCACACTTATTCAAGTACAAAACTCCTTACATTACAAGATTGTTACATAATGAACTATTTCCTTCTTTTAAGACAGAGATACTTGAGAAGGAGAAAAAAAAAATCCTTGTAAGGAAGCTAGGGAAGATCTGCAGCCTCTTTCTTAGTAACTTTTCTCTTGCATACCATAAGATTTTTTTATGAATACTACTTCAAGTCAACAGGTTCAGTGCTAAATACAGGAAAGATATTTTTTTCTTCAGAGACAGGAAAAGTCTACAGATAGCCTTTAGTAGGAGCTGTTAAACAACATGCTTACTTCTTTTTGTCAGAGCTTTGTGTCTCTGGAGGAATTCCCACCATGATCACAGTTCCTTGTTCCACATCCATGGGTGCAGCCATTATCAGTGGCAGCAATTTACAACGCTTGTTTTTTGTCTGCAAGTCAGAAAGCCTCTTTGTTAGACAAAACTCAGGACTGTCAAAATGAGCACAGACAGATGCAATCTGACACAGATGGACCACTATAGATGTAATCTACAAATTAAGAAGTGCTCACTGGCACTTCTCAATCTTAAAACTTGGTTGTTCTCTGAACTGGGTAACTAATAGCTCAAAAGTTGAATGTGATCTAATTTCAGCTATGTTAATGGTAATGATCAAAGGATTTTATTTAAACAGAGAGAGAAATCTTTAGGTGACAATTACTGGTCCTACAACATGGCACTTTTTTAATGTCAGGTTACATATTTAGTGATAAGATCCCTCAAAACGTACAACTACACAAAGATTTTTCGCTACTAAGATATTTACACTCTAATGCTACAAAGATAGCTTTGCTAGGGCAGCATTCACAGATGTGCTAAAATTATCCAACCAGTTATCAGAAAAAAACATTATTAACATTTCCATTTTTCATTATGTACTTTAATAAACTGCAAATATCCAACAGAACAGTAATTACCGCACAGGCCAGAAGTTAGTTAGTCAAAAAGCTTTTGATTTACTTACAGAGCAAACAAAAGACTTGAGTAAGTATTTACTAAGCAGGCACAGAGACACTGGTTTGGAAAACAGCTTCACATCGGGTGTGCCCTAGAATAAGAAAAAGCATTTCAATTACATTCCAAGATGATTCTTATTTCACTTTAATATCTACTGACAAGTCTAAAGTTTTGTGTGACCCAAAGGGCACTGAAAAGAACCATTACAAAAGAGAAGTCCAAGTTCCTTCACTTGACTTCATAATGAAGCCTTTCCCCCACTGAGAGAACTGATTCTTCCTTTGGGAAGTTCAGAGTGGATGTCAGTATTGACCCATCAGAGGACAGCATGGTAGAGATAAATAGGTTCTGACAGAGTCATTCTTACTGAGTCAGACAGTTAGGAAAACACTGTTATTCAACTACAAGACAGCCAAATGAGAGAGCCAAAAACTAGAATTCTGACCTCCATGAGAGAACAATAGAGAAAAGGCCCCTGAGAAATAACAAGGTTGGTGCAAATACAGCTGGCAACTGTCTGCTGAATGGCACGTAGCTGCTTTTTGGCTAGGTCCAGTCCTTGGTGCAGTTTGTCCAGGTTACCTCTGCAAAGTAAAGAATAAACCCAGAAACTTTCGTATATAAATAAAGCTTTTCACACAAAAGGATAATCTAAACACTGTTCAGAGGGATATTGTCGTTTTTCCTCACTGTCTTATCAAGCATCAATGCTTCCTTTAGATAGGTGACCCATGTTCTCTAACTAAAATTATAAAAGAATAAGGAGACATTTTTTCAGTACCTGGAGAGACTGTCCAAAGCTTTAATGAAATTAGTTGTTTCAGGCCCTCCTTCCTCTATATTCTCCATGAGAGAAGCTGTTGCATACACTATATCACTTGCTGAGAACTTGTTCTTAAAACCAAAGTGAATGCTGAAGGTCTGAACTCTCAAATCCTTCATTCTGCAAAATGGAATAAAATCACTACAGATTGTGAACATTATCATCACTGACCTGGCCATCTCCTCTCTACAAGTAAAGAGCATAAATACAAATCATACCCTAACATTTACAATGAGCCTACTATTACTTTATCAATCTAAAAACATGATATTGTACAGTCCTCATCGCAAAATATTTGAACTTTATTGAAAAGTATTTTCAGACAAAACATTTGTGTTTCAAACAATTTACCCAAACTTGTTTGCCGATTCTTCAATCATCTCCCGAAGGTTTTCTTTCAGGGACATGTCCATGGAATTAAATTTCTGTTTCACTTGCTTCAAAGGTAAACTAAAAACAAAAGGAAAATAACATGTTGATAGGCATGCCAGAAGAAACAGATACTTTGTCTTCCTTTTGTAAGGTGTTCTCAATATGGGATCATTTAGGAAGTTAACTCTGACTAAGTTTGTTTGCTTTTTTTTCTTTAATCATTGAGGATGGACTTGAGAAAGCAGTTTACTTACTAATCTACTAATCCATAAAGGCACATAGCTGAAGTATTCCTCATACATCAAGGCACAAGCTGTATAACTCAACTCAAAAAGACACTGCAACCCACTTAGAGCCTCACAATCATTTGAAAACTAACTAGCTGGGTACTCACAAGCTATATTACCAATATTTCCCCATAATTCATTGAAAAAAAATTGATCCTTCATAGAGATATGCATTTTTGTAACTCACCCCATGTCAGCTAAAAACTCCTGGAGCCTCTTCTGCCCTTGCACAGACCAAAGCTTAAGGCTAGCAGAGGTATATGAAGTGTTACACAGACTTTCATATAAAGACCAGTGCTGGTAGAGTGCCAGGCGCAGACTGAAGGGGAATTAAGGAAAAAGTCATAAACACAGAGAGCATTTGAAGTCACAAAGTAACAAAACTCCTCCACTAATACTTCAGTCTTCAGCCCTTATAAGTTGCATCCTTGTCCTACATAAGATACAGTTCAAAGCTACAGGTGCATGTAACACAAGAGGAGCAACACTGGCTTGTAACTAATCCTGAAAGGTTAAGCTGAACTGAAGCCACATGGGCTGCTGGAAGAGGGATTCACCTTCAACAAAACATTCAAATTTGCATTGCTTTTAATTCCCTTCTCAGCAAGAGAGATGATGCTGGGATTTTTGTTTTTCCTCCCTAGATAAAAATCCAGAAGGGTTTCACCGAGTGGGTAGAGGTCATTTCCCCCAGCTCTTATGCAAGGATACTCATACTCAAATGCTATTCGCATGCAATCGATCGACAGAGAGTTTTCTTCATCCTCGTTGCGGTGGTTATGGCGAGAGACGTGCCGCTGCAGGATTCCAATATCAGTCACATACTTCATTCTTAAGCAAAGACAAACATGTTACATCACTTTCTTCCTGTGTATTTTTATACCTAATCATGAGAACAAAAAAATTGCTTCCTAAAGATTACACATTGGACAGACAGCAACATGAAAACTACAGATATATCTTTAAAAAACCCCAGCTTGATAAAACACAGTCAACATTCAGCCATACACCCAAGCCATTAAAGCTCAAATAAAACCAATACAGACAGGCAAATTAAATTAGTTACTTATTCAATTTATCATCTTAAAAACATCAGTGCATTTTTGTAACAAAAGAACAGCAGAATTACAGCCCCCGTGTTTACTACCAGAATTTTGATGCTATCCAGTAGGAAATAAAAGGTCAGTTAAAAAAAGGAGAAAATTTGAAACTCATTAACTAAAACTGAAACTGAAGTTGGGAGATCAGAGTGCCACTTTGATTGGAAGAGACCTTTAACATCATCAAGTCCAAGCATCAATCAAGCACTGAACCACATTCCCTCAGCACCACATACAAGATACAGGGCATACACAGTTTTTTTTACCCTTGAATAGAACTTTATCAAGGTCCTATTTAGGTAATCTACATTAAACACCATTTCTTCCTTCCTGTATCAGAAGTGATTAATCATAGTATCATAGTATCAGTCAGGGTTGGAAGGGACCACAAGGATCATCTAGTTCCAACCCCCCTGCCACGGGCAGGGACACCCCACACTAGATCAGGCTGACCAGAGCCTCATCCAGCCTGGTCTTAAACACCTCCAGGGATGGGGCGTCAACCACCTCCCTGAACAACCCATTCCAGGGCTTCACCACTCTCATGGTGAAGAACTTCCTCCTCACACCCAGCCTGAATCTCTCCACCTTCAGCTTCATTCCATTCCCCCTAGTCCTATCACTACCTGATATCCTGAGAAGTCCCTCCCCAGCCTTCTTTTGTGAAAAATAAAATTAATTTTAAAATTCTAAACAGCAGAAAGGAAAAATACCTCTCTTTTTTGGATTTGTATTACCATTTTTTGAAGGAATCAGATCACATTCCATGATTAAGATACTGATGTCACTGTCTATTAATTATCTTGCATTATATTAATTTCCACGCGTTTCCTGATCTCTATTAATTGCTATTAGTTACTCCTAAAAATGAAATTTAAAAGGTAGATAGGTATATAGATAAATAATTTTTTAAAAGGATAAATTGAGATAATCTTTCTTACTGAGTGATTTTATCTTGGACCCATTGATCTGTGAGGCCAACAATTGCCCACCTAAAATTGGGAAGGAAAATAAAAGAAGTCAAAGCAAGAAAAAAAAAAAGTTACCAGCAGAGCAGATGATACTTAACAGAATGTAACAGAAGAAGCCAGAACCCCTGTTCACCACCTGTATCTAGAAGTTAATTACAAAGTTATATATTTATTCCCTTTTTTAGCAGACATACACTTATGGTACCACCCACCCTTTTCCCACTCAGAATCTATTGGTTGCTTGTAGTGAATCTACACAGATGTCTCTTCCAGCTCCAGACATAGAATAAACTGCAACCTCATACTGAAATCAACTAGTCTGGGGAAATCTTGCATCTCTTTACTATAGGTTTAAGCTTCTAACTCCTATAAAAGTTGATAATGGAAACATACCACAGCATGTCATTCAAGTCTTTAGACATTATCCATGCCAGATCAAACATCACCATTGCAGACTATATGAGAACAAAGCAAAAAGACAGGATAAATGAGCAGAGAACTCTCATTTCATTAAACAAATGAACACAGTTAAATTTGCCAAGCATTAGGCTGCTACTGAAGCCCTAGAAATCACACTTGACTGACAATCTGCCAGTGTCACCTTCTAAGACACTAAGCAGCAATAATGCAAACCTGCATTATAAATGAAGCAGCACTTAACAATACAAAAATAATCAGACCGAAGGCAAGACGACAGGTAGAACAGTTTGAGGTCTTAAAAATCCTGACACTTCAAAAGGCAAAAAAGCTCCCTACATGATTAAGTCTTTTTGTGAAAGTATTTTTTGCATAGATAGTTGTGTCAGGACCTACAAAAATTACACTATTGTCATTTTTTTAATGCCTACACTAATGGCATCAAACAGCAAAAATGGTAGTAGTTCTAGTTTATCATTTTCCTTCACTGCTAACATTGTATTTGCCACTGTGACTCAGTTTTGGCTGTTGTCTGCCAGTCTACCTGTATTGTTTCTGTGATTTGTCCAATTCATCAGTGATAAAATTGGATGTGCATAATCAGAAAGCATTAAATTGCTACATAGAACTACTTGTACGTATGTATACGACATATCTTATATATAGTAAGACTATTGTTACAGCTTGTTGGTTTTCCATGTTATGATAATGTATAGAATTCTTAGATAATTATAACATCAGGTATTTTTCAATTGCCTCTACATTGGCACCTTGTGTTTTATGGCAGAGAAGAGTTTATACTTACCGAGGTCCCATGATATTCATATTGCTCATAATCAAACAGAATTTCTCGTCTAAAGAGGGAGAAAAGAGAAACAACAACTCACATTTGACTAAGTCATTAAATGATCACAGAATCAAATTAAAAACACAGGCCAGGAATTGTGAGACAATATTTAAATTTCATTTTAGCAGTTAAAAACCAAGTAACTTGAGCTACAAATTGTTTTTCTGTAAGGAAGAAAGATTTAGATCTTTTGATTTAAGGCTTTTCTGCAAGGCAGAGAGATGAAGAAAGATTACTATGTTTTTATTAGATGTGAGTAGCAATGTGAAAAATCACATTGACATACACTCATAAAAGAAGCATGTATTTAATTACTATTCCTTAAATTTCACTTTCTAAATCTCATTTGTTCCTGTTTATTCCTCGTGACAGCAGTGAGATTGCACAGGAAGAAAACAGAAGCATCAATTTCACCTGAAGAAAAGAATAAGGACAGAATACTACAGCTCCTTAAAAGTGAAGCAATGCACCTAGTGCTACTCAAATGTAGAAATCACTATTTACAGCTACCCTCTATTCACAGATCTTATTTTTATACAGCAAATACATATCTCCATTTTCTTAATAAAGTTAGAGCTAAAGAATCTTGCAAACCAAGCAGTGCAATGTCATGTTTTTGTATTCCTAACAAGATTTTAATTAGAGAATAAAAGAGATACAAGATAGAAAAGTTAAACACACCTGCGTGCCTCCCATTCTCGCCTTTGTCGCCTCTTCATTGTTCTCTCAATCACATCCTGCAAATTTATTTGGATGTTAAAATGCTAGGAACAAAGTACCTATCCAGACACTTTAACAATTAAGTCTTCATTAAACAGACTTTAATTAAAGCCTTCATTAAAAAGAAGACTTTTTCTTATTAATGATGCCTAATGAGAACAGTATTACTATCAAACACTTTTCCAAGGAATACACTATTTAAAGTCATGGCATCTTTCTGTGCTGGCATTAGTCTTGCTCACCTTCACAAATAAGAGGCCCAGTATTTTCACAATGAGCAACATTGCATCCCATCATTTTATAACATGAAAAATGACAGAGAGGAGAAAGAGAGATAATTAATGAAGCTCAGAAAGAGAGTCACTCGCTGTATATTTAAGGTTCGTAAATAGCAGCAGCAGCAGCTTGCAAACTCAGAGAGAACTGTAAGACCTCTGTGAAATAGTTAACAGATTTGAGATTAACTTCTGTGTACAGGATGTACAGATTCTCCTTTAAATTTCTGCTGTCTGCTTTTGCTCAGTTAGCACATTTCATAGATCAGTAGGGAAAAAATGTACAATATTAACAGAAAAATAAAATCAATTACATATAATCAAATACATATACAATTTGCCAATATACTTAATTGCCTCAGTATTTCTAGCCTCATGCTTTTCCTTCCTTGAACGGTGTAAATAGAAAAACATGCTACAAATAATGTATGGAAAACTTAATATTTGGTGTCTACCATAATATATTTTTGTTACATTACTGCTACAAGGCCAGCAAAAATTGTATTGATAAATTCTTTGTGAGCTTCTCTTATTAAACAATCATTTCAAAAGTTTGTCTCTAAAGAAGTTGTACTGCTAGACTGAGAAGTTCAGAGTATGTATACAGAAATAGTTAGGTCAGTTACACAGACAGCATTGCACACCATCAAGTTCAAAACATCTGTTTTTATAAAGAGAAAATATTTGTGTGTGGTTCTTACATAAACCCATTTTGTGCATGTGAAGCACTACTGGTCATAATAGATTATTTTTAACTCTTACACTTGAATTTGTGATCTAATGGAACATAAAATGGTGTAAAGTACACATAACAACTGTTTTATTTTCCTTCTTTTCATAACAGAGTAGCAGAAACACACCTCCTCAAAACGTCTACGCTTCTCTGAAGGTTCCGACTCCTCATTTTCATTTTCTGACTCCTCTTCTTCATCCTCTTCGTCTCTGAAGATATCATCATAAGCAGGAACATCGAGATCATCATCTTGTTTAACTAACAACTTAATCTAGCAAGGAAAAAGAAAAGTACTTTAAATACATTATTTATTTAGTGATTAAAACATACTTCAAATGACCAATGAGAACACTTGAAACAGTAACAGAAACTGAATCAATTTTAGCTGTGATTAATTCCTGGCATAGCAAAAGCATTGCTTTTCAATTTGAAGACCATATTTGACCTGGATGTGGGAACAGAGAGCACTGTCAGCAAGTTTGCGGATGACACAAAACTGGGCGGAGTGGCTGACACACCGGAAGGTTGTGCTGCCATTCAGCAAGGCTTAGGCTGGAGCTGGGCAGGGAGAAATTTAGTGAAATTCAACAAGGGCAAGCGTAGAGTCTTGCACCTGGGAAAGAACCCCATGTATCAGTGTAGGTTGGGGACTGAGCTATTGGAGAGCAGTGAAGGGGAAAAGGATCTGAGGGTCCTAGTGGATGGGAGGTTGACCATGTGCTCTTGTGGCCAAGGCCAATGCCATCGTGGGGTGTATTAGAAGGGATGTGGCTAGTAGGTCAAGAGGGGTTCTCCTCCCCCTTTACTCTGCCTTGGTGAGGCCACATCTGGAGTACTGTGTCCAGTTTTGTGCCCCTCAGTTCAGGAAAGACCTCAGGGAACTGACTGAAAGAGTCCAGCACAGAGCCACAAAAACGATTAGGGGAGTGGAACATCTTCCTTATGAGGAGAGACTGAGGGAGCTGCAACTCTTTAGCTTGGAGAAAAGGAGACTAAGGGGTGACCTCATCAATATTTATCAATATGTAAAGGATGAGAGCCAAGAGGATGGAGCCGGGCTCTGCTCAGTGATGCCCAATGACAGAACAAGGGGCACTGGGTGGAAGTTGTGGCATAGAAAGTTCCATGGAAGCACAAATAAAAATTTTTCACTGTGAGGGTGATGGAACACTGGAACAGGCTGCCCAGAGGGGTTGTGGAGTCTTCCCTTTCTGGAGATATTCAAAACTCATCTGGATGTGTTCACGTGTGATCTAGGTGCTCTGGGGCAGGGGGGTTTGACTAAATGATCTTTCAAGGTCCCTTTCAGCCCCTAACATTCTGTGACAATTATTTAGGCAAAATAGGAGCTAAAATATGATTTCTTTGTTACAGCACCACTGAAAGAATTCTCTTCTTTTTTTATGGCTGCTAAAAGTCACACTGTGAAATAATCTGTGCTTAGTATTCCAACTGTACATGTTGCTACCTGCTGAGAGATGACACACATCACATTCTGGAGGATGTGAATCATATGATTTGTCGCAGTTTGATTTATAGCAAGAGCATTAACAGGTCCTTACTAGTGACAATACCACCCTGCCAACAGTAGATATTATATTGCTGAAGCAGATTTTTTTTTCTCTCTCTGATAATGTGCAATCCTAGTACAAATATCCATTAACAGTGCTTCCTGACAGACCAGCTAGCACTGCAAAGTTTCCAAAACACAGAAACAACATTGCCCCACCCCCACACTGTGCAAAGTTTTTTATTACAGACAAAAAAAAAAAGCATTTACCTGTGTGTCATTGTAAGCATTCACGACATTGATTGGTCTGTGGCTGTCACAGACGAAAAAAAAGCTGTCTTCTTCAGGCTGCAAGATCTCCAAAAGGTCAACGTTGGCACCACAGTTAATGAGAACAAAATATTTGAACTGTTGTCAGAAGTTAAAAAGGAGAAAAAAAAAAAAAGGCATAATGTTTTTAACTTAAATTAGCAGGAAACATAGGAGACTGAAAACAGTTTACAACCTCTAAAGCAATTATCATTGCTAAAACTTGTATTTCATTTCTTAGAGAAGGAAAAAAAATTGTAAGACAAAACACCAAATTTGGGGCTGTGGGACACCCAATGCTACCAGCATTGTCATTATAAATGTCTGCAAACTTAATTTGGCTCCATCAAAATTATAGCACATTAGTGTGAGATGATGTCAGAAGCTTGAGAAGTTTGTAACTGGTAGCTTAAATTTTAACCTTCAAATCTAACCACTGTTTTGAGGTAACTAATAATAATATGAGACATTTCAGTTGGGGAAAGGGGTAAGTGCACATCTAGATCAGAAGATCCACAATTTAAATAGAGTCCAGCGTTTTTCACCTGATCTTTATGCTCAAGAAAGGCAGTCTCAAGTTCTTGCCATCCAGACACTGGGACAAGCGTATATTGCACGTGGTCACATTGAAACAAAGCCTGAAATGAAGCAGAGCTGTTAGCAAAGGTGAAGGGCAACAACCTCTTCTACAATGCTGTGTCATACTATAATTCTATCTCACACAAATCTCTATCTTCAAGATATTCCAAATGCCAAATCTTCATGAACTTTCAGAGTATGACTTAGCAGTTTTCAGTGTCATAACTCATAGAAAAAAACAAGTTACAAAAGTAGAATAAACCTTCAGTCTTTCCCCAGTTCCTATTAAGAGGATCCCAGGCCATTGTTTCTTTGACTGTAAGATTTACAGAGGTAATGAATAAAGACTTACTTGGAGTATTTTACAAGCACATAATGCATCCACATCTGAAGCAACAAGGAGGAGAACACGCTGCAAAAAAATTATGGGATAACAGCATTAATACATTGACATGAGCACTAAATCTAGTATGCTGGTACTTGAAATGCCTAGATCACTGTGAGACCAGCAAGAGAGAAATCTACAGATTGCATTGTGTTGGAAAAGACCCTCAAAAGTCATCTCATCCAATGTCCCTGCAGTCAGCAGGGACGCTTCCAACTAGCTCAGGCTGCCCAGGGCCACACTGAGTCTGATCTTGAATGAAATTTACGTAGAGATCATTGTAATCACAAACCAGGATTGCTTCTGAATAGATGCCGCAACCAAAATTAACTGATTTGCATCCCTGTAAATATGGACAATAAACTCCACATAGCCAAAATCAGCCAGCTGCTTTGAGAAAAGCTAACTACTCAGATGGGTATGAACCACACATAGTTATGTAGGTTCCAAGTTTATCAGCCCTATAACTATTTTCATCATGCCTAGGAAGGCCTGTTTTCAATACGGGATCTGAAACAGTTTTGGCTAAAGAAAATTTGCATCAAAAAGAGGAGCAAGGCAACTCCTTAAGTGACCGTGATTTAGGCAAAAACGTTTATCTGGAGGTATTTTTGTGTTTTGGGTTTCTGGTGGTTATTATCTTTTCTTTAGATTTTGCTCACAGTTAGAGAAGTTGAGGGAAATGCTTTCATTTGCACAATCCATAACGCAGTTTCACGGGTAGAAACGCTAAAAGATTGTCCAACAAAAGCTTTATCACTTCAGCATACACACCCCCTCTGCACAAAGCTAAACAAACTGTGGGTGAAAAATGAATGCAGCCAACCAGATAAGGAAGCAAGCGCCGATAAGGAAGAATAAAAGCTTTAGTATCCAGACAAACAAGATCAAACCAGTTAAAATTACGTAAAGAAAACAAACAAACAATCGCAAACAACTAGAAATGTCTTGGTTAAACAAAAGATCCACACGAATGCCCAAAGCACTCGCGAGAGAGGAGGAAACCTTTGACGAGACCTCGTTGCACTGGCAGCAGCTTTGGCGCGGGTTCCCAACACCGTGACAGGCTCGGAGAGGCTATTTTTATAATCCGGGCCGACCGGCGGGCCCGCCGGCCCCGGCGCGGCCCGGGGCCCTACGTCCTCCTGAAGAGCACCGCTCCCCGCGCCTTCAGCCCGCGGCCCCGGGCATCACCGCCTCTCACAATCCCGCGGCCTCAAGGCTACAGCGCCTCAGCAGCCGCCGGAAGAGCCCGGGACGTCCCGGCACCGGTCTTGCTCACGTCCTGCGGGGAGCGACCTGAGGAAAGACAACTCCAGCCGCCTCCGGGATACTCAGGACGACACCATCCCCTCCCTGGTCACGGCCCGCAGCCCTCACCTGGTTGACAATCACGTCGTAAAACTCCCGGCGGCAGTCAGAGATGAACATGGCGGCAGGGCGGGAGCAGCAGAGAAGCGACGGAGAATCTGCGGCAGCCCCGAGCCCCCCCCACTCAAACTGAGCGCCAAATCAGCACCGCTTCGCATTGGTCTTCTCGTCACGGCAGGCTGGCCAGTGGAAAAGCGCTCGTCCCTCCTTCGCGGAGCGGATTGGGCAACTCTTTCCTGGTCTTCGCCAATGAGATTGGGAAAACGCATTCGCGACACGTGCATCTGGCCAATCCCAAGAGTAGCTCAGCCGGCAGCACCGCACAGACCTTTGTTGCCAAATCTGCCATCTTTGTCGGGGGCAAACTGTTTGCTTTGCCATTTCAGTGAGCCCGGCTAAGAAGCAGTAGGAGCCATATCAATCCTCGATAACTGAACAATTGCCAAGCGGACGGAGAAATTTTCCACACAGGCGACGCTGGCAGGTGCGAGATTCCTTCTTCCGCCCTCACATGAAATGGCCGCCCAAGAGGCGGGCACCGCGCTGCACGCTGGGAGGGGCAGGACCGGGCGGGTGGGCCGTGGGGTGGGACGAGCCGTCGTGGTACGGACCCCCGTCAGGTGTGAGAGGGGCCCAGGTCGGCCCGCCTGCTCACCGGTTCCTGTGGGGAGCTGTAGCGCTGCCCCTCTGCGCTGCCACCATGGTGAGGCCCGGGGGGCGGCCGAGGGAAGTGCCGAGTCACGGCGGGCGGGTGGTAGGGCCCCGCGTTCTGTCGCCGGCTGCCCCGCTGGTGCGCGTTCTCAGAGCTAGCGAGTAGTGAAGCGGCTGTGGAGTGTCAGGCTGAGGGTAGTGAGTGGCCGGCGGGTTCGGCATCTCTCCCTTTGCGAGGCGCCTTCCTTGGTCAGCCGAGCAAGCTTCCAGCGTAGCCTGGAAGTGCGCTGCTTCGATTAGCTGCCTTCCCGGCCGGCGCTCGACGCACAAGTCCTTCCCCAAGCCGCGCGGAAACTATCTGGGAGACGAGGGGAGCGCCTCAGTTCACAGGGACAGCAGCAGTGCGGCCCCTCAGCGTCGTTTTAGCCGAACTTTAGGAGAGTTCATTGCGTACTATAATGTTTTGGAGTACTGTAGAAGTCCTATTAATACATCTTTCTCTGTTTTTGTTTTCCACCCCAGTTCTCTTTTAATATGTTTGATCACACCATCCCTCGGGTTTTCCAGAACCGCTTCTCAACGCAATACCGCTGCTTCTCGGTGTCCATGCTTGCTGGACCTAATGACAGGTCTGATGTGGAGAAAGGAGGGAAGAGTATGTGCATGTTTTGTTTTGACTAATAACCGTTTGGAAGACTTTTTGTGAAGAATAAGTAATGCAGCTTTTGTCCCCGACTTCAGAAACATTGTTGAACATGGAGATGTAGCGTTGGCTTTGTGGCTGGAGCTAGAAGAGCATCCTGGGTGGGGCTTTAAGAAGGAAGGAGGAGGGATTTGTCTCATTAGTGTGTAATTTAAAAAACGTAGCTAGGGAGAGGCCTTGTTTATGAGCATTAGGTTGTCGGACTAATGCTGTTTTGAACAGGCATCGATTTAAGAGCACCTTAAAGTCCAAACAAAATTACCTTTGGAAAGCCTTTAGTACTAGGTATTGTAAAAGCTTGGTTTCTCATTAAGTTCTGAAGTCTCTATGCTAGCAGGTGTATTTATCATGACTCATTCTACTGAAATCTATGGCTCAAAAATAAATTTGTGGGATGCACTGGAATTTTCTTTTGTTTTATTTGTTTGTTTGTTTTTTTAAGAGGAGATTTTAAAGTAGTGATAAAACTGTATGTTATGTACTCTTTGTGGAGTTATGCTTTCTCTAATCTTACATTCTTACTAATTTCTGCAGTAATTATGCCACCATCAGCTTTGGATCAACTCAGTAAGTGAATATTTTATTCTGGAATAACATTTGAAATAGGAGCAAATACCTAAATACAACAGTGTTTTGTTATCTATTAAAATCAAACTTACATAGAGAATATTAGACTAGTTGAAAAAGAAAAGTACTTTGCAAGTATTTTGTCTGCTAAAATTAATGGGGCTTGTCCATCCTCATATAGAGACATCTGAAGTGTTGGGCAACCTGAGGCATGACTCAATGTTAACTATAAATAATGTATAATGGTTACAGGTAATATAGTAAATTCTTAATCTCAACCTGCTTGTTCTGGATGCTGTTGTCTGGAGCAAAATTTGTTTTAGAGACGAAATAAATTATAATTAACTTTGTAATGTAAAAGACAATTGAATCAATAGTAAAAGCAGTGTTTGTTGGCCTTTACAACTAAGGGCTTTCCCCCTTCTTTGAGTTTTAGCCTTAATAGAATTTCTGTGCTAAACTAGTTTAGCTGGGATTTAATTTTTAAAATAGACAGAGCCTGTTTAAATTCATTAGGTAGGAAACAGCTGATAATAGCACAGGGACATAGCAGAAACAGATTCCTCTGCTCATACTCATTGTCCTCTCTCATCTCTGAGCTTGTGGGGAGATGTTGGATAGGCATTTAAAGCTCTTAAGTATGATGATAACACAGTATTTGTGTATCTGGATTTGTAGTTTCAAGCAACTGGAATAGTGGTGTGAGGGGAATCCTCTCCTATGATCTGTCCCATTCTTTGGCTAATGTCTGAAAGCTTCAGAAATGTGTGAGTGGCTTCTACCAAAATATTTTTCTCCTTTCTCACTAGGTCGACTCAATATTACTTACCCAATGCTGTTTAAGCTGACCAATAAAAATTCAGACCGAATGACACACTGTGGAGTGCTCGAATTTGTGGCTGATGAGGGCATCTGCTACCTTCCACACTGGGTGAGCTGTCTCAAGCTGAACTGTCAAAACCTGAAGAGCGAGCTGTCAGTTTAAAACTGGAGAGGCAGAATGTTTCCTGAAAGTGCATGTCTTTCCTGGTCATATTGCTACAACAGCTTTTAGTCACAGCTCAGGTTTTACTCCATGAGCATTTACGCAAAGCAGACTGTCTTTTAAGATGCACCTGACTGTTCTTCCTGAAACGGAACCATTAGAAACTGGTGCATCATAAACTGGCTCCAGTGAAAATGAAGATATGCAGGGAAAGAGAGTTAAAAAAAAAACCAGTCATTGATAGTGGTTTGTGTCGTTTTTATCCTTGCAGATGATGCAGAACTTGCTTTTGGAAGAGGGAGGACTGGTGCAGGTGGAGAGTGTTAACCTTCAAGTTGCTACGTACTCAAAATTTCAGCCACAGAGTCCCGATTTTCTTGACATCACCAATCCCAAAGCTGTGTATCCTTCCTGTTGAACCTCCCAATCTGGAATGATGAAGCAGAGCTAGATTTTAAGATGTGGCTCATACTTTTCCAGTAGTAAGTAACCACTGCTGCTCCCCAAACCAAAAAGGATGGACAAATTATGCACAGAGTTGTTGCTGACTGTTGGCACAAAGTATAGTCTGGGTGAAGCAGCATGAATCTTGGCTTAAAATTCAATGAGTGTCCCTTAGAAGAACTTGTACACTTTGATGTTTACTGAGAGTCTGTCCACAGTCCTGATGAATGTAAACTACAATTGACAGATCTAGGATCAGAGTTTTATAACATAGTAGCTTTAAAGTTAGATTGTTGCATTGAAAACAAATGTTTCATCTTAACACGCTTCAAAGATTAGAAAACGCATTGAGAAACTTTGCCTGTCTCACTACTGGGGATGTTATTGCCATCAACTACAATGAAAAGGTACAGTCCCCAACACCAATCCATGCAAGGTTTGTTTGGTTAGCATCAGTTTGAGGGCCTAAATTCTGCCCCGTGTGAAATTGTACCCTGTATTTCAGTAGACTGTGACCATGTAAGTACTCTGACGCTGCATCCTGTTAACAGGTTTTATGTATGAGTATTTTTGGCAGCAGATGTGTGCATTTGATCAGTGGGGATTATAGACTAAGCTCGGTTGTGCGATGGAGGTGGTAAAACAGTCAACACAGAGCTGTTCAGTATTGTTGACAAGTAATCTCAGATGGCAGATTCTGCAATTTTTCTTCTGCTGGAGGAAAAAAGGGGTCAGTTAAGGCTTTTCCTGAGCTGCTGTTTTGACTTTTTCAGCACACAAGAAAATAAAAACATAAGCAATATAGAATTTTATAAGTCAAGGGACAGAATTTGCCCTAAATTTAGTAAGAGTGCTGCAAGGTACAGTAAAAGGAATGTCCTCTAGCATGTAACATTCTTCTGTGAGGTTAAAAATCTTGGCTCTTACGTTCTGCAGAGATCCTGCAGTGTCCAGTCCTCAAGATAAAAAGCACTTATTTCCATTTTCTTGAAGCTGTCTAAAGGGGAAGGTTTAAACAAGCTTTTCTTCTGTATAAACTGAGGTCTTCTGTGTGCAGTGTTAAAATACTCATTACTGTTTCAGATCTATGAGCTTCGGGTAATGGAGACCAAACCAGACAAGGCTGTGTCCATCATAGAATGTGATATGAATGTAAGTTAAAGCTGATGTGGAAAGTCTGCTTTCACTGTGTCCTCCCAAAAGGAGAGGGCATCTTGTTCAGCAATAGTGCTGTGCACCAAGCACCCTTGATGCTGCAGGAAAGGTAAAGGAAAGGATTGGGAAGGTGACGCATCTGAGAGTACCTCAGGTACCCTCATAACCATATTGGTGGTCTTAAGCTGCACTTTATGTGCCATCAGATGACTGTAGTGCCTAGAAAGTAATGTTTAGCTTCAGTATATTTTATAATCTGAGCTTTATTTGACAGCTTTGTCTTGATTCAAACTCCAGTAGTACTGTGGGGTGCTGTTTTACTGCTCTTTTGGTTACATGTTAAAACATTTCTGGGAGGTTTAGTCTTTTCAGTTACTAGTTGAAATGCTTTAACAAGCCTCATTACTTTCTAGATCAAAATGGAGTGTTAGTTTGTGGAGTTTTGGGAAATAGTAATATAAAACTTGATGAGTGAAAAAAATACCAGTCACGCTTATTTTCATGCTTCTTGTGTAAATAGGTGGATTTTGATGCTCCTTTGGGGTACAAGGAACCAGAAAGAAGTACACAACATGAAGAGACCACAGTAAGTTAAGCTTCTGTTCTTCACACATGTGTTCCCTAGAGATCAGCCTTGCTTCTGATGGAGCAGTCGGGCACTGACGTGCTTTGGTTTTGGTTTGGTTTGTTTTTTTTCCCCTGGAATAACTTCTTAAGACTAAACCTTGCTTGCCAGATGTTCCTGCTTGTGGTACTTAGGAGATGGTTGTTCAGCAAGTGTTGGTTTTGGAAAGGGATCTTTCTGAAGTAGTGTTTGGTCATGTGGAACTGTATTGCTGTGTTCAACATAGCACAACATGAAGACAATGAAGTAATTTGTTTTTTTCCTGGCAGGATGTTGAAGCACATCATAGTGGATATGTGAGTGACACAGGATTTCGTGTAAGTTCCCTCTTCCTGGTGGTTTCTGTATGTTGTAAAATGGTGAGGAGAGTTGTTTCAAACAACAGCAAAATACTACCTGTTCTTAAAGGTGCTCTTTATTTGACTGGCAAGTATCTCTGAATGTTTTGTGGTTCTTAGAACCAGCAATAAGTATGACTTGGTGTCTTTAAAAGGGCAGCCTGTAAGTGGGAATCCATAACATGTTCCTACACCCAGGATTCATTAGCTTACAGGTTCCAAAAAGAAATGTGGAATCAAATCATGAAGTGAGAATGATAGTAAGATTTTAGAGAACATAGTACCCTTGTGCACTGTGCCTTCAAATATAAAATATGGTTAAATTGAAACTCCTTATCTATACATAGGCATTCTCTGGTTCTGGGAACAGACTGGATGGCAAGAAGAAGGGTGTTGAGCCTAGTCCATCACCAATTAAACCAGGAGACATTCGGAGGTATGTCTCTTTCATTCAGTTGGCAGCAAGTGGAGGATCAGTGTTTGAGAGAGTTGTTGGCTGTTGTCTTTTTTCCTGCTCCTGCAATACAAACAAGCAAATAGTCTAATCTAGACTGACTGCGATGCCCCTGACTACTGTAGATGCAGATTCTAAGTCAGTGCTGCCAAAACTCACCCAATCAACTCTAGTTCTGTAGAAGACAAGTAGGGAGAGGCAGCAGGTCCAGACTGGACTCAAGCACAGAATTCTGCTAAAGTGAAATCTGCTGTAGAGTGAAATCTTTGAGTTAAGTGGGTAACTGAAGCTGAGCCATGTGTGGGATTGCTAGTGGCTTTTTTTTCCTTAGAAGGACATTTGGAAAATTCAGAATTAGTGGAAGTATGCAGGGCTATGGTTCCTGTGGTGTTCTATTATTTATGCTTCTCACAGTAAACAGAACCCTTGTGGAAAAGTGTATCTGTGGCCCTGTGGAAATGATAGGATATGTTGAAACATGCCCACAGCCAAGTTTCTGCAGCAGCTCCGGCATCTGATTATTTACTTCATGCAGCCTTCAGAAGACAATTCAGTGGTTTAACTCTAGAATTGTTGGGTGATGAAAATTTGCAGCCAATGTTGGTACAATACTGATGAATATAGAATAGGTCTCACTATGTTCAATTGGATGGGAGGTATAAAACTTAATTCATAACATTTTTTTATGCTTCTTTCCCAGAGGAATACCCAATTATGACTTCAAGATTGGTAAAATCACATTCATTAGGAACTCACGTCCAGCAGTTAAGAAAGCTGAAGAGGTAAATCAAGTTGGATCTTTTCCAGTTTTTGCACAGAATCAGAACATTGGAACTACTGTCCAATATTGTGGCTCCTCACTCCATACTTGATTCTTCACAGTGCACTTCTGTTAAAAAGTGGTAGTAGTTAAAAATGGTTTGAGTTTGGTGAAAGCAGCCTCCAATGTTGTTGCTTGCTATGTGAAAAAAAAAATTGGCTGAGTGCAAGTTTAAAAAGGGAGTGGATCCTTGTTTCCATTGGCTGGAAAGTCACTGGAATGCTAGTATTTTCAGGAAGAAGGTAGTTATCAGGTTAAGAGCTCTCTACAGTCAGTTGCTGCTCAGATGAGATGTTCTTTCTAATGATCGTTCAGCTTCTGTCACACACAAGCTGTGAGCAAAGATGTAAGAACCCTTTTCCCCTCTTTTCCAGGATGAATCTGGGAGCCGGTTTGTTGCCTTTTCAGGAGAAGGTCAATCTCTGCGCAAAAAGGGAAGAAAACCCTAAGCTGTGGCACCTTCAGTTCGTTAGGAGGAAAATAAAATAAGAGTTGCCGCATATTGGATCTCAGTTATTGCCATCGAGAGGAGAGATTGGTTTGCAACACAGGAATGTTTACTGTTTCTGGTTTCACGTTTTTAAAACCAGAGCTGCTCGACTGTCGTCATCTTCACTTGAGAATTAAGTTCTAGGCCTTGTGAAGGAGTTTTTTGTTGTACGTGTTGTAAAGAGGGAAGGTGGATCTTGGAGAAACCTAAGAAGTAAACCCAACAAGATGTACCTTACTGAAAGGTCTAGTAGTTAGACTGCATCAGCCCTCTTACATCCTGAGTGATGATGGTCTCACGTTGTTTGTGCTTGATACTTTCTTTCCTCTCTATTTTGCCACACTTTCAGGTAAGCTTTCTGTGGTGGCCCAACTGAAGGTGAACACCTTAGTGTTCAGGGCTTTTGTGCAGGGAGTCTCTGATGTTAGCTTCAGATGTTGGGTTATAACTCTAAGCAATCCCTGTCATAGCTTTTTGTATTTGTAATTAATAAAATGCCTTTACCAGTTCAAGTACAACGTGCTGTAGCAATGGCACGTGTTGGAAGAGGTGAGAGCCAGCGTCTCTCCCTGGCGCAGCGGCCTGCACTGTGGAGTAATGGTGTCAGTAATAACCTGTGCGGCCTTTCATGTGCCGGCGTGTCGGTATTGAACTGTGAGGGCGATGCACGCTCCCGGGAGGTCCAGTAAAGACTCCTTGGTACCCGGCCTGTGTCCCTGTCACGGTGATTTTCCTCCTGCCGCGTGTCCCGCGAGAAGGGCGGCCGGGGCGTGGGGTCACGCGATGCACGAAGAGTCCCCGCGTCGCGGGCGGCCATTGGTTCGCAGCACGGGGGTGGGGCGAGCCGTCTGTGCCGGCCCTCGCCATTGGCCGGACCCTTGCAAGGCGCGGCGCGGATTGGCGGTGTCCCGGCCGCCTTGAGCAGCATGGCGGGCGGCGGGGCCTGGCGGGTGAGCGGGGCGGGAGCCGGCGGAGCTTAGGGTACTTGGGAGGGTCGGGTTGGGCCGGGCTGGGCTGGCGGGCGGCTCAGCTTAGCCCAGCCCGGCGCCTCTTTGCCCGCAGCCGCCGCGGTCTTGCGAAGACTACTGGTGGGAGTGGAAGCACTGCCGCGGGTTGCGACACGCCTTCCACCACTACTATGCGCACGGGGAGCTGCCGGTGTGCGACCGCTGGCGGGAGGATTACGAGGCCTGCCACGCCTGGGAGAAAGACCGCTCCGCCGCTGCCCAGGTACTGCGCACGCCGGTAAAGCTCCTGCTCCTCGTCTGCCCCTGCGCGCCCCGGGAGCGGCGGCATCTGTATCATTCGAGCCCGTGCAGGCACTGCCCGCGGTTCCAGGCCTGTGCGGGTAGGAGAGAAACCTTGCAGCCGCCTGCGGGCAAGCAAGGTTGGTGGTGACGGCACGGGAAGGTGTTAGGAAAATCAGGAGTCTGCATGGGGTGGGTGTAGGGAAGCAGCAGAAACCAAACTGTAGGACTGAAATATCCAATACTGTATTTCCCTCCCCTCTATTTCAGGAAGCTTTGTGCAAGAGTGAAAGAGCTCGGGTTATGGAAAAACAGAAATATGCTCCAGTGTGGACACTCAGGAAGAAGCCACCACCTGACTGGTACCTTCCACTTGACCAAGAGAAACCGAATTAGCAACGCTGTTTTGCTGTGTTTGGTCAGTAATGTAATACAGAGTGCAGAGCTATGCTGGAGTTTCTCTCTCGTGTCATCTTGAAATGATACAGACTTCCAGTTTGTGTAAACACCCAGTATTTTTAAAGGGAAAACTGAGGTACTTGGTTTGATTCTGGCCTCTTACTATTATCTTACACTTCAGGACTTCACCTCTGCAACTTGATAGGCAACTCCCAAATTAGTGCATACCTGATCTAGCTCTTCTTGCTAGACAAGGACCTCTTCCCCGGTGTTACACACTTTTGGAACAAGGTACCCACCCCAGGCCTGCCAAATGGGAAAACAAAAGCAAGCTGGGACTCTTGACAGTTCAGTATAGTCACAACCACTGGCATTTAAAATGCACTTTCCAGATTCAGTATTGTTGCGGGTTAAGAGCTTCTCAACTGGTGGGACGATGTTGCAGACCCTGGAACTGCAACCCTGCCCCTTTGCGGAACTGCTTTCAAACTGTGGTGTGTATTGATGGCAGTATTCAAAATGATGGCACCAAAATAAAGGTTTAAAGTAATGAAAGAGAGACCTGGTTTGGTTTAGAGTAAACCCTTATACTTGGTTACAAGTTACAGTAGCTACATGGCACTATTAAAAAAACCCCCAAGCAACCAAGTATTGGCTTTCTCACAGCGTATTTTCCATCTGTTTTCCCTCTTAGAGGCAAAAGTACTCCAGTGAGGTTAACAAAGAAAGGCAGTAAACTGCTGCCTGCCTTTATAGTAGAGGCTCTGGTGGGATGACTGTGACATTCTTTCCTCATAGGACAGGAATCTTCCAAGTTACTCTTTGTGCAGAACACCACCAACAAAAAAAGAGCTGCTCAGGAGTGTATGGACAGATGAGTGATACAAGCCCAGAAGATAAACTGCTGTATGAAATTCTAGCATGGCACAACTGTAAGCCAGTGTAGTGTTGTTGGGTGCCTTATTACCTGGAGAAGCTGTTTTTAAGCCCCAACAAACATACTTTGTTAATATATGTTTGGACAGTCAGATACCTGCAGAAGGAATTGTTTATTATCTTCTTCGGTTGGCTGAGTAGCTCATGCCATACACTGAACAAGCTCCTCCTTCACTGTGTATACACTTTGGTGATATCAATGCATTTTCCTTCAGGAGGATCATAGCCAGGCAGTGGGGGGGTGTAACTGGGTCCATCTCTCTCAAAGGGAAAAAGCTGCTCGTCTCGTTTGATTGCTGCCTGATACAGTTCCTCCGATTCAAGGCGCAATTCCTTTAGTGCCTCTTGCTGAGCTTCCACAAGAGTCTGAATCGCTTGCTTCTCTGCCTTGTCTTGTTTCTGCTTAAACACAGACCACTTTTTCAGAAGTAGAACTCTTCTTTCTGTCTCTTCAAATGACAGGGGGGGAAGACTCCGCACCCTGATAAAGAATAAAAGGTCACATTGCAATAGAGAAACAACCTGCACCCCAGAGAGCAAGCTTCCAATAACCCACAACTCCACCACAGACCACAAAACAGCTACCAAACCCAGAAAATGCTTTCATGCATGCAAGGTCTGTCTAGGAGGTTTTGTGGTCATTCCAACAGGAAATTCATGTTACTATTTTTTCACTGCTTTCAGCAGGAGTAAACAACATTTACTTTCCACGGTTTTGTTCTGGTAGAAGCAGGTTAAGTTTTGTGCCAAGGCTGGTGCCACATTGCACTTCTGCAGAGAAATAAATTGGAAGTATTTCTACCAAGAATGCAAGTTGCATGGTGAAAGGCAGTCTGACTTACCTGCTGCCATCTGAGTACTTAAATGGTGTTACAAAATCTTCAATTGGAATCATTTCTGCAGCTGCTTTTTCCAGCTTCTTAATCTTCTTTTTCATACGATCCTTCTGTGCCTGCTCTCTCTTTACATCCACCTTCTTCTTCTTCTTTGGTTGTGCTCTACAAGGGAAATAATGATGTAAATGAAAGGAGATACTTTGCAGTTTAATTTCACACCAGCAGCTTTTACAGCTTCTTTACTTTCTTAAGGACTGGTCCTTCCTCTTGGTTAATTGGGTGCCTAATAAAAGTTCCAGACATTCACTATATTCAAATAGTGCAATTTCCAGGAGATGGTAATAGGTCATCTCAGATCTGCAGAAAAAACTTCCTGTCTGAGACAACCTCTGATTTTGTGTTGAATATCAGAATGACTTGAGGAAGTTCCACAAAAATTGAATTGGAATTGATTGATGCTAGCTCAGAGCAACATAGTAGGCAACATGTTTATATTCCTGCTATCTCACATTCAAGAACAGAGTGAGTGGTTTTACATGATTCTAAAATTTTCACATTTGGAACCAAATTCAGGCTGCAGCACCCTCTTGCTGTACTTCTCCACCGAGATCCAGCACCCAAAATAACACACACACACTCTGCACAAACTCATCTTCACAGTGGGCCTGTGGGGTATCATTCCTGCTTTGGAGATCAAACAAGCAATCTTTATATTGTGAAAGTCACTCCAATGGTATCCAACAGTTACTGGGATACATTGAATCTATTGCATCAAACCAAAAACAAGGGTACCAAAATATAACACACATAAATGCAGGCTGTCTAGCACACCCACTCTTCTAGGCTTCCATTTGCGTTTTTGCACAAAAGGGAATTCTGGAGTACTGCCTAAACTGAACATCTCCAACCACATTCTGTGGTTGAGAAAGAAAATACAACTACACACAAGCACAACAAGAGAATTATACAGGTAAACATTAAACCCTCCTGAAGAGGCTAACAGTTCTTAACTACTTTTTCATATAGTGACTCAAAAGGAAACATCTATAATTAAAAGTTAATTTGGACTTGGGGAAATTTGTGTTCTCTTAAGGATGAAAACACTTCGATGTAACTCTATGGAAGTAGCACTCACCTCATTGGGAGAGATGCCCTGAAGGCCAGCACTGAAGTCTGCCAGTGACTTCCTCGGAATGGAGCCATCTGGGGCAGCCATGAACTTCAGAAGGAAAAATAACATGAAGCTTGAGGAGAAGGCGATTGATGACATCGGTTCACACAATACAAAAG
The DNA here is from genome assembly GCF_014839835.1 of Dryobates pubescens. NCBI lineage: Eukaryota > Metazoa > Chordata > Aves > Piciformes > Picidae > Dryobates > Dryobates pubescens. The sequence continues at coordinate 14,204,119 of NC_071636.1, forward strand.
CTATTTCCTAGTCATACACTAAAATACGGACTTTCAAATCATCTTTGTTTACTTAATTCATGACAGCATACAGTGCTTGCCCAGAAATGATAACCAACTCATCAGTGAGGTAAATAAACCCAAATTTTGGGCAGTTCAGCGTTACGAATCTACAGGGTACCCAAGGGTGAGGCAGATTTGGGTTTTTTAATCAACGGAGTGGTTTTATTGCTAAGATATGCTAATAGCCTCCCCAAAGCATTGATTTTGGGGGTAAAACCTCTGTCGAAACAGAAGGCGGGATGCCATCTCTCAAATTTCGGCGGATGTCAGAAGGGGAAGAACCGGGCCGCGCGCAGGCACACCGGCTTCTCGAAGTGCGGAACCAGGCTGTGCGCACACCACATCCCGCTCCTGAGCCCGCACCGCAGGCCCAGGCGCCAAGGGAGCCCCAGCGAGGGGACCGGCTTTAGGGCTTGCCGGCAGCCCCGAGCAAAGCATTCTTCGCTGAGCTCTCTCCACGCGGGCCCGGAGCAAAGTGACAGCCTCAAAAGGATCCAGGCAGCCGCGGACAGCCGCTTCCGCCCGGCTCCTCACCGTACCTTAGCTGGGCTCCATCGGGTGCCGTCAAAGCTCCACAGAAGAGCCGGCCCGCCCGGGCCGTGGCCGCCAACATGGCTCCCTGATGGTTCCAGCGGTGCGCCCGCCCCCTCCGCCAGCCACGCTCCAACACTTGTGTTCCGTCTCACAAACGTTCCGCCCGGGCTCGCCACGCTGCCGCGGCGCGGCCGTGACGCCAAGCCCGAGGGAAGGCCCCGCTCGCACCCCGCCCCATCCGCCGCCACCGTCCTGCTCCGCCCGGCAGGGGGCGCCGGCCTGTCCGTCCAGCCGCTCCCGCCCGCCCGCCCCGGAGGCGGGGCGGCGGCGCCTCGCGGGATCTCGCCCCCCGCCGGCCGAGGCTGGGGAACGCCGGGGCTCGGGGGCGGCTGTTTCCCGCCGGGCCGGTTAGGCGGTTGCCAGGCGCCGAGTTCCGGCGTTGCCGGGAGCCGCCGGGAGCCGAGCGGGGGATGCGGCCGGGCGGCGGGGGCTGCGGCACGGGCGGCGCCGGGGCATGGAGCGGCGCTGAGGCGGCTCCGGCCGGCGGAGGGGGCGGGCAGAGCGGCGCGCGGCGGGGGCCCATGGTGGCCGGCGGCCGCTGAGCTCCGCCGCTCGCTCGGCCGCGGAGGCAGCCCGGGCGGAGCCGCCCTGGGGTCCCGAGGGCGGAGGCCGGCGGGGGCCCCGGGCGGGGAACAATGAAGCTCCTGAAGCCGACCTGGGTCAACCACAATGGTGAGGGCCGGCCGGCCGCGCCGCCGGGCAGCAGGTGCCGCGGGGCCGGGCGGGCAGGTGCGGCGGGGCACCAGGGTGGGGAAGGGAGCGGGCCGCGGGGCCGGAGCGGGGCACACGCGTGGGGCGAGTTTGAACGCGGGCGAGTGGCAGCTGGCGGGGAGCCGGGGATGGTTGTAGGGCAGCCGGAGCCGTTTGTAGCAGCCGCCTCGCAGCCTGCGGAGTGGCCGTTTGCTCCCCGCGGGGCGGCCGCGGCGTGCTCGAGGCCCCGCCGCCGTGGGGACCTGCGGGGGAACGCGGGGCGGCGGTGGGCAGGTGCCTCCGGGCGGGAGCGGGGAGCAACAAGTTCTGCCCCCCGGAGTCCTGGTGGGCTTGTGCGGAGGCGGCGGGCTGGGAGGCTCGCAGGGGGATGGAGGTGCGGAAACGAACCCGCAATTTCGAGAGAAGTGTGACTTCCAAAATACTGGCGGGGAGCTCGGCCAGAGCCCGTCCGCCAGAAGATGGCTGAAGGGTGTCGCGCCAGCCGCCTCGGAGCTGTGGTGGTGGCAGCCCTTAGGACAGTTCTCGGTCGGCAAACCGAATGGGGCTTTGCAAGGCGGAACGAAAGCTGCTCGCTGAAGGCCAAGTTGCTTTTACCTGCCAGACGTGAATGCTGGGCAACCTCACGCTTCTGAGAGTGGAGAGAAATAGTTTGGACCAAGTATAGTTTGTGCTAAAGAGAGAGGGTGACTTATGTGCAGCGGTTGGGATACCCCTTGGCATGTATAGACGTCCCGTGCCGATGCACAGCACTGACCAGGGTGGTCTCACTCAGCCAGGTCCTGCGTTAAAGCCTTCAAGCACACTGAGCTTCAGCACTGGTCCTCTGTGCTGTTGGCACGGGGGAAAAGATTCTTCCAACAGTACTTTCAAAACGACTCCCTGAATTTATGTGGTGACCTGTCTATCACTCTAGTGATTTTTGTAGAGTTTTTATGAGCTAAAAGACTTTCAGAAAAAAATGTTGGTATTGACAGAAGGCTTTCTACTCTCCTGGTGTGGCAAGTACAGGTTAGCATCAATGTTGCATATTTATAGCACTGACTATAAGTTTCCAGAGTAATACTTGTGCTGTTCCTAGCAAAGCAGTGAGGAGAAATCTAATGTGAAGAGTTGATTTCTCTTTTTGTGACTTTTGTCCTCAAATTAATGGGTGCAGCTTTATTTAGACTGCAAATTTTGTATCCTGGTAGAAATGTCAATAGTTGGACTCATCTGGCTAATTGGTATCTAGAACAAAACTGAGCCAGGGAAGAATTTATTCAAGCTGAAAAAGTGTGCTTTGAGTTAAAAAACGCAGATGCAGCTTTACAGCTGCCTTTCTGCATGTGGTGTCTTTGTAATCATGCTGCAGATTTCAGGAACAGTAACTTAAGCCTGAGTTGCAATTTGCATGCATCTTGACTTGAACTGCTCTCCAGGGGCCCTATACAGATGAACTGAGCCTTTTAATGAAAGGTTGTAGTGAACTGAAGAAATGTGGAAGTACTTCATTTGAGAGGGGTTTTACACTTCTGCATGGTTAATCTAAACAAATGTAGCATTTACATCTTAATCTCTGTCTGCCTGTAGGCAGACTGTCCTCTGCTTGTCTGGATCTTCCGTGGAAGCACCTTACAGGCAGCTGAATAAAAGCTTTGGGCCTAAACCTTTGCACATCACAGAGAGCAAATCTGTTTCTTTGCTTATTTCTTCAAAGGGTACACTTTTGGTGTGGCTATGTATACAAAAATCTGTCAAATGGCAGAAAACAGCCCTTGGCTGAGCAGTTTGCAGCAAAGCTCCATTTATGAAGCCCTGTGATACTTTGCCTTATGGATAATGTACTTCACAGAGCCTTGATAGTCCCAAATCTTATTCCCACTTCTGCCACTGTCCTGCTAGGATGAGTTTGGGCAAGTCACTTTGTCATGGTTTCACCACCAGCAAAACAGACATTCATCATTGGCTTCATTTGTAAAGTGCTTTCAGGTCTGCTAAGATATACAGGGCTGTATAACATTCATGTGTTCTTATCCTGGGGGCAAGCAGTCCAGGATAAAAGCTGGGGAGTTGAGTTGGCCTCTTTTAACATACCCAGGTTCTGGGTCCTGCAGGTGTTCCTGCGTGCAGGTAGCCTCCATCACTCTTGATGGGCCTGTGCAGTTGCTCTGAAACCTCTCCAGAAACAGGGTAGAGATAACTTATGTTGTGTGTGATGGAGACTCATTGTGATTTTTTTTTTCCCCCCGTTTGTTTTCTGTGCAAGCTCAAGAGGCTGCTTCACTGTTGGTTTGTGAGTGAGAGTCCTGACAGCAAGGCTGGGCTCTTGCACGCATCAAGGAGCTGTCATCACTGCCTTTCCCTTCCCCACTCAGCTTTAGGATTTGTACTTTACTGAATGGACTAGAATGGGTTTAATGATTTTTACAGACTTACATTCTCTAATAGACATTAGAAATTAGTGTCCTAGCCAGGGAACTCTGTACACCTGGGAATCATTTGCTGCTCAGCCGAGATGCTACGTATTTACTGTCAAAGCACTTGAACACATTTGGGCTCTACAGGTTTCTTTTTCCTGGAGTTCTTAATGTGTTTTCTTTCTGAGTACTTACTGGAAGTATTTCTTTTTCAGATGCATTTGCCCTGAGCTTTTCACACTTTTAATATGGGTTTATTATCTTTTTCATGAAATTCTCATTATCGTGATGTTCTCTATGTTTCTTTGACTCAGAGCAAGGAAGAATATTGAAAAGTGCAATGTAATGATGGGGTCAGGAGCTAATGACTGCAAGATACAGATGATGTGGTTTGCTTCTCCTTCCCAGTTTTCCATTCAGTACTCCTGTAAGGATGCATCACACATCCATCATGTTCAGCGCACAAGGTTTTGAGAGCCCTGGTACTTAAAGATGAGAATTGCAGGCAGACACTGAGCCCTCCAGGAAAGGAGGTCCCTTGCCATTCCGAGAAACCCAGGCAAACCCCAAGGTGCTGTTCATGTGTAACAGCAACTAAAAATTGGAGCCTCCATTTGTTTAGGTGTAGGCACAGAGTTTATCATCTCTCCGAGCTGTAATGGTGGAATGTAAATATTTGAATTGATTTGTGAGTCATGTTGGATGTTGTGTATCAGATGGGCTGGAGGCAAATGAATGGAAAATTATTCATATTGTGGTAGGAATTCACCTAGAATTGTCTGTATATCTCATGGCTTATTGCCTAAGGTTAAATGGCAATCAAAAATAATGCAGTATTTTAAATGTTTTATTCAACTGGCATATTTTTGTAAAGGTGGGACCTTCTCCTTGGTTTTGAATTATCTCACTTGGCACTTTTTGTTGCAAGCTTGTTATTTCTCAAGCTGTGCCAGGGGAAGTTTAGGCTCTAGGTGAGGGGAAAGTTCTTCACTGAGAGGGTCGTTCACCATTGGAATGAGCTGCCCAGGGAGGCGGTGGAGTCACCATCTCTGGAGGTGTTCAAGAGGGGATTGGATGTGGCACTTGGTGCCATGGTTTAGTCATGGGGTCTGTGGTGACAGGTCGGACTCGATGATCTTTGAGGTCTCTTCCAACCTTGGTGATTCTGTGATTCTTTAAGTGCATAATATCTATTTGGGTTCTTTAAACAAAGATTTCAACGGGACATCTGTTCTTAATGAACCTGGTTTGCTTCCTTGTGCAATGTGATGCTGAGAGCTTCAATAATTTAAACTTTATGTATTTATTTTAGAAATGAGTAGAAGAGGGCAAAATGTCTTCAAATACACCCTGTGAGATTTTAGGGTATTGTGTTTTGTTTTGATGCACAGGTTTAGGAAATTCCACACATCTCCAGTTAGGAGCATGGGAAAACATTCAGTCACTTTGAAACAGGGACCTTGTGCCTTTTGGCTTGTTTCAACAGGATCTAACAATGTAATCAGATAAGGACGTGGACCCAGGGCAGGAAGCAGTTGCTATCATATAATGACTCCTCCTCCATTATTTTGAGAAAATGAAGGAAATGAGGAAAACCCCAGCATCTGTGAGCAGTTTATAAGCCACAAGTAGTACGGAACCCGTGACAGTTACCCGCCACTGTAAATGGTATTGCCTTGGTAATGGGACTCTGGAATAAAGAGCCCCCTGGTATTGACTTTGTCCTGCTAAATTCTGTCCTGTGATTGCTTCATCTGTTCTTTTTGTTTGTTTGTAATCACTTGACATCCCTGAAAACAAATTATAGAATCACAGAATGGGCTGGGCTGGAAGGGACCTCCAAAGGTCATCCAGTCTGACCTCCCTGCAGTCAGCAGGGACATCCCCAGCTAGCCCAGGTTGCCCAGGGCCTCATTGAGTCTAACCTTGAATGTCTTCAGGGAAGGGGCCTCAACCACCTCCCTGGGTAACCTGTTCCAGTAGTCTTTGTTTACTTGGGCAAACAATCTAATGATTATTGAACTTGTTCTGTATTTTAAGGGATAAACATGAAAGTGTAGAAGGCGAGTTTATTAGAAACATAAAGAATTTCCTTCTAGGTCATGAAAGAGTTAATATCCATTCATCATGCCAAGCCCTGTGTTTTTCAGTAGCCAAGACAAGCATGTGTAGCTCTGGAGCAGGACACTGGGAGTGTTGATCTGAGTTGATACGTTAGTGTTAAAATGCCTCTTGCTGCTAACATTGAAACTTTGAATGTGCTACTGTGAGCTCTGCATTTCACCCATCCTGAACATGAGCATGGAACAAAACTGACTTGAAGCTTCATGCAGTGTTAGTGCTAGATAGGAACTGAATTGTTTGTGGCAGTGTTATGCAGCTTTCTCATGAATAGTCAAACTACAATTCCTTTCTGGGCATTGGCCAAAGGGTCCGAATTAGGTGCTGTCCAGTGTGGATACCACCACTGTTAGTGTCTACACTTTCTGGTGCTGAAACACATAGTAGCTCTATGACTGCCTTAAAAATGGCTGCAAGTTGTCCTTTTAACTAAAGTAGAAGCTCAGGTTCCTATGTCCAGTAGTTACTGTTTCTTGCAGGTATCAAAACAAAGCTGCTGCACAGTGAAAGTCTTGTGAACTGAAAACTGGGCTCTAAGTGAACAGTCCATGTTTGATTTTATTACCCCTGGATCTTGGAATAATATCTAAAGCCATATTAAATAAATAAATAAATAGCATTTCATCCAGGTTGACTGAAGTGTTCTGCTGTGCCAGTGTGTGACATGGCGTTTTGCAGTTGCTGTTTGTATTTTGATTAACGCGGACTGGCTGTTAAGAAGAGGGTGTGGGACAGGTTGGGGCTGGGTGTAGTTTGACATTTCCTGTGTATAGGAAATGGAAGACTCTCATCTGTACAAACTTCCAGAAGTCTGGAACTTGGTTTAGTCAGCTAGGGAGGAAAAGCATGTCTTTAAAGGTGAACCACTTGGATGCATCTGGACGTTGCTGGTGAGGCTGAGATATGTGAAACTAGGCCAATTCTTATCAGGAGTTATCCATCAAATGGAAACATTATTTACGTGGCTGTGGTTTGACAGACCTCACGATCACCAGTCATGCTTTAAGCTTATTGGCAAATTCTGTAGAAAACCCCAGCTTTACTGAGTAGATCATTGTCTATGATTGGAATAAGATCCCTTCCTGGATCACAGTTGAGCCACGGAGGAAACTTGGTTCATTGCTGAGGGCTTCATTTATTACAACTGCCTTTCCTGAGTGCAAAGTCCATTACCTTTCTAAACTCCACAAGTGAAATAATGCATTCCCTGCCACCTGACAGCTTCCACTGAGGCCTAAAGTTTTAGGATTAGAATAATTTATGAAAATACCTGCTCAGTGCTTATTAGATCAAAACCCAAATTTATGCTAGGAGAAGACGTCAAAAGTAGACATTCTCCTTCTATATAAGTACACAGCTTGTTTGCCTTTGAACACTGTCTTAAATGCCAGTTCCACTCCATGCCATAAAATACAGAACAACTGTAAGAAGCCTGTAGTGAAGTGACTAGAATGATCAAAAGTGTGGGACAGCATTTGTATAAGGAATGACAATGTAGAGTAGGACTCTGGGCTAGAAGTGGGAGGGTGGGGGTGGAGACATTATGAACATGGGAACTGGGGCTGTTCAGCTCCAGGGAGACCTTATAGCAGCCTTCCAGTACCTGAAGGGAGCTACAAGAAAGTTGGGAAGGGGCTTTTTACAAGGGCTTGTATTCAAGGGATGAGAGGGAATGGCTTTGAGCTCAAGGAGGAGAGATTTAGACTGGATATCAGAAAGAAATTCTTTCCAGTGAGGGTAGTGAGACACTGGAATAGGTTGCCCAGGGAGGTTGTGGGTGCTTCCTCCCTGGAGGTGTTCAAGGCCAGGTTGGATGAGGCCTTGAGTGACCTGATCTAATGGAAGGTGTTCTTGCCCATGGCAGGGAGGTGGAACTGGATGATCTTTAGGTTTCCTCCCAACCCAAACTATTCTATGAATCTGGAGAATTGTGAGTGGCAGAAAAGGGATGAATGTCAAGTGATGTATTTTCATTCACTGTTTTCCTGTTTAATTGAAGACAACTTTCACACCCTGGGAAGGGCAAAATAAATGTTTGCTTCTTGTCTGTGCTTCTCTAAATATTCAGTTTATCCCTATATATTGCATTCAAATTAATGTAAGATAGAATCAGGCACAATAAGCTGAAGAAAAGTCACAGCTAAGTCTTGGGTAATATATTCTATGTGGTCTAAGGGACTTGGAAGGAATGTAACTTGAGTGCCATCTTACTGTAGTTAAGGCCTTTGCTTGGCTGCCTATAAAATTTTTAAGAGGAATCACATGTCACAGTTGCAATATAAATCCAAATAAAATAAACCTTAAACCAAATCAGCATAAAGTTGGCATGGAGCAAAATGCATCTCTCTCAAAAAGTAAGAAGTCCTGTGTGTTTGAGTGAGGATTGCTACAGCTGCAACATTAAATCCATCACTGGATAAGTTCTCTTGGTTTTATCGTTCATGTCTTAACATTGTGAAGGCAGAATGCAAGAACTGACATACATAGGAAACTTCTTGGTTAATCTAGGTCCATGGGTACTAGTTCTTTTGGCTGATTGATAAATTGTCTTCTTTTATACTGGCATGTGTGTGATGTTGTTTGCAGAAGCATTCCAATTTGAGAGGGTTGGGACTGCTGCCAAAAATGTTTTGAATGTGCAAATCGTATGTGTTTGCCTTCAAGTAATCCTTAGTGGTAGCTTTTTGAGCATCATTGAAAGCAGTAAGCTTACTTCTCTCAGTTAACAGAACTGAACATATGGGAGAGTGTATGTGATCCAGTGGTCAGAGCAGAATAGGTTGAGTGTGAGAGTTGCCTGATCTCTAAGGCTGTTCCACAGCTGTGTTAGCTACTTGTTACACAGTTTATGTTTTCATAAAATCATTAGTTTTCTTCTGAAAGATTTAGCGTATGGAGAACTGAAGAATTGAAGAGCAATGTTAGGGTTTGGTTAGCCTTCCTCTGTCTATATGGGAGCCAGAAAAATAAAGATAGTCCTTGGGGAGTAGAGTTTCATAACAACAGAATTTTAATTTGAGACAGGTAATTGTGTGACAAACACATGCAGTCTGAGGTGGGGGAGGATTAAAAAAAAACCAAACCAGAAACCAAACCAAATTTTGCTTCAGGTCATCAACTAATGAACTATAGCAGCCTGGAAGAAACTCCTTACTTGGATACAGCTTTGCCTTGTTGGTGTGCTTGCTTTGTGGTATTATTTCGCTTTGAGGCATTTGGCATATCCTTGGTTGCCATTGGTTTGCTGTGGCATGATAAATTCTATATACACTTTTAATGGGCTGCCATTTCTGTCACCAAGTTAAGTTGCTTTCAACTTGTAGTCAGCTGTAATTCTTACTACAACTTACAGAGGAAGAAAGTTATTCGCTGACTAGAAGAGTTCTGGTTTGTTTGGCTTTACCTCATTCTGTTGACTGTAAAACAATTCAGTGTGTTGCTGCTTGTTCTCTGATTCCAGGAAAGCCAATATTTTCAGTGGACATTCACCCAGATGGGACCAAGTTTGCAACAGGAGGACAAGGTATGCCTGCATACTGATAGAAGGCAGAATTTGGGGCTAATAATCTTATGCTGTCAATACTTTAATCAGTCTGACCCTCTAAAAACCACATCACTTACATCTCTAAGAAACATAATTACATAAGTCATTGAAAATTGCTGCTGTTACTGCAGATGGCAGGGTTACATTTTCTGATGTACTCATGGACATCATTGAGATAAGAGCTGCAATAATTGAGTCGTGGCCATACTGCCAAATTTCTTTCTTTGGAGAGGAAATAAGTGGGAAGTTGGGCTTTTTGACCTGCTAAATAATAGAGCTATTTGGACCAAAAAAAAAAATCAAATTATATAAATGGAACAGCTCAAGAAATAAATGCAGAATTATTATTTGGATCAGAATGGTAATTCTATGCTGGCTACAATAATTGCAGTTTAGGATATGAATATATCTTTTCTCTTTTGAACTTATAATAATGTTGTCTTTTATCCCCACAGTTGGTATCAGTTATATACACTGTAATTTTTTAACAAGGCTGTAAAACTGTATTTTTAATAACTTACAAAACCAAACCACTTCTGACTCAGTGTATTTATGTTGGAATGGCATATGTATTCAGATATTTCAAAGTTCCCACTGTAGTAACCCTTGAAGTTTAGCCTCTATACTGGAACAGAGATTAAGTCTGAAAAGCCTTTTTTGTGCAGGTATTTAAAAGGAGGGGACTGTTTGTTCTCTTACAGGTCAGGATTCTGGGAAAGTTGTGATCTGGAATATGGCTCCTGTCCTGAAAGAGGAAGATGAAAAGAATGAAAATATTCCCAAGATGCTTTGTCAGATGGACAATCACTTAGGTAACAGAGTGACTGTTGGTCATTTGCCAAAGCTAAACCATTAGATGTTTGTGATGACAAAAATCATTCTCTGTCCAGTGGTGAGGAATCAATGAAATACAGCAGGGTAGTCCCATGCTTTGGCTATGGATTTTTTTTTAGACCTTCAGCAGAAAATGTTGTTAAAAGTGAGAAAATGTACAGAGAAAAAAGTGAGAAAATGTACAGAGAAACATAGATAGCTTTAGCAATCTCTTCCCAGTGAGGTTTTTCCCAGCTGTGGTCACAAAATAATTGATGATGCACATTCTGAGAAACTGAGAACTCTGAGGGAAAGGGCAAAAAAAGAAAAAAGTGTAAAGGAAACATGAAGCATTTTGGTTATAGTTCTAAATTATTCTGGATTTATTGCTTGCTACATTTGAAAGGAGTTTAGTTACCTAAACAAGCTGTCCCCATCCCTTCTTTTCTTCAAGATGCATCTCCTTTCCCCACCCTCTCCCCCCACTCCCAAGATCTCTCTTTCCTTCTTGGCCCCCTTAATCCCACCTCATTTACCACAAGAGCCACTTCCTTCATTAGATCAATAATAATATTTCTTCTTCTGAGCTGCTTTTGCTGAAGCTTTTTAAAATAAAGAATAGAGTCTTTAAGAAGCTCCTCAGCTGCTACTGAAAGATAAATACCAACTCACTTATCTACAGCAGACCGAGTAACTGCTTTGGGTGGCAAAAGCACACTTAAATCCTAAACATTTCCTGTCAGGTTTCACTTATACTGACTTCTGTCACCAGTCCAGAACCACTTTATTCTCCTATTTCACCTTACATCAACTTTCTTTTCCACATTTCAGCTTGTGTGAACTGTGTGCGATGGTCAAACAATGGAGTTTACTTGGCTTCGGGGGGAGACGACAAGTTGATTATGGTGTGGAAACGAGCTGCGTAAGCATGTTTCTTCCTTCTTGATTTTATATTCCAAGTAGGCTACTCTGGCACATCTCTTGGTACTTCTTCCCTGTACTGGCTTGGTGAGTAAGGAGCTGGAGCTGTGACACCGTGTCTCTGCTGCTGGAGATTTGGTCTCTTCTGTCTCTTGGGGTGGAGTGTGTATGTCTGTCTGGGCAGTCTCCCTCCTCTTGAGGAGCTGAGGCATCTTATTCTGTCCTTGAAGAATGCTTCCTGATGAGATTTGAAGAGTTATCTTAAATGTTACCATTTTTTGCTATCTCTCAAGTGGTACATGTTATCAAAGCTAATATTTTAATAACGGGAGAGGGAAGGCCACAGTTTTGTGCTCCAATAATGCGAGACTGGAGGAGGCCACAAGGATGATCTGGAGCACCTCTGCTATGAGGACAGGCTGGGGGAGCTGGGCTTGTTCAGCCTAGGGAAGGAAGACTTTGGGGGAACCTTACAGCTGCCTTCCAATACCTGAAGTGAACCTGCAGGAAGGCTGCAGAGGGACTTTTCATGAGGGTGTCTAGAGACAGGACAAGGGGGAATGGTTTGAAGCTGAGGGAGAGTAGGGTTGGACTGGATCTTAGGAAGAAGTTCTTCAGCGCAAGGGTGGTGAAACTCTTGAGCAAGTTGTCCGTGGAGGTTGTGGAGTTCCCTTCCCTGGAGGTGTTTAAGGCCAGCTTGGATGAGGCCTTGGGCAATTGAGTTGGGAGTTGTCTCTCCACACGGCAGCAGGGTTGGAGTAGATGATCTCTAAGGTGTCTTCTAACCTAAGCCATTCTATGGTTCAACTTTCATTGCAAGAATAACTGACTATTAAAAAAGAAGTGTACTATGCAGCTGACTATGAATTTATTTATTTTTATTTTGTTAGAAGGAAAGTTTGGAGAGCTAACTGTTTCTGTTTCCATTAGGTATATTGGACCTAGCACTGTGTTTGGTTCTAGTAGCAAACTCACTAATGTTGAGCAGTGGAGGTGTGTTTCGATTCTCAGAAGCCATTCAGGGGGTAAGTTAAGAGATGTTGAATGAATGCAATTTGTAGGGGTTTGGAAAAAAAAATGCTTCTCAGTGTGACATCTTGTTGCTTAAAAATATATGTGTTTGGTGGGAAGTCAGTAATTACTTTAAAGAGCAAGAGTGAAACTCTAAAAGAATGCAACTTTTAATGAAATGCCAATTTTTGTACAAGTAACATCCAGCAATTTATTAGAGATTCTGGCAACTAGGAGTAGAAAAACCAGCAGCTAAGAAACCTCTATTTTGCTGCTTGCTGCCTTAAAAATTAAGGTGAATAAAGGAAGCTAAACCATATTTTTATCTAAATCAATATTTACACTTGCAGTGAATAATCTCCTGGCTGGCAAAAGATAAAGTTTTGGTAAACCAAAAAATGTTTATTTAGAAAAAAATAACAAAAAAGCAATGCAAAGGATGTATAAAACAGGTGATTTCAAATTGCATTTTCCACCTGCTTACATAAGCTGTGATTAAAATCAAGGTTGAGATCACTTTGATCATTCCACATGTGTTAGAATAAAAGCAACAGCTGCTGTTGCTTTTCATTCACAGCAAGGCAAGGCATGCTTTTATACAGGCATCCACACTTCCTGTAATCCCCAAACACTGCATCCTCTGCCTTGGATTTTCTTTCTGGTTTTGTTCCCCATTGAACAGTGTAAGTTGGAGAGCCTCACTCCCAATGAATGCTGCTCAGTTCTTTCTTTCCTTCCACTCTAGTGGTAATCATTTCTCAGTGGTAGAATAAATGTTGGCACCCAAGTTAGTTTTAAAAAGTGTGGGTTTTTTTGATTATCTGATTCCCATCAAAGTCTTAAATGGAAACATTTTTTGAACAGATGTCATGGATGTGGCGTGGTCTCCGCATGATGCCTGGCTGGCATCCTGTAGTGTGGATAACACTGTTGTCATCTGGAATGCTGTCAAATTTCCAGGTGAGAATTCTTAGAATTTAGATGTGCAAGTATGTAAAGCTTTGTGACAAACTCTTCCTTCCATGGGTGTATTTCACTGACTATGAAAATCTCTTTGTGGGAGCGGGTTGCCTGCCTTTGAGATGACATGGTTGCAATCCAAGTCGGTCCTTTCAAGGCTGGATAGCAATGAGCAGTGGATTCTGCTCTCCTGTAGACAAAAGCTGCATTCAAGTTGTGCTGCTGATTTTACATGAAGATCATTATAACATTTCTTTTTCATTTTCTGTGCAGAATCTCAAATAGAACTTCAGCCTGATCTGTATATGCAAACATTGTTTTCCTGTTGCCTTTGTACCTACAGAGCTTTCCATTCTTTTGCCTTCAGGGGGCCATGGTCTTCCTCACACCTTTTTTAATGCTGCTGCTTGATAAGCAGTGTGACTTTATATGATGAAGGAAGGCCAGAATACAGGAGCTTCACATTAGCAGATACTTTCAAGTCTTATGTTTGATGGCTATTTCCTTCTTCCTTTGCTGCAGCACTGGGAATTCATGCCCTCTTTCTCAGGCACTGCACTGCCAGGCACCGCACGTGCACTGGACAGCTTTAGCTGACCTGCAGAGGCCTGTGGCAGTCAGAGAGCACAAGCATTTATTTGGCTGCTTCTCACTGTGTAACTGGATGCAGGCTAAAACTCCCATTGTGTGGAGCCTGGTAACTGCCATTTGTTTTAGGGTTGTTTCTGATTCTGGTAACAGAGTTTTTATGCTTTCAAGCTAGCTGTGTAGCCTGTGCAGTGCTCTCATCCTCTCACAATCTGATAAGCAAGAGATTCACTGAAAGTAGGTTACCAGGTGTGTCAGGCTTGTGTATCTGCTCAGTTACAACTTTATCTTAGTTCACAGTTTGTGCACAAAGCTAAAATTGTTGTGATAATCTTTGGGTGCACAGGAAGGTGTGAGTGTTTAAATAAAGTTAAGCAGTTAAACTGCTTTCCATAGCTTGGAAATGCTGTTCTGAAGTACCTGGACTCTGCTGGTCTTCCTGCTGTGATCTATCTCCTCTAAAGAGTTTTGCATCATTTATTCTGGCCAGAGTTCTCTACCACTTTCCATATTGTTCTTAGCTCAAGTACAGGTTCCAGTTTGGTTGATATATTGTTGCCTGAATGTTAAAGAAGTTATATTTAACATGTTCTTTCAAAAAGCTCTTGTAGGTCTCCTCAACAGTCTGTCCTAAAGGAAGTATCAGTAGCTGTTCTCTGTTTTTGCAGAAATTCTTGCCACTCTGAAGGGACATTCTGGTTTGGTGAAAGGTCTGACCTGGGATCCTGTTGGAAAATACATTGCCTCTCAGGCTGATGATCGAAGTTTAAAGGTGTGGAGGACCATGGACTGGCAATTGGAAACCAGCATCACAAAACCCTTTGATGAGGTACTTGAGAATGTGTGACTGTTCCTTGTTAATTCGTGTAGAATGAATGAAAATTACAAGAATAACTGACAGCACCATGAAGGATCCAGGCTTGTGGCAGAGTGGGTGGAAACTGCCTGTCAGAGAAAGACCTGGGGGTGTTTGACAGGAACTGGCTGAAGATGAGCCAGTGTGTGCCCAGGTGGCCAAAAGGCCACCAGCATCCTGGCCTGGATCAGCAATAGTGTGAGACCAGCAGGACCAGGGCAGTGATTGTCTCCCTGGACTCTACAGTGGTGAGGCCACACCTTGAGTCCTGGCCCTCCCTCCAAGAAAGACATTGAAATGCATTGTGGCCCTGGGCAGGCTGGTCTAGTTGGAGGTGTCCCTGCTCCCTGCAGTGGGGTTGGACCTTTGAGGGCCCCTTCCAGCCCAATGCAATCTGTGATTCTGCACACACATTTGTTAATTTAGCAGTGCTGAAAACCATCAGATGGGGATTCAAAGGGAGGGGGAAGAGCTGCTTTTTCACACCTGATTATGTTGAGTCGTTGTTGGATGTCACAAAGGTCAAAAGTTTACATGGGTTACATAAACAATGGAGCAAATTCCTGGAAATGGAGAGGTTGTTCTGAGGCAGTATTGGCACATGAATTACATTGTTCTTTCATTCTTCCCTATGCATCTTCTGTTGGCCACTATCAGAAATGAGATAAGTACTAAGAGATCTTTGGTCTGGCATCATTGGGCTCTTATGTGATGACTTTGATCAAGAGATCCAATTTCTGGGGACAGAAGTTAGTGCTGAAGGGGTGGAGTGCTTTGCAGTAATGTTAGGGTACTGTGATTAGTGCAATTGCCCTTTGTAATAGGCAGTGCCTAAATTCATGTGTGAGCTGGTGTTGCAAGCTGAAGTCTTATTATTAGCAGCTGGTACGCTGCAGCCCTGTCACTAACACTCAGGAATGCTGAGCATACCTTATCCAAATACACTTTTATTTCCTTTAAAAAGGTCTCTAGGTTCCTTTTCCCCATTCATAAGGGCTTCATAAATTGCAGTAGATCACCAGGACAAGCGTGGCTGAAGTGCTGAGAATTGTGTGTAATGTCATTTTATACATTCCCCCAAACCTGGCTTTGTGATCGTATTCCCTACACTGAAAGTTTAACTAGTTTGTATTTGAAACCCTTTGTTTGCCAAACACTTCTAAAGCTCTAATGTGTTGGGTTTTTTTGGCAGTGTGGAGGCACAACTCATGTGTTGCGTCTTAGCTGGTCACCTGATGGTCACTATCTTGTTTCTGCTCATGCCATGAATAATTCTGGACCTACTGCTCAGATCATTGAGAGGGATGGATGGAAAACCAACATGGACTTTGTAGGGCATCGGAAGGCAGTTACGGTAGTGGTGAGTGAGTGATAGCAATTCATCCCTGAAGTAAATCTCCTAACATGTGCTTTTGGATCATTCTATGCATAAATGGGACAAGAGGTGAAGATGGGTATCAAGAGTAGTAAAGCAAATGCTTGGTGGTGATTTAAAAAAGTCAGCTTCACGTGTTGGAAGCAATCAGCTTGCTCTTGCGATAAGAGATCTGGACGCAGATGGACAAGCTTAAGAAGGGGGAGTACGGGGCCATGTTAGGAATGCCAAACACTGTCTGTCTTAGCTGTCCAGTGACTTCATTAAACTGCCTTAAGTATTAAAATTAATACTATTTGCTGTTCCTATTCAAGCATTTAGAAAGCTCCTTAAGAAAGGACATGTGGCTTTTGTCAGTGCCCCTGTACAATCTGGTTTAGGGGCTTTGTTCCTCTGCAATGTTTCTTTTTCACCCTGAAGTGGAAAACTTGCTTCTAAAGCAGATCTACTCAAATGTAATCACTATAATAAATTGGGGGCATCTTATTTGTTCAGAAATTCAATCCAAAAATCTTCAAGAAGAAACAAAAGAATGGAAGCTCCACCAAGTCAAGCTGTCCCTATTGCTGTTGTGCTGTTGGGAGTAAGGATCGATCTCTTTCTGTCTGGGTAAGTGGGGTGTTTTTTTACTACCTTTGAACAAATGTGGTCATTTGGATAACTTGAGGATTTAGTTCAGAAGTCACATGTACAGCAGTACATATAGATTCATTTTTAGGTATTTTTCTCTCTGTTACAGAATTAGCTGGGAGGAAGGAAGTAGATTTGTGTTAGCTCATTTCTCTGAAGCCAAGAACAGCTAGAAGCCAGGGGCAGAGTTATATTGCCCTGGTAAGGGGGAGGAAGTATGGAAGGAAAGAATGTGTTGCCACAATTAATACACATAATTCAGCAGTATTTTCTTCCCTGTGTCCCTTCCTACTTCTCCATGTGAGTGTCTTAAGAAAAAGACTTTTTGTTTCCCCCTGTAGCCTACCTCTCCATTAATCACTCTTGGAGCCTATCTTTGTCTTTCTTTTATGGGTACAAGGACAATACAACAGGCACAGGATAGCTGTTTCTGAGCATATATACAGCTCACCTTTCTGCTTTATTCTGGCTTCTGTCTTTACTATGGAAAGGAATGTGAAAGTCAATTAGGTTTTTAAGTGTATTTTCCAGTTTTGAATACCTGGTTTGGGTTTTACTTTAGAATCTAGACTGAAGTTGTTGCTCTGGCTGCGAGAAGTGTATCTATTCTCACATCTATAAATTCAAGGCGGGTTGTTTGGCAACTGCAAAGGAGAAGGAATAAATTTGACTGATTTGTAAAGCTTTGTGTTGAGAGCATGTGCCAGAACACACCAATTGCTGACTGCAATCTACTATTTATAGATTCCAGTGTGATATTTATTCATCAATTGCTAAACGCATAACACTCAATCTGTTTCTGGCAATGTCACCAATGCATACCCATATCAAAGTATCACTCTTAGTGTATTTTACTTTCTATTTTATACTATGATTTCATTTATGGGGCCTGTTGAGGTTATACTATGTCTTGTGGAGATGCAAAGCTATAGGTGAAGAGTTTAATAGATACAACAGACCTATACAACACAGACCTATGGCAATATAAAGGAAATAACTATGGAAGAGGACCCAGAGAAGAGCGGATTTAGATTGGATGTTAGGAACAAGTTCTTTAGCATGAGGCTGCTGGAACACTGGCACAGATTGCCCAGGGAGATACTTGAGGCCCCTTGCCTGGTCAGGTTTGACAAGGCTCTGAGCAACCTGATCTAGTGGAGGATGTCCCTGCTGACTGCAAGGGGGTTGGACTAGATGACTTCTGGAGGTCACCTCCAACCCAAACCATTCTGTGATTTAACACTGGTGGATGAGAAACTTAACATGAACAGGCAATGTGCACTTGCAGCCCAGGGTATGATTGGCTTTCTGGGCTGCATCAAAAGAAGTATGGCCTGCAGGTTGAGGGAGGTCGTCCTCCCCCTCTACTCTGCTTTCCTGAGACCTCATCTGGATTACTGTGTCCAGCTATGGAGCCCCTAGCACAAGGGGAAGATGGAACTATTAGAGCAGGTCCATAAAGATGATCAGAGGGCTGGAGCACCTCTCCTATGAGATTTAGGTTAGACATTAGGAAGAAATTATTCACTGTGAGAGTGGTGAGACACTGAAACAGGTTGCCCAGAGAAGTTGTAGAGGTTCTGACTCTGGAAGTGTTCAGAGCCAGGTTGGCTGGGGCCTTGAGCAAGCTGGTCTAGTAGTAGTTGTCCCTCCCTATGGCCCCGGGGTTGAAACTAGATGATCTCTAAGGTCCCTTCAAACCCAAACCATTCTATGGTTAAAGAGCACAGAACATCTGATTTAGAAGAGGTTACTGGGAATATTCACATTCAGTTCTTTATTACTAAGCTGATTTATAAGTGTAGAGGAATCTTCTTTAAGAATAATTGTGAGTCAAATTCCCTTTGCTCATTAGGACATGGAAATGTGATCTGTTTTCTGTCTTCTTGTGCTGACAGTTTGCAACATTCTTACCTCAGCAAAGCTTAGAATAGAAGCTGTTTTTAGCATCTGCAGAATTACTTTTTGAGTGGTAGAGAGCACAGGCAAGCTGGTGAAGAAATTCAGTCTGTGTTTCTGAAAGGGAAGGAGGGTTGTATGTCAGCTGCTATTCTCCAAAGCTTTTCTGTACCAGTAGTGGAATGGGCAGCTGGGTGATTCAGATAAACCATCAAGCATACAACTGTCTGCTGATCAGATCCTGTTTGGTGAACAAGAGAGTGGTAATGTGGTGATATCTGTGGTCACATAGGGCTTCTAAATTTCTGAGTGTTGTTTCTTCTGTTTTCAGCTCACATGTCTGAAACGACCCTTAGTTGTCATACATGAGCTGTTTGACAAGTCCATCATGGACATCTCCTGGTAAGTCGATTTCTGCTGTTTGTTAATCAACTTTAGGTACACAGCTGAGCTGGAAATACCTTAGAGCACTGCAGATTGTAGCTGTTGCAGTTGGTTCCTGAAGGTTTGGGGTTTGCTGCAGCATCTCAAGGGGTAAAATTAGATGATCACTTGAGATTGTATAACATTTAAAACTGAATGAAAACATAGAACCTGGTGCAGTAAAATACCTGTGGAATGAGTTCCCACTTGCTACAATTCTCTGAATTTATTTTCATAGGACGTGTGTTTTATAATACAATGTGGTGGACTTGGTGAGTTTTCTGTGCATTGTATCTGTGGAAAGTTATTGCACTGTACAGTTAGGATAAATTCAGGTGAACTTTCGAAGCCAATCATTTCTTTGTGCCTTAGGACACAATATACCAAAAGAAAAGAAAAAAAAAGTGATGTATGAAAAATAAAACCAACCAGTAAATGCAATAATTGCTTTTGGGTTTAATAAGAATGCAGCTACACATTATTGCAGCACTGTGTGAAGGGTGTAAATTGCTCTGTGTTGAAGAGTTGCAGAGGCTGAACATGTGGTAAGTCTCAGAGAAAGGCTAATGAACCTATTACACCCAACCACACCCCACCCACCAGCCACAGGGCACAGCAGAAGGACAAGTGCTGAGCTTTCCCAGGACATCTCTACTGATATGGGTTGGACAACCCACCTTTCCCACAGCCTGCTGTACCAAATGTTGTTTTCCTCTTCCTGCAGTTAGTGCCACTCTCTCCAATCCTGCTTTTTTTTCCTGAGGCCTGGTCATAAAAATACAGAAGATAATAGTTCTTCATTCACTATAAGACTTAAATAACAAGGGAGAAATAACTATGTAAATGGTATTAAAAATGCTCTGCACCATGCATCAGCTGATTTACAGTTAAGGGTTCTGTGTAGGAAAAGGCTATTTTCTCATGAGAGGCAGACAGCTGCCTCCATGTTATCTTAATTCTAGTGTGTCCTAATTTTGGAAGTTCTACCTTAACTAAAGCAATCTTGGTGATTTAATACTGTAAATTTTAAAGCTTACAATTGTATAACTTCCTGTTTTCTCTGTGCCATGTGGATTTTGCCATAAAGCTCAGTGGAGCATGATGGAGTTCTCAAAACCAAACCATTTTTCTTTCCATTTATACATGAAGGGTAGAAAGTGGAATATTTCATGAGACACGCTGCTATTGTTATAGCACAATAGCTTTGAATAGTTTTGTTTTCTTGTAGTGCCTTTTTAGTTCTCCATCTGCAAAGAGCTGGTTAACAATTGCAGTTTCTGAGGAAATGGTTTTGGGGAGTATCTGAGAGACAAAGGATCACCAGGAAGCTTGCTATTTTATATCCTGTTTCCAGATTGAAATGTATGGCTGAAGTGTCAATAATATGGAGTGTTCCCAGAAACATGGTTCATTCTGGAAACAAACAGAGTGCATTCAGAGAAATCTGATACCATTATCCTGTTAGAGCTGTCTTGTTTCTGTTTTAGACTTAGATCCTTCTTCATAATAGCTGAATGTGATTACATTTTCATGGAACAATTGCTTGGATCCAGAAGAGAATAGGAGCTCAGCAATTTTGTCTGCTAAGCAAAGAGAAACCTAAACAAGATTTTATCATTTTCTGACTTGGAGTAATGTTGGTTAACCTAGTTAGACAGTGCTGAGGCTAACTTCTCTGGATGTGATGCTATCAGGGCAACAGCTGCCACACAAAAAAAAGATGATTTCAAAGAGCTATAGCCATGGTGATGTGTGTAATGTATTTTAAGCCTTGCTGGACTAACTTGGATGGGAACTCTGCATGCTTCCCTTTCCTCTTCTGTGCTCTGTAAGAAGTCATCTCTAAACCTCTGTGCTGCTGTCTCTGATCTCTGTGATTGGTTTGGCAGTCAAAACTCAAGTACTATTTTTTTTTCAAGTGTGCATTGATAGGTTATATGTAGAAGGCTTTCATTTCACTGAGACTACAATTGGTAGTTTCTTCTGTCTCTTCTACCAAGAAAAACCTGTTGAGCCTCCAAAGGAATATCAAGCTCCTGCTGTCCTTACCCTGTCTCCTTGCTGCCCCACTTCTTTAGTTCCATCAGCAGTTGCTGTGATAATGCATCTTATGCTAAGATTTTTATTGAGTAACTTATTGTATTGCACCTTTGCATCAATGAAAAGAAACTGAAAACAAAGATGGACCTTTATTTCCTTCAGGACTCTTAATGGACTTGGTATCCTGGTGTGTTCCATGGATGGATCTGTGGCATTTCTAGACTTTTCCCAGGATGAACTTGGAGATCCACTCAGCGAGGAGGAAAAGGTACAGTAACTACAGAGAGAATCTGTGATTATAGTTAAGGGGTGTATTGTATCAATTAAAATATTGGACTCCTTAGAGAAGTATGTGGTGACTGACATTCCATATCACAGAAGAATGTGTTCTTGTCTGCTTTCAAATCAGTAAAAAAAGAGCAGTCAAGAAATAATTTCTGATACTAGTTTCTATTCTGGAAAGTCTGTTTGGAAAACATCCACTTGCTTACACGTCACTGTACCTTTTAAGTAATTATTTGGCCAAGGAAACAAGGAAGGGTTGCTTCAAAACACTTCAGCAAAATTAGTCTTTGTCTTGCAGGTCTTTTTAAACTGATTACTCTTGGCTGGTTTTTCGTCTCATTGCCATTAACAACTAAAGCTTTGAATTCCAATTATTTCACATATTGATTTTGTGTTAGCTGAAAGTATTGAAAATAAATAAATATGTAGTGGATAAATGATTGCCATTCTTTAGGCCTAGCCAGCAACAAAACACCACGTGGCCTGTAGCTCACTCCTCCCTCCTGGTGGGATGGGGAGGAGGAAATAGAACAAAAGGCTCCTGGACTGAGACAAGGACAGGGAGGGATCACTCACCAGCTACGGTTACAGGCAAAGTGGACTCCACTAGGGTTAAAAACTGTCAGTTTAGTTCATTGCCAATCAAATCAGAGTAGGATAATGAGAGATACAACCAAATTTTGAAAACACCTTTTTTTCCCTATCCCTCCTTCTTCTGGGGCTCAGCTTCACTCCTGAATTCTCTACCTTCTCCTATCCAGTGGTGCAGGGGTTGGGAACTGAGGTTGGGAACTGGGGTTGGGATCGGATCATCACATGTTGTCTCTGCCACTCCTTCCTTCTCAAGATTAGGACTCCTCACACTCTTCCACTGCTCCAGTGTGGGGCCCCCTCCCATGGGAGACAGTCCTCTATGAACATCTCCAACATATGTCATTCTTATGGGCCTCCAGTTCTTCATGAATGGCTCCAGCATGAGTCCCTTCCACATGGTACAGTCCTCCCAGTGATGGACTGTTCCAGCACAGGCTTCCTTTAGAGCCGTGACCTTCTGTGCACACAACCACCTGCTCCAGCATGGGGTCCTCCACAGGCTGCAGTTGGGCATCTGCTTCACTGTTAACCTCCATGGGCTGCAGAGGAATCTCTGTGCTGGTGCACCTCCCACCCTCCTTCCGCAGTAACCTTCATGTCCACATAGGTATTTCACATCGCACTCCTCCCCCTGCTGCAGACTTTCCTCCTCTGCATTATCACAGAGGCACTACCACTGTCCAGCAATTGGCTCAGCCTTGGCCAGAAGCAGGTCTGACTCAGAGCTGGGGAAGCTTCTAGCAGCTTCTCAGAAGAGCCACTGCTGTAACCCTTCACCCACTACTAGAACTGCCACAGAACCCCACCAGAGGTGTAAAAATTACACAGAGGGCATTTACATTTTATGGATTCCATGAGATTTGTGTGTTTGCATTACCTGGGGATAGATGGTGTGCTAGCAGTTATAGTTACTCTTTTTGTGTGATCCATTTTTAACACTCACAGAGCAACATTCATCAGTCCACCTATGGAAAAAGCTTGGCAATAATGACTGAAGCTCAGTTGTCTACCACCATAATTGAAAATCCCGAGATGCTCAAGTATCAACAGAGACAGCAACAGCAGCAGGTGGAACAGAAGAATGCATCCATCAGGGAGGCATCTGGGACTGCAACAGCAGCTCCCAAAGTGGCAAGCATGGTTAATGGGGAGAGTTTGGAGGATATCCGAAAGGTAGGTGTCCTTGGATAATCACTTTGTAGTGGCAAGTACTAAGCTGATAAATATCAAAACTACTTATGATAAATTCCTGCTTCCTTATTTGTGTTGAAATGCACCTTTCTAACCTGTGAATTGTCCAGCTGACATTCCTGGCACTGGTTGAAAAGTTAAAATGCTTTTAAGCAGAAGGAAGTCTGTGGAATAGAACTGGTGGATGTATCTATATCTGCCCTGGTGAGATCACGACTGGAATACTGTGTCCAGTTTTGGGCTCCCCAATTCAAAAGAGACAGGGATCTGCTGCAGAGAGTCCAACAAAGAGCTACAAGGATGACTGGGGGGATTTGAACATCTCTCCTGTGCAGAAAGACTGAGAGACCTGGGACTGTTTAGTCTGGAGAGGAGAAGGCAAGAGAGGGAATGTTATCAACATCTGTAAATACCTGAGAATGACAAGATGAAGGTGCCAAGCTCTTTCTGATGGTGCCCAGTGACAGGATGAGGGACAGAGCGTACAAGCTAGAACACAGGAGGTTCCACCTCAACATGAGGAGACACTTCTATATGGTGAGGGTGATGGAGCCCTGGAGTAGGCTGCTCAGAGAGATTGTGGACTCTCCTTCTCTGGAGACATTCAAAACCCACCTGGATGTGTTCCTGTGTGACCTGCCCTGGGTGATCCTGCTCTTGCAGGGGGCTTGGACTGGATGATCTTCTGAGGTCCCTTCCAACCCCTAACATTCTGTTATGTGTGCTAAATTCTCAGTGTTGATAACAAGCAGAACTGCCCTTCAGTTTCTCATTTGAAGGAGACTGAAAGCATTATTTAATTCTCTCCCAAGCACAGAAGGCAAATTTTAATGAAGGATTCAATACACACAGCTGAGAACGTTTCAGGCTTGACTCTCTGATGTGGAGAACAGATTCCATTCTCCATAAATGACTTTTCTACAGATGGATAGACCCTGAATTGGAAATGCATGTGTCTAAATCAAAAAGAATGTATGTTATGATGCAGCCTGAGAGCAGTAATCAGAACCAGAATTCTGTTGTACTTTGCACTATATAACCTTCTACTTCAAACCCACCTATTATTGGTAAAAAAAAAACATCATGTGGTAGGATCAAAATAATTCTTCTAGTAACAATTTAAATTGTTTACACAGTAATAGCATGAACCAAAGAGAGAAAATATGGGGAAAGACCTATGTTAACAGATTCTTGATTGAGGAACATCTTCTGATACTCTTATTCTTGTCAACTGGGGGGGAGGGAATCAAAAAAGCAAGAGAAAAGGCATTTCCTATTTATCAGCAATGACAATGGCATAAATTTTCCAACAGAATCTCTTAAAAAAACAAGTTGAAACACGAACAGCAGATGGCCGGAGAAGGATCACACCTCTCTGCATAGCTCAGCTGGACACTGGGTATGTTTGGAAGCTGTCTTTAAAATCTTTCTGTACTTTTTTACCTTTTTTTTTCTTTGGTACCTGCAGTGAACTCAGAATTCTGATTTATTTTAATCTTCTGGTCTCTGAAAGCACTTGCTGGCAGTACCTTGTGTATACTTAGGGAATACAGTTTCAGCCTATGTTATCTTATCTGTAAGATCTCACTTTCAATAAATACTCATAGATAATGAGAATTAACCTTACAGGTGAGTGAGCAATGCTCTAATGTATGGCAGGCTCATTTCTGCATTAACACAGGCCTTAGCATCCTTTGTATGCGAGAAATGACTCTGGGAAGTTGGGTGTTCGTGGCTTGTTCAGGTAGTGTCTGCATGAGGAGAAGGGAATAAACAGTTCAGTTAGGATGATTCATTTTCAAGTCTTTTCAGGTATTTTGAGAAATGTTTTCAAAGAAATACATATTTATGGTTTGTCTTTTTTGTTTAGGGATTTTTCTACAGCATTTTTCAATAGTATCCCAATATCTGGATCTCTGTCTGGCTCAATGATGTCTTCTCAAAGTAACCAGCAGCTCATGTCATTAGATTCTAACGCAGCAAATTCCCTTAATACTTCTAAGCCTTCTGTAGAGCCAACAGCAGCTAGTATAAAACCAACAGATGATGCAGCCAATAAAGATGGGTCAGTATTTGCAGTTTCTTCACTTTTATGACTCTGTTCATTATTTTTAATTATTTT
The DNA here is from genome assembly GCF_014839835.1 of Dryobates pubescens. Lineage (NCBI taxonomy): Eukaryota > Metazoa > Chordata > Aves > Piciformes > Picidae > Dryobates > Dryobates pubescens. The sequence continues at coordinate 14,229,235 of NC_071636.1, forward strand.
TGTTTTCAATTCTGTAATCAAGCAATTATTCAAGTGGTTTCTTTACTGCAAAACTTCCATATCATTCCTGCAAACATTGATTTTGATTAGTATTTGGATCCTTTAAATAGTGATAAATGAATCAAATCCATATGCATAGTCCTGGAAGTGAACTTCAGTGCAATGAGGTACACAGTCGATTGCTGTTGCTCTAACACATTGACCTGTTTATAGATTACTGAGTTGCTATTAGTAAATAGCAGAAGGGTTTCTGGCAATAAAAGTAATGAAGCCTATTTTCCATCAAATTCTGTCCTGTGTCTTGTATATCTCCTCTCTCCAGGCATGGTAATACTTCTTCCCTGTGGAACAGCCCCCATCAGAGCACGATGACATTGACTTGTTAATGTAGATATGCCAGTGTGTCTTTCAGATTAATTATGGCAGAATACAGCTAAACTACTTGTTCTTTCCCTCAAACACTGACTTGGTTTCTTTTCCTCAGTGTGTGTGTGGTTTTTTTGTTGTTTGTTTGGTTGGTTTTTTCTTCTTTTTTTTATAGCATTCATAAAAGCACAATGTCATTGGAACCTCTACCACTCCATCAAATTTAGTTGAAATTGGCTAGAGAGTAAAAAATGAGTGAGCAGACGATGAGAAATTATTGAGTTGAAACTGTTAAGTCTCCTTTTCTGTGGAAATTTGACTTATAAGAGCTTTTTAGTACAAACATTAGTTATCTTAGAGCCATTCTTTCTTTCAATTCATTCAGAGAATGAATTGAAAAATCTCTAAAGTAAACAGCTATTCAAACAACAGATCCCTGGAATGCTGTAGTGTGGGAAAAACACATTCCTGTGCCTTAGAGTTATGCTTGGAAAGGCCTAATAATTCATTTGAATTCTGCAACAACAAAATTGAAACCTGGAATGAATCTTTTTATCCCAACTTGTTTGATAACCAGAGGAATATAATCTGATAATGGAAAGCATGTGGGAAGCTGAACAAGGAGCAAACCCAGTAACTCTCCAGTTCTCATTTAAAATAGTGGTCCTTTCCCTTTGGGTGCATAAGTACTATCAGGAAGTATCATTTAATTCCTGAATTAAAAAATATATATATAATGAATAAATTAGGGTCTTTTGACCTACATATATTTACATAGCCACATGAAGTTCTGAGATACATCATAAACTGGTTTTGAGAGTAGGCAAAGCTTGCTGATGTGTGAAAGAGGAAAAAGCATCTTGTAATTCCTGGTTTGCAATATTGTTTCTAGCCAGTGTAATGAATGCTACCTAGTTCTGAGTAGGGCAGGTTACCAGTACTAAATTTCGTTCAATCCTTGTTTTCCTGTCTCTTATTGACAGTCTAAATGCTACCTCTGCCTCAGCTGCTCCTCCTGCATCGTCTTCCTCTGTGTTGACAACTCCATCGAAGATTGAACCCATGAAAGCATTTGACTCTAGATTTACAGAGCGATCCAAAGCCACCTCAGGGACTGCTGTTGTCACAAATACAAATCAGACTGTTGTGGACAGGTGAGACAGGGGAAAGTAACTCGGAATTAAAATGCTGATTGTCTTCATTGTGGATGTCATGGTGCTGTGGCACTCTAGAAATTGTCTTGGGTCTCTTCCATGACTGGAAGGGAGGAGACAACTGCAAATAGGTGAATTCTTTGCTAGGGTAATGCCTTTGTACATGACTGGAAGGAAGGAGACAACTGCAAATAGGTGAATTCTTTGCTAGGATAATGCCTTTGTACATTTGTCTCTGGCATTTGGGATCAAGCAGGTTCTTCAAAATATTCTGAGTTCAAACTCTTGTTAGCAGGGACTGTGCATGCACATACCTCCTTGTGTGGCTGCATGCGTCTGTGCTCCTTAGAAGACAAAAATAGTCAGCCTATATCTCTGTACCAGAGTGAGATTTACTTCAAGATAAATTACCATACGTGTCTGCAGATTGCCTATCATCATAATAGCTGCAGTTGTATTTCACTTGTATGCCTTAAAGGCATGCAGAGAAGATACTTTGATTTTAAGGAGTTTTGGCTCTGAATGCACATGGTTTTGAAATGAAAGCTGCAAGCCTTTGTTTTGTGACAGAGTGTGTTATGGCATAAGTGTTCCTCCTTCACCAAAACAAAGGACAGAAAAAAATAGAATAGCAGTCTCAAGAAGAGAAAGAAGTGGGTAGTTCCCCAGTTATCAATAAAATGTGGTTTTACTTAATACCTCAATGTTTTTATGTCAAAGGGTTTCACCATATGATGCAGAAGAAAGATGTGTTAAATTGATCATTTCTAATGGGTGCGTGGAGATGGATCGAAGTGTTTTATTTGACATAATTCAAATGCCGAAGGGAAAAGGTTTGGGTTATACCAGGGACGAGTGGATATGGAAAAAGTGGCAAAACACTGGGAGTTAATAATCAGCCACTGGAGGGAATGGGAAGAGTGTGATTAAATGACCTGGTTTAGGGTATAATGGTTAACAAAAGAGTTCACAGAGTATTTCACTTTGTTTTCTTTAGTTATATTGTGTTCTTGAAATGGAAAATGCAGCAGTGAGGTCGTTTGTATGGTTTGCAGATATGCATCTTACTTACAGTAGTCAGAAGTGAATAGAACAACTTTGGGGGATAGACAAGAGGATGACAAATGAAGTTCTGCATGAGTAAGCAGAAAGTGTCGTGTCTGTTGGGGGGGAAGTGAACTTCTCTTGCGTCTTACAGAGTGCTGAATTATTTATATCAACCCAGAGAAAGAGATCTGATTGTAATGGAGCTGAATGCTAAAAATAAAGCTGTTATTTACAGCTTCATCCAGTTATTAACTACTAGTTTGATTAGGGTTTTTTTTTAAAGGAGAGACTGTATCTGATCAGCTTACATATATATTGCACATTGTATTTCTGCAGAGGGTTTGCTGTACCTCTTCAGCTTCCACCTCTTGCCTTTGTGTGTTTTGAAATACACTCAAACGAGGCGGAGAATGTATCTTTGTTGCTGCGAGAATGCAGCACGTAGCATATGCAGCAGCTTTTGGAATCAGCTTTTTACATAATGTGAAATGTGTGTTTTTCACTTGCTCAGACTGAAGGATCAGAATTTAATTAAAGATAATAAGCCCAAGGATATTCTGGAGAGCAGCAGTGACAGTGAAGAGAAGATTCCAGCTGCTAAGCCACTCAGCGCACCCAAACGGAAACTGGAACTTGAGGGAGAAACAGTAGAAAAGAAGAAAAAAGGAAGGCCCCGAAAAGACTCCAGGCTCGTTCCAGTAACTTTAACTGTTCAGGTGAAAGAAATGAGATTCACTGTGGCTTTCAGTGTTCATTTAATAAAGCCATTCCCATGTTGACTTGCTCCGTCAAGTCAGGGAAACAAGGGTAGTGTTAATCCCCCAGAATCTGTATCCATCCCTCCTTTTGCTTCTAAAGTTATTGTTTTTAGAGTTGAAGGTTATAAAGAGCAGATGCACACAGTGTGGCAATGTGTCCATCCTTTACAGAAGTGTGTAGTGACTTCTTAAATGGTACCAGCATGCTAAGTAGTGATAACCTGCCAAATAGCTATGGAATAAAATGAAACACCAGCGAGTTTTGTTGTTCTTTAATGGAGAGTGACCCAAGCACAAGAGAATGACTTGGATATAGTAACTGAAATGGTTCTGAGTTTCCTAGGATCCATAAAGTAGTGAGCTGCAGTGGAGTTTCCATCATTTTAGGGAACACAGCTCCCTCTGTTTTCACTCTTCAGAACTTATATTTTCCATGCAGTATACCAGCATCTCCATTAATTAGTTGCAGCTGGAAAAGGGTGGGATATACATGTATTAAAAAAAGAAGACTCCTTCTAGTTTGTTTTGGGATTTTTTGTTCTTGGCAGCTATACTTAAAAGCTTGTACTAATGCAACTAATTGGAAAAAGATCAATATTTGCAGTTGGCATTATTTGGAATTAACCCTTCTCTTTCAAATCTGTCTGTATTCTAGAATATCTCTGGTTGTAACAGTTTTTAATTGAAAGTGTTAACTCCTTTTGCAATTCTCATGTCTTTTTTTCTTCCTTTTATCTTTTTTTTTTTTTCCCTGTTTTGTTTTGTTTTTTCCAGTCCCAAGCTGCACTGGCCTCTGAGAAGGATGCTGCTTGCATCTCTGCACCAGCATTAGCACTTAAACTGCCAACCCCAATCCCACAGAAATCGTTTACTTTGCAAGTAAGTGGACTATAAGGGGAAAGAAAAAAGTTTAATACGTAAAAAAATTTAAGTTCTGCTTTTTGGTTTGGGTTTTTTTTTTCAGTATTCTTAGATTATTCAGCTCCTTAGATAAATTAATGTCAGAATATGTGTATTTGTTCAAACAAGATCGTAGAATGGTATGGGTTGGAAGGGACCTCCAAAGGTCATCCAGTCAAACCCCTCTGCAGTGAGCAGGGACATTCTGCACTAGATAAGTTACTCAGAGCCTTGTTGAGCCTGACCTTGAATATCTCCCAGGCTGGGGCCTCACCTACCTCCCTGGGCAGCCACTCCGTCAGGTCCATGTCCTTCCTGTGCTGAAGGCTCAGGAACTGGATGTAGTACTCCAGGTGAGGTCTCACCAGAGCAGAGTAGAGTGGCAGAATCCCCACTCTCTGTGGGGCTCTGTTTACAGTGCTGCTTTTGATGCAGCTCGGGATGCCATTGGCCTCCTGAGCTGCAAGCACACACTGTTGGCTCGCATCCAGCTTCTCATCCACCAGCACCCAAAATTCCTTTTCTGCAGGGCTGCTCTCAATGTCATCATCCCCAGCCTGGATTGATATTTAGGATTGCCCCAACCTAGGTGCAGGACCTTGCACTTTGCCTTGTTGAACCTCATGAGATTCTCCTTAGTCCACCTCTCCACCCTGTCCAGATCCCTCTGGATGAGATCCTGTCCTTCAGACTTAACAGCTGTGCCACTTAGCTTGGCATCAATCTGCAGACTTGCTGAGGTTGCCTCAATCTCCCTGTCAATATCTCTTAAGAATTTGTCTATATTGTGAAAGTTAATGGCAAATTGGATAAAAATAGCACACTTCTCAACTAGCTAAACTTCAGAGAGATACCTCTGGTTCTGCAGTCCCTCCTCCTGGTTAACCCAACTACGTCATAAAGATAAGAGTCTCTGATGGGAGTAACTGCTGCATTGTTAAGAGCTGTGTTGGTAGTATACTGCTGAAGAGGAAAAAAACAAGTATTTTCAGAGCTCTCTGGAGATGCTTCATTCACATCTACAGAGACTGGCAAGTAGTATTGCTTTAGGTATTTAGGAAAAGTTCTCTCTGTGTTTAGGCTGTGGTAGTCTGTTTCTAATTGCAAGATTGTAGGGAGACTGAGCACATCTAGACTTGATCTGGTGCCCTTAATTAGGAGGCACCCTTAATTAGGAGGCACAGACTAGCACAACCTTTTTTTATTCCTATGCTTCAAATAAAAATACATTATTTATGTTCTAGCCAAGACTGCTTTTCAGAGGTCTGCTTCTTTTTGAAGTACCACAGAAAGTTTTGAAGCCACTTTAAAAAGAGAACGCCATACTTAAATCTAGCCTTAAAGACAACATTGGTTTACATCTAATATTGCTTGCTGCTTTTTTTGAGTAGTTCTTTTTCCTCTTCCAAAATTCATCTTGTTTTTTATATTTCAGGTAAGTTCAGATCCATCTATGTACCTTGAAGTGGAGAATGAAATGACCACAGTGGGAGGATCAAAGCTGAGCAGGTTAAAGTGTAATCGAGAAGGAAAGGAATGGGAGACAGTCCTCACCAGTCGAATTCTCACTGCAGCAGGAAGCTGGTAAGAGAGGATGTTTTGGAAGATGAGGGTTTTAAAGGCCAGAAGACATTATTAGGGATACCAAAATGCACTTCACAGAAAGCTATTGGCTCCTAACCCCCAATCTTTACAAAGAAGTAGAGGGTTTAAAGCTATTTTAATCTACACATCTAAAGAAGTTGATTAACTGGATCACTTCTGTTGGAGATTTTAGTGCTGCTTTGGGCATGGCTCAAGATGTCTTATTTCTCTTCCAGCTATTTTCCCCTTTTAGTTATTTATTTTCCCCTTTAGTTATTTATTTCCCCCTTTCTCACCTTGCTTAGTTCCAACCTAAGAGTTTTAAAGTGTACATCTGAAGCCTGAGCCATGTTCAGATCTGAAGAAGGACTTGCATATACCAAAAAGCCTTACTGTCATTTGCAGCTATGCCCCTTGGTATGATAAAAGATACTATCTTCTGCCTGGAAACCTTCTCTTGCTATCTCCTTACACCATCACAGTCCTCATCAACTGAAGGAGGCATGGAATACACCTATATTTGTATAAAATGGTTAGGTTTTGACCTTTCCTTTTGGCACCCAGGATTTTTTAAAAGCTGTAGTATTTACCTTTTGGAAAGTTAGCCCAAGCTGTATGCTAACTTAAATGAGTCTGGCCTTCTGCTGCTTGCATTTGACCAAATGTGTTTCTTTCTGCCTTGTTGGTTTTTGTTTGTCTTTTTTTAGTGAGATTGTAAGTGTAGCCTGTGAGAAAAGAACCTTATCGGTATTTTCAGCTTGTGGTCGTCGCCTTCTTCCTCCTATAGTATTGAATACACCCATTTCCACCCTACATTGCACAGGTTCTTACATCATGGCTCTCACCACTGCTGCTACGCTCTCTGTTTGGTAAGTAAGCTGTTTGGGATGAGTTTTGTAGGTAGCTGTTGTGTCAATGCAGTTCTGTTGAAACTTGCACTTAAACCACAACAGATCTGAGCACAAGTCCATTTTGGATGTAATACAGAGTTATCTGGGCAAGACATGACTCCCATTTCTTCTCTGTTCTGGAACAGTCCATAATATTGATTTTGACTCTAGAAGGAAGATAAAAGATCAGCTAGAAGTTACTAGTTTAACAGGTTCCCTTGGATAGATTTGTCATGTGTATAGAATGGATTGAGGGGGCAGAAAGAAGAAATATGGCAACTTCCAGCTCCCATCATACTTAGCCAATAAAATATATGAGTTTAAGTACATGCTGCAGCCATCTTTAAGATACCAAGAGAAAAACTGCAGTATTGTTTATGGTTGTTGAATTTAATCTGTCTCCTACAGTTCAATGCTTCTGTAGGAGTTATTTGCATCCTCAGTGTTTGCTTAGCTGTAGCCAGGTTTCCTGATAAGAAGCCATAGAAGTTGTCCTCTGCTATTGACTTTTGCTGTAAAGGGTTTGAGTTTACCAAAATAATTTTGTTGAAGCCACAAAACAAACAAACAATAAACCAAACCACCAAATGTTTTGGAGCTTTCAGTTGTTTCTAAACTGCAGACTTGTCCTTTTGTGTTTTTCAGGGATGTTCACAAGCAGAGAGCCGTTGTTAGAGATGAGTCTTTGCAAACAATATTTTCAGGTAATAAAAAAAGGGTCATTTAGTTACAACCTTTCAGCCCACTTGTACCCACTAGTGCCTGTTAGGAATATGCTGACATTTCACAAAACTCAAAAAGCCTAATCAAATAATTTTCCTTCATTGTTGTGTAACAAAGGGAAGTCATTTGCAGTGTTGAAATACAGTAGAAATAACTGAGGTGGTAATATCCATGGGTAACTGACTTGTACAAGATACTGTGGGCTTGCATCTGAATGTGAAAATGCAGTGTTGTGATGACCACAAATTAAGTATTGAATGTACTTCTGCTCTTACAGCAGTTTCTCTGTGTGCTTTGCATATTATCTAAATGAACAGCAGCTGATTATCTTCTGATTCATTATTGCAAACCCTTCCATTTTTAGAATTGCCAGTATCTGGTATTGACCAAATTCATAGTATCATAGTATAGTATCATAGTATCAGTCAGGGTTGGAAGGGACCACAAGGATCATCTAGTTCCAACCCCCCCTGCCATGGGCAGGGACACCCCACACTAGATCAGGCTGGCCAGAGCCTCATCCAGCCTGGTCTTAAACACCTCCACGGATGGCGCCCCAACCACCTCCCTGGACAACCCATTCCAGGGCTTCACCACTCTCATGGTGAAGAACTTCCTCCTCACATCCAGCCTGAATCTCCCCACCTCCAGCTTCATTCCATTCCCCCTAGTCCTATCACTGCCTGATATCCTGAGAAGTCCCTCCCCAGCCTTCTTGTAGGCCCCCTTCAGATACTGGAAGGCCACAATTAGGTCACGTTGGAGCCTTCTTTTCTCCAGACTGAACAGCCCCAGCTCCTTCAGTCTGTCCTCACAGGAGAGGTGCTCCAGCCCTCTGATCATCCTCGTAGCCCTTCTCTGGACACGCTCCAGCACAGCCATATCCTTCTTGTAATAGGGGCTCCAGAACTGGAGGCAGTACTCCAGCTGGGGTCTCACCAGAGCTGAGTAGAGGGGGCGAATCACCTCCCTTGACCTGCTGGCCACACTTCTCTTGATGCAGCCCAGGATCTGATTGGCTTTCTGGGCTGCAAGTGCACACTGAGAGCTCATGTTGAGCTTCTCGTCCACCAGCACCCCCAAGTCTCTCTCCTCAGGGCTGCTTTCCAGCCAGTCACTCCCCAGCCTGGGATTGCCTCGACCCAGATGCAGGACCCTGCACTTGGTCTTGTTGAACCTCATGAGGTTGGCTTGTGCCCGCCTCTCCAGCCTGTCAAGGTCCCTCTGGATGGCACCCCTTCCCTCCAGCCTGTCTGCTGCACCACACATTATTATCAAGAAAGCACCATCTCAGAAAATATGGGCTTTAATTTTAGCTTGAACTTATGCTAACCAAACAGTGCTAACCAAAACTACCTAAAGTAGTTGTGGTACCAATTTACAGATATCTTCATTAGATGTTGCATGCACAGACTCTGGGCTTGGAATATGCTGAGGCATGAGAGACTCCAACTATCCCATTTATACTGCATTCATGGAGAGCATTCCTTTCAAAGTATGCTTTCTGGGAACTTCACTAGGAAAAGCAAGAAAAAAGCTTCTCGGAGAAGACGCAGCAGAGAATTGCTGAAGATTGCCCCCTGGATATGTAGCGAATAATGCTCCTGTTCTGTATAAGCTGCAGCATCAAGAGTGATGTATTTTGTAAAAGAGTGATTTTAATGCCACTGTGTTCAGCCTGATGCTTACAGAATCATAGAATGTTAGGGGGTTGAAAGGGATCTTGAAAGATCATCCAGTCCAACCCCCCTGTCACAGCACGATCACCTAGGGCAGGTCACACAGGAATGCATCCAGGCAGGTTTTGAATGTCTCCATAGAAGGAGACCCCACAGCCTCCCTGGGCAACCTATCAGTCCTTCAGAATAATGTTGACTGAACCCTTTTCTATTGGTTGCTGTGTCTGATAATTAATGGTGGATAGCAGTTTTTTACCATTATGAATGTTATGCAGGACTCCAAAAGAAATACTTTGGTCTGATTCAACTTGCAGGAAGTGATGCAACTGTCTCTCAGATCTTGCTGACACAGCATGGCATACCTGTAATGAGCATGTCTGACGGCAAGGCATACTGTTTTAATCCTTCTCTTTCTACATGGTAAGTTAGTTATTGTTTCCTGCTTTTACAACTTAGCTGAACTGCCATGGATTCTGATTTCCTGTTTCACTCTATAGTTGGAGGGTTAGTCTGAGTAACATCACATCCCAAGTTTAATTTTTGCTCTGGTTCACTATTGTATGTTTAGGCTGTATTATATATAATTAATGTTGGGAACTTTGGGAGTGGAAGGGTCATTTCCATGACAGCACAAGCAGAATTTGGTCTTGGAGTGAGAATAGTTGGGGGCAATGGAATTCCTGAGCACCTTGGTGATAGTTTTTGTTTGTTAGTTATCTGTGAAAATACAAGTGGGGATTTGAGGTAGAACAAACCTGGATCCCCTGCTCTCCTCAAACTTGATTTTTGTCTGTTTGCCTTTTAATTTTTTTTCCCAGGAATCTTGTTTCAGACAAACAGGACTCTCTAGCACAATGTGCAGACTTCAGGAATAGTTTACCATCCCAAGAAGCCATGCTGTGTTCCGGGCCCTTAGCTGTAATACAGGGACGAACATCAAAGTACGCACTGCCTTGCTTCATTTGATCACCAGCTTTGTCTTTTTCTTGTTTTCCTCTGATTTATGTGTGTGTTTGACTCACTGACTTAATTCTGAAGGTACTAAATGGCTCCAAAATTCAGTAGCTCAGACAGTGTTTTGTGGGCTGTTTGTTTTAAACCTTTAGAAATGTATAGGTTATAATGTTAATGTTACGTTGAGATTATGGGAGGCAGGAAAGCATGCTCTGAATTTGACTTCAAGGCATGGGGTAAAGTATTTCACAATTCTGTGCATGTCATATTTATGATAGAATACCAGGTTGGAAGGGACCTCAAGGCTTATTAGCTAAACAATTCAGTTTAGATAATTTCTTACATTTTAATTTTTCACCTACCAGCCTTCTGGGGTAGGCCTACAAATTTTGAGTAGTTCAGTTGTCATCAAGGGATCTATTCTCTTCCAGTATCTGAAGGGATCCTACAGGAAGGCTGCAGAGGAACTTTTTGTAAGTGTAGCTAGCAACAGGACAAGGGGGAATGGTTTGAAGCTGAGGGAGAGTAGGGCCAGACTGGGTCTTAGGAAAAAGTTCTTCAGTATGTGGGTGGTGACACTCTGGAATGGGCTGCCCAGGGAGGTCATGGATGCCTTCTCCCTGGGGGTGTGCAAGGCCAGGTTGAATGAGGCCTTGAGCAGCTGAGTCTAGTTGAGAGGCATCCCTGCCTCATGGCAGGAGGTTGGAGTAGATTGCCCATTGGAATGGGCTGCCTGGGGAGGTGGTGGAGTCGCCGTCATTGGAGGTGTTCAGGAGGAGACTTGATGGGGTGCTTGGTGCCATGGGTTAGTTGTTTAGGTGGTGTTGGATTGGTTGATGGGTTGGACGTGATGATCTTGAAGGTCTCTTCCAACCCGGTCTATTCTATTCTATTCTGTTCCTGAGGTCCCTTCCAACATAAGCCATTCTGTGATATATGATATGATTCTATGATGTGATGGGGAAGGCAGTTTGCTATGAAGTGCTGCTTTTGTCATTAAAAACTTGAACTCTGGGAGCACTGAAAGATAAAGGTGGAATAACGTGTGTGTTCCTTAACGTTCCAGCCTTAAAACCAGACACTAATTCTTTGGTTTTGTAGTTCAGGAAGGCAAGCTGCAAGATTGTTCTCCATGCCTCATTTAGTGCAACAAGAAACAACACTTGCATACCTGGAGAACCAGATAGCAGCAGCACTTACGCTACAATCCAGTCACGAATATCGCCACTGGCTCCTTATCTATGCACGGTACCTAGTTAATGAAGGTGAGGCCTGCCACGCTCTGGTGCTTCTTTGCAGCTCTGATGGACTTGTGAGAAATGCTCTGTTCGTGTCGTGTGTGTGTATGATTGCACTTAACGTTCTCCTCTTAGCACTTAAGCTTCTGGACTCAGTGTTTACTTAAAACCAAAACAAACTGCTCAAGTGCCTGTGCTCCCTTCAGTGCTCGGCTCTCGGGAATCTTGTGTCACACGGAGTGTGAACAGATCGTGGTCTGGGGAAACAGTGCCATCTGTGGACTTCACAGTTCCATTGGCCTGGAAACTGTGTGGTATTACGAAAGTTTTTCTTTTAAAATGACATGAATTAAACTCTGTTATAAGCTCTTCTGCTGAGGGTTTGAGAGACTCCTCATTTAGTGTTTTCCTGTTTCAGAAGGGTGCCAACTTTATTTAATTTTTTACTACTGACTTCATTTTGTTCAGTTTCATATTTTGCCACTAAATGCAGCCTAACAACTTTTTCCACTTCACTGGTTTTCATTTTGTGGCTTTCCAACTCTTATCATACCTCTTTCATATTAATTCTCTGGCTGTCGAAGTCTGTCAGTTTTTCCAGTATTTGTCTTTATGTTTTTTTAACAGCTGTTGTATTTGTGGGAGACAGAAGTGAGGCTCAGATCAGGGCAGCACTTAAACTGGAGGATCTACTTCATTTTTTTTCTCCCTTTTGTAGATCATTATTAGTTGTGTTTTTGAGAACATAAACCAATTGAGAACTCTAAAATAAATCCTTTGAAAATCATCTTATCTGTTGTTTAGAAGAATAATATCAAAAAATCAATGCTTTGCACTTTATTCTGGATATTTGCAACTCTTTCCTGAATGTCATCAGTTGTGCTGTGGAGTAGTTCTCTGTAGTGAACTGCTTATGAATGTGCTTTTGTTTTCTGGTGATATTCAGGGTTTGAATATCGTTTGAGAGAATTATGCAAGGATTTACTGGGTCCAGTCCATTACTCAGCTGGAAGTCAGTGGGAATCAACAGTTATGGTAAGTCCTGATAATAAAGAATGAGGCAGAGTTTCCCATGGAAACTGCAGAATGTGGGTAGACAATAGGACATAAAATAGGATTTAATTTAGTGGCAAAAAAGCAGCCACAAATTATTTTTGCTGCTCCTGGAACCCTTTCCATACTCTGCTCTGATCTCATAAGCAGGTTTCCTCCCATGGCACCTGTGTTCCTTTCCTGTGACATTGTAGACAAATTCTTAGTGCCACAGTCTGGGCTCTGGTCCTGTCTTGAGTATCATGCAGATGGAGCTGAGCTGCCCATTCAGGCCTCCCCTTTCCTCAAACAGGAACTTTGGAATAGTGACATGCTTATGAAATGTCTTCCCTTCTCCAGAACATGCCTGGAGTCTGTGACTGCAGAGTCTGCACCAGCTTCATGAGTATAGAACTGTGAAGACAATTTTTAGTCCAGCAGTCACGTAAGCAAAGAAAGAAGATAAAATCCACAGCCCTCTCCAGGCAGGCAGGAAGGCAGGAATGTTAATCAGCTCTGTCAGATGTATTTATGGTATCAAACAACACATTCTGAGGATGCTTCTGTGGTTGTTTTTTTTTTCCCAGGGTTTACGAAAGAGAGAACTATTGAAAGAGCTTCTCCCTGTTATTGGACAGAACCTTCGTTTCCAGAGGCTTTTCACAGAGTATCAAGAGCAGCTAGACATCTTGAGAGACAAGTAGCATTGCCCCAGATTTTCCCTGCGGGGCCTGGTCTGAGAGAAACTGCTGGACAGCATTAACCAGAGACAGAAGAGGAGGGAAAGCCCGGTCGGTGGGGACACTCCTGAAGAGCGCAGTGCCGTAAGGGTCCCAGATGCTTCAGGAGTGACCTGCTTTAGTTTTTAAAGAAGCTCACAAGTGGATTCATGAAAACAACGAGCGGATGAGCTAGACAGTTTCCCCAGTGAAACGTCACCATCGAAGCTGTGGCCTCTGTTTCTATGGAAAGTCGTGGATATATACTTCAGGGGGGGGTCCTTTTGGATCTGGATCTCATTTTAATATCAAAACTAGCTGAGAACTGGTTGTGGGGTTTCTTGGATGTCCTGTGAAAAGCACAGTACTTCAGAGTACACTGAACAGCATATTTAACCCTGTTTAGGGGTTTTTTTGCCTGAGGATTTATTGAGGCTCAACACTATATTCAATTAGATGAATGAGCCAAGTTAAAAAAAAAAAAAAAAAAAAAGAAAGAAATTTCATAAATATTAAGGCATTATGCAGCCAATAGACTCTTTCCTGTGAATATAAAAATAAGAATAATAAGAGGCTGTTCTAACACATGGACTATTTTTGTACTAGAATTTGCTAACTTGTGATATGGAATTTTATTTGGCCGATAATCAGGCTCTCTACAAAGTCATCTTGTAGGAAATTTAACTCTTAATGACAAAAGCTATGTTTCAAAATAATTCTACCAAATTAACATGTCATCATCTGGTTTTTAATTTTTAAATGTTTGTAAAAGGCATTTGGGGCTGGGGGGTGGGGGGGGTCGGGGCAGGGGTGGGGAGGGAGTACAACGGGGTGGCTCTTTTTGTAAGTACAGAAATAAATGAACATTGCATTGGTTTAAAAAACACAAAATCAAAAAACATGGTCTTGAATTATTGCAAAGGGCTCAGGGCATCTCCAGCAATGTCAGTGCAGGCTGAATCATGTTAACGTGCCTAGAAATAAATAACACTGTTTGGATGATCTTTCCTCTGAAAACATGATCAGACCCTAGGCCAGCTAACAAGTCTTCTCTTGGATCCACAACTCGGCTGAGGGAGCAGGAGCAGGAGCTGTGTGGGAGTGCTCATTATTCTCAGGGCAGCACAAAGCAAAATGGGCTCCCCTGACTGCTGTCACAAGTGCTAGGGCACCCCAAGAAGAAGTGAGCTTTGGGCAGTTATAGACAGGTTCCTTGTGTGGCATTTTGTGATAACAAAATAGTGCTGGTGCCCTGCCAGTTCACCTGTGGAGTGGTTTTGGAATTCCACTGCAACCACATCAGTCAACTTGTTTTCTTTCCCAGCACCAAGCCTGCTTCAGGAAAGAAGCACATGTACATGTATGTGTTAGCGCTTACAGGACCTAAATATTCAGGTGTGCCTCCATTTATTGCCTTACTTTGAGATGTTTTTGAGTAAGAAAATTAGTATTGAAATTACAAAGTGTATTTGAACCCTTATAAAAGGGCTGTTGCTCCCCTAAACTTTTAGCAGAAACAATGTACTTCATCCTCAGCCAGAACAAGGCCTAGCTGTGCTACTGTGGACTTCGGCTAAAGGGGACTGACCCCCTTCAGAGAGGTGGCTCTGTGGTTATATGGTTGTCTGGATCCTAGAGGGAGGGATGTGTTCTTTAAGGCAACAAACCCCCATGTTTGGAGGTCTTTGTTGTCGCCTACATTCAACTGGCAGACCAAATGGATGCTGGATTACTTCTTTGTACAGCAATCCCCTGTACATGCTGACAGAAGTGTCTTGAAGAGCAATAAAAACAACTACTTTAGCAGCTAATTTTCAGTGTGGCATCACTGAGTTTTCAACAGGCAGAGAGAGGTGAAGCGATAGCACAGCTTGATTCTGCATGTAGCTCCCTAGAGGAAGGCAGTCAGCTTTCCCTAACCTGTAGTCCAAGCAGTTTAATGGTGCTGTGACAACCAGCTGTGGTAGTGCTGTGAATGATTCATGCTATTGCTAAGTAGTCTACGCTTGTGGGAACAGGCATGTTCATCATAGAGTAGAATCACAGAGCCACTGTATCACAGAATGGTTTGGAAGGGACCTTCAGTGGTCATCTCGTGCAAGCCCCCTGCAATAATCAGGGGCACCTTCAACTGCACCAGGTTGTGCTCATCTTGTGCTTATGTATGCAGGCAAGAAATCCATCAAAATGATTAAAACAGCAGGTGGAGCCTGTGTTCTGGGGAAAGCAGGGGTCCAGTCCAAAGCCTGGTGCAGTTAGTGGGACTGTTCTGTGTAGGCAGCTGCCACGGTCATGGTTTAACAAGGAAAAAGCAGAGGGACATCCTCTATTCAGCCTTGTGCTGTTCATACCAGTCTGTAATGAATGCTGTTTAGTGGGATCTAAGGTAAGGAGCTGAGGGAAAGTCAGTTCTTTGTAATGAAGTCTTTGAAGAGATGCTGAAATACATTTTAGGGAGAGCAGTCTCCATTTCAGACACTGATGGGGGTTTTTCTATCCACTTTTTCTTGGGAAGTTCTGACACTGCCAGACAGATCAAGAGCACAATTTTAAACTTCCACACACAAAACAGACTTAAATGAAGGTTAACATTTTTCTTAAATTGGATATTTCATCTCTTTCTGTTTACACTCACCATCTTCTATTTGCAGGTGAGGGCTATGAAAACTCTGTTTAAGGCTGCTTTACATTATCAAAGGAAGCCTGCAGCAAAACACAGAATCACAGAAAACCTCCGGTTGGAAGAGACCTCAAAGCTCATCCAGTCCAGCCCTCGACTGAAGGGTCAGCACTAAACCATGACCCTAAGGGCCAGGTCCCCACACTGCTTAAACATCTCCAGGGCCCTGGGCAGACCATTCCAACGTTTGAGAACCTTCTCTGAAGAAGTATTTCCCAGCACCCAGCCTGAACCTCCCCTGGTGCAGCTTGAAACCGTTTCCTCTGGTCCTGTCGCTTGTCGCCACGGTGTGGCCTCACCAGTGCTGCGTACAGGGGGATGATCGCCTCTCTGTTCTTGCTGGCCAGCACTTCGGTGCAGGCGGGTCGCGTCTTGAACGGGGACAGAGGGAGCGTCAGATGGGGGATTCGACGTTGTCACCGGGAGAGCTGGGCAGAGCACACCTACCAAGACTCCCTCAGCTCTTCATCGGCGTCCTTGCCCTGGCCGGTGAGGAAGGGCCCAACCAGGGCCAAAGCTGAAACCGGAGCAACGTTAGACTTAGCTGGGCGCCAAGTGCTAGGGCACAGGCTCGTCTCCAGGCCGCACTTAAGTTTTACGTGTGCGCCTCTTCCTGCCGGGGAGCTGCCGTGCTCGCCGCCCGGCCGGCCCGGAACCCCGCCCGCCGCCCGTGTTTCCGCCGAGCGGCTATCGCCGCAGCACCCGCACCGGAAGAGCGCCGCGAGGCTGACGGAGTCGCTTCTCCGACGGTCCCCGCGCTGAGCAGCCGCCATGGGGAAGAGGCAGCACCAGAAGGATAAGATGTGAGCGGGGCCGTACGAAGGGACGGACCGGCGGGGCGGGGAGAGTGGGGCTCGGGGCCTGCGGGGTGCGCGGGGCGGGCCCGGAGGGCTGGGGGCGCCCCTCAGTGATCCTCCTGTCTCGGCAGGTACATCACGTGCGCGGAGTACACGCAGTTCTACGGGGGCAAGAAAGCAGGTAAGGGGTGAGGGGGGACCCCGCACTGACTGGAGTGGGATCAGGCCTGGACGGGCGTACGCTCTGCTGGTCAAACACTGGCTGATGGCCGGGGCTAGCGGGTGGTGGTGAACGAGTTAAAGTCAGTTGGTGGCCGGTAAAAAGCGGTGTTCCCCAGGGCTCAGTGCTGGGGCCACCGCGGTTAATGTCTTCAGCAGTGATCTTGACGAGGAGATTGAGAGCACCCTCCGTAAGTTTGCAGACGGCACCAAGTTAGGGGGTGGCCAGGCTGGATCGGTGGGCTGAGGCCAACTATACGGGCTTCAAAAGGCCCAGTCCTGGAGCTGGGTAACAACAACCGCGCAAATGCCACAGCCTGGCTGGAAAGCTGCTGGGCACAAACTGACCAGGGGCTGTTGATAAACAGCCGTCTGAACAGGAGCCAGTAGTGTGCCGGGGTGGCCAGTCAGGCCATCCTGGCCTGCATCAGCAAGAATGTGGCCATCAGAACTACAGAGGTGATTGCCCCCCTGTACTCAGCACTGGTGAGGCTGTGCTTTGAGTACTGAGTTCAGTTTTGGGCGCTGCAGTACGAGAAGGAGTTTCAAATTTAACCTCAGTGCTGTCAGTCAGAGCTCTGGTTTGTTTCATTCTGATTGTGTCATTTTAGCCCAGGAGTCTCCTTGCTTCTGCCAGCCTCAATCCCATTTTAGTTACAATTTTGCAAGATTTAAGTGTGTTCATCCTTATCACCAGTAAATTGCTACTGTATCTGTATCAAAGTGTAACTTTGAAATGTTCCTCTGTTTCCTAGGATTCTGTGTATTTACTAAAGTTCTGTGGTGTTTTGTTTTTTTGGTTTTTTTGCCTTTTTTGCCCCAAAACAGACCTTCCACGAACTAATTTTAGACGTTTGTCATTTGATCACTGCAGGTAAGACAGCAAATTTACATTGTCACAATTAAATGACTCATGTGTTTGTCAGGCTGTTAACATTGAACCATTGCTGAAGCCAAACTCTTCCAAGGTAGTTACTTAACTTAGGCTTGCTACAGTAGTAATGCAGTAAGAATAAACCTTTAAGAACTTTAATACTTTCTGTGGTGAGTGTTTGCAGAGATTGGAGCTGTTGGCTATGAGAATACAAAAGTAATAAAATAATTCAGAACAGTTATTGTGTACCTTCCAGTCTTTCAAATCTATGTAATTTCCCTGCTCAGAATGTGCTTGGTCATTCACTCCTCTCTCTGAGGCAGTGATTAGATAGATTGAAGGAGTATTTATGCTATTTTTTTTGTGTTTAGAATGTACTGCTTCGTGTGCTACAGTGAACAAGGGGAGTTAGTGGGTTAGAAATGCTTTTGTAAGTTGAGTAGCTCAGGTTA
The DNA here is from genome assembly GCF_014839835.1 of Dryobates pubescens. Taxonomy (NCBI): domain Eukaryota; kingdom Metazoa; phylum Chordata; class Aves; order Piciformes; family Picidae; genus Dryobates; species Dryobates pubescens. The sequence goes on from NC_071636.1 coordinate 14,247,301, forward strand.
CCACCCACATCTGCAAACCATTGCTGTTTGCCTGAAAGCTGCTGGATTATGGAAGCATCCCTAAAAGGAGATGCTGAATGTGATTGCAGTTACCTCCTAGCCCATTTCAGTACAAGCAATGAGTTGTTTCTGTTTGAACCATCTTCTGTGCTGGTGAGGCCCCATGTGATAATGGAAGCAGGCTGCAGGGGGTGTTACAGCATCCTGTGGCTCCATGGCTGTGAGTGCTGGCAGCTACATGTCACTGAACTGCTCCAGTTCCTTTCATGGGTTTTGTTGTTAACATAATTTATGTAGAATCAGGTAGCAGGCATTGGCAGCCACTCAGTATTTTCCTGGCTATAGCTCTTACTTTAACGTGCAAGAGAATCAGCAGAAATGTTTCTTGCTTCTCTCATCATGATTTCCAGCTGATTTTGCTAAATAAAATGTATGCTTTTTTTCCCCTAGTTTATCTCTGCAGCCATTTGAATACCCAGTTTGCACACCAGATGGGACAGTCTTTGATATACTGTAAGTTCTTGTCTCTGGCTGGCTTTGGTTTTGTGTTGCAGAACTGGTTGCAGCTATGTAGTTAACACATTTTAAGGTTTAACACATCCAAGTGCTGGGTTCTGCACATTGGCCACAGCAACCCCATGCAGTGCTACAGGCTGGGGTCAGAGTGGCTGGAGAGCAGTCAGGCAGAGAGGGATCTGGGGGTACTGGTCGATGGTAGGGTGAACATGAGCCAGCAGTGTGCCCAGGTGGCCAAGAGGGCCGATGGCATCCTGGCCTGTATCAGGAACAGTGTGGCCAGCAGGAGCAGGGAGGTCATTCTGCCCCTGTACACTGCACTGGTTAGGCCACATCTCAAATACTGTGTCCAGTTCTGGGCCCCTCAGTTCAGGAACGATGCTGACTTGCTGGAACATGTCCAGAGAAGGGCAACGAAGTTGGTGAGGGGTTTGGAACACAAGCCCTATGAGGAGAGGCTGAGGGAGCTGGGGTTGCTTAGCTTGGAGAAGAGGAGGCTCAGGGGTGACCTTATTTCTCTCTACAACTACCTGAAGGGAGGCTGTAGACAGGTGGGGGCTGGTCTCTTCTCCCAGGCAACCAGCACCAGAACAAGAGGACACAGTCTCAGGCTGCACCAGGGGAGGTTCAGACTGGATGTTGGGAGGAAATTCTACACAGAGAAAGTGATTGCCCATTGGAATGAGCTGCCCAGGGAGGTGGTGGAGTCACCATTATTGCAGGTGTTTTGGAGGAGACTGGATGGGGTGCTTGGTTGCATGGTTTAGTTGATTAGGTGGGTTGGATGTGATGGGCATGGATAGGTTGGATGCGATGATCTTGAAGGTCTGTTCTAACCTGTTTTGGTTCTGTTCTATTCTGTTCTGTTCTATTCTGTTCTATTCTATGTGATCATCATTTGGTCTTAGCAAGCTGTCAAAAATAATCATGCCCATCAACAGAGGTTTCTTGATGGTGCTTGTCATTTGCCACTTTATCCTTTCTCTTTTCAGGAGCATTGTTCCTTGGATAAAGAAATATGGAACCAATCCAATCACAGGAGAAGTAAGTAGTGATGGTTGTATTCACATGCAATTTTATGCTCAGTTTCCCATTTAATGTGTAAGAGAAACAAAAATGCCTTAATGAGAGCAAAACAGGTTGAGTGGGAGTGCTGTTTGGAAGGATGGTATTTGTGAGATCAGCTTTGCTGAAGTTCATGTAGAGATTTAGTAGGGGTGTTTTTATTGTCCCCACCAAAAGAAATGGGCTTCTGGGTTTAAGATCTGAGGTGTAATATCCCTTCACTATCATCTTGCTAATGATCTTTGTAGTAGCATCAGCCTCAGGCTGTGAGAGTGAGTGTGGAAGAAACAGGAGAGCATTGCATAGTTTAATTTCTTTGCACTGGACTGTGAACAGTGTGAGAGGAAATGTGCAGCTTTTTGAGTCTGTTCTCACAGCAGAGGTGCTCCAGCCCCTAGCTCATTTTCATGGCCCTCCTCTAGACCCTCTCCGTCAGGTCCATGTCCTTGCTGTGCTGAGGGCTCAAGAGCTGGATGCAGTACTCCAGGTGAGGTCTCACCAGAGGAGAGCAAAGTGGCAGAATGCCCTCTCTCAATCTGCTTTCTGTAAGAGTCTGAATCTGTAAAGCACCTGGATAAAGGTGAAGTACTAGAAATACTCAGCTGTTGGAATGACATTTGTTTCTGGTGCGTTAGGAGTCCATTGTTTGTGAGGACAGAGAGGGAAATTTGAAAGACTAATTGTTCCTTGAGCTACTGAAAATAGTCTTCCTGCACTGAAGTGCAGTGTCTCTGCTGAGCATGAGGTGGCAGCCGTTGCACAGTGGTGGTTGCTCTGCAGCTGGCTTGTGTGGTATGAGATTACCTTTGAAACATCTTGTGTTTGATTAAAGATTTTCCCAGCAGACAGATAAGAGGAAAAGCTAAATACAGGTGCAGCACTCCAAACTCTACACAGGAATAGGCTCAGTATCTTCAGTTCTAGCAAATTGCAGGTGTGTTTGTATGATGGAGAGATGATTGAAGGTCTTCTTCAAACATGAAGAGGCCAATGCATTGTTGAGAAGGACTGGAATTGCAGCTATTGCCTATGTTTTCACAGCCACCAACTTGCTGCTGTAGGTATTTGTTGGGAGTTTTGGGCTGTTGCCAGGTAATTTACTTTTTTTTTCACTCAGAGCAGCTCCATGGCACCTCTTCTCATTTCAGGCTCTGAACTATGATGTGGTTTAAAGTTATTTCAGGTAAATTCTAAGCAAGAAGATTAATGTGTCTGTGGTCTTGTGTAACCCAGAGAAAGGGAGAGCGTGCAGAATGGACTTGGTGAACTGTAAATGCTCCAATAAAGTCTGGGTGATGGTGGAGTCACTATCCCTGCAGGTGCTTAACAGGGTGTTGACCTGGTGCTGAGAGACATGGTTTAGTGTTGACCCTGCATTGCTGGGTTGAAGTTTGACTGAGAAATCTTGAAGGTCTCTTCCAACTAAATATATTCTGTTACCTATTAACTCACTCAGGTTTGTGCTTTTGTAGCTGATCTGCAGTGTACCTCCATCTCTCCTCAGCATGCATCCTCTCTCCTCTGGAATGCTTTGTGTGGGCAGCATTTTCTTCTTCCCTGTAGCAATGGACTTGTGCACAGCTCTGTTCTCTGCAGGATGAAGGTGTTCCAGACCACCTGGAATAAAAAGGGAGATACTTGCTTTCCAGAACAGCATATAGCCCTGCCACATCCAGCCCTGTGAAGATATAATTTGAAGAATGGGGTTGAAGGAAGTGTTTCTTGCTCTGATTTTTGGAAGGAGAGGATAGTGTTGGACTGGAAGGGGATGGGGGTACAGGGACAAGGCAGGGTAGGTGGCAGAGGAAGTCAGTGAGTTGACCTTGGTAATCTGTAGGCTGTACTGCCCTGTGTTCCACCTATCACTGTGTGTGCTCCTCCTGTTACTTGTACAGCTCCCTCATTGTGGAAATCAGAAAAGATTTTCTGTACTGAGTTAGTGACTTCACAGAAGCTCATGTTTCTGAGGCTCCAGGGAGACCTTGTGGTGGCCTTCCAGTACCTGAAGGGGGCGTACAAGAAAGCTGGGGAGGGACTTTTTACAAGGGCTTGTAGTAATAGGAGAAGGAGCAATGGCTTTAAGCTTGAGGAGAGGAGATTTTGACTGGGGATGAGGAAGAAATTATTTACAGTGTGTAATGGGTTGGGGCAGATCCCCTCCCCACCACAGGCAGAAATAACGACTCAGACAAACGGATTGCAAAAGTGATGAAAGTTTAAATAGAAAGCGGTGAATGTTACAGAAAACCCAAAGCGCAGTGACAAAGATTCCATCCCCACCTGAGGGTGCATCCAAAACCCCCGGGGCTCCTTCTTCCCCCTCCCTCTGCTGGGCTAGTCTCAGCTGGCCAGGCCTGAGACTGCCCATCCCCCTGTGGCCTTGGGCCCAATCAGGCCCATGGCCGGGAGATCTCTCCCCCAGTTACCAAGTCTCGGAGAGGGAAGGAAAGAGGAAGTGCCAGACTCCGCACTGGATCTTATAGTGGTGCAAAGAATTATGGTAGGAAATACACAATTTCCTGTGTCCATCCCTCTGGGCTGGACTTCTGGACACAGGAAGTGAATGCACCAGGGGGGCGCCCAGCTCAAACTACAACACAGTGAAAGTGGTGAGACTCTGAAACAGACTGCCCAGGGAGGTTGTGGATGCTTCCTCCCTGCAGGTGTTCAAGGCCAGGTTGGAGGAGGCCTTGAGCAACCTGGGTTGGTGGGAGGTGTCCCTGCCCATAGCAGAGGGGTTAGAGCTGGATGATCTTTAAGGTCCCCTCCAACCCAACCCATTCCATGAAATCTATGAATTGAGCCACGTTACCTGCAGTGCTGTGGTTTGTGTGGTGACTTGGGAAGTGACTTCACACAGAATGGTGGTTCATCAGTATCACAGTATCACAGTATAACTAAGGTTGGAAGAGACCTCGAGGATCATTGAGTCCAACCTGTCTCCACAGACCTCACGACTAGACCATGGCACCAAGTGCCACGTCCAATCCCTTCTTGAGCACCTCCAGGGATGGTGACTCCACCACCTCCCTGGTAAGGCTTAGGAGAATTTTTCCTTTTTTTAAATGTTTTTTTTTTATTCATCCTAAAGGTAAAAATGATAATGAAATCCCTTGTGGCTTGTCCTCCTGTTCTGGTTTGCTCCAAGCCAAATGGTTTAGAGAAGTCAGTAGGCTACTTGGAAAGGGGATTGTGGATGGGGCACTCCTGGTACTCATTAATTCTCTCTGACTGTCATTTCTGAAGTGGATCCCATGGTGGAGCTTTGGAGAGCCCTGCAATCATTTCTCTTCACAGTGCTCCCAGAGGGTAGGACTGTGCTAGTCTTTTATTAGTTGGATGTTTGTGACTTGATCTGCAAGTGACTTCTCTGAGTATTTTGAGTCCAATATTGGCCCAGTCTTCCTTTTTAAAGAAATTTGGCAATGTCAAGGTCACAGTTACTCTTTGGTACGTTAAAAATACTTTGTATTTTTTTCCTTTCCTTCTCTGTACTCTCTCATGGTTTGGAGTTTTTTTTTTTTTCTTGCTTTTCTGAACATTCTGTTGAGGTGCAGTATGGACACCAGTATCCATTTAAAAGAAAGAAATCACCATTGGTTTTTTCTATGGTTTCTCATGAGCACTTCACTCTACTCTGGTAAGACCTCACCTGGAGTATTGCATCCAGCCTTGGAGCCCTCAACATGGGAATAACATGGACCTGATGGAGAGGGTCCAGAAGATGGACACAAAAATGATCAGGGGGCTGGAACACCTTTGCTACAAGGACAGGCTGAGGGAGTTGGGGTTCTTAGGCCTCCCTGGAGCCTTCTCTTCTCCAGGCTGAACTGTGGTCTTCCAATACCTGAAGGCTGCAGAGGGACTGTTTCCAAAGGCTTGGCGTGACAGGACTGGGGCAATGGTTTGAAATGAGAGAAGAGCAGGTTTATATTGGATGTTAGGGACAAGGGTGGTGGAACACTGGCATAGGTTATCTAGAGAGGTGGTTGAGGCCCCATCCCTGGAGATCTTCATGGTGAGGCTCAACAAGGCTCTGAGCAACCTGATCTAGTGGAGGATGTCCCTGGTGACTGTAGGGAGTTGGACTAGATGACCTTTGGAGGTCCTTTCCAACTCAAACCATTTATGATTTGCGAAAGTAGCTTTGGATTTTTATTTTCCCTTCCTTTTTAATAACACATAATGGTAAAAAATACTTCTCTTATTGTACCAATAGTTTTGGAAGAGACAGTGCAGCTCTTGCAGCTGAACTACAGCTTGTCAGATGGCATTGGCTCAATTTTTTGATCATCTTTGTCAGGACAGAGCCCTGGATTGTGTTTACACTAAAATTTCATCAAATAAAGAGAAAAGTCCTAGTTGGCTCATTCCTTTTTCCTGAGAACATCATTTTGGCTTCTTGGGCTTGCAAATAGTTTCAGGCTTGCCAGACTATTTCATTTAGCATTGGTATGACAGCAGTGAGCAGCATGCTCACACACGTCAGCCAGCTGGGCTCAGGAGAACCTGCTTCCAAGATAAGAGATTGGTCAGAGCATGTCTGGTCTGTTGGAATCTCAGCTCTGAACAGATGACAGATCTGCATGAAGGTAGCAGCCTGCCTTTTGACAGGAATTTCAAGGGAATTGTTCTTTGTTGTGTGGATCTGTTTATTCTATGTGGGCTGAGCTATTTCGCTCCTTTGCATTGTAACGTGTCTGATATAAATACCTACTTTTTTCATTCTGGTTCAATAACATTCTAACTGCATGTGGGCAGCACTTCAGTTCCATTCAAGACTGGCTCTGTATCCTTGGGCAAATATCTCTCTTCCCCTGTCTCAGAAGCAGCTGTGATCTTTCTCCCTTGTGGCCCCTTTTTATTCTGTGGGAATTTAGTTCTTTTTGGACGGTTGAAAATCAGCTCATCTCTGGTGTTTGCTGCTCAAGCTTTGGTCCAAAGTCAGTTTGGTGACTGTTTTAAGTGCTTTCAGATGCATACAAAGGGCTCACCTGTGTGAGTTGTTTCTGGTTTGCTCAGAACAGACTAAAATCTGTGTGTCTCCTGATCCTGTGTAACCCAGAGAGGCAATCCCCATGGTAAGGGCCATGTGCAGCTGTGTGGGTGTTGCCTATGTGTGTCTTGAAGGGCAAGCAGGGTTCAGACAAGTTAATTGAGCTGAGGCTTAGCATATGTCTCAGAGTGAAGTTAAGAGAGCTGCAGATGCTGTGTGGTGGAGGTATAGGACTGGAAGTCACATTTCTAGTCCGAATGAGGCAGAGTATAATTTGTGTTGTGCTTGACCTCATGCAAGGTTAAAATTCAGACCTACAGGACACAGAAAGCTTTTTACTAAGCATCACAAGGGTTTAGCTTCTTATTGGGTAAAATAGGAAAATTTTCATAAATGCTGAGGGTGTTGGTTTTTTTAGGGTTGTGAAAGCCTTTTGCTTGGGCTGCCTCTGAAGATAACTATAAAAAGGAGCCTGGGCCATGTAAAAAGGAATAGAAGGCAGAGCCACTGACATGGAAAAATGAGGACTAACTTTGGAATTGGAAGACTGAAAATCTCTGACTTTTCCCAGTAGGACATCTGCCTTCTTAAAAGAGAAAGCTGTACACCAAGTTTTACTGTGTACAAGACAAGTATTTGCTGTTGCTCTCCCACACTCTTAATCCTGTATTTACCAAACCTAAATGACTTGGGGTGAGATTCTGTCTAAAATGATCAAATAACTGCAGCAGTACAGGTGCCAGCCTCATGCAGTAAGCCTGTCTGATCCATGCTCTGAAAGCACCCAGGGACGCACATCTTGTACCTGCAACAACCTGCAGCGATGGTAGAGCTGGGACCAGACACCTCCTCACTCCCCCACTCCAGTGCCCTTTTCTATATCATTTGTTTGGTAAAGGTGATGACTGCCTGAAAGAATTACAAGCACTTTCAAAACCAAGAACTTAGTATCATAGTAGCAGTCAGGGTTGGAAGGGACCACAAGGATCATCTAGTTCCAACCCCCCTGCCATGGGCAGGGACACCCCACACTAGATCAGGCTGGCCAGCTTCTTATCCTCAAAAGAAAAAATGCAACCAAGTCTCTTAGTTGAGAACTTCTGGAGTGTCATTCTCAAATACATTCCTTGCATGGTTATTAGCTAATTCCTCTCCCAGTTCTCGGTGGCTATTGTTTCTTCCTTTTGTTGTGAAAAGATTCATAGATTCATTTATAGAATGGTTTGGGTTGGAAGGCACCTTGAAGATCATCTAGTTCCAACCCCCCTTCTATCACCAGGGACATGACTTCCACTAGCCCAGGTTATTCAAGGATTCATCCAGCCTGACTTTGAACACCCCCAGGGAGGGAGCATTTGAGATCTCCCTGGGCAACCTGTTCCATTGTTTCTGCACCCTCACTGTAAAGAATTTTTTCCTAATACCCAGTCTGAATCTCCCTTCCTCAATCTTCAATCCATTCCCTCTTGGTCTATCACTACAACCCCTTGTAAAAGTCCCTTCCCAGTTTCTTGTAGGCCCCCTTCACCTGGAAGCCTGCTCTAAGGTTTCCCTAGAGCCTTCTCTTCTCCAGGCTGAACAGATTCAACTCTCTCAGCCTGTCCCCACAGGGAATTTTCTCCAGCCCTCTGGACATCTTTGTGGCCCCCTCTGGACCCACTCCAGCAAGTCTATGTCCCTCTTATGCTGGGGGCACCAGCACTGGGCTTGGAACTGGACACATGGTTCAGTCTCATGGAAATGGTTGGTGGCCTTATGGTGAGAGAAGCTTGCTGACTAGGTTAATGGAGAAGATCTAGAGAGAACTTTTCTGTTGCTGAGTTCAGTAATCCCTCTTGAAAAATGAAGAAACAATCTCACAGCACTTTTTTCTCTCTTTTTTTTTAAACCACTAAAAAGGCATTTGGCTGCCTAAGGGAGATCCTGCCTGAAAAGGCTGCAGAAATTAGAGCAAAGGTGAAACTTCCTTGAACATAAAAGTGTTTTCACTACACACATGTTTTGGAAGCACAGATACAGGGCTGGGAAGCACTGGTAATGGTTTCTTCACTCAAGAAGTAAAATACAATCATTGCAAGATTGTGAATAAGGAAACTGCAGCATGTCAGGAGTGTGGGAAGTGTCAAGTACTATAGGGACAGGCGATAAAGTACAGGGAAAGTTCCAGCCAGGACTTCATAATTCACTACAAATTGCTCCTCCATCTCTATCAAATAATCAGCACAGGGCCCGTGTGCTTTGGGAATGGATTCCTGTCAGTGGGTTGTGTGAGCTTCACACATAGCTGAGTCAGAGGTGTTGAGATCAAGATCACAAACAAAACTCACCCAGCACTGAGCTGAGTGGAATGGGTCTCTGTCCTCAACTGGGGAGGGGACAAGATCAAATTTCATGTGACCTGTGGCTACATCAGCAGTGACCATGGCTTTTAACTTGGTTCATGTGGCCTGTGTGGCAATTTACTGCAGATTGCTGCTTTAATTGTGTTATTCCAGGTGTGTTTCTAGATAATGAGCAGCAAATAATGAATGTCATCAGGCAAGGATCTGTGGTTTGAAGGTGACCTCTTTCATGCCAGTGTAGCAGTAGCTGCTGCTGGAATACGTTGTCAGGGAAATGTAATAGCTGTAGGTAATGTTCAGTGTGATTTGTTTTCAGAGTGCTTGTCTAGACCTTTCTGTGACGTGGTGGTAATACTGCCTCACGGAGTCACAGAATGATAGCAGTTGGAAGGGACCTCCAGAGATCATTGAGTCCAACCCCCTATGCCAGAGTAGGATCACCTAGGGCAGGCTGCACTGGAATGCATCCAGGTGGGTTTTGAAAGTCTTCAGAGAAGGAGACTCCACAACCTCTCTGGGCAGCCTGCTCCTGTGTGCTGTCATCCTCACCACAAAGTGGCTCCTTATGCTGAGGTGGAACCTTCTGTGTTCCAGCTTGTATCAATTGTTCCTTGTCCTATCACTGGGCACCACAGGAAAGAGCCTGGCACCCTCATCTTGACACCCATCCCTCAGACATTTATAGATATTGATAAGATCCCTTCTCAGCCTTCTCAAGGCTATGGATGGTCCTCTAAAGGTTGCATACTGCAGCAGGAGTCAGATTCTCCTTGTGACTTTCCATCTTCTGAAAAGTTTTCTTGACTCCTAGTGTTTCCAAAGAGATTAGCATTACTCTGAGCATTTTTATTTATTGCCTACATACAAAATACAGAGAGCAAAATGCTCTGAAGCCCTCCATAGTTAGACTACTTCTACATGAGTTTTCCATATCTAGAGTGCTGGGATTGTCTAAGAGCAAAAGAGTTTGACCAACGGAGATGCTCTTCAATTGTGTGAAAAAATTCAGCAGTGAGGTGTATCACAGAATCCTAGAATGGCTCAGGTTGGAAGAGACCTCAGAGATCATCTACTCCAACCTCCCTGCCACCTCTCACCTAGACTCAGCTGCTCAAGGCCTCATCCCACCTGGCCTTGAACACCCCCAGGGAGGAGGCATCCACAACCTCCCTGGGCAGCCTTTTCCAGAGTTTTCCTTCCACATCAGAGCACAGCACCTGAAATCCAAGTAGTCTGCTGCATGTTCTCCTTGGAGCTTTGGAAATGAGCAATCATTTAGCTGGATCAGTAACTTCAGGTCCCATTTGGCTGTAGCATGGCTGATGTATAAATTAGACTTCTAATTCTTCTCTGGAGAACACTTTCCCCATCCTTGTCAGAAGGAGTTGGCACATCTTCAGCTTTGAAATTCAAAATCTATTGCTTTGTCTGATGCAGTTCAGTCAAGTCTTCAAATATTGCACAGGTTTAAATGTTAATCTCCCCCTTTTGTTACACTTGCCATATTTTTTCCTGTACATTTGAAGTAAAGAAGGGTTTCTTCTTGTTTATTTGTAGGAAAAGTTTCAGCAGGGGGTGAGAATACAGTTTTGTTCTGGGTGAGTAATAGCTTATTACAGAGCAGAGAACAAAGCTTACAGAAATAAAACCAAGGGCAGCTTTGTTGTTGAAAAAGTGATTCAGACAAATCCAGCTTAGTTGGTTTTGGTGTGTTGCAGAAAGAAGGCTGAAATATCAGTAACAGAAAACTGGAAGGCTCTAAGGTCTTCAGTTCTCTCACAGTCACAGACTGTGTGCTCTGCCTTGAACCAGTGTTTGCTTTCTTCCTGCTGTGACTGCCAAGAGGTTCTTCTGATGGTTTCTCATCTGTAAATCTTGGGTTTGACCAGCTTAGTCTTGTTTGTATTTGTGCCAGAACTGCTCTTCTCTGTTAGTGTTTACAGCTGTGTATTTGGTACAGAAGACTTCAGTGGTTTCTTGACAATGTCTTGTTGAGACTTGTGTTTCACTGTTAGATGTTCTACTTGCCTTTAAGTTCTTTGTACCCTGAATGGTCACAGTCTTTCTCTGCATCTGTTTGATTTGAATTTATCTGCTTTGAACAGATAAATGGGTGAATGCCTGGTACAGTGGTGGGAATAGTTTCTAATCTCTTCCTGAAATACTTTTGATGTATTACACATGATGGTGTAAGAAAACATTTTCAGTGCATGTGTTGAGACAGCATATGATCAGTTGTTGCATTTTTTCTCTTGGTAAGTTGGGACATTTCAGAAGCAGGTACTTAGAAATTAAGTCAGAATTAGCCAGGATGAGCTGTGGCTCTTCCTTTTTTCATTCTATTTTTGCTTCTGTTTTGAATGTTACTGCCTCTGTTTCTATGGCCTGTACCAGCCTTTCAGGCATGGGTGGTTACAGCCATCACCATTAAACTTATCTCTCTCCAGGTGCATTTATGTCTGGGGGCAGCAGACAGAGGCTGCTAATCAAACGCCTGGAATCCACTTTGAGCGAGATGAACTTTGCAGTATGCAGCAGCTGAACCTTGTCGTGTTACCTCATTTGCTTCAGAAATTATTAGCTTTTAGTCAACAGTCTAAATGAGTTAATATTTGACCAGTGACTATACATTTTCAAGGCCCCTGGATAGAAACATATGAGGACATGATTCCTGCCCTAAAGGAATGACCAGAAAATTGTATGAACTGGAAATGGTCATAAAACACAAGAGGGGCAAGGGGATGAAGGTCCCTGTGAGGCTGCTGACCTGGCCTATGACTCATTCTTGTTGGGTTTTCTGAAGTTTTCTTACTCTCCTTTGTTATGAATACCTGGATGGTTGGTTGTTTCTTTTCCAGAGTTCATAGACTCATAAAATGGTTTGGATTGGAAGAGACCTTAAAAGATCATCCAGTTTCATCCCCCTGCCATGGGCAGGGACACCTTGCATTACACCAGGTTCCTCAAGGCCTCATCCAACCTGGCCTTGAACACCTCCAGGGAGGGGTCATCCACAACCTCCCTGGGCAACCCATTCCAGTGTCTCCCCATCCTCACTGTAAAGAATTTCTTCCTCATCTCCACTCTAAATCTCCCTTCCTAAAGCTTAAAGCCATTCCCTCTCACCTTGTATCTTGTTTTACAGTAGTGTACCCAGCAGCCCTAAGAGTTAACCTTTATCAGTTCCCTGTATAGTGAGAAAACCATGAGGGTGAAGAAGATGAGCTTTGCCTAGACTTATTGTCCCAGTCCTTTATCAAAAGGAGGAGCTATTTAAAACCCTCTGGTATCATGAGTTGCTGGCCAAGCTGCTGTACCTTCTTCACGCTGAAGAGGATTGTGGTGGTGATGGGCAGTGTTTTCTCCAGTAAGCCAGTGGTGGGCACAGGCAGATAAATGTGTCTAGCATTATTCCTAATGCATTATTTCCTTTACAGGGGAAAAAAAAAAAGTCTTTGCATCTAGGGTTTACAGACTGAACAGATGGAAAGGGGAAAAAAAGAGACCATGTTTTGGTGGTGGTGTGCACATTGGCTGGGGTTTTATGGCTGTGACACTTAAAAAACTAGCAGCTGTGAAACTCTCTAGCCTTGAATGAGGTGCAGCAGGAGGTTTCCCACAGATCCTCACTTGCTGGTTTTCACTAAAATTGGAGGGCAGCTTTTTGATGCTTCTGCAAAGCTGCCTTTTCTTCCCCTCCCCCCACTTCTACCCCCCCCCCCCCCCCCCCCAAACCATTTTGTATTTGGCTGTAGGTCTCTGGGTTGATAAACTTCTGACTTCATTGAGGTTGCAGGTTTAATCTTGCATGTGAAGCTGCCTATCTTTTTCTTATGGTAGTTTCTGTTAAGATGCTCTTTGACAGAGCAGCATTGTTGCTAGGGTCTGTGAGCCATGTGTGTTAGCAATCATATCTTTATGGTTCTCTGGACAAAGCTTTGGTCACCATATGGTGTCACTGTAATTAAAATTTAAATATGGAAATACAGTGGCCTGGAATTGGGTAATGAAGGATCTTTTGTGTCCACGTCCATACTAGTTCAGTTGTAGATGAAAGCTGCAGTTAAACAGCAGCTTCATCCAAGAATGTGAATGGAAGGGATCTTTTTAGCATTAGGTAGACAGTTGTCCCTAAGATAAGTGTCCAGCCTTTTTGCTGATGAGCTGAACATAGAAGCAATGCCTTGAGACTCTTCTGGCCTCTTGGCTGCTGACCCCGAATTCTTCATGGACTCGTAGAATGGCTTAGCCCAGGACGTGATTTTTGCCTTCTGGGCTGCTTAAGTGCACTGCTGGCTCATGGTGAACTTCTCCTCAATCAATAATCATAAGTCTCTTCCTTCAGAGCTGCTCTCAACCCAACATTAAACTACAGAAAAGCTAGCCTTGTTAAAACAGGACTGCTGTTTCCCATCACATTCCCATAATGTAGACTCATTGAGGATTTCCAATGCCTTTTGTCATCCTTAAACCCACATACAAGGTCTGAAATAGCTAACATTATACATGGAGTTATTCCAGTTCTAGTTACTCACCACTTCTCCCCCTATTTCCTGAAGATTTTATAGCAGGGATAATTGTAAGAGGGCATCTTAAAATGTGAAGCTATGTGCAAAGACTTAACAGATCTCATCTGTAAAGGAACCAAAACATCTAATAATAAACCTCACTTGCTGGTGTTAAGCTAAATTTGGTACTTGGTAGGCAACATTGTGCTTTAGTATTTGGTTTGGATTTCTCTTCTGTTTGAGGTAACTCTGTGCTACTTGTTTTGGTGGGATGAGAGCCTACCAAATGGCTGTGCCACCACTGCATCATTGAATCCTAGAACTGTTTTGGTTGGAAGAGACCTTTCAGATCATCAAATCCAGCCATTAAGCTAGCACTGCCAGGTCACTACTAAACCATGTCCCTCAGCACCACATCTACACATCTAAATACCTTCAAAGATGGTGAGTCCACCACTTCCCTGGGCAGCCTGTTTGAGTGCCTCACAACCCTTTTGGTGAAGAATAATTTCCTCATATCTAACCTAATCTGCCCTGGTACAACTTGAGGCCTTGGGCACCCTGATCTAGTTGGAGGTGTCCCTCCTTACTGCAGGGGAGTTAGACAAGATGGCCTTTGAGGCTCCCTTCCAACCCAATTCAATCTGTGAATCTGTTTCCTCTTGTTCTGTTGCCTGTTACTTGAAAGAAGAGACTGACCCCCACCTCACTCTAACCTCCTTTCAGGTGGATGATTTTGTCCTTGTGTTGCCAACCGGACGTGACACATTAATTTTTCCCCATGATGGCTTCCTTGTGTGTTCCTGCCAGAGGCCACTCAGAAGTGTCCAGTCCCCAAGTGTTGAACATTTTAACACTGACTCAGTTCCTGTTGATAGAGTGGCAAAGTCTCTATTTACAAAACACAGCTCTTGCTGCACATCACCATCTCTACCCATGTGTGGACAGAGAATCAAACGAGCCCATTTCGATTGCATTTCAGGCTGGTGTGTATCCAACAGGGTCAGAGCCTCATTAACAAGAAGAACGTGCAGCCACAGACCAAAGGGATTCAGAAAGTGTAACTAATTGATGCCCAGGGATTGTAGGTCATACCTTCACGAGGCACCCAGTGATGACAGAGGATGATTTAATTTGAAGCAATCGGCATGCTCCATCCCGAGCTGCCGCCGTGCCCCACTAATAACCTCTGCCTGGGGTATCGATAAAGGATGCTGCCCTTCGGGATCCCACAGGGGCCAGTGCTGGCAGCTGACAGATGAGAGCGGTGGGGCTTCTCACTGCTCTGCAAGAAAGTAGGTCATGGCCAAAAGTAGCCTTGGCTGCCTTTGTGGAAGTGTGCCTGAGAGAGAGGAGTCAGCTGAGAAAAGAGCTCGCGAGGGTTTCGCGTCTGTTTGTTCAGCCTCGCCTCGTTGCAGAGCAGCTGGCACTGCTGCTGTGAAGTGTGTCGGCACTGCTGCTGTGAAGTGTGTCTGCTTTCCAGTATTTTTACAGAAAATATTTTTAGAAGTGAACGTGCAGCTCTTCTTTCTGCTCAGGGGAAGCAGCAGATGCTTGTGGCCTTTTGTTTTTCCTAAGAATGTCAGGTTTTCCTCAGATCAGATGTTTCTGATAAACATTGCTTGTTCCCTTGCTTTCTTCACTGCCACTTGGCTGGAACTTGCTGGTGGGGGTGAGCTGGGAAAACTCAGGTGGGAAATGCATTTGAACGTGAGCTCTGGATGCAATATGTGAACTCTCTCATGCTTTATTAGTAGTAAGAAATACATAAGCCCAAGTATTTTAACTCATTTTAGGACTCACTCCTTCCTATCTCTTTCCATGGAGCCTGGCACCCGTTTGTGGCGTAGTGGACATTTCCATGGCAACAATCTGTGATGGCACTTGGAAAACTTGGACTTTTGATGGAGAATAAAGGAAGGCAGGTTTACCCACATGCAAGATAACCGTGATTTCATGTGAAATTAAGAACTTGAGAGGAAAAGAATATATGACACAGGCTTTCTCTGTTATAGGCTGTCATAGTGTGTACCTTCAGGTCCTTTTCCCTTATGCTGAAGCCTGCCAGGAAGATCCTCTAAAGGCCTTCCTTCAAATTCCATGTTTCCAGGGGTTACATTTCTAAAGAAGCTTTTTCTGGAACATAATTTTTGGGCTGTTGCACAACATGTGCCCAGATGGATGCTGCTTTGTGTTAATAAGTTGTTTAGGTTCAACAGATCTGTCCAGGTTTCACAACCCAGCTGTTTCCCTGCTACTTCTTGAGCAATTTTGTTCATGTAAGAAGAAATTAAATGAGTAGAGCTCTGCCTTCACTTAGTCATTTTAGAAGCTGTCATTGCCTTTGCTGTCATTCTTTGTACTCCAGCAGCATGTAGGGGGTTGAGTTTGGGATTTATTTATTTTTTTGAGTATGCACTTAAGGAAAAAGGGCAGCACTGGTTTTCCATTGCCTGACTAAATCTAACCTAACCTGGCCTCTTTTTCCCCTTCCTATCTTACTGCTAGTAGCCCTCATTGCTCTTGCTCATAAATGAGAGGTGGTTACCTTTCTGGCAGCAAACGATCCTGCCAGTTGGCTGAAAACCATTTGAGAAGTGCTGCCTTCTAAATGAATGAGTCCAGCTGTCACAGTATGTACTCTGTGAACGAAGAAGATGAATTTTGATTAGGCAGAAGCCCACTGACTTAGTTTCTCATGATTTTGTTATCTCTCTGCCATAATGGTTGAAGGAGTGGCGTCGCCGCCGTGGCTGGCAGATCTCCACTCGTGCGTGTTTATAAAGAGCTGTCTGGGTTAGAGAAACCTCCCTAATCTGTTCAGGTGCCTGCTTTGAGAAGAGTACCCATTGTTTCTGTTAAAAGGCCTCTGCTCTGTGTGCTTTTAAGGAGCAATTTGGCAGCAACCCCATCTCTGACCGCTGATACAACCCAAGGCTTTGATGGTTTTTGGTGGTGTTGTGTGGGGTGGGTTTTTTTTTAATATATCTGAGATCCTGACTCAGCCCTGCAGCTCCCTGGGCTGGACTTTGTTCAGGTGCCTCAGTTGAGTGCTACCTGACTGGTGAGGTGACCCTAGTGGTGGCATGCTCTGTCGTGCCAGCTACATGCCCAGATCACATCCTGGCTTTGTGAAATGACTGACAGTTGTGGGCCTGCCCTGTCGTGTAACTGAAGGCTCACTCTTACTGCAGGTGTGCTGGAAGCTTTCACATCCTAAGCAAGGCTGTGGGGAGGGAGCAGCCTGATATCTCTCCCCTTCCCATGTCAGAAAGCCCTTTCAGAAGAGAGGGCAGCAGAACAATGCTGCAGACATTTTCTCATAAAGCCTGAGAGAGGAGGAGCTTAGTCCGCGGTGTCCTTTCTAGAAACAGAGAACATTACCCCAACTTCAGCTGCCATCCCAGTTCCCTCTTCTGTAGAATTGCTGCTTGTGAATTAAGTAGCTAAAGGGCCCTCCTGGGACTCTCTTCATCACCCCAAGCTCCTCTCCAGAGAATCTGTGCCTCTGTTTCTCTTCATTATTGGTAGTTATCATGTGGGCTTTGCTACCCATTTCCTGAGGTAAAAGGAAAATCTGAGTTATTTCAGAAAAGACAGTGAATTTGATTACCAAAAGAGTTGGCTGGCTTTATGTCTGTCGTCAGAGGTCCCTTCTGAATTGTCACTTCTGATGAGCAGCAATGATCTTTGCCTCTTAGCTCTTCATGCAAGCTCCCCTTTCAGTTGCTGCTAAGGGAGTTGTGCAGCCTCTCAAGCTGCTTGACTCTGGGTAGCACTGCCCTGTGTCCGACAGCTACACTGAAAAGAAACCTCTCCCAGTTCTCAGGCTCCGCGAGCCTTGTTTTTTTGTGGGCTGGCTGTGACTTAAATTCCCAGGGTGCTGATGATTCAGACAAACTTGTATTATATTATTAGTAAATTATGTACTATTAAAATCCTTGCAGTGATGTTAGAGTTCCCTTTTATTTCCATGGTTTGATTCTGTTATGACTAATTATTTCATTTTTAATGCTTCATTTTCTTTAGAAACTAGATGCCAAATCACTTATAAAGCTGAACTTTGCTAAAAACAGTGAAGGTAAGTGCAGTCATTTTCTGTGGGGTTTTGTTGGTGGGGTTTTGTTTGTTTGGTTGTTTTTTTCCATTGATGAATGCTTTAATAAATCCTCTTTTGTCTTACTCATGGTAAAGTTCTGTAGTTTGTGTTCTCTGAGCTGGTTTTTATTTCTTGAGAATCACTGCTCCTTGCAAATGACAAGTTTACCTTGGAAGTTCCATTTCTGGTTGTCTTTACACTGGAGAGCTGTAAATTATTCATCCATTTTGCTTTACTCTAGTACCATGCAGCCAGGTACTGTTTACTTTAAGGGAAAATGTCAGAAAAGGCTGAATTTCTATAATATGCTATCCAAATTTCTAACTTGCCTGTGGCAATATCTGCTGTTCACTTGGTTTTGAGCAACTTTGTGTTTATCAAACGAATTGGACTTAAATAAACACGTGGGATTTTTATCCATAGCAGCATGCAAGACAGCAGCCTCCAGTTTCATTTCTGCAGGGTTCAAGATGTAAAATTTGTCTCCCTGGAGGGGATGCTAGGAATAAAAGAGATCAGATGATTCCATCTTTTACAAGTGGCAAGGATTAAATGGGAGTAAAATTCTGGAGTGTCTGCTCTTCTGAGACCACACCATAAATACTGCATCCAGTTCTGGTGTCCCCATCATAAGAAGGACACAGAGCTGTTGGAGTGAGTCCAGAGGAGGGCCACAAAGATGGTACAAGGACTGGAGCACCTCTGCTATAAAGGTAGGCTGAGGAAGCTGGGCTTGTTCAATCTGGAGAAGAGAACATTCTGGGGGAACCTTTGATCTGCCTTCCAATACCTGAAGAGATCCTACAGGAAGGCTGCAAAAGGACCTTTTTTGGGGTTGTCTAGCAGTAGGACTAGGGAGAATGGTTTGAAGCTGAGGGAGAGCAGGGTTAGACTGGATCTTAGGAAGTTCTTCAGTACAGGGGTGGTGAGACTCTGGAACAGATTGCCCAGGGATGTTGTGGATGCCTCCTCCCTGGGGGTGTTCAAGGCCAGTTTGGGTGAGGTCTTGAGCAGCTGAGTCTACTTGAGAGGTGTCCCTACCCATGGCAGGGAAGTTGGAGTAGATCATCTCTGAGGTCCCTTCCAACCTAAGCCATTCTATGATTCTCCTTATCTTAGTAAATTCCATGGACTACTAAGTCTTGTCTCTAACTGATGGATTTCTTCTGTGTGTTGTGCTCCATCTGTCACAAGAGAGAGTGTTAAAAATCATCCGTAGTCACTGTGGCCAAGGTTTTTCAAAGATCCTCTGACACTGTGCTTTCCTTAAAGAAGTCTGGTTCATAATGCTGGGGTTGAGTGGTGGCAGTCCTGCAGCATCAGAAGCTTTTCCTTACAAAGGTTCATACTGTGTCATTGCAAGAGAATATGTGACAAAAGAGGAAGAGTCAGATGTTGCATTTCTGTCTAGCAGCAAACCGTTCTTTAAATCTTAACATGTAGAGTGGTTTCTTCATATGGAGCATTTTCTCTGTTCATACCTGCATGAGAGAAGTGGTCTTTAGATGTTGCAGCTTATCCTGTTTGATGAGCCCTCCTCAGCTGAGTACCTTCTCTCCAGAAAATGAAGTGTGTGCCCTCAGCAGCTCTGCTTTTGCTAGAACTGAAAACGTGGTGATTTGCTCTGGTTTATGCAGCTGGTGTGAGGCCTCACATTATATCAGCGTGTTTCTGTGTCCAGCTGTTGGGCTGTACCCTGATGTCACTTCCAAAAGTCTGTTTCCAGAATTCCTCTTCAATTTCAGTCCCTTGTGGCAGTCCCTTCAGCTCTGGTGGCGTTAACAGAAACGGTCCTCAGCTTTTACCTGCATCTGTGTGCTGGAGGTCAGGGTGCCTCCTCCAGCTGAGCAGTTAATGGTAAATACTCAGTAGGTGCTTGCCTCTCCTAGCTTTGCAGGTGCTGTGAGCAGTCTCTGTTCTGGTGGCCCTGCTGGTTTCGATTTTCAGATGGTAATTAGGAAAAAAAGAACCCAATAGGCCCAAGCTATTAAAAAAATCTCACCCAAACCCCAGACCTAGCAAACTGATCAAGTATTAATAACCTTCTTCTAATTGCTTTCTGCTGAGAGCATCCAGACATTTTTCTTTTTCCTTGCACATTGCCTTCCCTCACTTTTCTTGTTGTTGATGTGCTTAATATTTATGCTGCCCCTCCTGGGAAAATTCACAGCTTGATTAGAGCAGGAGCTGAGTTCCTTATTGAATAACGTGTGCAGATTTAATGGCATTCTGCTTCCACGTTTGAATACAAAATGCTCTCCTCTCCTAAAAGCACAACAGCTGCTGGGAACTTTTCTGTAGGACAGAAGCTAAACTTTTATTCCTGGGAATGATGCTGAGAATAGAGCAGTGGGCACCTTACAAGGTGCAGACTCGTGCTATCAGTAGAACTTTGATTACAGGTTCACAGATTGCACTGGGTTGGAAGGGACTCTCAAAAGGCATCTTGTCCAACCCTCCTGCATTCAGCAGGGACACATCCAACTACATTAGGCTGCCCAGGGCCACATCCACATGATCTTGAATGTCTCCAGGGACAGGGTCTCAACCACATCCCTGGGCAACCTGTTCCAGTTTTCACCACTTGCATTGTGCAGAACTTCTTCCTGATGCTCAACCTAAATCTCCCCTGCTCCAGTTTCAAAACGCTGCTCCTCATCCTATCATCACAGGCCCTTCTAAACAGTCCCTCCCCAGCCTTCCTGTAGGCCCCCTTTAGATATTGAAATGTAGCTCTATGGTCTCCCTGTAACCTTCTCTTCTGCATGCTGAACAGCCCCAGTTCTTTCAGTCTATCTTCATGGGGCTCTAGCTGTCTTTGTGGCCCTCCTCTGGACATGCTTTATCAGGTCTATGTCTCCCATGTGTTGGGAGCCCCAGAGCTGGACCAACTGTATTGTGATACTTCACAGATAACAAACAAATTGGGCAAAGTTTTCAGCTGGGGAATTGAAGGCAGTGGAAAACTGCATTTTCATTGTTTGCTTTATAGTTCTCCTATGTATTACTTATTTGGCACTGAAGAATCAAAGTGTAGTTAAAACACCCTTAAATACACTCTGAAGTTATACTTTGTATTAACAGTTCATGTCAGTATCTTTCCTGGGGTACAGACATTAGCTGTTTCAAACCAGCCATGGGGACTTCATAGCAAATTTAAACCTTTTTTCCTCCCATCAGGTAAATATCACTGTCCAGTGCTCTTCACTGTATTCACCAATAACTCCCATATTGTGGCCATCAAGACAACTGGAAATGTGTTTGCCTATGAGGTAGGTTCTCTGTTGCACTTCGTTATTAATATTTGATTCTTGATGCTCAAGATCAGAAAATGCATTAGAAAGACATCCTGATCTCCAGGCTGGTGCAGAATGGGTTTGATGGATGGACCATTCAGTGGATAAAGAACTGGCTTGATGGCTGCACCCAAAAGGTGGCTGTCAGTGGGTCCATGTCCAAGTGGAGGCCAGTGACAAATCCCTCAGGGATCAGTACTGGGACCAGTCTTGTTTAACATCTTTGTTGGCAACATGGACAGTGGCATTGAGTGCACCCTCAGCAAGTTTGCTGACGACACCAAGCTGTGTGGTGCAGCAGGCACGCTGGAGGGAAGGGAGGCCATCCAGAGGGACCTGGACAGGCTGCAGAGCTGAGCCCATGACAACCTCATGAGGTTCAACAAGACCAAGTGCAAGGTCCTGTGTCTGGGCCAGGGCAATCCCAGGCACTGCTATAGGCTGAGCAGAGACTGGCTTGAGAGCAGCCCTGAAGAAAAGGATGTGGGGGTGCTGGTGGAGGAGAAGCTCAACATGAGCCAGCAGTGTGCACTTGCAGCCCAGAAAGCCAACCACATCCTGGGCTGCATCAAGAGAAGCATAGCCAGCAGGGGAAGGGAGGTGATTCTCCCCCTCTACTCCACTCTGGTGAGACCCCACCTGGAGTACTGTGTCCAGTTCTGGAGCCTTTGTTACAGGAAGGATCTGGAGGTGCTGGAATATGTCCAGCGAAGGGCCAAGAGGACAATTAGAGGGCTGGAGCACCTCTCCTGTGAGGACAGGCTGAGGGAGTTGGGGCTATTCAGTGTGGAGAAGAGAAGGCTCTGAGAAGACCCAGTTGTGGCCTTCCAGTATCTTAAGGGGGCCTACAAGAAAGCTGAAGAGGGACTTTTTAGGGTGTCAGGGAGAGATAGGACTGGGGGGAATGGAACAAAAATAGAAATGGATAGATTCAGATTAGATTTTGGGAAGAAGTTCTTCCCCATGAAGGTGGTGAGGCACTGGAACAGGTTGCCCAGGGAGGTGGTAGAAGCCTCTGGAGGTTTTTAAGGCTGGGCTAGATGTGGCTCTGGGCAACCTGATCTAGTGTGAGGTGTCCCTGCCATTGCAGGGGGATTGGAACTAGATGATCCTCGAGGCCCCTTCCAACCCTAACAATTCTATGATAGGTAACTTCTTTTCTTGTTTTACAGCCAGGGAAATTAAAGTTTAAGGAGATTAACTGACTTTACAAATTGGTGTCCAGCTTTTGCCCTCAGAACATGAACAACCCTAGAATATGATTAAAAAGCTATTTTCAAACCTTTTCCTAAGTTAATCTGCATGCACTGAGTCTTCTAAACCAAAATGAGCAACTTTTATATGCTCCTCAGCTGAACTACAGGCAAATTTTCTGTTGTCTTCTTTCTGACACAGTCATCACAACCCCACAATGCTTCATTTCTATTTATTTCAATTAATAATAATAAAAAAGAGATATTTTTAGCTGGAGCTGGGGAAAAAAGCAGAATGCCTTAATGGACACTTGAACTGCATTTGTGTTTTGTGAATATTTATGCGAACCCATGTGGAATTTTAGTTGTGATTTGTTTGTATAGTCCTTACTGTAAAAGCAGGGTTTATATATTTTTTTCAGTGGCAAATGAAACCTTCAGTTAGTGGATCCATATCCAGCATTACAAAAAGCCTGAAGGGTGAAGCATCTGCTTTTTGAAACCTGTTGATGAGAGTAGGCCTTTCAGATACTGAGAGAGGAACATAGTGAAGCCATTGCAATCAAGGAAAAGGCTGAATTCACCATGGATTTGAAAACCAGCTGCTTTGTGCTTGAACTGTCTTCATCCCAGCTGTGAGAGCAGTCAAAATTAGGTTGAAATAGAAAGTTTCTTCTGTTCCTTCTGAAATCCTGACACTTTGATTGCTGTGCTTAAAAGGCAAGAAGGAGCTTAAGAGCAGGTAGACTTCCATAGTCCTCTCTGTATGATGTATTTGTTTGTAAGGACAAAGCTTTTGTTCCACATTGATTCTCACTGTGAAATAACACTCTGCAGCTTTGTTGAGCAACATGAAATTTTCTCAGAGAATCATTCAGGTTAGAAAAGCCCTTTAAGACCACTGAGTCCCACGGCAACCCAACTACCATGACCACTGAACTATATCCTGAAGCACCACATCTACAGCTTCTTGGACACCTCCAGGGATCGTGACTCCACCACCTCCCTGGGCAGCCTGTTCCTCTCACCACTCTCTCACTAAAGCTTTTCCTAATGTCCAACCTAAACCTCCCCTGGCACTACTCAAAACCATTTCCTCTTGTCCTATCACTGGCTACTTGGGAGAAGAGACCAACAGCATTCTCACTCCAACCTCCTTTCAAGCAGTTGATCTCCCCTCCACCTTCTCTTCTCCAGACTAAACAACTTGTAGTGGTTAAGAGCTTAGATGGTAGCAAACTGAGAATTCCTCCCCTGCCCTCCCTGCCTTTTTCCCTGCCTTTTTCCCTGATAAGGAAAAAGGAGATAAAGGGGGGAAAGAAAGAGTAGGGGAAAAGAGAAGGAGGTAAATCTACCAAAAAATAATCTGGAGTCACTTTGGAAGTAGAAGAAGTAAATTTTTAAAATATATATATATCAGTAACAGAGAGGGTTTACAAGGGTAAGGAATGAGGATAAATAGGAAAATATGTAAAACCTAGCCTGGCTGGCCTTGTGTTTCCCTGGATGTCCATGGATTGCAGTCCTTTAGAGAAGCGTGGATGCAGTAGGGAGAGGCCAGGCCTGACCACATGGAAGAATCAGGAGACTGGCTGCAGCTGTAGGCCCTCTTGAGCAGGCAAGGGAGAAGAAAGAGAGCAAATGGCAGCAGTGTCCTCCTTTTTATAGGCTTGCTGGATAGGAAAGGGGAGTGGAATAGACTACCTTTGGCCCGGGGAACCACTCCTGGGAAGAGGAAACGAAGTCCCACTCTGTTCACCTGAATCAGGTTTCTTTTGTCCCCTGGGGGAAGCAGGGCTCTTGCAGCCCTCCCCCCAGGATGGGTGTAACCCAGCACACAACCCCAACTCCCTCAGCTGCCCCTTGTACAATGCCCTCCAAACCCCTCACCAGCCTCGTTGCTCTTCTCTGGACACCCTCCAGCCTTTCAGTGTCTTTCCTCTCTTGTGGTGCCCAGAACTGAACCCAGTACTCACCAGGGCTGAGTACAGTGGCACCATCACTTCCCTACTCCTGCTAGACACTGGCTTTGATCCAGGTCAGGATGCCATATGCCTTCTTGGCCACCTGGGCACACTGCTGGCTCATGTTCAGCTGTCCACCAGCACCCCCAGATCCTTTTTCCTGGGGCTGCTTTCCACCCACTCTGCCCCAAGCCTGCAGCGTTGCTTGGGGTTGTTGTGACCAGAGTCGCAGGACCCAGCTCTTGGTCTTGTTAAACCTCATTGCGTTGAGCTTAGCCCATGGATTGAACCTGTTCAGATCTCTCTGCAGTGCCTTTCTTCTCAGGTGGCCAGAAGTGTTGCTGCAGGCTAGGTGCAGTCTGGACACAGTGGGAAGGGGTAACATAACTGTTGTACAAGCTGGCCTGGGACACTGGTGTGCCCCTGTGAAGGGTGCTGCCAGTGGGGCAGATATGGCCCTCTTGTTAAACCTGCCTGTCTTATACCATCTGTAAAATGCTTA
The DNA here is from genome assembly GCF_014839835.1 of Dryobates pubescens. Taxonomy (NCBI): domain Eukaryota; kingdom Metazoa; phylum Chordata; class Aves; order Piciformes; family Picidae; genus Dryobates; species Dryobates pubescens. Next base: position 14,271,782 of record NC_071636.1, read on the forward strand.
ACTTAGAAAGCTGCAAGTAAGGGGTTTTTATTTTGGCACTACTTTTATGATGAATTTGGTTAAAATGCTGTGGCTAACCTTAGAATGCAGACTGAAACCAGACTGAAACCTTCATTTTTTGGCTGAAAGCAACAAACCACAAAAAAAATGTAGAGGTTTGCAGGTATGAAAGACAAAAAGCTTCTCAGCTGTTAAAGACTACAGTGAAAATATTGCAGCTGCCAGCTGAGACTGAAAGATGAAATTATTGGGGTTTTATTATTTGTACTTTAAGCTTTTATTGGTTTCACATATTTACTTGTAATGTTTACACATTCTAATCACATTTTTTAATATCTGTCTTTTGCCTGGCTGTTAGGCAGTTGAGCAGCTGAACATAAAACCAAAGAGCTACAAGGATCTTTTGACAGATGAGCCCTTCACAAGGCAAGACATTGTGACACTGCAGGTAAACTTTGCTCTCTGTTACCTGTCTTCCTATACGGCCTTTTTGCAGGGGATGAAATGTTGCTATGTACACCATTACAGCAGAAGTCTAGAATTATTGGACAGAGGAACATTGTCTATGTCTTGGAGATGAGTAGATTCATAGAATGGTTTAGCTTGGAAGGGACCTTGAAGATCATCAAGTCCCAACCCCTTTGGCATGGGAAGGGACACCTCCCACCAGCCCAGGTCGCTCAAGGCCTCATCCAACCTGGCCTTGACCACCTCCAGGGAGGGGGAATCCACAGCCTCCCTGGGTAGCCTGTTCCAGTGTCTCCCCACCCTCACTGTAAATAATTTCTTCCTCATCTCCAGTCTAAATTTCCTCTCCTCAAGCTTGAATCCATGCCCTCTCATCCTATTGCTATAAGCCCTTGTAAAAAGTCTCTTCCCAGCTACCTTCTAGCTCCCTTCAGGTACTGGAAGGCTGCTCTAAGGACTCCCCAGTTGTAAATTGGAGGATGTAAAGAAAATCCATTTAATGCACTGCACAGCACCCACTGCAAACTTGGTTTCTCCTGTTCAAATGCTGCCTTACCCTGACTTGCTTTGTTGAGGCCAGAATTCAACCTGAAGTGATATGACTAGCCTGGGTATTAAAATTGCTTGTGTGTGTGTGGAATAGGAATCTCTTGTTATTTTCTCATAGTATTTTCTTCCTGTGAATTGTTGAAAGACAGACCAATGTCTCCTCTACAAGCTCTCTTGTTGACAGCACTGCAGGCAGCATGGTGGCTTCACACTGCCAAGCTCTACCACCTGTGGCTTTGTTTGTTAGCCAGAGTTCCTGACTGCAATCTGTTGTGTTTCAGTTTCTGGCTCCAGAGCTCTATCCCAAATCCCACTTCTCTTAAAAACCTTTCAGTTCTGTGTTGAAATTTGTCACTGTTGTTTTCCCACTCCCCTGTGTAATTTGAGTACTGTGGTATCTGTGAGAGCTGGAATTGAGAGTGAGATGGTAACACTGACCCTGCTGTTTGGCAAAGAGGGAGATCTAAAGGCAGTTGCTGTGAAAAACCATACTTTGCTTTGCAAGTAAGAGCTGAGCAGGGCTGTCTGTAATAGCTGTGTTTATCAATAGAGCATAGCATTTCCAGAGGCTGACTCTGAATATCCTAGGAAGCAGACAAGGTGCCTGTGTTTGGTAGTGAAATACAACATGAAAAATGGAAAATTTGAATCATGTCTGTTTATAGATAGTTTGTCCCTTCACATTTTTCTTAATTTTGATACATAAAGGTTGATCCTGCAACTGCTGGGGATGTTCTTTTATCAGAAGAGCAATTGACCTCTAACTTGACCTCTCTCTCTTAGTGTATATAATTAAAAATGAAAGCAGAAAAAGGTTTGTTCTTTCCAGAAGAGAGAGAATTGCATAAAATTGTTTGTTCTGTTCTCTGTGCTAAGCATTATACAGACACAAATCATAAGCCATCCTTGGACCTGCTGGGTCAAGAGGAGGGACACAAAGATATCAGAGGGCTGGAGCACTTGTCCTGTGAAGATAGGCTGAGAGAACTGGGGCTGTTCAGCATGCAGAAGAGAAAGCTACAGGGAGACCATAGAGCTACATTTCAATATCTAAAGGGGACCTACAGAAAGGCTGGGGAGGGACTGTTTAGAAGGGCCTGTAATGATAGGATGAGGAGCAGTGTTTTGAAACTGGAGCAGGGGAGATTTAGGTTGAGCATCAGGAAGAAGTTCTGCACAATGAGAGTGGTAAAATATTGGAACAGTTTGCCCAGGGATGTGGTTGAGGACCTGTCCCTGGAGGCCTTCAAGATCATGTGGATGTGGCCCTGGGCAGCCTGATGTAGTTGGATGTGTCCCTGCTGAATGCAGCGGGGTTGGACAAGATGATCTTTGAGGGTCCCTTCCAACCCATTGAATCTGTGAATCTTTTCTGGTGAGCACCATCTCAGCTGGTCACTTTGATTTTAGTGATAGTTATTTGTATCCTATTGCTTTTTTCTTGTTAAAAAGGACAAATTCTTTTGGATTCGAAACTAAACAAAGCAAAATCCTAACTTTAGTTACTAATAAAAGTATCTTTGATCTGTGATGTCCTTCTCTTTAGAAAGGAATCCACAGTGCTGGCTGCACTTTTGTAGACAGAAATTGGTTTTTTCCCTGTTGAAATGCAAGTGTCCTGGGGTAGAGCATGGCAGGTTTTCATCAACATATGGCAATACTGTCAGGCCTAAGGGCAGGAGGGAAAGGCTAATACCATACCCTGGTGTGCAGGATGTAGTACCAAAACTGGAATGTAATTATTCAGGCAAAAGATGTCAGGGATTCTGGTTGACTGTCTTGCTGACAGTGGCAGAAATACATGTGATGTTATGAAACCCTTCCTAGGCAGCAGCAGTCTTTACTGTCACTGCATTTTTTAGACTACAGCTCTTTACCCTCAAGGTGAAATTTCCTTTGCTTAGCTGTTTGACCTTGCCACAAACTCAAGTCAAGCTTTTCATCTTCTGCAGTGCAAGAGTTACTTTTTCCCAGGTTTCTCTCTCTTTTTACAATTTATCAATGTTTTTTTTCTTCCCCCTGTATTGCTTTGTGTCTCTTGTAAATGGAATACTGCTGTTGTCTTTTGCCTGTTTCTCATAACTCTAAACCTACTTATATTCTTTTACCTTGAAAGATGATCAGCTCAGCCTAACTTAGCATCCCTTGCGAGTATCATGAATACACTACCAGCTGACAGGCAGCTCAAGTACTTCAGGGTTTAATAGTTATACTTAATGGCAAGGTATGATGTAAAGCACTTAGAGATCCATGGTGACAGGGTATCTGTAATAGGAAGGCTGGTATTGGTGAAGCTTATTTGCAGTGTTCTTGCCTCCCTTTTCTGCTTCCCATTCTCCTACGTTGCAGTTCATCATTGCAATTGTTTTAAAGGCAGCTTTGAAAGAGTTTTGACATAATGAGAGTATGTTGGACCATGATTAGAACTAGGTGATTCTTTCAGTCCTGTGTTTTACAGATTTTTCAGTCTAAATGTTTAACCTAATTTGAAGTTCTCCTCCAAGTAAATGTCTCACTTAATCTTTGTGACAAATCTGGTCAACAGTTGGTAGACATTATTATTAATTAGTGCTACTGTCGATTCTCTGTCTGCTTCAGTCATATGTTTTGCAAAGTATTCTTTGTATAATGATGTGGGACTCAATAGCAAGCACATGAATAAGTATAATCTGGATTCCCCCATGTAAAAGTGGGCAGGTTGAAACAGGGACAGAGAGAAACAGATTCAAGTAGCGCTTAGCTGAATATGGTGGTGGGCTCTGACATTCCTGTGGACTTCTTCCCACTGCAACAAGTGTGAGAGGGTCCTGAGGAGGGCAAAGGAAGGATGCTACAATATCCTGCTTTCACACCCTGTTTGGTAGGAGGTGTTTGGAGGAACTAAGAACAATTGCCCCTTTAGCCCCCTGTCAATTTTTCATCCTCCACTGTGTTTCTGTTCATAAACCAGAAACCATAGCTTTCAAATATGTAAGATAAAGCATAAATTATTCCTGTTCTGAAAGCTCTTAGAAGCTGTTTTTGGTCTGTGTGCTGGCAGGGGAGGGGAGCTAGTGAGAAATCTGGTTCTGCTCAGTGGCAGTGCTTGCAGGTAAGGCAGAGGCAGATGTGGTCTCTTTCTTTTCTGCAGAGGAATGGCAATAAACCCCCCAGCCCTGTTGTGCCAGTGGTAATGGGCACAGTCCTCTGATGGCAGCCTCCTGAGAGCCTTGCCTGGTAGATGCACATTAACAAATGCATCTGCTTTGCAGCACCGAAGCTGGGCGGGGGAGCATGTGCTCCTGGGATAAATAAATAGGCAAAAATGAAAGTCTGGGTAGAATGCAAACAAGTTTACTGCAGCTAAAGGAAAAAAAAGGCTCCTAGTGCTATGTGCTTCCTTATGTCAGTTTTATTGTTTCTGTATAACCTAATCACCCATGACCAAGGCGAGGTTCCTGACAAGCTGTTAAACACCATTGGCATTTGTGGCAGGAAGCATAACTAATGAGCAAAGCTGGAGGTAGTTGAGCTGCACTCTGTTAATTGATGTTTCACTCCTCAGCTATTTCTCCTTCAGTCTTTGTGTGACAGAAGGTCAAAGCAGATTTCCTCTCAGTTGTGGGTGAGGGCTCTTTGAGGGCAAATCCTGCATTGATGTGTGCACAGAGTGGCTGGTAAAGAAATGACATGTTGGGACAGAGTCAGCATATGAGAGTAACAGTCCTGAAGATAATTAGGGGTGCAGCATGGCCAGCCACATGGTAAGAGAGGAATCAGGCCTCAAAGAAATCACATGGTCTAAAACTGATGGTTTGAACCTGCTTCTTGAGGGGGTTGTGTGTATGGTGCTTGATGGAGTTTAAGCGGTTTCCCTAAGCAGGTGAAGTGTTGCCCTTCAGCTCTGCCCCAAGTGGCAGAATGTGGATTGCTGTGAATCCATTTGTCTCTATTAATGCACAAATCCTCAGTTTTCGTTTCCTGGAAAGGGTAAGCAGTCTTTCTTCCTTCACCTTTTGAGGTGGTACATCTATGTGCAAGGCCATGGCTTCTGCCTGGGAAAGCTCCAGCTCATGATCACTGAAGAGTATTTGGGAGGAGGCAACTTACACCTTCTGGAAACACACTGAGCCTGTTCTCCATGCATCTTGTTGACTGTCAGAGAGCAAGGCTGAAATTATCTCTGTTGATACATACATAAACATGTGTGTGAGGTAATAAATAATAAATACACCTGGGTGCCGGTGTCAGAGGATACAAAACCGGTTAGAAACAGGTCCAGATTTCCTGTTCTGTAGCAGTTCTATGCAAGTAAGGCAAGATGAAGATACAGGGGGTTTTGACAGTCCATGCCTTGATGCTTGGATTATGAATTGTTTTCTGTCAGATAGAATTGCCAGAAATGACTACTAGGTGTCCTGGGCTGATGTTTTGGCCTTTCTTATTCTGCAGAGGAGCTTGAGGGGAAAACCTTGAAGTCTTTGTGAGAAGAGTATTAAGGGCTGTTTAATAATAGTATAATGCGACTTAGATCACCAGCAGGCATTCCTTGGCTCACTCTTGCTAACAAAAGGTCAAAGTTGTGCAGAAAGTTGCCTGAAGATGGTATAAAGACTCACAGTTAATGGACTGTGTGGTTTTGCTGTTTTCACAGATTGCATCAGGTTGGAAGGGACCCTCAAAGGTCATCTTGTCCAGCCCCCCTGCAGTCAGCAGGGACACATTCAACTGCATCAGGCTGCCCAGGGCCACATCCAGTCTGATCTTGAATGTCTCCAGGGATGGGGCCTCAACCACTTCCCTGGGCAACCTCTTCCAGTATTTTACCACTCTTATTGTGCAGAACTTCCTCCTGATGCTCAACCTAAATCTCCCCTGTTCCAATTTCAAAATATTGCCCCTCATTCTGTCACTCCAAGCCATTCCAAACAGTCCCTCCCCAGCCTTCCTGTAAGATGATGAAATGTAGCTCTATGATCTCCCTGGAGCCTTCTCTTCTCCAGGCAGAACCACCCCAGCTCTTTCAGTCTGTCTTCACAGGAGAGGTGCTCCAGCCCTCTGATCACCTTTGTGGCCCTCCTCTGGACCTGCTTTAGTAGGTCCATATCTCTCTTTATATCTTTCTTTTTTGTTGGGGGCCCCAGAGCTGGACACAGTACTCCAGGTGAGGTCTCACCAGAGCAGAGTGGCAGAATCCCCTCTTTCCATCTTCTGCCCAAGCTGCTTTTGAGGCAGCCCACGATGCCCACGATGGGCTGCAACTGCCCATTGCTGACTCATTTCCAGCCTCTCACCCACCAGCACCGCAAGTCCTTTTCTGCAGGGTTCTTAATCTCATCATCCCCCAGCCTGGACTGGTGTCTAGGACTGCCCTGACCTAGGTGCAGGACCTTGCACTCTGTCTTACTGAACATCATGAGATTCTCCTTAGCCCACCTCTCCAGCCTGTTCATGTCCTTCTGGATGCCATCTTGTCCTTCAGTCTTTTCAGTCACACTGCTCAGCTTGGTATCATCTGCAGACTTGCTGAGGTTGCCTCAATCTCACTGTCAATGCCATTGATGAAGATGTTCAACAGCACTGGTCCCAATACAGACCCTTGAGGAACACAACTTGTCACCCATCTCCACCTGGACATCAAGCCATTGACCACTACCCTTTGGATGCAATCATCCAACCAGTTGTTTAGCCACTGGACAGTGCACTCATCAAATCTGTATCTTGAGTAGTCACTCAACAGAGTTTTCATAGTGCCACTTCTTTTTTTTCGGTCCCTATTTTTTATTCTTTTTAGATGCAATTCTGTGTGCACAGATTGAAACAGTTCTGAATGCAACAACCTGCTGTGAGGTTTATTTGGATTTTAAAATGCATTGCAAATGTTCACAGAGCATGTGCAAATCAGGCACACTGTTATAAATAGCAGGAGATAGCAAAGGAGAGGGAGAATTTACATAGATCTGAGGCCAAACCACAGAATGAATGAAAGAATCAGGGGATTGCAGCTCCTTGTTCTTTCTTCTCACTAGGATAGATTCAACTTAGCTCTGTTAGTAACTTCTGTAGGCAAAATATGTGTAATATTATGTTTGGAACTAAATTTGAGATCCCAAAGGGTCCTACTGTGAAAAAGGTCATTGCTGATCTGGGTTGGGGTTGATTATTTGTTTTAATTTTTTTTGTTTTCATCTTTTGTGGTTTGGGGAGTGTGGAAATTATTCTGTCTCTCCCTGTTCACTTATTATGGTGCTGTCTGCCCTTCAAACCAGTTTGTTGCATGCAATGGGTGTCTGCCAAGCTGTCTGACATTTGGGGTTTTTTTGATTGTTATTTTCAGGATCCAACAAACCTGGATAAGTTCAATGTGTCAAACTTCTTTCATGTGAAGAACAACATAAAAGTAGTTGATCCAGGTAAGGATGAATTGAAGGTAGGCTGAGAAAACACCGATCCAAATGCGATGAAATTGACACTGGATGGGTCCCTCAGTGGCTATTGGTAACTTTGAAAGCTTCTTGGAAGCATGACTAACTTGTTGAAACTGTCCCTGTCACATCAGAAGGTGTTCAAACATTTTGAAGCAAAGCCATGGCTCTTTGAGAAATCATTAACTGCCTCTCTTGAGTGTTGTGAGCACATGGAAAGCCTTCCATATCCTCTCGGAGTAGGTAGATGAAGGACAAGTGAGGAGGAAAAATACTTTGCCCAAATGTCCATTAGCCTTGTACCAGAACTAAGGTGAGGAAACGTACATCTCCTTGCCTGTCTGCTAGGATCTCTTCCATGTGTATTGTCCATCCTTCTGTCTGGATGGCAGTGGACATCCTCCAAGCTAGAGATGGATTTCAGTTTTTCTAAAATACTCCCCCAATATAATTTTAATAATACAAAGATATTTGTATTTATGAAATTTGCTTCTTAATTATTTTGGGGTGGTTGGGTTTTTTTGGTAGCTAAGTGCTTAGTAATATCTGTTGGTATTAAATTACTGAAGGAAAAACATTCTCTCCTTTGCCCCTGAGGTTTTCTTTAGCAGTGTTTCTAATGAGATCTAATTGCTGGTTATGAGCAGGTTGTGTTTTTCTGGCTCTTACTAGGCTCATTTGTTTTGTTTTGGTTTGTTTTTTGAAGCTAGTATTTCTTCAAGCAAGCATCTCACCTGTTTACCCACTAAAAATAAGCTCAGAGATGGATTATTTAATAGTCAGCCAATAGTAGGCATATGAAGACAGAGAATAAGTGAATCTTGTAAAAATCAGACAAAAAAAAACCCTTAACTTTAAAATAAAATAGTAAAATAAAACAAAATTCTACATTGCAGTCCACCAGCCTTGTCCCCCTTCTATCATATTTGAGAGAGGTGATTCTGCCACTTTGCACTGGTAAGATCCCACCTGGAGTACTCCAGCTCTGGAGCCCTCACCACAGGAAGGACATGGACCTGATGGAGCAGGTCCAGAGGGAGGCCACAAAAATGATCAGGGGACTGGAACACCTCTGCTACAAGGACAGGCTGAGGGAGCTGGGGTTGTTCAGCCTGGAGAAGGGGAGGCTCCAGGGAGTCCTTAGAGCAGCCTTCCAGTACCTGAAGGCGGCTACAAGAAGGCTGCAGAGGGACAGTTTGCAAAAGCCTGCAGTGATAGGATGAGGGGCAGTGGTTTGAAATAAGAGATGAGGAGATTTAGATTGGCTGTTAGGAACAAGTTCTTTACCATGAGGGTGGTAGAACACTGCAACAGGTTGCCCAGGTAGCTAATTGAGGGCCCATACTTGGAGATCCTCATGGTCAGGTCAAAAAGGCTCTGAGCAGCCTGATCTAGTGGAAGATGTCCCTGCTGACTGCAGGGAGGTTGGATCAGATGACCTTTGGAGGTCCCTTCCAACCCAAACCATTCTAGGATTCTATGATCTCATATTGGCATTGTTGCATCACAAGCCAGGCCATTCAGTGAGGGGACAAAGGAGAGGAGTTCATTTGGTGCCCAACTGTGTCTTGCTTTTATTGTTCTGTAAAATCTTTACCAGACTTGCATGAATTTAAAGGATTTATGGTGGCTTTGATGAAATTTTTGCAGTAGTTGAAGTTTTTCATCTTTTCTTTGTTGTACTTCACCATGTTGCCATTTATTGTGCTGTATTTCAAGTTATGCTGTTGTTAGTGCTATACATTAGTATTTGTTACTGTTTCTGCAGGAATTAATAAGTTACTAGACCTTTGTATTTAATAAACAAGTAGAAAGAACATCTGGAAGGTTGTTGTAAACTTTAGAGATGTAGTAAACTGAAGGAGAACAAAACAGAATTTTCCTTTTAACTCTGAATGATTTATCTTTGTTTTATCCAGATGAAGAAAAAGCAAAATTGGATCCCTCTTACTATTTGAAAAATACAAATGCAGAGACCCGGGAGACCTTACTGGAGCTTTACAAGGAATTCAAAGGTGATGATATTCTAGCAGCTACCATGAAGGCTCCTGAAAAGAAGAAAGTGGATAAGCTGAATGCAGTAAGTTGCCTTAATTTGTAGTTTGGCACTGACTGACTTCCTCAGGAATGATACTAGATGTTTTCCATTTTAGAGGCCATATTGCAGTACAAACAGACTCTGCTCCTTCTGTTTGCTGTTGTATGGAAATTTGTCATAGGTGAGAACATGAGAATCATGTTGGGATTCCTTAGAAATTCATTGAATGTGTCAGTGAGTTTCTCTGTGTTAAATCATTGTAAAGTAGCCTAAACCTTTTAGAAATGGAGCACAATAGAAAGGAAGAATCTTTTTGATGTGGTTATGGTGTATGTCCTGGAAGAACCCTTTTTTCCTGGGTTGCAATCTCTTGCTTTGAATTTGTTTATCATTGCTTCGTGCAGTTATTGGCAGAGAGAACACACCTTAAGGCCAGTGCAAGTGAATCATTTCTCATCTGGGCAAATACATAAATCATCCACAGCTGCTCCTTCTTTTTTTTTTTTCCACTGGAATTCAGGATTTTTAGTGGGATATTTTAAGGGCTATTTTTCCAAGTGCATGTTACTGTAGAGAAACAATTCATCTGTGTCTAGGTTTTCTATGTCAAAGGCTGTTTGAAATGGGCAAGACAGAGTATCTTTCATTTAATAATTATGGGATGTATGTGTCTTCATGCTTTGATTACACTTACATGAAAATGAAGAATGATGCAGCATATGGCTTTGAATGAGGTTTAGTGACAGACTGAGGAATGTAGATGACCAAGTAGAATTACATTTGCCTGTTTTTCAGGGCATCATAGTGTTAGAGGAAAACAAAAGCTGCTGGGAGAGAAAATAAAAAGATATGAGAGACAATGTGAGGCAAGCACTACATGTTGGAGGGTCAGATGGTCATCCTGTGGATGAGTGTGCATGGATGCAATCTAACCTTGTAGACAGAGCATTGGCCTGACCTGTTTTCTTTACAGGCACTGCCCCAGAACCACTAACCAGATCTCCGAATTTATTAGAGCTCTGTCATTTGCTACAAAATCCATGTGTGAGGATCATGTTTCCTTTCTGCAGGAGAATTGCAAAGCTCAAAATAGACATTGGGAGCCAAGGGACAGTGCCTCTGCATGCAGAAGGGCCATGTGTGGGAGGGGAGGGTGGTTTGGTTTCCACCACAGCATCACTGTGGTTCACTGGATTTTCCTTCCACTTACTCAGCAACGTTGGAAGAATTTTACAGATGTCTTGCCAGAAGTACTTCTTTCATGTCTCCACCTGTGGCCATACAAATAAAGTCCCATTATAGAATCCTTGCACAATAATGTATCAAACTGTATGCTCCTTGAACTCCCAAACTAGAGTTCCATCAGAGCAGATGTTATGGGGAACAGATTGAGAATTATTGCTGCATCATACATTTAATTCTTTCTATAGGAGCTAGAGTGAAAAGTCTGCCTTCAGAAGGATGACATTTGTGTGTTTCTAGTGCTTATCCAGTATTTTTAGTAGATTAATTCTTAGATCTGATGTCTTTCCTGCTTTTCCTTTGCAAACAGGCTCACTATTCCACTGGAGCAGTAAGTGCTTCCTTCACCTCCACTGCCATGGTGCCTGAAACTACCCACGAAGCAGGTACCAGAATAACCTAGCCAGAAGCTCTTTATTTACTTGCCAGCTTTAAAGTGTGCTCCCTAGCACATGTACATTTATGAGGACTGAAGGAATGTATTGATAATTGGTCAGTACTGAAGCCATGGAAATGTATTCCCTGAGCAGATATACCCTTACTTTCCAGTGAGCTCATTCTGGAAATAATGGAGCAATTATGAATTAATTTCAGCTTTGAATGGCAGTTACTTACATTGAACTGAAATTAATGAGGTATTTTCTATGCCTGGGGACCAAAAAATGGGATATCCACTTATGTAAATTAGGAATGAAATACAATCTCTCCTTAAATAGCATACAAAGTCTTTACCACCCTTTTAGCTTCACCCAGTGTTGGTTAAAATGACTGCAAATTTTGTGGCGATAACTTTGAATTTACTGGGTTTAGTATAATGAAGTTTTTCTTTCATTCTCCAGCCTAAACACAAATGTATAGGATTTATTTACTTTTAATACTGATTAAATAGCTGAGCAATGCATATTCCAAGTTGAAGAGAGAGGTCCAGCTTTGGGCACTAACATGTAGATGTCACATGCTTAGGCAAAAAATGAATACACTGCCACAACTGCACCTACCATGTTCAGTTCCTTTACTTGGTGGTGGTTACAGTGATTTGCAGGTGACTCTGTGAGTGTTGAAAATACCTTAACTAAGTGGACATTTTCACATAATGGAAGTGGGAAGTTGGTTTGACTTTCCATTAATGTCTCCAGTAACAGCTTCATTTGTTTTCAGAACTGGGCAGGTCCTCCTGTGTCAGCCATTTGTGGTTGACTGATGAGTACCTGCTTGTTTTCCAAGCTTAACAAAACCCAATTTGGTTTCAAAGTAACATTTGTGATTGGTAGGCACTCTTTGAAAATTGCAGTTTGTAATGAATGCCTCTGTGACTTAAAAATATAGATGATATTGCTGGCTCTGAAGGATTTGGTGGTTTTCTCTAATGGAAAGCGTTACACAGAGATTAATGTGAGGTTATCGTAGATGAATTGTGGAGTACAGTCCCTGAAGATTCGGTGCCCCCGAGAGGGAGGTCAGAAAGGAGATGGACCTGATGGAGGAGATCCAGAGGAGGGCCATGAAAACCATCAGGGGGTGGAGGACAGGCAGTTGGGTTAGTGGCAAGTATAGGGTGGGTGCGGATGAGCAGGAAAATGCCAGCTACCACTATAGTGCTTGAGTGGAGGAGGGCCACTCAGTTCTGGGCCCCTCAATTTAGGAAGGTTGTTGACTTGCTGGAACATGTCCAGAGAAGGGCAATGAAGTTGGTGAGGGGATTGGAACACAAGCCCTATGAGGAGAGACTGAGGGAGCTGGGGTTGCTTAGCCTGGAGAGAAGGAGACTCAGGGGTGACCTTATTGCTCTCTACAACTACCTGAAGGGAGGTTGTAGACAGGCGGAGGTTGGTCTCTTCTCCCAGGCAACCAGCACCAGAACAAGAGGACACAGTCTCAGGCTGTGCCAGGGGAGGTTTAGGCTGGGTGTTAGGAAGAAATTCTATGCAGAGAGAGTGATTGCCCATTGGAATGGGCTGCCTGGGGAGGTGGTGGAGTCACCATCACTGGAGGTGTTCAGGAGGAGACTTGATGGGGTGCTTGGTGCCATGGTTTAGTTGTTTAGGTGGGTTGGATTGGTTGATAGGTTGGACGCGATGATCTTGAAGGTCTCTTTTAACCTGGTTTATTCTATTCTATTCTAACTGGGCTTGTTCAGCCTGGAGAAGAGAAGGCTCCAGGGAGACCTAATAGCAGCCTTCCTGAAGGGGGCCCTGCAAGAAGGCTGCAGAGGGACTGTTTCCAAAGGCCTGTAGAGATAGGACAAGGGGCGGTGGTTTGAAACTAATGAAGAGCAGATTTAGATTGGCTGTTAGGAACAAGTTCTTTAGCATGAGTTTAGTGGAGCACTGGCACAGGTTGCCCAGGGAGGTAGTTCAGGCCCTATCCCTGATAGCTCAGAGCTACCTAATGTAGTGGAGGATGTCCCTGCTGACTGCAGGGGGGTTGGACTAGATGACCTTTGGAGGTCCCTTCCAACCCAAACTGTTCTAGGATTCTATGAAAACAGAATCTAGCAATTTGTTTTCTGATGATTTCTGAAGATTAAAGAGTAAGCTAATTATTGTCCTTTGCTTTGATACAGCTGCAATTGAAGAAGATGTTGTGCGATACAAATACGTGAAGAAGAAGGGCTATGTGCGACTTCACACTAATAAAGGAGATCTGAACCTGGAGCTGCACTGTGATATGGTATGTGTGCCCCATAAAATCAGTCTTCTTAAGCAACAAACAGAACAGGAGCTGGTAATGGAAATGTCCAAAGAAAGGAATAGTGTGTAGTTGAAAGAGATCAATAAGCAGCTGTCAGTTGTGTTGGTGCCTTTTCATTACATACACAAGGCTCCACTGTCAAATGCATTATATCATGTTATATATTATGCTACTCTATGTATAAATCACAGAATGTTAGGGGTTAGAAGGGACCTCCAGAGATCATCCAGTCCAAAATCCCTGCTAAAGCAAGATCACCCATGGCAGACCACACAGGAGCATATCCAGGCAGGTTTTTAATGTCTCCAGAGAAGGAGACTCCACAGTTTTTCCAGGTAGCCTGCTCCAGGGGGCTCCATCACCCTCACCACAAAGAAGTGTCTCCTCATGTTGAGGTGGAACCTCCTGTGTTCTAGCTTGTATCCTTTGTCCCTTGCCTATCACTGTGCACCACCAAAAAGAATCTGGCACCTTCATCCTGACACCCACCCCTCAGATATTTATAGATCTTGCTAAGGTGTCTGTTCTCTGTGAGTAGTCCAATATATTTTAGTGGACCCCTTACAATGTGTCAAGGTACATATTTAGACTTTTGAAGGGTCAGGATTATAGTGACCCAAACAATGACAAGAAAAGTAGAGAGAAAAAAGAAGGGAGAACACAGAGAAGAGTGAACATCCCAAGGTTTCACAGCAGGTTACTGGCAGAACCAGGAAAAGAACCTCAGCAGAACCAAGAGCAGTCTTATCAGCCTGAGTACACATAGTTAAGATCCCCAGAAGTAGTTAATTTCCTTCTAAATCCTGAGCTTTACAGGACAAAACTAAATTAAAAACCTTATAATAGGTTTTTTACTTCATTTTTTAGCTTCACTTTCTAAGGTTCAAGCTTTCAAACATCTTCTTGTTGCAATTAAGAGGAAGACATTCATTCTAAACCCCAACAGCCTCAATTTTTTTATAGTCAGTGCAGTCTGATTCTGGGGGAAATCTGTGACTCTTAAAATAATAAACATGGCAAGAGTTATGCTAGACCAAGACCAGTGATGTCTGAGACAGCACCTCCTGCCACTGTAGTTGCTTGTTTATTTGTACAACCACATCTATAAAAGGGAAAAAAAAAAGGTTTTCACTATAAAAAGCCTAAACCTTCTGTTGTTTACTGACATTTTTATCTCAGGGGGTTATAGGTCTGAAGGGTTTAGGAAGTTGAAGTATGAGAAGAGGGATTCAAATGGTAACATTTCTGCTGGTTGTGACCCTCACAGAGTTTAAGGACAGTGGTGCTGGCTAGGAGCTGGAGTGGCTGGTATGAAATCCAGAGGTGCACTGGGAGAATGCATCCTTTTTAGCCTTGGAGAAAGAAAAAGGAGCAAACAGGGCAAGACTGCTAGCTCCCCCTTCTCTTCCTTTCTCTCACATGTGTAAGGAGCAAGATATGTGTAAACATCTCAAGCTGACCTATGGAAACCATATGAGAATCTCCACAGCAGCTGTCATGCCAGTGATTCTGTAGGTGCCTGTCAACCCTGCAGGTGTTTTCCATGCTCTTAAATAGTAACACTAGGTCATAAGGCAAAAAGCAGAGGATGTTAGTACAGCAATATTTGGGGGAAGAAGTATAATGAGCAGATTGCCTTGATCATTTGGTTTGCCATATGTTCTCAAGTTGGCTTCTGAGAATGCAGGCTGACTGCAGCTATTCCTACCAGTGTGGGTGTTCTGGCCATATGTGACCAGTGCCACTCAGGCCTGAGGACCCTGTCTCAGTTGCCCATTATAAACTTCCTGCAATACTGTGTCCAGTTTTGGGCTCCCCAGTTCAAGAGAGACAGGGATCTACTGGAGACAGTCCAGTGAAGAGCTACAAGGATGACTGGGGAACTCGGACATCTCTGCTGTGAGGAAAGACTGAGAGACCTGGGGCTGTTTAGTCTTAAGAGAAGAAGGCTGAGAGAAGATCTTATCAATGTCTATAAATAACTTAGGGGTGGGTGTCAAGATGAAGGTGCCAGGTTCTTTTTGATGGTGCCCAGTGATATGACAAGGGACAAAGCATAAAAGCTAGAACACAGGAGGGTCCACTTCAAGGTGAGGAGACACTTCTTTGTGGTGAGGGTGATGGAGCTCTGGAGCAGGTTGCCCAGAAAGGTTGTGAAGTCGTCTTCTCCAGAGACATTAAAAACCTGCCTGGACCTGCTCCTGTTTAGCCTGCCATGGGTGATCCTGCTTTGGCAGTGGGGGTTGGACTGGGTGATGCCTGGAGGTCCCTTCTAACCCCTAACATTCTGTGATTCTGTATGATACCCATTGTGTTTCCTTTTTTCCAGATGAATTCCTACACACCTCCCATTCACGCACACTGCTTCCCCCTGTGCACGTTGGAGGTGTGCGCTGTGTTACACAACCAGACCTGCTTGAACCCTGGCCTCTACCCATCTGTTTCTTTCATTTCTTTGTGTCAATTAAATCTGGGTGAATTAAGCAGACCCTTGGCACTGTGGAGAGGAAAAAAATATATATTTAGAATAAGTAGGAAAAACTTGCTGCTTGGAGGAGGTTTTGACAACATCCACTTTAGGTCATCAGCCTAGGTCTATTAAATCAGTTCTTCCGGGAGGGACTTGGGTTTCTGCCTTTACTATATAAGGACTTTGTGCTTCTAACTTTGGGTTTCCTGTATTACACTGAGGTTAGGCACTTTAGGTAACTCAGTGCAAATAGAGCAAACATGGAAGCATAGAATGGTTTGGGTTGGTAGGGACTTCCAAAGGTCATCTAGTCTAATCCCCCTGCAGTCAGCAGGGACGTCCTTCGCTAGATCAGGTTGCTCAGAGCCTCATCAAACCTGACCTTGAGTATCTCCAGGGATGGGGCCTCAACTACCTCTGTGGGCAACCTGTTCCCAGTGTCCCACCACCCTCATGGTAAAGAACTTGTTGCTAACATCCAATCTAAATCTGCTTTTCTCTAATTTCAAACCATTGCCCCTCATCCTATCGCTCCTGGCCTTTGTAAACAGTCCCTCTGTAGCCTTCTTTTGGCCCCCTTCAGGTACATCTTTGGAAGGAAGGAGAGGTTACCTATGAAATGTTGAAGGATGTTGCTAGGTCATGTAGGAAAAAGAGAGGCAAAAGCTCATTTAGAGCTTAGACTGGCCACTGCTGTGAAGAACAAAAAATCCTTTTATAAATATATTAATGGTAAAAGGAGGAGCAAGGACAACCTCCACTCTTTAGTGGACATGGAGGGGAATATTGTAACTAAAGATGAGGAAAAGGCTGAGGTACTTAACACCTTCTTTGCCTCAATTTTTAATAGCAGGATAGGTTGTCTTCCAGACAGCTGACCTCCTGAGCTGGCAGATGGAGTCAGGGAGTGTAGTTCCCCTGTAATCCAGGAGGAAGTAGTTAGAGACCTGCTCAGCCACTTGGATCCCCACAAGTCCATGGGACCTGAGGGGATCCATCCTAGGGCAGATGAGTTTGCCAAGCTGCTCTTCATCATTTACCACCATTCCTGGCTCACTGGAGAGGTCCCAGATGACTGGAAGCTGGCCAACGTGATGCCCATCCACAAGAAGGGCCAGAAGGAGGAACCAGGCCTGTCAGCCTGACCTCAGTGCCAGGCAAGGTCATCCTGAGTGCAATCACAAAGCACTTACAGGATGACCAAGGGATCAGGCCCAGCCAGTGTGGATTTAGGAAGGGCAGGTCCTGCCTAACCAACCTGATCTCCTTCTATGGTCAGGTGACTGCCTGGTGGGTGTGGGGAAGGCTGTGGATGTAGTCTGCCTGGACTTCAGCAAGGTGTTTGGCACCATCCCTCACAGCAAACTCCTGGCCAAGCTGTCAGCCCCTGGCTTGGACAGCAGCACTCTGTGCTGAGTTAGGAACTGGCTGGAGGGCCAAGCCCAGAGAGTGGTGGTGAATGGTGCCACATCCAGCTGGCAGCCAGTCACTAGTGGTGTCTCCCAGGGATCAGTGCTGGGCCCCATCATGTTCAATATCTTTATTGATGATCTGGATGAGGGGATTGAGTCCATCATCAGTAGATTTGCAGATGACACCAAGCTGGGGGCAGGTGTGATCTGTTAGAGGGTAGGAGACCTCTGCAGAGGGACCTTGACAGGCTGGACAGATGGGCAGAGTCCAAGGGTATGAGATTTAACACATCTGAGTGCCAGGTTCCACACATTGGCCACAACAATCCCATGCAGTGCTACAGGCTGGGGTCAGAGTGGCTGGAGAGGAGCCAAACAGAAAGGGACCTGGGGCTGCTGGTTGATAGTAGACTGAACATGAGCCAGCAGTGTGCTCAGGTGGCCAAGAAGCCTTATTGCAATCTGGCCTGTATCAGGAACAGTGTGGCCAGCAGGAGCAGGGAAGTCATTGTGCTCCTGTACTCAGCACTGGTTAGGCCACACCTTGAGTCCTGTGTCCAGTTCTGGGCCCCTCAGTTTAGGAAAGTTGCTGGAGTGTGTCCAGAGAAGGGCAACAAGGTTGTGGAGGGGTTTGGAGCACAAGGCCTATGAGGAGAGGCTGAGGGAGCTGGGGTTGCTTAGCCTGGAGAGGAGGAGGCTCACGGGAGGACTTACTGCTGTCTACAGCTACATGAAGGGAGATTGTAGACAGGCAGGGGCTGGTCTCTTCTCCCAGGCAACCAGCACCAGAACAAGAGGACACAGTCTCAGGCTGTGCCAGGGGAGGTTTAGGCTGGATGTTAGGAAGAAATTCTTCCCAGAAAGAGAGATTGGCCACTGGAATGGGCTGCCCAGGGCAGTGGTGGAGTCACCATCACCAGAAGTGTTTAAGAAGAGACTGGATGAGGCACTTGGTGCCATGGTTTAGTTGATTAGGTGGTGTTGGGTGACAGGCTGGACTTGATGATCTCGAAGGTCTTTTCCAACCTGGTTAATTCCATTCTCCGCTACTCCATTCTACTCTGCTCCGTTCTACTTTACTGGCAGGCCACTATTAGGTCTCCCTGAAGGCTTCTCCAGGCTGAACAACCTCAGCCTATCCTTACAAACATGTAACACAAATATATGTCACAAACACACAGATCAGCTGCAATGGATGTATTGAGACAGGCACAAAAAAACGGAAAAATGCCAAAATGAAGCCTTTCTAAACACATCCAGCTCACCCTGCTTGTGAATATGTACAATAGTCTTAATTAATCACATACCAAGTTTTTTATCAGCTCTTCTGGTTTATTCTGTGCACAGGTTGAGCCAGTTCTGGTTGATACTTGAAGCTGTGTAGTGAAATGGTTTATATGCAGGATTTGGTTTTCCTGAAAGAGTGCACAATCTGGGAAAGGTCCTTAAATGCAGTCAGGGGGCCTGGACTCTGTCATAATGTTTGCCCAACATTTTTGGTGCCTGACTTTTCTAACATATCTTGCATGGGTAGTACCTCAGCTTTTCAGAAAGAAAGGGAGAAAAAATTTTAGCTCCAAGCACTGTGTTTATGCACACTGGGATCAGCAGCAAAATTGGGACCTCTGGATTCAACATATAGGTCTGTGCTGCTTGAGCCACTGAGAGTAAATAACAGTATTAGGTTGTCATTGCTGCTTGAATTCAGACAAAATGTGTGTGATTGGGAGAATTCATCCTTCTGCTCTCTAAAGTGGTGCAACTACAGGAGCAAGTGAATGATTTATAAGCCACATTAGAGTGGAGCTTAGCTTCTCTTTTTAAAGACAGCCTGCTCACTTGTTGTCTTGGCCTGACTACAGGCTCCTTTTTTTAGTTGCTGAGTGATATTCTGTGCTCTGGTTATCATGGAAGCCACCCATAGCAGTGGCTGTATTTACACAGGACTGCAAATACATGATTGTGAAATGCTTTAGGAAGTTTGGGGATGAAGTTGCTATATAAATGTGACAAATGAGTACCTGTGTCCGGAGGTAGGACTTGCAACATTCAAATTACATTTTAAAATAGCCCTGTGGGTTAGGTTTCAATGCACACTTTGAGGTGTCTATTTCTTGCTGAAGTAGACAACAGCAAGTGACATACTTGCTGCCTCAGAGTGTTTGTCTACTGTGTCAATTGTATTTTCATGCTTATGGACTGTATTTGAGCAAAATATTCTTGCAGTTGTGCTCTCAGCAGTCTGCTTCTGAAGTCTACCCAGTATTCAGCACCCGCCTTGGGTTCTTACTGCCTCTCCCTTCACAGCTCTTTGGGCTCCCTTTCTTTTCCCTCTTTTCTGAGAGCTATCTGGCAGCATGGATTGTTTGGTGTTTGGTCCATATGTGACTTTTTTATTTAGAAATAAATCTAGAGCTCTTCATATACTAGTACTTTACGGTGCCAATCAATGAGATTGATAGTGATGAGAATTTTTTTTTCCCCCACACCAAAAACCTAATCAAGAAATGTTTTGTATTGATCTAGGGCAGGAAATCAGCACTGCAATGTGATTGAAGTCATCAGTTACTTTGTGACAGAATTCAGAAGCAGAGCATGAAATAGGTCTAGAATCCAGGTACTTTCTCTGTTTGAAATCACTTGTTCAGAGCACCAGAAAACTTCACTTAGGTTTCAGAAAGATGATGTGTGACTTAAGTCACTGACCTAAGAAAAAGCAATAAAAAGAGTTTAGAAGATAAACTGGAATATTTTTTTTTTCCTCCCTTTTGAGTGTGTGCCTCAAATGAGCAAAGGTGCAGCACTGCTGTCTCCACATCAGAGTGCTGTGCCTAGTGCTCTGTCTTGCCGTTTGTTTTTCTCCCAGTCTTCTCACTCAGATACAGTATGTTCCTCCTGATGGGGACTAATCAGATGGCCATTTGTTAGGGACATTTTCCAGGAAGCTGACTTCAGCTGGGCAGAAGCCTCAATTGTTGTATACACTAATTGGAAACAAATTTTTTTTTAACATTCTGGCAGTACAGAGACTTAACAGCATCCAACAAGTGTTATTCCTTCAGCTCTAGTCTAATGCATTGCCAAACAAATAAAGAAAAGAAATAACTGATGAAAGGCAATGAATGTCACTGGGTTTCAGTGGTTTAGGCACTATGATTTTCCCACTCTCTTCCAGTTGTTTTAGCTGCTTTAATCAGGATGTTGCAAGGAACAACTGCCAGTATCATCACGGAATCATAGAATGGCTCAAGTTGGAAGGGACCTTGGAGATCATCTACTCCAACTGGCCCACCATGGGGCAGGGACAGCTCTCAACTAGACTTGGCTGCTCCCTTGAGGCCTTGAACACCCCTAGGGAGGAGGCATCCACAACCTCCCTGGGCGACCTATTCCAGAGTCTTACCACTCTTGTACTGAAGAACTCCTTTCTAACATCCCGTCTGGCCCTACTTTTCTCTCAGCTTCAAACCATTCCCCCTTGTCCTATTGCTAGATACCCTCATGAAGAGTCCCTCTGCAGCTTTCCTGTAGGATCTCTTCAGGATTGGAAAGCAGCTTTAAGGTCTCTCCTGGAGTCTTCTCTTCTTTAGGCAGAACAACCCAGTCCATGTGTATTCTACTCTACTAGTGATGCAGTTACACCTTGTAGTGGAACAGCCTCCTAAGGTAGGGTACAGGCTTTATCTTGTGCATAAAGTCAAACTGACTTGGATGTGGAAGTGCAAAAGCAGTGTGGTGCAACTGTTAAAGTGGAGAACTAGGAGCTGGTAAAGCCTTTGCCATGAACTTGCTGTGGCTGTGTGGTTTGGTTAGGGATTTTTTAAGTCAGTGGCATCCCGTTTTTGCTTTCATAATGAGCAGTAAATGTAGGCATCATTCTGAATTCCCAGGCAGTAACATGTTTCAAAGATGCCTGATTGCTGGAGTGCAGCTATGCAAATAACCTAGGCTGCCTGTTGGAAACAGCAGCCCTGCCTAAGAGTAGACAGTAGCAGACTCCTTGTCTCTGTACCTGTGAAAGGGAATAAACATTCTTGTCTTTGCCTCTAGGTTGCTTTGAAGCTTTCTTGTTTAGTGCTTGTGCTTTATTGTGGCATGGAAATGCATGACTTGTTAAAAAAAATACATAAATATAAAACCAGACCACAACAGCCTGTCAAAATGATCCACAGGTAGTTTGGTGTGCTTCTCACATCTCTCTTTTGTGAGTTCTCATACAAGCGGTCACTCTTGATCTGGTGGTTAAAGACATGCCCATAGCAGCAGCTGAGTGCTGATCTGTACCTGTCATGGCAGTTTGTGTAAACTCACCTGTCTCTCAGGTTTTATTAAGGTTTAAGGGCAAGTTGGCATAACAAAGAAGAATGTGAGATGGATTTCAAAGCTCCATCCAGCACTCCAGAAATGCTCTTTGAGGTTTTAGGACCTGACAAACTGTGCTTACCGATGATGTCTTGACGTAACTATCTAAAGAAGCCATTATTTTACAAATACTGCTGTTTCAATCTTTTGAGGCCCTCTGACCTGTTAAATATGCCTGTGATCTATAAATGTGTAATCCAGCCCCTCTTCTTTGAAATCATTTCTCCTTTTGTGTGAGGGACTACTCTGAAGATCAGAAGCCTGTAAACTTCTAATCCATTTTCAGTGGGAAAGAAATGAGTTGCTGAAAAAAAAATCTTCTGACCTCCTGGCCTGATAAGATACCCCAGGCTTTCTGAATCCCTCATGTTCTCTCTTACTTAAGCATCCATTCTGTCAGGGTCATTATGGCACTGTATGGCAGATAACTGGCTGATGTCTTACCAGGGTCTCTGTTGACTCAGTATTGTGGTTGTGGAGATCAAGAATGTGATCCTGATATGGTTTCAAATGACTTAGTACACTATCATTTTTTTTTCATTGCAACAGAGCATCGTAGGAATAGGTGCAGCTTCTAACCTTGAAAGTTCTTGCCAAAAGAAACTAAAAAAGCCCATGCAGTGGTTTGAGCCTTAACTGGGAGTTAAGAGCTCAGATGGGGGCAAGGCTGAGAATCTTTCCCCTGCTCCCCCCTCCTCTCTCCCAACAGAGAGTCAAAAAAAAGGAAAGGGAAGGAGCAAATCCACCAAGAAATAATTTGGAGTCAGCTTGGAAGTAGAGAGGTAAAGAGTTTTCTTTAAAATATATATATATATATTTTATAGTGTATATATGTACAACAATAACAGATAAGGTACACAAGGGCAAGGAACAAGGATGGGTGGGAGGGGGAAAAAACCAAGAATACAAAACCAGTCTCTCTCTCTGAAGAGGCGTGGTGGCAGCAAGGAGAAGGATCAGGCCCAACCACGTGGCAGAGGAGCAGGAAGGCAGCTGCAGTAGCTCTCTCCAGGAGGGGCAGGAGCCAAAAAGGAGAGCTAATGGCTGCAATGTCCTCCCTTTTATACCCTAGCTAGGCATGGAGGGGGGAGTGGAACAGACTCTCTTTCCCAGGGGGAAAACACCCTGCAGGGAGGGCAAAGCACTCTCAAGCCCCTCACCCTGTTTTCAGGATGGGCGTTAACCCACCACAACCCCAAACTGTCTTTTTCCAGGAGGAGAACAGCTGGATACAAATGTTTGTTATTTCTTGGTGTGCTTTTTCCTCAAGGTGCTGCAATGGCACTATTGCTCTTCTTTGTGGTTGGCAGTGGAATGGCTCTGCACAGCCATATTGACCGACAGGTCACTTCTAGGTTGTTCTGAAGCCAATAGCTTAAATATTTTTAATTTGGGGGTCAAAGCAGCCATGTTTGAGAAAGAAGAAACATGTTGATGTGAGAAATGCCTCATCTGGATGCTGCTATTGTGTGCTTGTCCTCAGTGCTCTTTTACAGCAATGAAGGGGTAGTGGAAGTCCTTAATGTTCCCCACTGCTCATGCCCGAACAGGACATTCAGTGTGAGGTTGAGAAAGGTGTTCAGCTACCTCCCTGTGAGCCTGTCCCTGTACTGTGGGGCTTGCTGCCCTTGTCCATCTCTGCATGGCTTCCTGGCAGCCTTTGTCATAGGGTAATCGGTGGGAAGGCTTTTTGCACATTTGGACCTTTCTACCTCCCCAGCCTCTTGACAAGCTGTATCTGGGAAGGGAATCAATTGTTATTGGATTGTGTCACTTGTTTAGGTGACATTTGACAGTGGAGGCATCCTATACCAGCTGCGTCTGCCACTTAGGGATCCCAAACCAGAGGATGAGGGGGGTGGTTTGAAGTTACACAGCTGCTGCTCTTCATCTTTCTCTGACGTGTTTATACCTTGGCTCCTCTGATGAGAGCAGGATGACCTTGGGAGGCTGACAGCTACCAGAGCTTTGCTGTCTAGCGTGGAAGTGGTTACAGTTTGCATCTTCTGAAAAGGTAGAATTTATGTGCAGTCAGTTGCAGACTGACAAAATGCCAGGAAGCCATCATGGGGTCTGGGATACTCTTAAGTTTTACAGCTGCTAGAGGTTGCTCAGGCAGCTAAAGTTTCATCTTCATTTATATTGTACCCACTGGTGCTATGTTGTCCTTGCTGCTCCATCCTCATCAGCACCCAGCCCTGCATTGCACTGTCTGACAAGCTCCTCAACCCTCCTGTGACTGACAAATTTGAGGGAGAGGAGAGAGCTGTTTTCTCCCACTGTAATAAATAAACAATAGAGGAAAAGTCATGGCTGTGGCTAGGGATGATGACTCTGGAGAGTTAATAGTTAACACTGACAGATTAGATGCCTTGTTTAACTTGAGTTGTGCTCAGCTAAACTGATTGATTGTCCCTATATTTGCAACCAAAAAAAAAAACCACCAGTGAAAAATAAAACTGGTGTATGTCATTTGTTATTGGCAGCTTATCTAAGCTGAACATCTTGCTTAGGCTTTGAAAAAGTTTTGGTTTAGCATCTTTAATGTCAGTACTGTGGAAGAAATGCCTTTGAAAAGTGAAATTTAGCTCTCTGCTAGAAATCTTTGCTAAACAGCTAATTAAATTATAGTGGGTTTCTGTGCAATGAGAATGCAATAATTCTGCTCTGTGTTCTAAGCAGCTCTGAAGCTTTGAAGTAGCGATACAGGCAAATGTTTGTTATCAAGTCAACAGTCTTTTACCTGAGGCATAGGTTGCTCGTTCTGAGTCTTTTTTAAGAGTCTGGTCAAGTGTTTTACCCCAAAGTGCTGATTCTTTTCTGTCTCCCAGTGCTCACTGCCTGAAACTGTGCTCTTCTGATCATAGATCTCAAACTGACCCCAGCATATTTGAGAGTGGTGTCCCTTCTATGAACTGTGTCTTTTCTGAACTGAACCATCATAGGCAGCTGCTCTTTGCCACCAGAACCTGTCACTGGCTCACCCCTTCTGGCATGTAGGGGAACTGTTATCAGGGAAGTGGAGCTGGCAGGGGGTGATGTTCAGGACTATAGTAAATGTTTCTCCTGTAGGAAATGTCCTAGGCTTCCCACAGTGAAATTCTCCCCATGCTTTTGCAGTGAGCTTTGTGAAGTTTGGGATTTTCTTGGGCCTTTTTGCTCTGAAACAAATGGAGTGCGCTCCTAGTCAATTAGTGCACAGTGAAGCAGGTAGCTCAGATCCCCTTCCAGTACAGTATAGTGCACAGAAATACACTAGAAACATTCATATGTCCACATGTGTCCAATTTCTTTCCATGACTCATTGGAGGGAACAGATATTAGCACCCAATACATGGTGATTCCTGAAACCACTCCATGCCGCTTGCCTCTGAGTAAGCCCTAAATCCAAGCTTTTCTTAGGACATCTTCTTTCCTGTGGGGCTGCAGATTGAAAGGGATGGGAAGAACGGAGCTTAAACCTTATCAAATCACCTCTTTATAGGCTCATGCATTAGAAGAGTTGCTAGAATGAACAATTACAAGAGTGAAAAAGCTCTATGTAAAAAAAAACCACAGGTATGTAAATGAGGTATGTAAATGGACTAAAGCAAAACAAAAACCACAAAATCTGTGTTAAAAAGACTGCAGGCGTCATCTGTAGCTTTCAAAATATCCATCACTAGTTGTGTCTCTTAACAGTGGGATTCTGGCATTTGTGTGATAAGATGAAGGCTACAGAATGCCATTTTAATTTGTGGGGAAGGAGCTTTTCAGGATTTCAGATTATCTTTGCTTTGAAACATAGGGTTAATGAGCACATATCAAGGCTGCGTTGTTTAGTGCATCTACTACAGATCATCCAATTTAGAGAGACAAAAAGAAATGAAAGGGAAATGGAATTAACACAAGGAAATTATACAGACATGTGAATGACAGCTTCTGAATGCTTAGTGTGAAATTTCTCTTTAAGGTTCATGCAGATCCCCCAGGGATGGAGCATTTTGAAATGATTAGCTCTTCACATTGTAAAGCCTTCTTCCTTGCAGTCATGGCAACGACTCTTTTCCCATCTCCTGTACCTTGGCAACAGGAGTGCCACAGGTTTTTCATCTACCTCTGGGTGGCTTTTCAGCTGCCCAATACAAATGCTGAGTTAACTTTTACAACCATAATGACCCATTTTAACTGATGAGAAAGGAGAGCTGCAAGCTGAGAAATCAGATGGTGACCTGGCTTAATTAGTCTTACCTCTCAGGTCTCAGGGTGCAGCAAGAGAGATGAATTTTCACTGGATTGGCGCCACCATTTCTGGCAAAATGAAACTAAAATTGGCTGAGTTAATGCTTAGAAATGGAACAAAACAAAATCTGCATTTCTCCTTGAACTTTATAGTCAGGGTTTTTTTCCCATTTTGTTTTGATTTTCTAAACTGTGTATTGCTTTCTTCAGTGATCCCTGCAACCATGATTTCACAATCAGTCTCTGAGAATCATAGAATGGCATAGGTTGGAAGGGACCTTAAGGCTCATCTACTCCAGCCTCCCCACCATGGGCAGGGACACCTCTCAACCAGGCTTGGCTGCTCAAGGCCTCATCCAACCTGGCCCTGAACACCCCCAGGGAGGAGGCATCCACAGCCTTCCTGGGCAGCCTAATCCAGATTCTCACGACCCTCATACTGAAGAGCTTCTTAAGGTCCATTCTGACCCTACTCTTCCTCAGCTTCAAACCATTCCTGCTTGTCCTACTGCTAGACACCCTTATGAAAATTCTGCAGCCTTCCCGTAGAATCCCTTCAGGTATGGAAAGGCAGCCATAAGTTCCCCTGTTGTGTTTGCATGGGTGTTCCAAGTGGCAATCTCTCTTCAATTCTGAAATTTGTTTGGGCCCAGTAGCCCAAGTGCCACCAGGGCTGGTATTGCCATGTAGACTTACCTACTAAGTGTGTTAGCTAAACATAAAGAGAAACCATTGCCTTATTAAATATGCATGTCTCTGAGTCAAGCAAAGCATTTGTGCCATCTTCTGGGATATAGACCTCTCCTGGATTCCTGTCTCAAACTGTTTATTAAAATTTTACCACTTGCCTTGGGTGTGAATTTTCAGCAGTTGAAAGACAGTTATCTGGCGTCTACAAAATAAATAAGGAGCATAATTGGAGTTGAAGACTCATTTTTGGTATAAATGAGACTGTATTTATTTGTTTATTTTACTGTTTGTAATTGGGAGAGAAAAGTGGTTTAAGTTGAAGGACGTCATACAGAGACACTGTTCATTTAAATGGTCCCAACTTGTCTGAAGACAAGGAGGGTTTGTCAGGCCTGTCCTACCACACTCTTTGGAGATGAAAGCCTTCCCCAGTTTTTAAGTTTGACTTCTCAGGACTGTCATTGCACCCCTCTGAAGAGATGCTGCAGCAGATTTGTCCCTGCTGATTGTGGGGAGGTTGGACTGGATGACCTTTGGAGGCCCCTTCTGGCCTGGACCATTCTATGTTTTAAAGCAGAACCTTTGTTCTTGTTGGTGGCTTTCAGATCAACACTTTAACAAATTAAGGTGGCATTTTCCTCATAGTCAGCAGATTAAAATAATTTAAATCATTTCCTGTTTAATGAATAAAGGGGAGAAAGTCAGCTGCTGCTGTTGAGGTCAGTTTGAGACAAGAACAGCCAGAAGTAAAAAGAGAGCCTGGACCCCATTGTCAGTAGTGAGGCAATAACAAACTGGTGGTGCCTTCTGCACTTCTGCATTTCCAGGGGCCTTGACCTTCCCCTCCTCCTTCAGAAACGGTGTGAGGCAAAAGGTGTTAAGGAAGTTTCAGAAGGAGTAGACAGCTTTACATTCCAAGACTTGGAGTCTGACATCTCCCACAAGATCTTACACTCAAATAGCAGTCAGGTTTGTTTATATTTATTTCTCATCAGCCTTTGTAGTTGTAACAAAGACTTCAAAGACTGCCCTTGTTTGTATGGTCAGTGCAGAATGTAACTTCATGATGAGGACCTGCACCTTCCCCACGAACCTCCAGCCTTTTTGCTCTACTTTGGACAGGATACTGCTCTGAAAGGTCCCTGAAATGTGTTTGGCAGTGTGAGATTTGGCAAGAACTTCAACTGCTTTGACTAGATCAGATAATCTGAGACAGAGATTCTAGATCATAGAATCATAGACAGGTCCAGGAAGGGCCCTCCAAAGCTCATCCAGTCCAACCTCCCCACAGTCAGCAGGGGCATTCCCAGCTAGCCCAGGTTGCCCAGGGCCTCGCCGAGCCTCACCTTGAATACCTCCAGGGAAGGAGCCTCAACCACCTTCCTGGGCAACCTGTTCCAATGTTCCACCACCCTCATAATAAGGAACCTCTTCCTGATACCCAGTCTAAATCTGCCTTTCTCTAGTTTGAAGCCATTGCCCCTCATCCTGTCACCACAGGCCTTTGTAAACAGTCTCTCTGCATCCTTCCTGTAGGCCCTTTTGGATACTGGAAGGCTGCTTTAAGGTCTCCCCAGAGCCTTCTCCAGGCTGAGCACCCCCAGCTCCAGCTCCCTCAGCCTGTCCTCATAGCAGAGGTGCTTCAACCCCCTGATCATTTTTATGGGCCCTCTCCATCAGGTCCATGTCCTTCCTATATTGAGGGCTCTAGACCTGGATGCAGTACTCCAGGTGAGGTCTCACCAGAGCAAAGTGGCAGAATCACCTCTCTGGATCTGCTGGCAACACATCTTTTGATGCAGCTGAAGATGTGATTGGCCTTGTGGGCTGCAAGCTCACGCTGCCTGCTCATGTCCAGCTTCTCATCCATCAGCACCCCCAAGTCCTTTTCCTCAGGGCTGCTGTCTCCTTCTCCCCCAGAATGCATTGATAGTGAGGATTGTTCTGGCCCAGGTGCAGAACCTTGCACTTCCTCTTGTTGAACTTCATGAGATTCACCTGGGCCTACCTCTGCAGCTTGTCCTGGTCCCTCTGGATGACATCCCAGATCAGCTGCATGGTTGAAACTAGCATTTATTACTGATTGAATGCACACCTTTTTATTTGTGTCTAAAAAAAGCCCTGTGAAAGGTAAGGGTAATGTTGCTAAGGAGCTGCTTACCTGCCAAATGTGTCTGTCTGATGCATGAGGTGACCATGGGAACCCATTTGGTGGCAATTATTTAAAGAAAACCTTGCAGTGATATTATTATTTCACGTAGACTAAACATTTCTGCAGTTGCATTTGACAACAAGCTTGTTTCTGGGAAAAAGGAATAACAAGTAGAGAGCCATTTAGAGGAAAGGGTCAGCAGAAGTCCTGCATAAAAAATACATGACTAGAGCAAGGTTTTTTGATGTATATTTTACAAATTGTGTTTTGAAAATAAAGAGGAGAGCTGTACTGGGTTACCAGCTCTGGTTTGGAATGTATTCCTAGGGGGCTCAGTCTTTTGCCTGATTTCATTTTTCTTAAAAAATTAATTACAGGCTGCTGTATTCCCCCCCGAGAACATATTAACTATGTCTCTCTCTCCAAAGAGTCCTTGGCTCTCAGGAGATAAAGTGCCTTGGGCTATAAACTGCTGATTATATTTCCAATTTGTAAAGAACTTTTTTTAACTCATTTTTATCCTTACTGACATTTTTCATGAGTGGTAACTGGTAGCACTGCATTGGGATGAAGGCTGTTAGGGTGTTGTCACAGAATCACAGAATGTTAGGGGTTGGAAGGGACCTCAAAAGATCATCCAGTCCATTCCCCCCCCCACCAGAGCAGGATCACCTAGGGCAGGTCACACAGGAACGCATCCAGGCAGGTTTTGAATATCCCCAGAGAAGGAGACTCCACAACCTCTCTGGGCAGCCTGTTGCAGGGCTCTGGCACCCTCACAGTGGACCTCCTCCTGTGGCACCTCCTCTGCTCCAGCTTGTACCCATTGCCCCTTTGTCCTACCACTGGACATCACTGAGCAGAGCCTGGCTCCATCCTGCTGCCCAGCACATCTTTATCAATATGAATGAGGGCATCCCTCAGGCTCTTCTGCTCCAAGCTAAGGAGCCCCAGCTCCCTCAGCCTGTCCTCACAGGGAGATGTTCCGCTCCCCTCAGCATCTTTGTGGCTCTGTGCTGAACTCTCTCAGGCAGTCCCCTGAGGTCCTTCTTGAACATTGAAAGAAAATTTGTCAATTATTCTATAAAATGGAAACTGTAGGAAAACCTCCTATTGCTTGAAACAATTTTCATGGAAGATATTTACTTACTAGTTGTCCTTGGGGTGCTACCAAAATACATTTCCCAGTGGCATTCTACCATAAAACCATTCTGGTACCATTGCCATTTTAACTCAGTAATGAATTACATAGGAAATCTGAGATCACAGAATCATTCAGACTGAAAAAGAGCCTTGAGACCATCAGGTCCAACATTAACCCTACTCTGCCAAGTTCACTACTAAACCATATCACTAAGCACCACATCTAAATGACCTTTAAACACATCCAGGGATGGTGACTCAACCACCTCCCTGGGCAGCCTGTTCTAATGCTTGATCACTCTTTCAGAAATAGCTGGGATAAGATTGCATTAGAATTTGTTTATTTTCCCAGTTCTAGCCCAGCTGACAACTGTCATCTGTATCTGTGTAAAGTAATTAAGAAGGGATCATTATAAAGAATTTATCATGGCAGGTTGAATTTGTTTGGCTAATTAAGAGACATTTCAGTGTGAGAAAAGAAGGGTGAGAATAATTGTGTTTCAGATGAGAAAACACAGAAAAGTGAAGTTCTGTATGGATCTGGTTTTAAAGAGATACAGATTATGTCATCCTTAGATGATCCTCGTCAGGGTTGCCTTTTATTTTTGGGGGGGTACTTTTAAGTCACTTCAGGTTGCATGGTTCAGTCTCACTCTGTCTCTGCAGCTCTCAGACCAAGAATGATGTCATACCAATGCAAAGTGAATCAGTCTCTTTCAGAAAGAGGCTTTAAGTCCTGTGTGTGTTCGTTTACAGGCATCGTGACTCATGCTGGGGCTTTACATTCAAGCACATACAACAATAAGGATATTTTTCAAGGCCTGTAACAACTCAGATTAGTTAGATCTCTTCTTTTGTAAGACTGCAGTACCTTTATGTACACAATCCACAGTGGGGCTGGAAAGCATGGCCAAGTCTAGGAAACGGGCTGGGTTTGTGTTTACACCACTGAAGGTTAATTAAGTAGACGTGGATTTTTGAAAACAGATTGTCTTTTTATTTTTCCTGTGGTCTAGGGAGTTGTAGGGTCTGTCTCATTCTTAGTGCCAAGTGCTGAAGAGGACCAAATACTTTTTTCCTGGTTAGCTTCAATATGCTCTCTTTGAAGTGGTGGAACAGAGAAGTCAGGTTCTTTCTTATTCACAGAATCACAGAATGGTCTGGGCTGGAAGGGACCTCCAAAGGTTATCTAGTCCAACCCCCGCTGCAGTCAGCAGGGACTAGAGCAGATTACCCAGAGCCTTGTTGAGCCTTACCTTCTGCCTGGGCAACCTGTTCCAGTGTTCCACCACCCTCATAGTAAAGAACTTCTTCCTGATATCCTAAATCTGCCTTTCCCTAGTGTGAAGCCATTGCCCCTCATCCTGTCACGGCAGGCCTTTGTAAACAGTCTCTCTGCATCCTTCCTGTAGGCCCCTTTTGGATACTGGAAGGCTGCTTTAAGGTCTCCCCAGAGCCTTCTCCAGGCTGAACACCCCCAGCTCCAGCTCCCTCAGCCTGTCCTCGTAGCAGAGGTGCTTCAACCCCCTGATCATTTTTATGGCCCCTCCCTGGGCCCTCTCCATCAGGTCCATGTCCTTCCTATATTGAGGGCTCTAGACCTGGATGCAGTAGTCCAGATGAGCTCTCACCAGAGCAAAGTGGCAAAATCACCTCTCTGGATCTGCTGGCAATGCATCTGGGAAATTAACTTCTTTCAGTGCATGAAGTCCACCTTTGGGACAGGATTATGATGCATGACAATAAGTTACCACAAGGTCTCTGAGACTGCCTGCTTTCACTGGGAGGTCATGTTATCTGAGTTAGTGTTCAGCACTTCTTTTTGCTAACTGGAAGAGCTGGGTTTAATTTGTTTAACACTCTGTGTGTCTTTCCAGTATGCTTTGAAAGAGCTGGTTGGAGATTTTTTCTGTAGAGAGAAAATCATTCCTCCTCAACTTTATGATAGGTTCTTTGTAAGGCACAAATGAAAAGTGGTAGTTGTAAGCAGTGACCAATTTGATTGTCTAAAGGTTTCACTTAATCAAGTCAATTGTCTTTTAGACACCCCGAACATGTGAAAACTTCATCAAGTTGTGTAAGAAGAACTACTATGATGGAACAATTTTTCACAGATCAATTCGTAACTTTGTGGTAAGTATTGAACATATGCTGTGGAATTCACAATATATGAGGTCCTCAAAATACTTAGTTAGCTTGATTCAGTTTTAGTTTCTTCATGCATGACAACCTGTAGTAAATATATAATAAATATATAATAAATATGCTATCAGAACAAGGATGATCCTGACTTACTAAATTTGAACTTGATAGTCTTACTAGCAACTGTCTCTGACTAATATTGTCACTTAGAGCATCACTGCATTGAGTAGTGCTTTTGCTGGTGCTCCAGACAAAGCCTCTGAGAGTCATTGCCTTGGCAAAGCTCTAGTTATCTCCCTCAAGCTGTGGGTGGGTGGTTAATGAACAGAAGGGGAGAAAGAGAAATGCTAATTTGGATAAATAATGCTGTGGCCTGTTGAAATTCCATTGGGTTGAAACTTTAGACAACAGATGAATTTCAAGTTGTGGTACTTTAATCATAGAATGGGTTGGGTTGGAAGGAGCCTCCAAAGGTCATCTAGTCCAACTCACCTGCAGTCAGCAGGGACATTCCCCACTAGGTCAGGTTGCTCAGAGCCTTGTCAAGCCTGACCTTGAAGATTTCCAGGAATGGGGCCTCAACTGTTCAACCTGTGCCAGTGTTCTACCACCCTCATGGTGCAGAACTTGGTCTTAACATCCAATCTAAATCTGCTCTTCTCTAATTTGGAAACAGTCCCTCTGCAGCCTTCTTGTAGCCCCCTTCAGGTACTGGAAGGCCGCTCTAAGGTCTCCCTGGACCACATGGGGGTTGGACTAGATGACCTTTGGAGGTCCCTTCCAACCAAAACCATTTTATGATTCTATGTAACGTTGAGCAGAAGTGGCTTTTAAGTATTTAATATCTTTCACCCAGATGCATATATAACCCATTATTTTAATTCTGCAGATCCAAGGGGGTGACCCAACTGGAACAGGAACAGGTAAGGCCGAGTTTGAATCAAATAAACTGGTTTTACTTCATGCACTGTGTTGTTACATTTGTCTCCAGACACCTTGTAGATTAAGACTTCCTAAACAAGGATCTGTGGTACATTCTGAGTATTTCTACCTGAAGGCAGAAGTTTCCTTGTTGTACATTTATGACTATTTTAATTGTGCTCACAATTTTATCCATTACATTCTCGGTCTAAAACTTGGGTACTCTTCCAGGCAGAATTCTTGTTGGGTCTGTCCTTCCAGAAAATAAATGAATTCTAATGATTTTGCAGCTGACCTTCGAGAGCAAGGAACAAAGGAAGAAATACATTTGTGCAAAGCTGCTTTAAAATTCAGCGTTAATTAACTACTTGAGACCTGCCTCAGAATTGGTGAATGGCCAGGTGCCATCTGTTCTCCCAGCTAGCTGCCTTGGAAAGCCCAAGCTGCTCTTTTTCTAACTTTTAGGTTTCACTGTTACTAAATTCTTCTGCCTCTTCTTTCTCCCTTTTTTGAGATCTGCGTGGCAGTCGTATCAGAAATGG
Organism: Dryobates pubescens; assembly: GCF_014839835.1. Lineage (NCBI taxonomy): Eukaryota > Metazoa > Chordata > Aves > Piciformes > Picidae > Dryobates > Dryobates pubescens. The sequence goes on from NC_071636.1 coordinate 14,305,229, forward strand.
TCAGGAGGCATAGCAGCTGAAAGGTCTTCAGAGCCTTGCCCACCACACTAGATATGTCCTGCTGCTGTGAATGTGCGCATTTTCCACTTGTACCCACCTGTAGGTGTCCCAGCATCCTCAGCTCCTCTCTTCATCCTGTGGGGTTCTGTGCATTTTCATTCTATTTCATACATGTGTCACTTGTATATGCTAGCACAATATTCTTCTGTGCTCACAGCACATCCAAAGAAGTTGTCTTTGGAGCTGTTAACTACTTCAACTCTGCTTCTTTTGTAAATAACATTAGTGTGAGTTGCCCAATAGCTTTTCTTCTGTTGCATGTAATAATCAACAATTACATGCTCTAAGGTATAAGACTAGTTAAAAATTCCATGTTCTAATGGCAAAAGCCCTTTATCTTGTTGAGTTCTTCCTATATATGCTTGGGCTGTCAAAAGAAATGTGATTTCATTTTGTTACAAGGAAAGTTTCAGTTCAAATCCCAAAAGACATAATTAGGAACATCTTTTAAAATGAGAAATTAAATGGTGTCAGGAGATAGGAGAAATTTAATGGGTTGACTCAGGCACCTTTCATGCTTCTAGGGTAGAGTTCAGATCCTTCTATGGAAGGAAAATTAACTTGCTGCTGTCACACTTGTCTCTGTTTGTGCAAATGGTACAAGTATTGTGAGACAGCACAATTAAGAGTTGGCAGAGGACTGGCAGTGCAGCTGCATTGAAGGTCAAGACTCAGCTGTACTGGCAAAGCAAGAAGGAAGTAAAATGCAAATAAGCCCGTAGGGGAGAAGACCTCCAATGCATATTCCTTTCTTGAAGGGAGTCTAATGACCTCTAGTCTTTGCCATGTTGTTTTCCTTCTTGTCATTCTCAATTCAAGATGAGCCCATTGCAGACGACACACCTCACAAACACCTGTCAGGGCTATTAAAGTTCTAAGAAGATGGACAGTGTAGACTCAGATGGGTAGGTGTTGCAGACTTGTAGAGACTGCAGTCATTATAGAGCCCAAACAATGCAACTATCCTCTCTGCAACTGAATGGGTTTGATTTTTTTCTGAGACAGCTGAATTTTAGATATTCTCATGGAACCACTTACTGAATACAATAATGTGACAAGAAAGCATTGTGGATGGACAGCCTGGTGGGCTGCTAGATTTCTTTTGAACTCTCATTCCTGTGTGTTTAATACTTATTAAAGTGCAGCCACTTAGTTCACAGAATGTAAGCAATCTGCCAGGATTTGTTCCTACCTACCTGATAAATCCTAAGCACTTGTATGTGAGGCAGGAACATGGCTTGTGTATCTCAAGCCACATGCTGTAGGAAGGTGGCCAGACATAAGGTGCTTGTCTGGCTTTGTGTTCTCTCCACAGCAGCTTGACCAGCGGAAGGTGCAACTCAGGGCAGCATAAGAACACAGCAGATGTAGTGATAGTCTCTCCCAGCCTCCTGTGGTGTAGAAATTTTGATCCATTGGTTTTCTTGTGCTCAAAGATACGGTGTAGTAGTGGCCCTGGTAGAGTTTAGATGATGGTTGGACTTGATGGTCTTGAAGATCTTTTCCAACAAGAGTGATTTGGTGATCACAAGCATTCATGTCAAGAAAGCCTTGGAGTAAAGCACTGGAGGATTCAGTGCTTTTGTACCTTTTTTAACCTGGGCGTGGAGGGCCGAGCCCAGAGAGTGGTGGTGAATGGTGCTACATCCAGTTGGTAGCCAGTCTCTAGTGGTGTCCCCCAGGGATCAGTGCTGGGCCCAATCCTGTTCAATATCTTTATTGATGATCTGGATGAGGGGATCGAGTCCATCATCAGTAAGTTTGCAGATGACACCAAGTTAGGAGCAGGTGTCAAATCTGTTGGAGGATAGGAGGGGCCTGCAGAGCAATCTTGACAGGCTGGCTGGATGGGCAGAGGCCAGTGGGATGAGATTTAACAAGACTAAGTGCAAGGTTCTACACTTTGGCCACAACAGCCCCAAGCAGTGCTATAGGCTGGGGACAGAGCGGCTGGAGAGTAGCCAGGCAGAAAGGGACCTGGGGATGTTGGTAGATAGTAGGCTGAACATGAGCCAGTAGTGTGCCCAGGTGGCCAGGAGAGCCAATGGCATCCTGGCCTGTATCAGGAATAGTGTGGCCAGCAGGACAAGGGAAGTTATTCTTCCCTTGTACTCAGCACTGGTCAGGCCACACCTTGAGTACTGTGTCCAGTTCTGGGCCACTCAATTCAAGAGAGATGTTGAGGTACTGGAAGGTGTCCAGAGAAGGGTGATGAAACTAGTGAGGGGCCTGGAACACAAGCCCTATGAGGAGAGGCTGAGAGAGCTGGGGTTGTTTACCCTGGAGAAGAGGAGGCTCAGGGGAGACCTCATTGCTCTCTCCAACTACCTGAAGGGAGGTTGTAGCCAGGAGGGGGTTGGTCTCTTCTCCCAGGCACCCAGCACCAGAACAAGAGGACACAGTCTCAAGATGCACCAGGGGAGGTTTAGGCTCAAGGTGAGGAGAAAGTTCTTCCCAGAAAGAGTAATTGGCCATTGGAATGTGCTGCCCAGGGAGGTGGTGGAGTCACCATCACTGGAGATCTTCAAGAAAAGGCTGGATGAGGCACTCAGTGACATGGTCTAGTTGATTGGATAGGGCTCGGGGATAGGTTGGACTGGATGATCTTGGAGGTCTCTTCCAACCTGGTTGATTCTATGATTTTGTTATATTTTTAGTATAAATTCCCTTTTTTGTTTTTCAGGCAGCTGGAAGGAATGTCAGTATTTGACTCACTACTTTAAAAAAATAAAAATTAAAAGATGGATCTTTCAAAGCTAAAACATCCCTAAGATGTAATGGTCTTTACATGTTTGCTTGACTGCTGTAGCATCAGTGAAGCATATGAGGAGTAGGACAGGACTTCCTTCCCAGATATTTCACTGGGCAATAAGGAAGACTCTCTGGAGGTTACCTTTTAACTGGAGGAATTTTAAACTGCCAGAATTGTTCCTGTTAGAGCCTTTTGTGGGAAGACTTCAGGAAAAGACTGCAGGTTCCTCTTAGAACCTTCTGCTTTAACTGAAATTTTCTAGCTAAGAGGTTTGAGATGGGCTTTTGTTTGTCTGCTTAAGAAAAACCCCACTCCTTTTCCAAGCTGGTATGTGGAGGGGACATGAAGCCTGTATATTTTTTTTCTTAATATATATTTAATTATTCCTGTTCATCAGCTCAGGAACTGGAACAGACTTGTTCAAAAAACTTCCCACCATTTGGCTTCTGGCATCTGACATTCATCCCATGTTCAGCAACAGGTGCTGGGTTTATGGTTGCAACAGCCAAATGCTTGGGTGATCACCCACTCCATTGCTAATAAAGCCCTGGGCTGTTCGGCTTCTGGGTGGATTTGGGCACATTCAGTCCATCATGACATAAGGTTACATGTCACACATACACATCTCTGCTTTCAGCTCACCTAGATAAGGATGCTTGTGGTTTGGAACCCTTTCACAGATGTGAAATGCCAAGCTGGTTGTTACTGACTGTCCTCTTCCACAACCACTCCAGCTGAGCAGTCCAAGCTGTAAGCAGCACTGATTCTTACTTGTGCTTTATTGGTTAAGCAGTACCCCAGTGTGTCCTTTTTGATTGTTTTGTTAGGCTGTCACAAAAGTAGCTGTGACCTAGCAGACATAAAGGACAACTGATTCCTGGTACTCAGCAGTTAACCTTAGGATAGAGGAGAGTGGAAATTAGCATTATGATACCTGGAAGGTGAGATACACTCTGGAAAGAGCATGGGGAATAGAGCTTTACCCTAGCTTAGCCAGCAGACCTGCATCACCAGAGCAGTTAGATATGAGGCCCTGCAAGGCTGACACTGCTTTAGAGGACCAAACTAATTTTCTACAGCCTTCAACTTAATGTCTCATCAGACTACTGGGAGAAACGCTATTGTGCTGCAGCAGCTTCTTTCTTTTCTAACAAAATAACCTCCCATCGAGGCAGCATTCAGGGCAACAAGCTGAGTCATGGTCCATCTTTGTAATGATTAATTATTTGCAAATGAATTTTAGATTTGTCATGTATCTCTTTTTTATTTTTCTGCTGTTCATGACAACCAAGTAGTTGAACACTGTGAGTAATCCTAACTCATGCTAGTGCAAGTGGAGCAGCTGCTATGTGTTTTCAATGTTCCAGGTAATAGAAGAAAATTCACATGTAGGAAAAATAGCCTTAATATCCTAAAACTTTTGTATGGAAAGGGGGAAACTATACACAAAGCATTACACTTTCAAAGCAGCACAGGTGTTTTTCAGCTACTCTTACTTGCAGCCTGTTGGAAGGTCTCAAGAATTGGTTTGTGTGTGTCTCTGTCCATTATGAATCCAGGAGGGCACAAAAGAGGCATAAACTGGCTGTAAAATTCCAGAACAAAATACCACTGGTGGATGGGAATTGCTTTTTCCTTGGCAACAAGAAGAGCTCCTCTGAACTGTCAATAGCAATGGACTGTGAACAAACTTGGTCAGTTCTGCAGTGTGCTTTCCTAAAACGTAGCAGGGCCTGGAGTCCGCCTTCTTGCATGATTGAAGCTCAGCCAGAGGACGAGAGCAAGACCTTTTTATCTGGTGATATACTCCGTTGAGATTGCAGCCCCTCTGAGAATCCAGCCTCTGCTATGTGGGGTTAGAAGTAGCCTAGCCTCTTATCTGAAAGGAGAGCAACATTTCCTGGCTGAGCCAATGCTTTCATATTTGCAAAATGATTCCAGAATCTCACTTGGAAAGCTCTACAGAAGTGTCAGCTGTTATTATGTACCTCGTTGTTCCAAATGACAAGCAGAAAATTGCAGAAAGTAAGCCATCATTTTTGTGAATCAGAGCCCTCCCACTTCCTTACCACTGCTTAGCAATTTTTATGCCAGAAAAAGGAAGGATTTATTTAAAATCACAACTGTCATGAATGATGATTCCCAGCCCACACCTGGCTTTAGGGATGCTACAGTTCTCAAGCTTCAGGTGCACCTCTTAGCTCTTTGCAGGGGAAAAAAAATAAAATAAAAGTTGTACAGCTACTTTAATTTTACCTAAAAAATTACTTTAGGGACAAAAATATCCTTAGAAGGAACAAAGTCTGTCAAAGAATAGGGGTGGGTTAGTTCAAAAGCAGTCTGAAAATGTGAGTGCCTTTTTTCTGCACAGTTGCTGATGTGTGATTGCCTCAGATGTCAGGTTAGATCTAGTCACCTTTTCACTATCAGCACAAGATGCAGATACGAGACTGAGTAACTAACCATGCTTCAGTTACAGGCTAAATATATCTCACCACTCTGGCTAGCCATGGAAATGATGAATACAGTCTCATTTTTCCTGTGAGCTCTGTGGTCTGTTTGGTTTCATCTCTGTGTAAGAGTTAGCTAAACACCTCTTTAATTTAAGAGAATGTTTCTCTTTTATTAAAAATGTGGAGAAGTGGCTCCCAGCTGTCCTCAGAGTTGAGTCTTGGGTAGCTGGCTAGGCATGAGATTATTTTTCCTCTGGCTCCTGAAGGCTTTGCTGTTGGAAGGCCAGTGTGTTTCCATGGCTGATCCCAGGTGCATTTGTAGCTTTGTGCAAACAAGAGACCCCCATGTGCAGCGTTGTGGGCGCTGCACCGACCCAGCCAGTGGCAGCACCCGCGCGGGGCCTTGTCTGCTGCTGTCTCTGCCCCTCTGATTTTAAGCACAGAATTTTTTTCCCAGCACTTTTTGTAATAGGATCTCAGAAACATTTGCAAGTCCAGTAGGCACACAGCCCCACTGTGACAGGAGATAATCTTATCAAGGAGTAACCTGAGAGGAAGGTGAAGTGACAGGCAGTGCTGCCAGCTGTGAATCTAACACCCAGAGCCAATTCTTGTTTTCTTTGGGCTTTGCTTGTGGGCTGCTGAGTCAACTTCAGGGGGAGATTTTTGCATCATCCTGACTCCATATATAATGAGTGATGATATTTGTGCTTTCAAAGGAGGATTTGGGGAGCATAAGGAGGAGCCACCTCTCTTCATGGTATATACTGGAAGTGTAACATGAGAGGGTGCCACGGTCTCACCTCCTGTCTGTGTGTCTGCATACATTCTGCTTTCAGAAAATGAGAAAGATGGCACAGCCACATCTCCCAGCCCTGCTGAGAATCAACAGTACAATCTGCTAAGTACTTCTGAATGCCTCCTGATTAGCAGTTGGAGGTTTGGAGCCTCTGAGTTGCTTTTCCAAGTTTACATTGAGCTCTACTGTAGAGAGCATGATGTAAGAATCTAAAATTCGTGTTCCAGATCCCTCTGGCTGAGCCTTGTGCTGTCACAGCTGTAGATTAAGGAGGGATCTGTATTTAATCTTCAGGGAGAAGGTGATTCTGAGTTACACTAATCAAAAAAATGTATATATTTAACTCACCATCTTCTGGCTTGCTCTGTCTGGTCCTGCTTCAAGCAGATACTTGAAGACTGGAACAATTCCAGAGGTTAGCAGGAGTTTAATAAACAGCACATTTGGGCTATTTTTAATTTAAGAATATATTTGGTGTTGGGTTTGTTTGTTTGTTTGTTTGTTTGTTTGTTTGTGTTGTTGTTGCTGTGTTTGGTTAGTTGGTTGTTGGTTTTTTCCCTTTCTTATTTGTTTGTTTTGATTTGTTTGGGGGTTTTAAAGTATTTTTAATTTAAACATTTGTTTGTTGTTTGTTTGTTTCAAAACAGAACAAGAACCCCCAGACTATTCCTGTACTGCTGTCTTGCTGCCTTTGCAGTGTCTCCACTGCCCCTTGGCAGCTCATGCTGCCAGGCATCCACAGACACTCCAGCTATGGCCTTTTAGATGAATGCTGCCCAGACGATTCTCTGTTCTTGCTGCAGCTCCTGGGCAGACAGAATTAGCCTTGGAAACAGCTGTATGGCAGGCAGAGAGGAGGCAGGGATGGATCTCGTGCTGTAGCTATCTACTGAAATATTAGCACTTCTTTCCAGAGTACTGGAATGAACCAAAGTTAGCCTGCTTACATGAAAGATAAATTCTGACCCACAGTGTGTGGTCTGAAATGAAATCATACACAAATAAATAGCTAGAAACCTAAAGATCATGGCTCATTGCTCCTGTCTCCAAGCTCTTGGGTCTGGTTGCTTGTTGTGTCAGGGACAGTCTGTCATTCACAATTTTTCTCTTTCCTTTTGAATTATTTTCCTCACCCAGTGAAGGCTTCAGGCTTGATTCCACTCTTTCAGCAGTTTGACAACACTCTAATCCCAGCATCAGCTGGGAGCAGATGACGGGTGTAACAGACTCAAGGGTTTGGCCACTTGCTGCTGTGCACCATCTCAGTGAGCTGTGTTCTTTGCATATCATTTGCTCTTCTAGGTTAGGATTCATAGCAACTGCATTACAAATAATGAGGAGTCCTTTGAAGTAAATTACATATTTCTCTTGGGAAAATCCAAGGGAAGACTGTTACTTGGCCATGACCAAGAGCAGAAAACACAGGGCTTGAAGCACTGGCACCAGAGCACGTGGTGGTGCAGTCCTGGTGTTACTCCTCCAGGCCAGGTGGAAGTGGCAAGCTGAAAACTGTGAAAGGCAGGCAGGGGAAGAGAAGTAGTGCACAGATCATAGTGCTGTTGATGGGCAGTGGGTCTGCAGGCTTTGCAGATGTGTTGCTGGGTTTGGGCAGCACCTGTTGATGTAGAGCCTTGCTATATCTAGTGCACCTTGTTTATTTACTAATTTACAAGAACATTGTTTTTGTGGACAAAACAGGTAGCAGGTGTTGCACAAGCAACCTCTCTTGGCACACATGAGGATATTCATTAGCAAAGAAAATTACTGGCTTCTGGTAAAACATTTTCTAATAGGTTGAACACTTTAGATTTGGCTAGAATATGTGGAGTTTGGGTCCATCTTTAATGCAGTATCCCTGGCCACAGCTCTACAATATCCCTTTCACCCACTGCTGAAAGAGACTGGCATATGGGATCAAGCTGATGTAATTTAGCTGATCTCAAACTATTCAATAGCCAGAGATTGCTGAAGTAATCACTTCTCCCCTGCTTCTGATTGCAGAAAATCCCTACAGGGCTTGTCCCCTTTTGCTGCCTCTTGTCAAATTGCAGAGCAGGCAACACTCAACTCTATTAATAGGTCTTTGGAGCGTGATTAATTGGGGCTTGAAATGGTTAGTTTCTTCCAAAATTTCCTGCTTAATTCCACTTGCACTTGCATCTGTCCACGTGTGATGCTTTGTTTTCATGCTATCACCTGAAACTTTTCTCACTTGATTCACTCTTGTGATTTGCTGCATAAGGTTTTCAGCAGGATCCTGGTTCATCCTCAGTTTTATTTGCCACTTCCCTGTGTAGTCGTATCATGCACATGTAATACAGATCTGAGTCCTGCAGGTGTTTTGCTGACCTCCTGCTTCACAACCAGCACAGTTACTCTGGAGGCTTCTTGAGCCGGTTCCTCAGCTGTCCCACTCTTGCTGCCTGTTTGGGTAGTTGTGTTTGTTTTATTTTTAATACTGTCCTAGGGTGAAATATTTTTTCATGGTTTGTCAAACAAGATTACAAATTTGACTCGAAAACTGTGACTCATCTCAGCCTCCCTTTTTTTTCCTTGTTAAGAATGATCCTAGAGGAAAGTGCAAATGAAAATGTCAGCTCTGTCATAAATAATATAAAAACGACAGCCAGGAGGAGAGGTCTCCCAGACCCTCTTTCTGGGTCTCCCAGACCCTCTTTCTATCCACAGACACATTAAAGAAATAAAGGCTTTGGAGGGCTGGGTGCAAAGTTGTATCATCCTTCTGGCTTCATTGCATTTAAGGGTTTGCATCATCTGAGTATGTAGGCCAAATATCTTAATTCTTGCCTTTTATTTTGGAGCAGTCTATATCATCCTTCTTCATTGTTCAGCAGGAATGAAGCAGTTGAGCTCAGAGCTCCTGATCTCCGTGGATTCTCTGAACAGATTTTATCTCCCTGATACGTGATTTCTGGGAGCAATGCTATAGCCAGAGTGCAATTAAACTAGAAATTCTTTGCTCTCTGTGTTGTCAGGAAGACACTTTGAAAGATTTAATGTCTCAAAAAAAAACCAACACAAAAGGAAAATTATGGTGGACCAACGGTAAAAAATTAAATCCTTGCCAGTTCTTTAGCACAAAATAGATAATGCTGTTGATAAACAGTTAGCAGTGGGGGGGAAGAGAATTGTGTTGCCAGCTGCAAACATCTGATTTCAAGGGCATGCTCAGATACTCAGAGCTGTTAACTGTTGGAATGTGCTGCCCAGGGAGGTGGTGGAGTCACCATCATTGGAGGTGTTCAGGAGGAGACTTGCTGGGGTGCTTGGTGCCATGGGTTAGTTGTTTAGGTGGGTTGGATTGGTTGAGGGGTTGGACACAATAATCTTGAAGGTCTCTTACAACCTGGTTTATTATTATTATTATCCCTGGAGGTGTTCAAGAGGGGATTGGATGTGGCACTTGGTGCCATGGTTTAGTAGTCATGAGGTCTTGGGTGACAGGTTGGACTTGATGATCTTTGAGGTCTTTTCCTACCTTATTGATTCTCTGATACTAACCTAGTAATGGGATGATGTAAGAATATATTAGACATGTAGTGTTCAGAAGTGCCAGAAACCTTGAATTTCATGTCAGTGCATGTTATAAAATGTGATGGGGAAACTGATGGAAACAATCATTTCTTCTACCATCTTTTCTGTTTAAGGAGGAGAATCTTACTGGGGAAAACCTTTCAAAGATGAGTTCAAGCCCAATTTGTCCCACACAGGACGTGGTGTTCTCAGTATGGCAAATTCAGGACCCAACACAAACAAATCCCAGTTGTAAGTAGTCACTTGGTTTTTGTGTTTTATTGTTTCCCTCTCGATGTTATGTCTTACTCTGTTAAGAAAACAAATGGCATTTTACCAGCTACTCTTTAAAGTTCAGTCAAGTGAAATATTCTGTTGAGTGCTGCATATTGAAATTAATATAGCTGCAGCTGCTGTTGCCCAAGCCAGGAGCAAAGGGGAGCACTGCAAGAAGACCTGTAGGTTTATTATATCGTTAATTTCTCTCTCCTGATGTTGTGATTTGAAGTTTTTGTTCTTTCTTTTTCCATCCAGCATCCCTGCTGTATCATTATACCTCTGCACTCAGTTTAAAATTACCCCCATACTGAACTTCTTGAAAGGGCTTAATGAAGGGGAACGTGTACTCTGTGGAAATGTTGCTTCTTTTTACTCTCCTAATTTATAAATAAATGAGAACAGCTCTGCATTGTTGCAGTGTGTAGAATCCAGAGGTAGCAGAGTGCAGACTCTGGGATTGAGAGTGACTCTTTTATCAATGTACAAAAGCAGAATGAGCATTAAAATGGGGGGTGGGGGGATGCAGAAACAGGAAGAACAACAAATGAAATGCAAAGATTGAAGCTGTAATAACCTTCTTTATGTGTAACGTTCATACAGGAGTTTGCCTGCAACCTTTTGAACATGTTCTATATCACTTTGAGCCAACTGCTTACTGGTTGCTCTCTAACAGTAGAAAAAGTGGCTAATTAATTGGGAGTCCCAGGAAAGAGAAGGTGTGTTTGTGTACAGTACTGCCTGTTGGACCTGGGGAGGGAGGCAGAGAGGGGTTTCTTGGTGTTGGTCTTTGTGGTGCTAAGCATTATTATGGCTTGTAAACTATGCAGGAATGGGGTTAGCTTTAATCAAACACAAATGCTTGTGTCAGGGCCTTTAGTACACTTTAATGCACTTCGGCCACAGCAGCCCCATGCAGAGCTACAGGCTGGGGTCAGAGTGGCTGGAGAGCTCCCAAACAGAGAGGGACCTGGGGGTGCTGATTGACAGCTGCTAAACATGAGCCAGCAGTGTGCCTAGGTGGCCAAGAAGGCCAACGGCCTCCTGGCCTGTATTAGGAATAGTGTGGCCAGCAGGAGCAGGGAAGTCATTGTGCTCCTGTACTCTGCATTGGTTAGGCCGCACCTTGAGTACTGTGTCCAGTTCTGGGCCCCTCAGTTTAAGAAGGACATAAAGACACTTGAACGTGTCCAGAGAAGGGCAACAAGGCTGGGGAGAGGCCTTGAGCACAGCCCTGTGAGGAGAGGCTGAGGGAGCTGGGATTGTTTAGCCTGGAGAAGAAGAGGTTCAGGGGTGACCTCATTGCTCTCTACAGCTACCTGAAAGGTGGTTGTAGCCAGGAAGGGGTTGGACTCTTCTCTCTGGCAACCAGCACCAGAACAAGAGGATACAGTCTCAAGCTGTGCCAGGGAAAGTTTAGGCTCGAGGTGAGGAGAAAGTTCTTCACCGAGCGAGTCATTTGTCATTGGAATGTGCTGCCCAGGGAGGTGGTGGAGTCACCATCCCTGGAGGTGTTCAAGGGGAGATTGGACGTGGCACTTGGTGCCATGGTTTAGTCATGAGGTCTGTGGTGACAGGTTGGACTCGATGATCTTTGAGGTCTCTTCCAACCTTGGTGATACTGTGATACTGTGATGGGCTTCCTCATATACTTAAGACTAAGGCATGTGGGGCAGTTTGTAGGATGGAGTTGCTGTAGAGCCTGTTCTGGATGTGACTGTCAGTGCCAGCACTCAGGTGCTAAATTAGGAGAGAGTAGAGGCTTTTTTTTTTAATATTCTAGAACCAGAAGTTAGAGAGAGAGCTCATGAGCCATGTGCCATACTGAGTCACAGCGTCTGCTGCTGTGAATGTGGTCCTGTGTTTCCTTAAAGTTTGCAAATGAAATATTAAATTTCTTTCTATGTGAAGTCTTGGAGAGACTCCAGCTGCCCCTACTTACAAAGCTCCCCAGGCAGTGTTTAGACACTTCTGGCAACTGTTGTCACCTTAGGAACTGGGTGAATAGTTGTCCCCATACATGACAGGCACTGCAGTGCAGAGTGAGCTGGGTGCCTTGGGTAAGGAGTTGCTGGAGTAATGTTTAAGACTTCTCCTCCAGTATCATCCTGAGTTATGTTAAGTCCATTCCCCTTAATTTTATGGGGGTGGATGAGGAACTTTCTCTGTATGTGCACTTTGGCTCATATTTTTTATATTCCCATGCCACACAACTGACCACTTGATGATCTTAAGTATTGGCTGTCTGGCAATAAAGTGGTGCAAAGACCCATGCACAAGGCTAAGTTGTACTGTCTGACCTTTGTGGGAGCTTACATTCTGCACACAGCATCTTGAAGCTTTCCTAGAGCAAGCTATGGATTATCTGGCAGATTGCAGCCCCTCCTCCCTGCAATCATGTAACTTCCTGAGGCAGCTGCTTATATGGAAAAGTGCTTCTGGAATGCTTATATATTTTTAGCTGTCTCCAATGTAGTGTAGCAGATGGAGACAGGGAGGAGAGCCAGCACTCCATGTCCAGCCAAAATGGGCCATTGTGGTCTGCAGACCACAGTGTGGAAACCTGTGTCTCATAGGCTCATAGTCCAAGTTTTCCAAAGAAGCTTTAGAGAAAAGTTGTAGTAGTAAGGATTGCTTTGGATTTGGTGCTTTAGTTCCCATGCTTAAACAATACAACCCCCAATTAAAAGTCCAATTAATTAAGAATCCAGGTTTCAGAGCTTTTCATTCCTTTCGAAGTGTTCTTCTACCATGCACAAATTTGCTGTGTCCAGAGCAGAAATGGATCACCAACAGGCCAAGTGAATGAAAGAGGCAGATGCTCAAATTAATTTTGGACTTTGTGCAAGGCACCATTCTTGAAGTACAGTTTAGGGCTTGTTAGTAAGGTGTGCTAATGAGAAGTCAAAGCTTCCTAAATCCAAGATGAAACAGAGGTGTTAAAGGATGTTTGGCCAGCAGGCCTCCCAGAAAGGAGCCAGAGAGGGAGCTTGTCCTCTCTCAGAGCTTTTGCATACACTTTGTGGTTTTAAGCTTGGAGAAGAGAAGACTCTCAGGGGATCTTAGAGCTGCCCTCCAATACCTGAAGGGATCCTACAGGAAGGCTGGAGAGAGACTTTTCATAAGGGTGTCTAGTGACAGGAGAAGGAGGAATAGTTTGAAGCTGAGGGAGAGCAGGGTTAGACTGGAACTTAAGTTCTTCAGTAAAAGGGTGGTGAGACTCTGGAATGGGTTGCCCAAAGAGGTTGTGGATTCCCTTCCCCGGAGGTGTTCAAGGCCATGTTGGATGAGGTCTTGAGCACCCAAGTCTAGCTAAGAGGTGTCCCTGCCCATGCCAGGGAGGTTGGAGCAGTTACCTCTAAGGCTGTTATTGAATGCCAGTGAGTCAGTTCACTAACTGTTACGTCTTTCTTCATTCCAGCTTCATCACATTCCGCTCTTGTGCATATCTGGACAAGAAGCATACAGTTTTTGGAAGGTGAGTGAAGGATGTTATGAGCAGATAAACTCTCCTGTGTGTCTGAAGCCTGAAGAAAAGAGGCTACTGATTATTGTTGTTGAACTGGAGCAAAATCTTGTCTCACAGTCCGGTTCTCTAGGTCATGAGTAAGTGTGCAACATCTCTTCAGTACCAGTCATCAGACTTCTCCTTTTTCTCCTTTTTTGCTTCTTCCATCCCTGCAAGTTGTCTTACTTCCTTTCTGTGGGTGGCCCTCCAGGGAGTCATGAACAAAGTAACCAGCATCCTGTAATCAACCATGTTAATATTTGTGCATGCTAATTACTGGGACACAAGAGATTACCTCTTCAACACTGTTTTCATCCTCTTAAGAGCTGTCAGCTAGGAAATTAGTTATGACAGGGCTGTTGTTCATCATAGCATAGATGACAGAGCTTCTACATGGGCTCTTTTAGCCCACTCCCCCTCCTTTTGTTTTTTTACTCTATGCTTCTTTTCTTTTATTCCTGACAATTGCCACTGGTATAAAATCAGTCTATTTATGTGCACATATGTGTGTCCAGACATAGGTGTTTATGTGTACGTAGAGAGATCCTACCAATTCTAAGGCAGCAAGGGAACTTCCTTCCCGAATTCTTTCCTTCCAAAAGACTTTTCCAGTCAAGCCCTCACATGCTGAAGATCAAGATATTTGTTACAGAAGATATTACAAAATCTTTTTGTTACAAAATCTCTGCTTCCCCTGTTGCGGGTCCATGGCATTTGTCATGTTGTGCAGAGCTGTTCTAACAACTGCCTCAGTGCAAATGGCAGGAAGGGGAATTGTACTCAGCCTGCCTTATTGGTAGCTCCTGAGGGTTTTAGAGTAATTTTTAAATCAAGATTTGGGTTTTATTCTTTTCATAGTTTTATCCATTTGAAAGGCAGCAATTGAAAATAAATGCATGTGCTGTTTACTTTGATTGGGTGTCATACAACTGTGCTGTACAATGGAAGTGATCTATTTAATCCATCTTCTCTGGCTGTGAGTTCCTGAGGCAGAAACTGCCTTAATTTTAAACAATTCTTTTAGTGCTATTAGTTCCAATACTGATTCTGCAATAATTGCAGCCTTTGAAATATAATTCTTTTTCCTTTCTCAAGCCTGCCCTAGAAAAATTTTAAGTTCCCTTGTCATTTGATGCAAGGAGATAAATAAAGCAAATTCTAATACTGAAAGCTGGGAGGGAGTATGTTTTTGGAGGAGGTACATTACCCATATCTCAAGACTATTTCACTTAAGCTACAATTTGAGTCCTCCTTGCAAAAATCCCATTAAATCCCATACAATAATGCTGTTAACCTGAGCTTGCCACCTCATCAAATAGTATTTGGATTAGGACAGCTCAGCTGAAAATGGGACTGTTCTTCAGTTCTGAATGCAACCTGGCTTCAGTGAGCATCCTGTATAGTCCTTCAGTGTCTTTGCTGTGTTTCCCCAGGATGCTCCAGTTTTACCATAATTCACCAAGAAAGAACTTAGAGAGAAGCTGAGCTTGCTGCAGTGCAGGGACTGCCTGCTCCCTAAAGCCTTCACACCATGTAGAACCTTAGGAGCAAAATAGTGATGTTTCACACTGTACTCTGCCCTTTAGAGAGGAATTCCTTCTGTCCAAGTAAATCTGGTTCAGTGTATAGAGCAGAAATTTACATGCTTTTAGCAAAGACTCTCAGTTTTTGAATTGTCCTTGCTACTCAGAAGCATGAACTTAGTTGCCAGAGTAAAGAAGTGGTGCTGCTTTTTCAGCCCTGCAAACACTCTTAGCTGAAATACAAAGGAAAAGCTATAAAAAGTGTTGGTTTAGAATTACATTTGGCTCCTTGCATGAAAACTACACAAAACCATCTTCATATGAACACAGAGCAGGTAAATCTTCCTCTGGACTCCCTTGCATGTAAATGAAGAATGTAAAAAAAGTAATGAAGATGCTAACTAGATCCATTCCAGTCATTGTATTAATCTAGAATACTTGAGTAATTGAATTCACTCACAAATTTAATACACAAGTCTGATGTGTGATCTCTAGTCTGTCACTAAAACCCTTCAGCTGTTTTTACCTTGCATTTGTTTTGAAAAGCCATAAAAGTTAAAACATTCCAGAGGCTGCATCTAGTGAAACTGCAGTATGCTTCAGTTTGCTAGATCCTGGGTGTTTCCAGGATTTGGTGACCGTATCTGATCTCAGACTGTATAGCACAATAATATCTGGGAAGCATATCTAGATTTAAGAATAGAATGAATTCTTTGTTTCTTTGAATGTTAAAGTTGATTGTCCTAATTGGATGCTTACTGGCCTGTTGTGACTTTAATACAGATTTGAGGGTGACTTATTTCAGTTAATATAAAAACCTAAATGCTCTGATCTCAGTTCTATACCTTCAGGTGTTTCTAGGCAACTCTGGTTCACGTTGATGAGTGTCACATACTATTGAGTGCAGAATTTCACCTGACTGTAATTTGTGTAGTACTCTAAACTGTTTTCTTACACTTGGGAGAGCAAAAAAGAGACTAAGAGCAACCATTCCCCACTCCTTTCCCTTTTTTAGGTCCTGTGTAGGATGGAGCATTGCAAAGTTCATTCTCTGGAGCTGCATCTTATTCATGTCCCCACTGGTTTGAAACACATTTTTTGCATAGTAGCAGCTATTAATGTTGGATGTTTGGCTGTTAAGTCTGTTTGGAAAACATACCAGCTGCAGGCAGTGGGACTAGGAAGAGGTGTCATGTCTGGCTTGGTGCACTGGAATTTTTCAAGTCTCAGGAGGAGGCTGTGGCTGAAGGACAGGAAAGGTGTCTTGTCATGATGGCAATAATGAGGACAGATGTTACTGAAAATAAAGGAGATCATTTGGCTTTGATGGGGAGCAAAAAACAACGACGGAGAGTGAGAAAAGAATGCCTTCCCTCGGAGCTGTGTTGCAGGCTGCATGGATTTCCTGCTCCAGCAGAGCTGTCTAGATTAAATTAGTAATTACCATTTCTAGTAATTACCATTTCTCTTGACTTAGAGAGTGATGTAATTAACATGGAAACTAACTGGTGGCTTTTGTTGGCTTGTAGCTTGCCAGTAAAACATCTAATTTAGAAACTGAAATAATGTAAACCAACCGTCATGCATTTGCTCTGCACAGAGGGGATGAGAAGCATTTGCAGGGGACTGCTGCATGGGGAAGGTCCCATCTGTTGCTGTGGTGGTCTGGGGGTGGGGGACTCCCCCTTACCCATGCTATAACTG
Organism: Dryobates pubescens; assembly: GCF_014839835.1. Lineage (NCBI taxonomy): Eukaryota > Metazoa > Chordata > Aves > Piciformes > Picidae > Dryobates > Dryobates pubescens. Next base: position 14,321,838 of record NC_071636.1, read on the forward strand.
GGAGTTCAGCTGTTACATGAGCTGTGTGAGCTGCAGGGATGTTATGACCCACAGTTACAGTAGACTCACATTCCTGGCTGGTGCTTTATGGAATTCGTATGAAAGCACATCCCATCCATGCTGCTACTTTATTTTCATAGAATCATAGAATCAATAATGTTGGAAGAGACCTGTGAACCATTCCTGCTCTTTATAAGCAGAAATAGAAGTGTAATGTCTGTTCCAGGTTGCTGCATGAGTACTAAAATGGCTGCATATAGACCCAGGGAAGTCACAACAGTGAGTCCTTTCAGCCTGCCTCCCACCAACAGTTTTCACTTTCTTCAGAACCAAGGAAAAAGAAAGCCCCAGGAAAAACTGAAACAGCTTTGAGGATGTTTGGGGGGAGCCTGTTCCAAAGCTAAAGGGGCACATGAAGAAGTGCATGTTTAAAATAACAGGGAAAGTGATTGAACCATGCAGATCAACAGGAAGAGGGAAATGCTGCCTCTGAATTTGGTGAGATTGAGGACAAGCAGAACATGATGGGCTTGAAAGGGAGGGTAGGTTACAGGTGTCTGATGTGATAAAAAGAAGGGCAGTAGAGAGGGAGTAAAGTGAAAAGTGTTGTGGTCAGAGTGACAAAGCTGCAAAATTATCTGGGCAGCAGTTCTGTGTGTTTATTAGAGCATCACTTGGGTTTGTCAGGAACTGAGGAAGGGATGTGGCAGCTGAGACAGGAGGTGAATGCATGGAGGAGTCTTCCCCTTCGTGCAGGACTGCACCTATCTGCTGTGCAGCTGACTGAACTGTCCCTCGAGGTTTCTGCTGCTCACTCCTCAACTCTCTTGTTCCTGGAATTAATGAAAAAGGTGGTTTGAGAAAAACCTCAGACTTGTTCACGCTGGTCAGTAGCTGACACACGCTTCTCTTGTTCTCTGTTCTCTTCAGAAGAGAGTTCTCTTTCTTTGGATAAGTATCACTGGTACTAAGAATTCCTTCATGTGTTCAGTGCTTTCTGTTGCAATTCTGTAGAACAGGGCAATGTAACTAACTCCTGTCCTCTAAAGTAATTAGCTACATAAAGCAACTCCCAAGCACTGTTGCCCGGGTATGGTTAAGTAACAGTTAAGTTACAGTGTTTCTTCCCACTTCTGACCTTCCCTCTATGATTTGAATCTTGGAACCCCAATGGCTTCTAAGCTGGCAAAGTCAGGTTCTTGTTGCTGTTCTCTTCTGCTTTAGTACATCTGAAGAATGGAGAAATTGTGTAACTAGAAGAGCTGATTCTGTTGTTGAATCTGTGTAGGGAGCCTGACCTGCAGAGTCCGCTCCCCAGACACCAGGACAGGAATGAAGAGCAAGGTGGGCAAACAAACCAGGCTTCCCTGTGGCAGCTGTGGCCATGATGCCCTGCAGCAGAGGAGCCATGAGCTGCATGAGGGCTGCTGTCATTTCCAAGATGAGTTGTGTGATCTCTGAAGAGAACCTGTGCCAAAGCAGAGAAGTCCTTATGTGCCAGGTTCATCTGTCAAGTCTGGTTTCAAGCTGCTTTTTTGCAAGTTGTTTTATTTTTTTCAGCACCTGTCATTACTGTGCCTTGCCTGCTAGATTGAGCCCTTACAAGAGATTGAGATGTTCCAACTGCAGCCTGGTTACATGTTCAGATGGCTTGTTCCAGATTGGGTGTATACTTAGCAAATATTTGGTCCTGAGTGTACTTGTTTGTGCATGTGTATATTATTCTCTGTGTGGGTATAGAAATGTATATACTCCTTTCTATAAAAATAACCTTGAGGGCAGAATGTGTTTACATAACAGCCATGTTCCTTTCTGGGTTCTGTTTCTAGTTGAAAGCATTTTTTAAAGAAGTCCAAGTCATTGTTCTTGTATCATCTTCTGACCAGGAAACTGTCACCTTGGACCACTGCCATCCCCAGCATTGCATAAGGCTTAACTCCTATCAATCTTCTAAGCACAAATATGAGAAATAGGAAGTCCCTGTGTGAGTGCTTGTGAGACTGCTGGGGAGCTGCAGTTTGCCTTAAGTGTAAGTGAAGTATCTGGAGCAAGGTCTATCCATGTGCAATACACCAGTGAAAGTCTTGCTGCACACGAGTTAGTGCTGCTCTGAAAGCAAAGACACTGACTGGTTATGAAGCAAGGTTACTAGTTTGCATAAAGGAGCTTTAAAAGGCAGGAAAGGTTTCCAGGGCTAACTTAGCTTGGTTTTCAAGAAAGCTGAACTGCACAAGGAAGGGCACATTTTTGTTTCCATTACTATGCTAACAGAGAAGGAAAAAAAGCCTAACCCAGCCCCTAAATGTAGATACCTCACTGTCCATGCTTCAGTGTAATGCAACATTTATCAAGCTCCTCTAAAAATACAACAAGCTGTCTCAGGGATGCTGAGCTAAATATATAGTTGAGATCATCATTTCTCTGTTCAGCATCTACTGGAAGCACAGAGCAAACCCTCAGTTTCACCATTTCTTCTCATGGAAATGGTCTCTTGAAGATGTTGTCCTTTTCACCATTGAATGTCACCTGAGCATCTGTGTGAACCTTGCTTAGCTGACCGGGGACAAAGCATGTGTGGCACCTGGTAAAAGGAACAGAGCCAGAAACCACAGAAAAGGTGAAGCTTGTTTCTGCCCTTCCCTGCTGTGTTCCCAGCTTAGCACAGTGATGTTGCATGAGAAAGTCTTAACACAGTGTGACCTGTGCCTCCCTAAAGCATTCAGCACACCTGAGGGGTGTAAAGGCATGGTGGTCTGAACTTAGGGAGTCTGCTTTTTTGTGTTTGGTTTTAATGAAAATGATGTACAGATTTGATTATGGAGCCACAGATCGTGTTGGGTTGGAAGGAACCCTCAAAGGTCATCTTGTCCAACCCCCCTGCAGCAGCAGGGACACCTCCAACTAGATCAGGCTGCACAGGAATGCATTCAGTCTGATCTTGAATGTCTTCAGGGACAGGGCCTCAATCATATCCCCTGTTCCTGTATTTCACCATTCTCATTGTGAAAAACTTCCTCCTGATGTCCAGTTTCAAACCATTGTCCCTCATCCTACCACCACAAGGCCCTCTAGACAGTCCTTCCCAAGCCTTCCTTTAGGTCCCCTTCAGCTTTGAGGCTCCCCAGACCCTTCTTTTCTCCAGGCTAACAGCCCTAATTCTTTCAGCCTGTCTTCACAGGAGAGGTGCTCCAGCCCCTTGAGCCTCTTTGTGGCCCTCCTCTGGGCCTGAGACTCAGATTTATTCACTGACTGGGCTTTTTGTTCAAAGTTGGTGGCTATTAGAATAATATTAGAGCCCTCTGTTTAGAGGGGGGCTTATGCTTTGATGTAGTGATCTGATGGTCATTTCTGTATGTGACTGGTATGGGCATTTTTTGTGGCAAGATGTCTGAGTTTTTGCTCTTACACCCAGAGTGTGTGTTGTGGGACAGGTAAAGAATCCCCCAAACCACCTCAGCCTGTTGGTTTCCTCATTCTCTGAGGAGCAATTGCTCTAAGAGATGTCAGTGCATGAGCTTAGACACTTTGTGTCGTGAAACTGATTTCAGTGCAGCAGTGTAACCTCCTGGGATTTGGCAATAGCAACGTGTGATGTTTTGAGAGCTTGCTTGATTAGTGTGTAGCTCATTTTTCCCTGGATGGGTGATGTTCACAATCAGATCTTGTCCTTCTTTGATTTCAATTTTTACTGATGAAACACCAGCTGCAGCTGGGCCTTCCAAGTGCTCCCTGAACAAAGAAAGTGACTACTCAATTATTTTCAGTTCCTCTGGTCAGAGCTCTCTTCTCGGAGCTGGTGGTTGGTATTCAGATTAGGTGGGGTTTTTTAATTGGTATTATGGCAGTATCTAAAGACATAAAACTACATTGAGAGCTGGTGATGTCAACACTAATGTGTCTAGAGGTGTCCTGCAAAATCTTAAAAGAGTGCAGGGGTGTAAAAAGAAAAGACAATTCTCTGGTTTGGAGACAAGAAGCTAAGAAGAAAAGAGAATCGCATGCTCTGCAGGCATAACAAGTTTGTCTTCTACCCCTTAGCCCTTTATGATCATGTCAAAATAGACTGGTTAGGTCATTTACTGCTGCCCTGTGAGTGCCATGTCTATCACAGCCCTTGTGAAATGTGCAAGTGACATAGTGTTGCCAATAAAGTTTAATTAGCATAGCAACTGCAGATTCATGAGCTTCACCAGAATGCGTTAGGGCTAATACTGTGGGAGGTCTAGCTATGGGCTGAGGGATTACTCAGCTGAGATTGCCAGGGCATAGCTGACCTGCCTATTTCAAATTATCAGAACCTAATTAAATGAAAACATACAAGCAGATAATGAGTGGAGCTGCTGGCTGGAAAATCCTCCAATATTAAATCAGAAGTTTCCTTTAGGGGCAGTTAAAATACAGTGTGTGTATCTTAGGCTGTGTGTTAATCATCAGCATTGTGAGGGAATCTGATACTGGCCTGCAGGAGGATTTTTTTAATTGAGTTTTTGTTACCAAGTTTCCAAAGTTTGTGCAGGGTCTTCAAGCCCTGTGCAGCTTTCCCCAGTGTGCTGCCTCTAGTTGCTAGTGAGCGAGGCTGTTCTAGCCTGCATATGTGGGGTTTGATTGCTCTTAAAAGCCACAACCTGATTACAGAGTATCTACAGGCCCTTGGGGAACAAAGGGGAGGAGAGCAGCAGCAATGAGACGTTAGCAAGGACAGGTCTGCTCGAGTCATGTGCTGAGCAGCACCCTTCCTGATTTACTCCCTTTTATTTTCTGTGATGGGGTCTCTTTGGTTGTGTTTGGTGCCTGTACCAGCCTGTGGGACAGCAGCAAGAGGCAGTGGTGGTGCACTAAGCGCAAGGGGTGTTGAGTGAGAAGGACCCGCTTGCCTCTCAGACCACTGTGGTCAGCCTGTGTGGTTTGGTTCATGTGGCTCCTGGGAGGAGTGTGTGAGGCATGGAAATAATGTGGAGTGGACTGGTAGTAGGTGGTCTGTTTCTCTTGGATCAGCTGAGACCATCACAGCTGAATAGAATAGAATAGAATAGACCAGGTTGGAAAAGACTTTTGAGGTCATCAAGTCCAACCATCACCCAACACCATCTAATCAACTAAACCATGGCACCAAGTGCCTCATCTCCTTTTAAACACCTCCAGTGATGGTGACTCCACCACCTCCCTGGGCAGCCCATTCGATGGTCATGGGCCTCTCTTGGTGCTAGCTGGACAGGCTCATGCCAGGACTGGAGAGGGCAGGCTGGCTGCCAAACACCTGCAAGAGTGAGCTGTTGTAGTGTGAGTGTGTAATTGTGTCAAACACCTGTGAAGATGATACATTTTTTGGTCAAGGTATCATTCATTTCTTTGATAGGAAGGTAGAGTGAGGTGGTAAAACCCTCAACATACTCCAGTAGTTTCATTTAATTTGATATATCTGCCATTTCATCTGCCCAGCTGTTAACAGCCAGCCTGTGCTGGTACCCAGGGTCCCAGTAATGCCAGCAGTCAGGCTTCAGAACAGTTGCCACCTTACTAAGACTGGAGGATTGCTCACTCTTGTGTTGGCAGCCCTGTCCCAGGGGCAGCCCAGGGCTCCTCGATGGCCAGGTCCTGCCCTCACTTCCAGGCTCCCAACCCCTGGCTCCAGGAGCAGTGTTTTGGAGAGTTATGGCTGCTTTTCATTGTCCCACAGCCATTAAGCAGGGGCTGTACTTTTGGTTCCTGGCTCCGTTCAACCAGATGTTGTCCAGCAGCAGTCTGCTCTGTAAGGGATCTGGATTGCTCAGCATCAGCAGCCTGTCTTCATCTTTATTTACTGCTCTTCTAAATATATCTGTTTTCAAATTTAATTGGGAGTGATGATGTGGATAAAAGTGTTAAATACCCAGGGACCAAGATCCAGTCCCAGCAGGACCCCCCCTGGAAACGTAACTGACTCAGTGTTTCCTATTTAAAATTAGCTTTCGACACCTGGCAGCCAATTTTGTTTCATGTGTGCTGTGTTTGCTTCACATCCTTCTGCTTTTTCAATCAAAACATCAGCCACCATCCAGAAGTCTGTTCCCTGGACACTGTTGTCCCTGTGTACCACATCTGTTGTCCCAAGGAGAGAAGATTGTTTGACAGACTGTTTTCCACAAAACCTTGTCAATTGCCGTTAGTTATTTCCTTTCTTTCTTAATCATGTCCTGTCTCCGCTATGCCGTTATTGTGCTGGGATGGATGCCAGGATGATAGGCTTAGAATTATCTGGGTCACCCCCATTTATCCTTTCCAAATATCCTTTTCTGGAACTTTCCCATTGTTCCACACTTTTTTTTTTTAGATGAACATGTAACAGTCCAGAGAGTCTTCAGCCTTTCTTAGGCGTTTCGAAAGAACTGGTTGGATATGCTGACTCGAAAAATGAGAGGCCAGGGATCTAATGTCCCTGTGTGCAAAAACTGCCATGAAAAGTGTCCCAGCACTGTCTCATGGCTGTGACTCCATGCTCTGCAGCTTGCCCAGCGTCCTTACAAGCTGGTGGTTGTGGTGTGCATGTTACAGAATCATAGAATGGTTTTGGGTTGGAAGGAACCTCCAAAGGTCTTCTAGTCCAAGCCCCCTGCAGTTAGCAGGGACATCCTCCTCTAGATCAGGTTGCTCAGAGCCTTGTCAAGCCTGACCTTGAAGATCTCCAGGGATGGGGCCTCAGCTACCTCCCTGGGCAACCTGTGGCAGTGTTCCAGCACCCTCATGCTTAAGAACTTGCTCCTAATATCCAATCTAAGTCTGCTCTTCTCTAATTTCAAACTGTTGCTCCTTGTCCTGCCCCTACAGGCCTTTGCACACAGTCCCTCTGCAGCCGCCTTGTTAGCTCCCTTCAGGTACCAGAGCCTTCTCATCTCCAGGGTGAACAGCCTCAGTTCCCTCAGCCTGTCCTCATAGCAGAGGTTTTCACTACCCTGATCATTTTTGTGCCCCTCCTCTGGACCCACTCCATCAGTCCATGTCCTTCTTGTGATGAGGGCTCCAGATCTGGATGCAGTGCTCCAGGTGAGGTCTCACCAGAGCAGAGCAGAGGGGCAGAATCTCCTCTCTCCATCTGCTGGCCTCACTGCTTTTGGTGCAGCCCAGGATGCCATTGGCCTTCTGGGCTGCAGGTGCCCATTGCTGGCTCTTGTCCAGCTTCTCATCCACCAGCACCCCTAAGTCCTTTTCTGCAGGGATGCTCTCAACTTCATCATCCCCCACCCTGTGTTGGTTTTGGAGCAGTCCTGTGCTTTCTGCATTACTGCGTGTTACTCTGAACACCTCTGTCACTACTGTCCCATGCTGCTGTAGTCAGAACTCACTTTCTTCCTAATATCACTCTTTGGTTTGCCACAGAATTTAGGAGGGAAAAAAAAAGGTTAAAAAATCATAAGTTAATGAAAACATTTTTACTTTCTTGACCAAGTCTGTTGGGTTGCTGACTCCCCTTCCACCAAACATGATGATTTACAGATCTGCTAGTGTAATGGGCACAAATTAGATGTATGAGTTGGGAGGGACCTTTTGAGTGTGTTGTGACAGCTGGAATATGTGTCCTTCCTCTTTTAGGGTCGTTGGTGGCTTTGAGACTCTGACTGCTATGGAGAATGTGGAAAGTGACCCAAAAACAGACCGTCCTAAGGTACCTGGGAAGCACTGTGGGCTATGCAGGAGGGAGCCAATGTGTTTGGCCTCATAGCAGTGCAGTTCACCTGCTGATGCTTCTCTGAAAGACACACATGGGGGAGGTGGCACAACTTCATCAGCAGCCTGATTTGCAATTTTCTTCTGCTCCCAGGAGGAGATACGAATTCAGACAACAACTGTTTTTGTGGACCCGTATGAGGAGGCAGATGCTCAGGTGAGGATAGTTTGGTTGGTTGGTTTTTTTGAAAGGCCAAAGGTCTTCTTTGGAGAAGGTTGTAACTAAATGCCTTTTCTTTCAACATGGGCAAGCGCCTGGCCCATGTGGCTGCACACTAAGATTAAACAGCTGCTGCTCAGCATTGCCTTGTGTGCCAGGATTGTTGTGGCTCTTTCAGCAGAGAGGTCTCATAACGGAGTCTGGCGCAGCTCCCAGTCCATCATGCTTAGGATGGCTTCTTTTACAAATGCCCACAGTAGCTGTGGGTAACTGCAGGTGTGAAGAGAGACAAGTCTTGTTCTGAAGGCTGCAGACAGCCTGTTTGTAGCAGCCCTTGAGGTCTGTCTCCTAAAGCCTACCCTGTAATCATAGCAGTGCTGATTGCTGGTACTGGTATAGAGTGCTTAAAAGCTTCAAAGGTTTGTAGAGATTTTCACCTTACTCTGAACTAGCTCTTGCAACAGATTGCACTCTTTGCTACCCACAGGTTGCTGCGGAAAGAGAGAAGGTCCAGCTGGAAGAAGAAGCAGCCAAAACAAAAGCTGAGGTGGTGCCACCAAAGAAAGAGGTTGAGACTCCTAAAACATACCGGCAGGGGATTGGGAAATACATCAACTTGGCTGCAGCGTGAGTTCCCTTCCCAGCTGATCTTTGTCTTTCCTGCTGGACACTGACCCTGTCCAGTGCCATTGCTCAGATGATTGCTTTGTGCCAGCAGGCTTTGCAAAGACATCCTTATGCAGTCCTAACAGACAAGAGTTGCCTCTGCTCCTGTTGTTTTTCAAGGTTACAAGTTACCTGAGCTTTTCTTTTAGCACTTGAATGTGACCAAGATGGCCTTGAGGAACTGTTCTGTGTCACTTCCTACACCATCTTTTATTCTCTTCCTTTTCTGCAGCTATTTCTGAAGGCTGTGGTCCCACAGAGGCTTCTCTTTTAGCAGTTTCCCCCCTGCACAGAGTCATTGCCTTGAGCCCATGTCAGCCTGTGGAGCTGGTTCCCTGTTCAGTGGCAGCTGTATCAGCACAACTGAAATGGCCAGAAAGGGGAGCAGCCTCCCAGGCTTGCCTTGGGAGCGCAGGGTGTCTGGCAAGTAGCTCCAGGGTGACTGGCTGGTTGTACAGGCTTGTCCTAGAAGCATACTCTCCCAGACACCCTGTTCAGTGGCAGTTTTGGGTAGGTGAAAATAGATTATTTCCACTTCCTTTTCTGCAGGCTTCTCTGAAAGCATTTGCAAAAATGCTGTTTGTCTGCTGCATAAGGTGTTTATTTCTGCACACAACAGATCTGGACAGCTATTTAATCAGCTTGTGTGTGCCTGTGTGACTTACATTTGCCTTACTGAGAACAAAAATATGTTAGCCCATGTAGGTCAGTTAGGTGTTTTGGTTACAAAATATTGCTTGTCCCTTAAAATACTATGTTCAGCTTAAAACTGTTGCCATTCTGTGCTGTGTTTGCAGAGGAGACCCAAGCAGTGCTTGCAGTTCTGTGGAGAGGGCCAAATAGTGTAGAAAGGGCTTTTCTTTCCCAGTCCTTCACTCACTGCAGCCTGCCTTGAAACTGGGAGTTCAGGCTGCAGCAGCCCTTTGGCAGGTTCAGGGCTCTCCCTACCAGCTACTGATACCTGACAATAAAACCATAGCACGTGAGCTGGCTGCATAGTGTTTCCATGGTGCTGTAAACTGTGATTTAGGGAGGCTAAGAATAGCAGCAGCAACTGCAACAGGCTGTGTTGAAGAAACAGGAAAGGATCTGACAAACTTGCCTAGCTGCTTTACACCTAATGCCCTTAAGTCCTTTTGCTGCCACAAATGCAGGTGAGAAGGTGGTGCGAGAGCTCGGGGCTCACGTGCTCACTGTGTCTGTGCTAAAAAAGCACAGCTGTTAAATCCTCAGCGCTGGCCTGGAGAACTTGTTGGGCTTTGAACATGTTGCTGGAAGTGTTCAAAGTCTGACCCAAACCATCTGCACAGACTGACAGACTCTCCCTCTTTTTGGGTGTGCCAAAGACCCCCATCCTAGCCTCCCTGGCAGTTCCCGTGCTGGCACAGAGCTTGTGCTCCTCTCTAGGGGATGGGCTGGCTCTTCTGTTGCAGTTGCTGGGAGAGGAAGGGTATCCAGCTGCCCTGGTCCCACCAAACAGTAAGCAGTCCCTGAGACTTGTTTTTGTTTGGCTCCAGGAAGCGCAGTGCAGGAGATGATGGGCCCTCAACCAGCACAGCTGCAAAGAAAGAGAAGAAGATCACAGGCTTTGGGGACTTCAGCTCCTGGTAGCAGCGCGGGGAGCCTAGCACTGGAGCAGCACAGCAAGAAAAGAAGAGGCAGTCTCCCATGTGCCCCCAAAGAGCCCAAAAGAGAGTCTGTCCTGGGAGGGAAGGCACCAGCCTGCCCTTCCACGGGGGAAGAAAACTGTGGCTTTGTTAAGGCTGGTTAATGTGGCTTTGTTTTCTAGAGAGCTGCATTCCCCCCACTGCATCTTCCTCGAATGCCTTTTTGTTGTTGTTTTGCTAGGCGGGGAGCAGGCAGCCCAGCTCCGCTGGGGATTAGCTGGAGCCTTTCTCTGCCGGGCTGGCAGCAGACCAGGCAGAGCCTGGCCTTGCAGGAGGCTCCTTCAGTGAGCTGCCCTGCTGCTGAAAGAGCTCCTTTGACAGGTAATCGCCTCCAGGCGAGCCAAGGCTGCCAAATGAGGGAATGGATTCATTGCTGGGGAGGTGCCTGTGCTGCTGCAGTGCTTTGCGGGTGGGAGGGGAGGGCTTCGGCCTGCCCTGCCCTTCCAGCTGCCTTTGCTACTTCTCAGCAAGGACCAGTTCTGTGTCTTGCTCTTTGTGGGCCTGCCAGGATCCTGGCTGGAGTGACTGCTGCCAGTCTCTGCAGGACCTCACTCTCTCCAGAATGAGCTCCCTCTGTGCCCATTTAAGCCTCTGACAGCCTGGGAAGCGGTGAATCCGGATAAGCCTGGGGTAGCTGCACCAGTTCCTCCCAGGTGCTGGCCTTCCCTGAGCCACTGGGCAGCTTTAGGGGCCAGTTCAGACCTGTCCTCAGGCCCTAGAAACTACAGCCTGAAGCACCTGAGTGGGACTAGAAACAACTGTTATGACTGTTTTTCAGCCCTCCCTAAAGTCTGCTCCTTACAGGGGCACAGGCTGTAGTCTGTCCTGGCTTCAGGCCTGCCATGGTTAGGGCAGCTCAGCTGCTTCCATTGCAACCCACAAGGAAGCTTAACAAAGACCTTTTGGGGTAAAGATAAAGCAGCCTGTGGAGCTGTCCTCCAAAATCCCATGGGTGCTGCCAACACACAGGCCTGGCAGGCTACATCCTGAAGCTTGCTTCTCAGTTCAACTTGGGTGTTTCCAGATGACCGAGATGTTCTCCCTACCTCTCCATGTGACCAAGGAGGTGATTTTGTACTCAGCTTTGTAACAATGCCTTTGGATTGGTGGTTTGTGCTGTGAGGAGAGACTCCATTGATAGGAAATTGCTGTAAAAACACTTTTGGTAAAATGTTTTGCATTAAATGCTTTTATTTTCTTTCCAGTGCTTTCCTTCGACTCTTCAGCTGTCATTTCCAAGACCATGGCATTGCACAGTTGATTGTTGTGCAAGGAAATGATTCATTGCTACCTTTTGAGATGCTCACAAGGAGCTCTGGACTCGCTGCGGATGTGATTGCATCTTTGTTAAATGATAGGAAGTCCAAAGCAGTCTGAAAGAATGGGGGGGCTGGGGGGTGGGGAGGTGTTGTTTGGCAATGGTTTGCAGCATGTAAGTTAGAAAGAACTTGAGTTTTATTCCTGGAACAGGGCATGTGATGGGACTTTCCTCAAGCTGTGTTTCTTGTCCCTTACTGAAACCTCTCCCTTCTCCTGGGCTGGCCTTTCCCTGATAAGTTGTTATTGTTCCCTTCTACCTAACTTGTGCTGCAGCACGTTTTGGAGCTGTCAGGTGCATGGAGCTGGAGCAGTTTAATGACATCCGTAAGGCTGAAATGCTTTTTGTGCTAGATTAAAATGGGGATTATTCTGAAAGAAAGGAGCTTTTGATTACAAGGAAAGCAGCAGAGGTGTGGCAAGGACTCCTATTTCAGCAAGAGTGCCTGTTGCAGATTGCTGTAAGGGCCAGTTTCCTTTCGCAGCAAGCAGGCTGCAGAGATAACTGCCTGCTTTCCCTTTCCACTCCAGCTTTTTGGCAGCAGTCCCTGCAGTCCACCAAGGAGCTGCTGCCCTTCTGCCTTTGCACAGCCTGTTTCATCACAAGGTGCCCCCATAAGATTGGGCACAAAGAGCCATTTCCTGCATTTAGGAAGGGCTGTGTGTACCCTTTTAGTTTTGCTCTAAGCAGAGCTGAAGCTCTTCAGCCTCTGATCACCACTCAACCCAGATCCATGCTGGTGCTCCCTGCTGTCATTGGTATCTCCCAGGCTGGGAAATGCTGGCCCTTGCCTGTCCCCAGGGTGCTGCAGTGGAGAGGCCAAGTGGCTTGGCCAAGGCTGTGTGCTGAATCAGCAGCTGGGCTAGTGTTGAGTAGAATGGAGTAGAGTTGCACCGACAGCCTCTACAGGGCAGCAAGTCAGGGCTGTCAGTGCTCAGCCAGACCTGCAGCAAATTTGTGTTCTGAGTTCCCACCACTCTGCACCCTCCCACACCTGTACTTGTGCATACTTGGCCAAATGGGCTTTAGTTTCAGATTTTCTTGCAGTCAGCAGAACCACAAAGTCTGCTGCAGTGGGTCTGCTGCTCAGGCCTTAAGCCCTGCAGTGAAAAACCTCTGAAGAGGAGAAAGTAGCTCAGTCGGGTCAGCCCAGCCCAGTACTGGTGTGAAAGGTGCCATGGCAGCTCAGTCTCTTCCCTGTTCCCACAACCCTGACCTCACATATGTCCCTTGAGCAGCCAGGCAGATCTGGGGAGGATCCAGCCATGGCTGCTAGTACCCAGCAAGTAGTGGTTGTGGCCACACAGTGTCAAGGCTGACCTCAGCATGCAGGTCCATGCTGGACACCTGCACTGGGAGGCAGCAGTAGCTGGTGAGTAGCTGTGCTGCACTGGGGCCAACAGTCACAGTGTGGCCATTTGCAGCCAATAATGTGTGTGAAAAATCTCTGTGAGGATTTTTGTGGTGATCATGGGCTGCACAAGGCATGGGCATTGCAGGGAGCTGAGGCCACAGGCATTGCAGTGCTGCTGCACAAGCACAAGGCACGGTGGGCATGGCGAGGGACCAGGGGCTGCACACAGCTGCCTTGGTGAGGCCAACACTGACTCACCCTCCTCTGAGCTCAGGCAGTGAAGCATGGTGACTTCATCTGCTGGAAATAGCAGCCAGGGAGGAACCATCTCCCTGCCACCACCATACCCACAATAGACACACAGAGCTTGCTGCTTCCTGCACTGCTGCCTGCACCCCAGCTCCAACCATGGGACACAGCTGAGCCCCAAGGCAGGAGCAGCCCTCTGGTCTCAGCCCCAGCCTGGGCACATGTTGGAACTGCTCCACGTGACATGGGATGGGACAAGCAGGGCTGATGGCATTTGAGAATCAAGGGGCAGCTGGCTCCATCGGGGGTGGTGCAGGATGCTGCTGCAGGAGTCAGTGGAGTCAAGGGGTTTCAAGGCTTTATCCAGCCCACCTGCTTGTTCAGCACAGACAATGCAATTTTCATTTGAGCCAATAACAACTTCTCAGCTGAAATGTGGCTTCCAGAGAGCCACAGGACTCTCTGCAGAGACTTCAAGGGAAAAAGAATCCTGCAGTTCCCCCAGTAGCAAAGCCAAGCCCCCGCAGCAGCCTGGAGCAGATAAGAGGCCCATCCGCCAGCTCCCTGCCCGAGTCAGGCTCTTGCTCTTATCATGGGTGAGCAGAGCTGTCCTGGGCTTTGTTCAGGCAAAGCTCTGCTGGCTGCTCACAGCAGTCTCCCAAGTGGCTCAGATATGAGTCTGCCATGAAGGCCAGGGGTGTTTGAGTTCCCACAGTGAACTCTGTGGGTCTCCACCCTGGTCTTTCCCATGGGGATAGTGCAGGGACAGGGCTTCTGGAGTGAGGGCCAGTGTGGAGGGCTGACATTGGCACAAAATGGGTGCTCTACAGGCACCAATCCCTGCATCTGGTACAAGACTGTGCTGCTTGCCTTGGTGGCTCTGCCACAGGGAGTGCAGTAGGGCATGATGGGCATGATGGGCCCCTGGTGTCTGTTGTTCAAGGATGGGAGCAGGAGTTCTGCAAAGTCTCAGTGTTGCTGCAATGCCAGCACCAACTTTGCTCCCACCACTTCTGTGTAAAGGTCAGCAGGGCTGGGGTGAGTGAGCTCACTGCTTGCTGTTGTGTGTCCTTCATGTGCTTGTTTGTCCAGATTTGCCTTCACAAGAAGGAAGAAAGCGGAACCATCTCTCCCAGACCCCTCTGCTCCCTCCACTGGGGCTGTTCCTGCACCACTGGCCCAGAGGGGTTCATGTCTGCAAGGTTTTCTTCTATGCCTCAAGCTGGTACCTTGAATTTTATGGAGTTTGGGAGGGTGCAGGGGCCTCATGCCTGGCTGACTATGCAGGGGCCTGGGCTGGCAGTGCAGGATGTGAACTGCTGCAGCAGCACTTCACTGGCATCTGCAGGTCCTGCTGGCAGGGGCTTCTGCTGCCAGCAGGATGCCTTCACCCTGGTGAGAAAAATCCTCCCATGTCCCTGGGCTGGCACATGCCTGTGGCAAGTTGCTGGTACCTGCCTTACTCTCCCAGCATTGCTGGGAAACTGGGTTCAAAGTGTCCCTCCAGACAAGTTTGGTCCCTAACAAGGTTGTGAGTTGTAACCCACAGGGCTGTGCACAGCGCAGCTTCCCAAGCTCCTCTGCAGTTCCTGACGTCATGGTGAGGCCAAATCTTCCCTTTTGCACAGAAAAAAAGGCTCATCAGCAATCACAGCAGGCTGCATCTGACAGCTCATAACTTAATGGCTTTTAAAAAATAGCCACAGCCTGGTTTAAACTCTGGTCAAGTTCTCCCCTACCCTTCCCCCTGGAAAGCCTTCCAAGCTCTCACTTTTCTGATACTAGATACTTTCTCTAATCTTTGGCCTCCATTTATTAATGGCTAGTGATATCTATTTGCTTTTCTGCCAGCATTGTCCTTTAGCTTGAATTGCTTTTTGCCCTGCCTAACGCTTGCTTCCCGGCGCTATTTATAGGCAGCAATTGTGTCCCCCCGCAGCCGCTGTTTTGCTTGGCTACAGAGGCTGCATTGCCTCCAGCCTCCTCGGAACGGCCCCCTCGCCCTCCTGCCTCCCTCGGCATCCCCTCCTGCTGCTGGGGGAGAGTCAGAGGAGCACCCAGACACTGCCTGGGACTAGCATCCTGGCAGCACTGGCCATGATAGAATAGAATAGAATAGAATAGAATAGAATAGAATAGAATAGAATAGAATAGAATAGAATAGAATAGAATAGAATAGAATAGCGAATAGCATATAGAATATAGAATATGGAATGGAATGGAATGGAATGGAATGGAATGGAATGGAATGGAATGGAATGGAATGATGCTGTGGGGCAGAGAGCCACAGCCGTATGCCTCTGGAGAGCCCCACGGGGTTATTTTTCAGAGAACCCCACGGGGTCATTTTTCAGGCAGACCCATGGGGTCAGGTAGGGGCAGAAATGGCTCCAGGCTCCTCTTTGCCTCCCCTGTCCCTTCTACCCCGCTTCTCTGGGAGGCAAAGTGAGCACCCATCCGTGTGGCCCACCAAGGCAACGTGGGGAGTCGGGTGATTTCTATCTGCGCTTTCATCCAGGGATGAAAGGGACGATAAACCCCGTTTGTTTTTGTGATAAAAGCAACTGACCCGGGAGGAATCCGCCCCGCCGGGGTGGCCTGCAGCAAATCAGGGAGATAAGGCAGCGACAGCAGCGAGCATCGAGGCTCTGAGCGGCCGAGGAGCAAATCCCTCCCCACGTGGAAGGAAACCCGCGTTAGGCTCCCACGGCCGCTCCCGAGCGCGGCCAGTGCTGAGTGCAGAGGATTTTGTTGGGGCTGGGAAGATCTGCGGGGAAGGACAGCAGCTTGCTTTGTGTTTTCATGAAGGGCCAGAGTTTTTTATTCCAGACATCTCCGCGGCGGATCTCAGCCCAGCTTTTAATAGACGGGTTCCTCGCCAGCGGCGGGCGCGCATTGATTGCGGCAGGAACGGCGAGGGAGGACAAATATAGTGCAGGCTGCCTGCAGGGAGAGCGCGGGGAGGAAACTTCGCAGGCTATTTTTGGTGCTTTGTCTCCACTGCTTGCAGTATTCCTGAGCTGTGTTTCTTCTTTTAAAAAAACCCCCGAAGCACCACGTTGTTAGAGTCTGGGTCTCGTGTGGGCTTTGTTTTGGTGGTGCTGGGGGTTGGTTGGTTGGTTGGTTTGTTTTTTACAGAACTTCCTTTTTCTGGGGAGCTGGTGGTGCTGTGGCCTCAGCTGGCGTGGCAAGAGGGCAAAGGCGTGTTGGGGACGCTGCCTGCGTCCTCTCTGCCGGGACCAGAATGGGCCGGTCCCTCTCCCAGGCGCTGTGCAGGGGCTGACGCAGGGACAGACCCTGATTTCACCCCAATCCATGGGAACCTCGTGGTGGGTGAAAGGAAAGTTCAGTGCACTCGCCAATAAAGAAAGGAAACTCTCCCACGCTGCTGAGCTGTTGCTGCACCACAGGGACCAGCAGCAGTGGCCCCATCCCTGCCGCAAGCTGCAGTGCTCAGCACCAAGGCACTGAGTTTCACTCAGTTTGGAACACAAGCCCTATGAGGAGAGGCTGAGGGAGCTGGGGTTGCTTAGCCTGGAGAGGAGGAGGCTCAGGGGTGACCTTCTTGCTCTTTACAACTCCCTGAAGTGAAGTTGTAGACAGGCAGAG
This sequence comes from Dryobates pubescens, assembly GCF_014839835.1. Lineage (NCBI taxonomy): Eukaryota > Metazoa > Chordata > Aves > Piciformes > Picidae > Dryobates > Dryobates pubescens. The sequence continues at coordinate 14,338,562 of NC_071636.1, forward strand.
GTTGGTCTCTTCTCCCAGGCAGCCAGCACCAGAACAAGAGGACACAGTCTCAAGCTGCACCAGGGTAGGTTTAGGCTGGAGGTTAGGAAGAAATTCTACACAGAGTGATTGCCCATTGGAATGGGCTGCCTGGGGAGGTGGTGGAGTCACCATCACTGGAGGTGTTTAGGAGGAGACTTGATAGGGTGCTTGGTTGCATGGTTTAGTTGATTAGGTGGTGTTGGATGATAGGCTGGACATGATGGTCTCGAAGGTCTCTTCCAACCTGGTCTGGTCTGGTCTGGTCTGGTCTATTCTATTCTACTCAGTCCCAGCCAGCACCAGGAGCACAGCACCAGATAGTCCCAAAACTCAGTGGGGGGCTGAAGCGCTTGCCTGGAGGGGAGCAGCCCTGGGCTGCAAAACCATGAAGCTGAGAGGGGTGTACTTGTACTGGAGCCCAGCTGCAGGGGGACACACAGGGGAGTGCTTAAGTCACTCAGGTAACTTAGCAGAGTGGAAAAACACTCCCAAGCCTTGCCAGCCTTGAAAAGCCATGGCTAGGTGACACTGGAGTGGTATTAAAGAAACCAGTGCCCTAAACTCCCCTGCCCTGAGGAATAATCAGGAGTGCAGTGGCAGATTGAGGCACATCCCCAGGACAATCAGCCCCCAGTACAGAGGTGTCTCACTGACATGTGTCTGCGTGGGTGTGAGACGAGGCTGCAGATACAAATAAAGAGCAGAAATGCTGATAAAATTGACAAGCAAGAACAGGGAAAGTCTGGGCTTGACCAGAGAACAGTGAAACAAAAGCAGCTCATGACAGGGCCGGCTATGGCTGCAGGAACCTTGGTTCTGTGTCTGCCTGGAACCCCAGGATGTTTGCAGCAGGAGCTGAGGGGGAACATCACCTCCTCTGAGGATTTGGTGGCGTTTTGGACCACAGGATAGGGTTTATGTTTGTCTCATTAGGAGGCTTCTTGCTAAGAAGAGCCCCAGGTCTCTTGCTGTTGGTGTACACATCTGTGTTTGTGCAGCCCCCATCTTGCCTTGATTTACTCAAGCTGCAGTGGGGTGTTCACAAAAAAAAAATCCCTCTTTTCATATGTTTGCCACTAAATAACATAAAAAGCCTCCCTCTGCCAGCATGTTGGATGATGGTGGAGTTCAAAGACTGCCAAAATGGGAAAAAGCAATTTTTCATCAGCAGGTCATTGAGCCCTTTTGCAGAGAGCACCTGTGGCCCTTTCATACCCAGCCAGACTGGTATTTCACATCCAGCACAGCACAAGTCTCACACCCCACAGCTCAGCATCAGCCACCCCAAATCTGGGTGGGCCATGGCAGCTGAGCACCCCCAGAAATCAAAAAAGAAAAGACATTTCAAGAATTAAGCCACTTTCTGAAGGCTTTTGAGGGAGGCACTAGTATCGACTTCCACTAACTCCAGGGCTGGTGCAGCAGCTCTGGCCACCTGCCCTGTGGTACCGTGCCCACAGCCCTGGCACAGGCAGGCTCCCGTTCACCCAGCACTGAGGCAACCGTGCCTGTCCTCTCCTGATAGGCATCTCTGGAGGAGGGGCTGGGTGCTGTGCTGGGCACATGCCCTCTGCTTGGTGTTTCCCAACCAGGAAGGTTTTAGGCTGGCCTTGCTGCACTATGTGCAGATGTCCCAGGGAGGAGCACAGCAGTGCTTGGGAGCAGTCCAAGGAAAATGTTTGGTGCCGCAAAGGTCTGCCCAGCACTGGCACTAGCACTGCACCTCGATGGGCTGAGGCTGCAGGCAAGCCCATCGCTTACCACCCAAACCTGCAGGGGCCATGGGGGCTCAGCCCCCCCAGGAGGTTATTTCACAAGAGATGTCAGCTTGTGGAGGAGGTTTTTATGGCTGGGGATCAAAGTCCTTGGCCCTCACCCAGTTTCCCACTGCTGAGCTGTTGGACAGCCTGGGTTTGCATCTGGGTTTGTGGGGGGAAGATGGCTCAGCCTTCCCAGTGCTGTGATGCTGGGCTCAGCCTGCTCCCCTTTCCCACAGACACTCCCACCATAAGACACCCCAGGAGGCACAGAAATGGGGGTCAAGCCCGTGGGCACCCCCAGCAGGGCAGGGGAAGCCAGGGTTGCTGTAGAAAGGGGTGGCAGTGACCGGGATTCCGAAGCTTCAGTGGTCAAAGGGAAGGAGCTTTTCATTGCCCAGAGATGTGCCCAGGCATCATGTCCACATCCTGCAGCCATCCCAGCTAGCAGGAGCACATCTGGCTGATGGCCTGATTCGAGCAACACCAGCCTCCCTCTGAGTGAGAGTTCTGCTTTCTCCATTGTGCTCCATCTCCACCAGTGCTGAGCTGGTTCTTCCCAGGTCCTCAGCTGAATTAGTTCATTTTTCACTGTGCTTTACAGCCACAGACCTCGTGGAGGTGGGCAGAGACGCAAGGAGGACCTTAACTAACTTTGACAGCTTTGATTGTATGAGAGCAGGTACTTACAGAGCAAAGAACATGGAGGGTCACATCGGAAGCTACTGCTGTGTTTCCCTCCTGCTCTCCATAAGGCAAACATGCTGGGTCTGCTGCAGGGATGCTGGGTGGCACCAGCTGCAGGGTGGGGACTGTCCAGGCAGAGCTCGGCTGCCTCCCCAGACCCGCACCCGCTGCAGGCGAGGAAAGCAATTAACACAAACCAGCCCGGCCTCATCAGGCCTGAGGCAAACTTTCCCGGCCCCTCCTCTGCCCATCCGATGGGGCTTTTCCCAGCTCCAGCCTTGCAGGGCTGCAGTAGGTGCTGCCCAACCAACATCCTCATGCCACAGGACCGGAAAGGCTGTGAATCATCTTATTTCCAGAATAAAGGTATGCCTGGGAATGTCCCATCCTGAAGCACTGGCCTGTAAGCCCTGTCTGTGTTGGGTTTGCATTTCATCCAGCCATATTTCCATGACCAGCGATTGGGGAGGGGCAGCTGTCACTTCCCAGTGACTTTAAATGGCAGCAAAGGGCTGGTTGTCACCTGCTGTCCCCATCACCATGAGGGCTGAGGGAGCATGGCTCGCTCACACTGCCCCTAATCCCTGGCTGCATCACTGCCAGACACTTTGTCAGCAGACATTGGGCTGGCAAGAAACCAGGCTGGCACTTGCCATGAAAAAAGGGCATAAAACTGACAGTTACAGGGCCAGGAGCTGTTCCTGCTGTATTATTACTGGCAACCTCTGTTAGATTAAAAAACAACAACAACAACAAAACAACAATGAAGCAAAATTAAGACTAGCTGTAAAGAGCAACATGTTTTTTACTCCAGCTAAGCTGTCAAGAATAAATCATCAGGGCTTTTTTTGCAACCACTCAGCAAGACTGGGGAAATCTGCTGGGAGCTGGAGAGCTCAGGTCAGGGCTGTCCTGCCAAGAGGCAATTAGAGCCTGTCCTGGGGATGGAGGAGCAGGGAACAGGGCCAAGAGTGACTTTGGGAGTCCAGGAATAAGATTACAGGCTGAAGGATCAGCAAAACCCTCCCGTGCTCCAGGCAGCACCTGAAACCTTTCCAGAAAGGAAATCACCCAGCTCAGCACCACTGTGCCCAGCAAAGGGCCCTCCTGGCACGGGGCAGAGAGGGGAGGGATGGTGCTTAGGCACTTTACTGAACCAAGGCTCTTGTCTCCTGGTCACCACACCTGCCTTGGGGGAGGGTGCTCCCCACACCCAACCCAAGCTGTGTCTCACTGCCTTGGGGCTGGAGTGCTCAGAAGCAGACCCCCCTCCACACTCTCAGCCTTTCAGTTCTGGAGATGCACAGAAGCAAGGCCAGTATCTTTGCCACCTATGAGCACCCCATGAAAGCACAGATAGCAATTTGTAGCATACCTGTCTTAAAAAAAAAAGAGAGCTGGGATGAGTGGGTGTAATGGTCAGGTCAGTGAAGTGCCAGTGGTGTCCTGCAGCAGCTAAGCTGGAACCAAACAAGTTGCACACTGCTAGAGCTTGGCCTGATTTTTTTTTTCTTCTTTAGCCTGTATGTGTGTTTTTTTCCCCAAAGATGAGGGCTTGGAAGCACCCTGCTCACAGCTCAGGGATTCTTGCTCTGTCGAGGAATCAACACCAGCCTGAGCTTCATTCAGCATGGGGCTGGCTCAGCCACCTCCACACCCCTGACACACTTTCACCTCCCATTAAAATCAAGCCTGTAGCAGGCCACAGAGAGCAACAGCAAACCCAAATCAGAAGCCACTCAGAGCTCATACCAAGGCAATGTCATTCAGGACCATGCAGAAGTGCTAGAAGGGTGCTGAGCGATGGCAAGAAGAAGGCATGGTGGCCCTCAGGCCATCTCTGCCCATTGTGGGCTTCAGCATCCATCCTGTAACCTGCCCACATCCAGGCAGGTCCCTGGCCCCATCCCACACCCCAGCAAGGCCACAGTAAATCCAGGACTGGGGTCAAGGTTTAGGCTTAGATTATTTTATGGTTAGGGTTAGGTGTTAGGAAAGTGCTGTGCACCCACCTGAGCTCCCTACCACCTCCCCATCCTGCTGTACCCTCTTCCGACTGGGTGGGGACACCAGGCTACATGGCACAGCTGGATAGACCTGGAACCACCAAGCAACTCCAGATGGGGCTCAGCCATGGCGTTCTCCCCACAAGCAACCGAGGTACTGCTGAGCACCAGGACAACACTCTGTCACAGTGTCCCCACCATCCTTGCAGCACCCTCCAGCTGAGCTCCTTTGGGAGCCTGTATCTCTTCAGCCAGAGCCTCAAAGTCTAAGCATCATTCTGGGCTGCAGGGAGCCTCTTAAGGCTCTGGTAGCAGGAGGCGATTTAACAACCCATTGCCTCACTAACATGGCATGCCTGCACCTGAGGACCCTGACACAGTTTGTGAGCAATGCCTTCACAGTCATCTCAAGCCCTTTGCCAGAGGGATCCGCATTAATCCTGCAAAGATCACATACTTGTGTCCATGCTACCCACATCAGTCACATCACCTCACCTCTCCAACATATCCAGTCCTCGGAGACAGTCAGGGACACGCAGGGGAAGGTGGACAAGATGCAATTATCCTAGATGGAATGTAGCCAAAGTACAGGGGCAAAACCTCTGCTCCTGTGATGTGGCCAAGGAAGCTTTGTCTGCTGCACATGGTCAGCAGGGAATGGATGGGACCAGCTATTGCACTTGTCTTCAGAAGAGCAAGGATTGCTTTCAGGCCTCAGAGAATTTGAAATGAGAAGCTGGCGTTGCCTGCAAAGCTGAGCCTTCAGTAACATCCAGCATTCACAGGTAAGCTGCAGCCAGGTCATGGCCTCAGCCGGTCTCAGATCCATCTCAAAGAGTATTTGCAGCTATTTCTGCCCAGGCAAGCGCTGCCAGCAGGCCCCTGACCCAGTAAATGCTGTAACCAAGAGGGGTTTCTAATAAAGGCCTGGGAATCACAGCACGTTACAGTACAGCTTTGCTGGATTAGAAACCAGATGAACAGCCTTGAGGGAGATTAGAAATTGCTATTTTGAGAGGGGTTTTTCAGAGCAGGCTCCATGGAACTGTCAGCCTGAGCAGGCCTGGCCGGCTGCTGTCGGGGTGAGCGGATGCTGCCGGGAGGCTGGGGAGGCCAGGGGGCAGGAACACTTCCCTCTGCCAAGGGACCTGTTTATGTTTGCTGCACTGCTCCTCCCCGGCTGGCCACAGCCCTTACACGGGGGAGTCATATTTACATGTTTTGACTCTGAAACACTGAGCAAACAAGGCAAGATAATCATTAACTTGTGGAGCTGTTAACCTTCAGCTGAGTTTTGGGCCAGCGAAGGAGAGGTCTTGCCAGAGCAAAGTCTCTGTTTTAGTAAACACTGAAAGAATGAGGTGAGAAACTTTTGGGGGTTGTATGTTATGGGTAGGTGATTAAAAGGGCATTAATTTGTGTCTCCAGCCTCCATGCTGTGAGAAACGTTTCAGTACACAGGGAAACAGTGCTGCTGAAGCAAAAGTCCATGGGCTTTGTCAGCCTGGGAGCAGGGGCAGCAGAGGCCCTCAAGCACAGCCTGGCTGAAGGCCTCCGGGGCTGCAGATCATTTGTGCTCACCTTCTGTTGAGTATCATGCCAGAGGTACAGGTCTGGAGCCCTCAATACAGGAAGGACACGCACCTGATGGAGAGGCTTCAGAGGAGGCCCAAAAAAAGGGTCAGGGGTTTGAAGCACCTCTGCTGTGAGGACAGGCTGAGGGAGCTGGGGGTGCTCAGCCTGGAGGAGGCTCTGGGGAGACCTTAAAGCAGCCTTCCAGTACCTGAAAGGGGCCTACAGGAAGGATGCAGAGAGACTGTTCACAAAAGCCTGCAGTGACAGAACAAGGGGCAATGGCTTCAAAACAGGGGCAGATTTAGATTGGGTATCAGGAAGAAGGTCTTTACTATGAGGATGGTGGAACACTGGAAGAGGTTGCCCAGGGAGGTGGTCGAGGCTCCTTCCCTGGAGATATTCAAGGTAAGGCTCAATGAGGCCCTGGGCAGCCTGATCTAGTTGGGAATGCCCCTGTTGACTACAAGGAAGTTGGACTGGCTGAGCTTTGGAGGTCCCAGTCTCTGATTCTATGAAATAGGTGGTCAGCCTCACTTGCTGCAGGTGTTTAATCAGGAAAACAGTGATAGTTTAGTAGTAAAGAGCAGGGCCTTGTTCTCTGCCCTCAAGAGGCAAGGGCTGGCCATGTGGGCTCCAGGGCTTGGGCCTGCAGGCCCAGCTGGGCAGGGTGGAAACATGAAGGCTCCATTGGATGCAGCAGTGAATCACTCACCATGAAATATGTCTCATGCCTGACCACGAATTGCACCTGCAGCTCCCAAGGCAATGCATTCTAGATGGGAGGGAAGGGGAACTACAAAAGGCCAGAGCAAATCTGCAGACTTTGGACTGGTATTGGCATCATAAAAAGCGGGGAATTGAGGAAGGAAGAGAAAGATAACTTCATCAGACAAGCAGAAGCAGATTTACAGTCTTCCTGGTTATACTAAGTAACAAAGTGGAGCATGCAGTAGGGCTTATTGGACCATCAGTGGGAACAGATGATTAATTCAGGCCTGTAAGGAGATTATGGCCAGAAACAGCCTCCTGCCCCAAAGCACAGCTGCTGGGAGACCTGTGGGTTTCTCAGCTCAGCCTGGCTTCAAGCAGTGCCCAACCCAGTGCAGTGAGCTGCAGGAGGCATTGACTCATGCCTGGCACCTGTGTGCAGGGCACACCAAAAAGCAGTTTCATTTGCTGTTTGACACAAGGGATGGAGATGGGTGGCTTTTGCAGGGGACCCCAACTGTTCCCATGGATTTACCCTTGCATTCTTTCTGCAGGGTAGACTGTAAGCGACTTCTACAGGTTCAGCTTTTTTCTGAGGAGGCAGAACCACCCTCCCAGCACTGCAGCAATCCAGAGCCAGCCCTCCTGTTCTAGTGCCCTACATACCTTTCAAACCCTGGCTTTATGGCACTCAGCACGTGCCTCTCAGAACACTTTCACAGCGTACAGCAGCTCCGGGTCAACAGACCACAAGTTCACTCTGATAATAGCAGCAGTATTTGGTTAGGAACACTCAGTGCACCCCTCCACCCCCCTGGCCCTCCAAAACACATGGTTTACATCTGCAACCCAGCTCCCTGATGGAGCAATCCCCCCTGAGCCCAACTGCAAAACAAGCTCCTCTCACCCTTGGCAGTCCTGCTCCCTGTCACAAGATCCCTGACTTCTAGTGAGCTTTTAAATAAGGTTTTGGGAAAAGGTTTGTTTGCACAGACAATGCACAGAGCTCCTGCAGTAGGGTCCGGGGGGGTTTTCACTTTTAGTGATGCACCTCTGTGAGAAAGGACTTCTATCATTCAGTGTTAAAACAATTTAAATAACCTTTCCTCCAGAAAATGAACAAACAAACAAAACCCAACCAACTAACCAAGCACATGAAAAGCTTATTTGATTTTGCTTCAAGTGGAGAAATAACTCACACCACAATATGGACACAGTGACTGTTAATGCCTCCTAACCCAAAGGTCAAAAAAAATTAACAAGACTTTTACCACATTCAGTAAAGCACCTTCCCTGTTCTCATACTGACAATGAGTGCTCAGAGAATCTTAGAATGGCTCAGGTTGGAAGGGACTTCAGAGATCATCTGCTCCAATCATCTCCCTGCCATGGTCAGGGACACCTCTCAACTAGAGTCAGCTGCTCAAGGCCTCATCCAACCCAGCCCTGAACATTTCCAGGCAGGAGGCATCAACAACCTCCCTGAGCAAACTATTCCAGAGTCTCACCACCCTTATACTGAAAAACTTCTTCCTAAGATCCAGATTAAACCTACTCTCCCTCAGCTTCAAACCATCCCCCCTTGTCCTATCACTAGACACCCTTATTAGAAGTCCCCCTGCAGCTTTCCTGTAGGATCCCGTCAGGTATTGGAAGGCAGCTCTAAGGTCCCTCCAGAGTCTTCTCTTCTCCAGGCTGAACAATCCCAGCTCCCTCAGCCTGTCCTCAAAGCAGATGCACTCCAGCCCTTAAGGCCACCTTTGTGGCCCTCCTCTGGACTTGCTCCAACATCTCTTATGCTGGGGACACCAGAACTGCCAAGGAATTACTTTGTCCAGCCTCATTTAATCCACATCTGCTTTGCTTCTCAGAGGTGCTCTTCTCTGCTCCACGGGTTGGACCCATCTGGGGAAGAGCCAAGGGAAGGGTGCAAAGGAAGAGACAAAAATAGAAATAAAACCTCATGTGGGCAGAGTAAGCAAGAAATGGTAGCACAGACCCAACAAGTAACTCAACAAAACAATTGAAAGCTTTTATTGTGATACCTCAAGTAGATACAATATAGTGAAACAACAAATGATGTACAGTATTGCTAGGACAAAACAGCAACACAGCCATGTCACCTGTAAAAGAAAGCCTTGTAAAGATTTTAAGAAACAATGAGGCACAACTCAACTGCCATTTACCACTCATGCTTTAGGCCTTAAAACCATTTGTAACAGTCCTTTGAAAAAGAAACCTCTGAAGCATCTGCTCCTTTTGCAGTGTTCCTACTGCTGGTTGGCTTTTAACACAAGTTTCAATGAAGTTACGAGAGCGTCCAAAGAGTTTAACGGTAATCTGACAGCTTCTTCCATTCAGCCATTATCAAAGAATGGAGAGGTCTGAAATTTGGTCTGTGAGACTGTAGGTCACTACTGCTGCAATCTGACTGCTGAGATGAACGTGCAGAAAAAGCTCTACAAGCATCACTCAGAGGAAAGTCCACCAGAAATGGTACACAGCGTCCGTGAACTCTTGCATTAACTTGATACACCAGTAAGGAATACAGATGGACCATGGGCATGGTGGTGACTATTTGTCAGAACCTCTGAGGCCAGGTTTTAATGCAAAGGCATTTCATAAATTGCATTCCCTGTCCTCCCCCATAGATTGTGACACACCACTCAGGCTGGCCATCACACTAGGCCTTGCTAGTGGGAAGCTAAAATGGAATTAGCACAAACTTCATTGACCCAGTTTGTCATTGTAGAGCTTACAATGAATGCAGGGAAATTAATGTTCTGGCCCTTTTTACTGGCAGATAAAACTGAGATTACCAACTGCTAAAAGCATACAGCAAGAGTGGTTAGGGTGATGTGTCAGCAATCCATCACCACATTCTGCAGCTTATTTCACAGCAAGTTTGCAACTGAACAGAGTTTTGAGAGATGGGCAGCATTGCCTTTGATTAATGCAAAAGGTACTCGGTGTGACCAGTAGACTCCAGTGTTTGGAGGCAGACTCAGTCCTGGAAAGCCATCAGTTAGAGCCAGTATTTTGGACCAAGACAGTGAATGTGTGGTCAGATTTGATTACTAAATTCACATCAAATTACTTTAGGACAGGTGTGGCTTTAGAGGTTCAGAGGAATAAAAAACTTTCAATACAAGTACATTTTTGCTAGCAAATTCCTATGCATCCCAATGAACATCTCTTCTAAGCCAGCTCATAGTCAGTTCATTTGGTCCAAGAAAGAGCCAGCAAGAAACAAAGGTTCACAAAAGCTTTTTGTTACAGTTTATAAAAAAAAAACCAAACCAAAAGTACAAAATAAATGTTAAGACCAACAATAAAAATAACCAGTACAAGTAACAAAAGTGCTCAAGTTGGAGGGGAAGTAAACTTGCCCAGAGCAAACATACAAACTTTAAATATAATCTTTAATATATTACAAAAATTGGTTAGAGGGAAAATGCTTTAGTAAATTTTCTTTTTTTTCAAGTAAGTTTATTTTTCTTTCAAATGACTGCTGAAGGGTTCAGTGACCAGACTGACCTCTTCACATCAGCCAGCAGCCATTGCTATCTGGATTCTACTTTCACCAAAACCGATAACAAGAACTCTCTATGTCTTTACCTGGGGAGAAAATAATCATCGATGCTGCCAAGAGACACAGGAAAAAAATTCACATTTTCCCTCAACAGGATGATCCTCAAGATCTGTAACATGGCAGCAGGAAATAGCAACTCTCTGCTACTTCTACTCTTTGTAAGCATCCACTCTTAAAAGACCAAAGAGAATATTGCTTTGTTTGGTTCTCTTAAAAGCCACAAGCATCACATATAGATCATTAACTCTTTATGCCAGCAGTCTGAAGCTCTATGTGCTAAGCACTTGATGAAGTCCCAACCTTTGGCATCAAAGTTAATTAAGGTTTTGGTGAAAATGTCCAGTTTGAAATACAAATAATGCACTGAAGAAAGAGGTTGAATTTCTAAGTAAGAATCAGACTGTTACAGACAGCATTAACTTACCAATAAGAGACAGCCAAACCCCCCCAGTTTCAGAGAGGAAATTCTTTAATGTTACCTATGTTCTTTCATTTCAGCTCCCTACTGAAAAGCAGTCATTGCTTTTGTCTTCAGTCCAGTGTACTGCTTCAGCAAGTCTGCAGCCAGGAAATAACAGAAGCCCAAAGAGACACAAACTTCACTTGAGCATGTCCACAAGTATCAACAACTGCAACGGGACTTTGAAGCCAACACAAACTTTTTGCCCGTAGCAGTTTTAGTGCCTCCTTTGTTGGCAACATACATTACAATGGAGGAAAACAAAATCCAAAGAATTCCAGGTCAAAAAGATCCAGAGAGGCAACAGCAAAGCCCAGCTTGCATCAATGACATTGTTAAAAAGGAGACCTTGAAGCCTGGTGATGTAAAGATTGAGTAGTAACAGGTAAGCCACAAAATCCAGACTGAACACGACTGTAACACTTCAGGTCTCTGGACTGAAACCCAACATCTTTAACTACTTCTCTAGTTCTCACATTTTTAGCTCCTCACTAGAGATCACCACAGTATCATGAATGCAGTGTAGCCAGCCTGCACCAGACAATGTGTACACGTGGGCAAAATCTCCTCTCTCTTCCTCTCCCCCAAAACACTGGAAAGTTGGTTTCAGAGATCTGCATTGCCCCTATCCATTGGCAGAATTTTTCACCTAGGACAAAATTTCTAAAGTGCAGCAGAGTTCAGAAAGCCTATCAGAGATTCCCCAAAAACATAACAGCAGCCACAGCACCCATGACTCATTTTGCAGGTGCCATACTAGAATCGTTACTGAGAGAAAATGATTCTGCATTGCAAGGCCTCCGCATTGTTCGGTTATGGAACTTCTGTAGTGTTAAAGGGTTTCCCCAAAAAGTATCCCGAGACTGTTCCACTTGAAAATCAACTTAGCACATTGCTGTGAAGTGTTTCAGAGTTGCTTAGGACTTGCATGCACAGGGACCAAGAGCTAACCTTGTGCATAGCTGGGGCAGAAGTTTCTCTCATTAACTCATTCCATTTAAGAAACAGCATGAGAACAAAGGAGAAGCCGAGTTCCATACACATTTTTATTACAAAAAGGTACTTGGGGAATGATTCAGCCAGCAAACCAAGAAACCCTTTCCCCACCCCCAAGTTTTAAAAACTCTCTTATTTTAGTTTATGCAAAAAATGGAGTCAAACTTCCCTTCCCTCTCTTGCCCCCCCCCTCCCCTCCCCACCCCACCCCCCTTTTCCTGGAGTAATTTTCACGTCACAGGCTCCAGCCGTTGCTCACAAAAATAAATAGCTTTGTTCAAATGGAGTAGCAGAAGCAGAATACTTCCAACAAGTTGCCTTGCTATCAACCTCTTTGTCCAGTGCATTAGGACTATACAGTTACATGGAACCAGCCATAAAACTTCACTGATGCACAAGTCCCTGTTACTGGCAAAGGTACAGTACCAAAACTTTTTGTTTTTAATACAACTAATTTTTTTGTTTGTTTTTATGTTGTGGTTTTTTTTTTCAAAATAGAATGCATATAATTTTTTTTTTTCCTGTATTTTCACTTTTCAAGCTATAATCTTAAAATTTATTTAGTTATTTATTTTTTTAATCCAGCAAACTCCTTAGGGAATATGTTGGGTCTTAAATGAACACTTCTCTACAGGATGGGTGACGTTAAATCCTTCCAAGGTGTTTCATTAAGACACCAAGCCTCGAACAGAACCTTTCCCAACAACTTGAGACCTGCTAATTTCAGTCAGTGCAATTGAGAGCAAATGTGTGTGTTTGGTTTTGTTTTTTGTTTTTTTTTTTTCCTTGAAGTGAGCACTGTACCTTTAACCAATTCACCTCCAAGATGGTACACAGGTTGTGGTACACTGAAATTTAGAAAAGAAAGCACTACAATACTGCATCCTCTTCACTGCCAAACACATCAGAAATTGCTACATATAAAAAAGCACCCCATCCCATACATTCTTTCAGACTGCTCAGATATAGAACTTCTACAGGACTGGAGTGTAGGTGTTTAGGCAAGAAGCATGCACAGCAGAAGGTAGCATTAAAGGCATAGGTCAGAGAGAGATACTAACCAGTAAAATCCGTTTTCAATTAGTGAACTGCTTCTCTAGTTTGAGAGTTTAGAAAAAGGTCATCCAAAATGTTGCAAAACAACTGTTCACACAATAATACACGTACAAAAAGAGGGAACTTACACAAGGAGAAAAGGCAAACATGGCCTGAAATAGCCACTTACACTACACTACTCATTTGTGAGGTTTCAGAGTTCAGTGATATTCTCAGGGCCATTCTCTTCCTTTACTTTGCGTTAGTCTTTGTAAAGCATGTTCCACAGAATATTGTCCAAACAGAAGGGGGGGGAAAAAAACCACCAGGTTAAGATTCACTCCCAGCCATTGTCTTTTATCATGTGGGCAAGTTCAATGATAAATTTTCCTTCTTTGTATTTCTGACTGCTCTCAAAAGCATGTTCCTGGAAAGCAGAAAAATGAAGACACTGAATTAAGCTGGGAATAGGAAGTATTTTAAACGTCAAAACTTGCATTAAAAATACAAAGCAGGAGGCATTCCAGTTAAACATCCCACATTAGTTACACCATGGAGAGACAGACAAAAGAGAAGATGAACAGAGCTGGCACCAGGAGGACACTTCTCATAAACAGAATCAGCAACTCCACTTTGTAACAGATACTTTAGAACTTCCCACATTCTCTTGCTGCTTAGGGAATCTTAAAGCTTTTTGTTTTTTAAGTGAAGGTTAGGAAATGGCATGTTATATATCTTAAGTTTCCTCATGTCCTGAAGCAACAAGAGGGAACAGGAACCTTTTCAAAAGCTTTCCTCTGTATTAATCATCAGAGGGAATGGATTAGGACAATTTCTTCCTACATAATCAGAAGCCTTCCTGAACCAATGAAAACCCAACATGCAACACCCAGAATCTAACCTTTTCAAAACATCAAGCTTGCAGCACAGCTGCCTCACAGGTAGCTGTGCAAGTGCACAGGGAGCTTTTCAAATAACAAAACCAAGCTCACATTAGCTGCCAGCAGTATGAATACACTCAGTACTATTTATCATAAGTCATTTTTACTACACAAATCAACTTTTGCAACCTAAGAAATTAAAGACCCACTCTGACAATTTAGTTTAGTGTCTGTGGTTGGTGAGCTTGCAAAAAAAGATGTTACAGAAGTATCAGACAGCTCTAATAGCACCCAGAGCTCACTCATGTTTTGCAGTCCATAAGAAGTCTGTCACCTACTACAACATTCCAGCAGACGTAGGGAAGCAAAACACTTTGATATATACAAAAGCACTAGAGCGAACTGACCTAAAGTGTAAGACCCTGCATGTGGGCTGGGGCAATCCTTAGTACAGGCTGGGGGAAGATGAAGCTGAGAGCAGCCCTGCAGAAAAAGGACTTGGGGGATGCTGGTGCTGGTCATGAGCCAACAATGGGCACCTGCAGCCCAGACGGCTGATGGAATCCTGGGCTGCACCAAAAGCAGCATAGCCAGCAGATAGAGAGAGCAGATTCTGCCCCTCTGCTCTGGTAATGCCTCACCTGCAGTACTGCATCCAACTCTGGAGCCTGCAGCACAGGAGGGACATGGACCTGGTGGAGTGAGTCCAGAGAAGGGACACAAAAATAATCGCAGGGCTGGAACACCTCTGCTACAAGGACAGGCTGAGGGAGCTGGGGTTGTTCAGCCTGGAGAAGAAAAGGCTCCAGGGAGACTCAATAGTGACCTTATAGTATCTGAAGGGGGCTACAAGAAGGCTGCAGAGGGACTGTTTGCAAAGCCTGTAGGGATACAACAAGGGGCAATGGTTTGAAATCAGAGAGGAAATTCAGACTGGGTGCTAGGAACAAGTTCTTTAGCATGAGGGTGGTGGAACACTGGCACAGGTTGCCCAGCCAGCCAGTTGAGGCCCCATCCCTGGAGATTGTCAAGGTCAGGCTCAATAAGGCTCTGAGCAACCTGACCTAGTGGAGGATGTCCCTGCTGACTGCAGGGGAGTTGGACTGGATGACCTTTGGAGGTCTTTTCCAACCCAAACCATTCTATGATTCCCTAGGTGCTGCTCAATGGCCTACTCATATATCTGTGCTTTAACATATAAACATGTATCAAAGACTTAAGTATACTGCTTACATATTTCCATCCAAGAGTGGTTTTACAGTTTTCACAATAGATATCTGCTACAGCATGTAAACCTGTCAGAAGAACTCTCTCCTCTGCTGGACCACAGCCCACATTTACCCTGAAAAAAACAAACAAACAAAGGGAAAACTTACATAAAGTACACAAGATTATTTCTTTTGTAACTTGTTACCCACCTTCTCACCAGAGGAGAAAATAAATGGTGGGCTTTTTTTTTTGGGGTTGGGGGGAAGGGGAGGAAGTGCCTAACTTATTCACTGCTGTAAAAGTGACTTTCTCTGTAACACTGAGCTGAAGGACAGGAAGAAGAAAGGGGGTTTTAGTGTTTCAGGTGGCTATTCTCAACAGTGAACTGTTAGCCATGCCCATTTACTCCCATCCACAGTGTAAAGAGTTACACTTGCAGAGAACATAACACTAAGCAGACACTGCTTCAGTTTTGGCCTCCTCTTCAATTTGAGATCTCTTTAATCAAAGTCTGTACCAGTAAGTCAGCACCAACTGCTGAGTTTAGAACCAACTCCAAACTAGCAGCACTGGAAAAGCCTCATAACTATTTCTGTGGTACAGACCAGCAGGCTAAGCCATGATGAACCAACAGCAATACCAAAACAACACACTCCATGAAATACTGCATGAAGCATAGGCAGAAAACATTAGGCAAGACTAAACCAAGTCCTCAGTGTTACACAAGAGCAAATACTCTGCCACTGCTGCTATTGTATTAGCAGATCCTCACTACTACAATTATACTGAAAGTCCCAAGTCACCACTGGACGATTACATATAAAGAGAACGACAAGGATGCTCATTCAAATCCTTCACAGTTACATTACCCTAAAATAGACTAAGACCCTTAATTGCACTTCTTTTTTTTTTCCAAAATACTGCCAATTCAACAAACTGCTGAAAAATGAAGACAAAAATACCACCCTGCATATTGGAAACTTAATACATCCATTAGCACACTCGAAGAGCCTTTTATCGTGGGTAGGACGTGCCTAAAATTGCAAATATTAGGCTTGATAAGATCACAGAGACCTTCTGCCTCTAGCATATTTGCCATATTCAAGGTCATTTAAGATGTCCCAAGTTAACTGAGATGTTAACCTGTACATGTATTTAACTATCACGCTGAAAAATTCTTCTTTTAGACTGCAGCAGAGTTGCCTAAAGCAAAGTCACAGTCAAGCAATAGATTTTGACTTTTGGAATACCTCAGAACAGCAACTCTTACTCAAGACAGTCAACACTATATATATGAAAGACATTTCACATTAACATCCTCCCATAAACTTTCAGCTATTAGCAGAATTACTTCAAATACAAGATAAATTAGTATGTGTAAAGGGATACTTAAGCTAAGTAGCTCTTTAGGAATTACTGCTGCTGAGTAAATCCAGCATTAAAAAGAATAAGGCAAAGTACAGCTACATGAATTCCTTCTGTTTTCCACCCATGAATCATACCCAAAACATTCCAGTCTGTAGGTAGTGTGCATAACCAGGATAAGATACTTACACAGAATTAAAGAGGTAGGCTCGCCCCTGGCTTCCCTGGAAGGACTGCATTAAAAACAAAACAAAACAAATGAAAACATTGCACTGGTTAAAAATCACAAAACCCCCACACCAACCAAACAAGGAGTTCCAGAAAGATGTGTTCATAAGCATATAAACACCCCACAGAGAGAAACTGGTCTAGATGAATTACTTTACACCAGCTCCTTACAGGAAAGCTCGGTCGATGTTTTCAACCACAGCAGATTTTTAGTACCCATTTTGTTAAGTATTACTCTTCAAAATAAGACACCTGCAATGCAAGCAAAACAGATTTCTCTCCTACCCCTCTGCAAGATACCAATTCTCATTTTCCTAGACATCCTTCATGCTAATTAAACTACTCTGCTTTTAGCTCTTCAGGGAATTCTTTGCATCTTGTCTGTCATCTCCTGCTGCACCCAGATGATGATTTATTTGCATTTCATTGCATCATGAGACACAAGACCAGTGAAATTCTGGACCAAGCATAAACCCAACATGCTGTACTCGGGAACTGCATCTGATTGGTTTATAAGCTCAGCTTTATATTGATAAAACTGTTCTCACCAAATGCCCAAATACAGACCTACATTTCCAGATCTCTCACATCCCTCAGATTATGGACAAAAGATGACTGTAAAAGCTTTCTTGGCTAGATCTAAATTAGTGCTTTATTTCAGAACAGTAGCACAGTTTTGAAGTATCCCTCCTAATCAACCACACTTACTGCAGGCTGGTTTGGCTTGCAGAGCACTGTCACTACCTGTGAACTGCATCTTTGTTTCTTCTGTACCAAACTAAACCAGAAGCTCTGCCATTGTATGTTCTGTAAATGACACTGAAGACATGGACGCCTCAACCTATGATGGGACAGCCATGAGCTACAAATATCCTGGCAACACTTGTGAGCAGACTAGATCCAGCCATCGGTAAAGCATTCAAAACATCTGTAAGACATCACTGCTGTCACCTGCTGATTTGTTCCTTCTGTATTGAACTACTTGGCAGTTCAGACAGCCATTACTTCCCATTCAAACATCAACACGCTGTAAATGAACGGTCTTTTTTCCCCTCTTCCATACTGAATCCCATTTTAAAAGAAACCCCTTAACTACCTTTGTTTACCTTAGAAGCCACTTGATAGCAAAACCAGCTATTTTGCCAGTCTAATGATTAGCAACACACCACCAGTAACTGTTGTACCCTAGCTACTTACTCAGAACTGTTTGCAAAAAACAGATGTGAAAGGGAAATATATATAATGAACACAAAGAAACCCATGACTCTGGACTACTGTAGGTAGCACTGGTAGCAATGTGGTTACTTACAGCCCTTAGATACTCATACAATCTCACCCTGGGGGTGAGAAGTTCTTTGTAACAGTTTATAGTGTTAATACTTTAGCATATAGAGTTAATATTAAGGGGGGAGTTTCATTTTGTATCTATAGCAAAGACAAAAGAAAAGGTCCTCTCTCCATTAGCCCAAGCTGCAAGCCTTACTTTTCACAAGGCAAGGAATAAAATAGTTCAGTGAAAATTAAAACTTCAGGTAAGACCGACCCTGAAAGGAGAGACTCCCTTGAGCAGAGTCTGAACAGCTCTGCCAGAAAGGAATCCTTACACCTACCTTCAACCACCACCACCACCACCCCAGCCACCACTGCTTCACTTCTCCTGAGATACTTAAACATGCATCACCAAACTGGCAGAATGGTACAAAGCCCAGCCCACAGAAACAACACAATTTCTATAGGGTAAGCTACAGCCAGCATCTCACAATCAGTAAGGAAGCAGAGAATGCTTACTGCTGATGAAAAAGCAAACTATTCATGTATACACTCTCAAAAACTGCCCATTAACTAATGAGTAACCAACCCAAGTCAGCCACACACATGGATTTAGAGCCAACTACAGCTGTGCAACCTCAACATTTATTAGGAAAAGGGGGAAAAAAAGCAAAGGAAACACTTTAAAGGTGTTCTTGTTCATTAAGAAATAAAATTAAACTACAACTTCCCCATTCCATGTACCCTAAAAATTAAGGAAAAGAACTTTCAAAGCCACAATGACCTTCTTTTTTGTTAGACTATAGTGAAAAGTCTCACATTTGCAGCCATTTCTTCTGGCTTCAACAACCTTGCATTGCCAAGTAGAATTCACAAATTCTTTTCCAAACTGCACCAGTAAATACTCTCTCCTGTGAAATGAATAATCTGCTCGATTCTCTATTTGCATTCAGCTGCATATGCCAATTGCTTGAAATGATTGTGGAGTTTTTTGGTCTGGCCCTACACAATCACTTTTTTAACTACTTATATGCCATACTTGAAGTTCCTCAGCTGGCAGGGAAAGAAGATGACTCCAGAACAAGTCAACAGTCAGAAGTCCACGTTATGCAATTATTTCTGCCAAGCTTATGTTTAGCCTTGACTTAGAATCACCTAATAAAAGCTCTCCTTTGACCCTACATTTCTCAAAACTTAGCAGAGGGCAGTAATGGGATGCCAGGAACAGCAGAAAAAGCAGCTCTTCCCCTCTCTCTTTTCATGAGCTGTAAAAACCTCTAGCTAAATTAAACAGAAAACAGAGCCTGGGAAATGCTGCTTTAGTTTTTCTTTTTTTTTCTGATGTATTTTCAAAGATTTTTCTTTTCCTGCACCTTTTGCTTTATTGCCTGCAATATGCTGTACTCTCCTAGGGTTGGTTTTTTCCCCTCAGTAATGGCCATCCCCATTACTTTCTGATTTTGGGGGTTATCAGGGTAGACTGGAGGCAGCAACAACACAAACCAAACCCTTTCCTCATACAGTGATTTTCAAAAGAGAATCTGTTCACAAACATCCCACTGCAAAAAGCTCCTCCATTCCCACCCTCTCTAGCTTCCTGTTAGCAGAGTTTGGCTGGTTCATCTGATACCATCTCTCTTACCTACAAACATGTTTAGAGGCTAAATACTGCATTTACATGCCGTGGAATAATTACTTCTTTGCCCAGCTGTGAAGAGTAAGCTCCTCCTTATCTGCATCACTCACAGATAACTTGACAGCAACCTGTAGTAACTTGTGTTACTGTGCTTCAAAATACAGAACTTGGGTATAGGCAACTCAGACTTTCCTTTAAAACCAGCATCCAACCACACCATCACTGTGTCAGCCAGTAACAGAGTGCAAGCCAGCCATGCAGAACTCTTACGCACCAAGTGAAGGAAGAGCACTGTAAAGAAACCAGTTTTTAGGTTACTGTGCCTTTTAATTTTTCTTATGGATTTCTTCTCTTGTCAGAGCTTGGCAGTCATCATTTCTTACTCACATGAACAGCTGAGACTTCCCCCCCCCCCAAACAGTATTCAGACACCGCAAAAAGATTACATCTGTCACACAGGCATTCTCCTGACCACAGAATATTGACTACTGTGTACAGTTCCACCTACCATTGGGTATAAGAAAGATTTATCATCAAAGCTCTACTTCCTGATGCATCCTATTACTAGAAATGAAAAGAGGACAACTCGGTTTTGGCACCTGAGCTGCTTGCTAAGCTTGTAACTTGGCAATACACAGGCTATTTTGCATAACCGGAAAGAAAGATCATTTCATACCGAACAAACGTTTGTTTCTACCAGCACTAAGTTTATCACACTCTGAACTGCACAATTCTGTTACAGTGGTAGGAATGTTAAGGGACTGATAGGTTAAACACCTTGTGTGTGTCAGCTCCTCAAAGGAAATGAAAGAGAACAGACTCCTTTAAATGGCAGTGCCAAGGACAAACAGGCATAACTGTTCAAACCAGTCTCCAGACAAACTGCTCTTCTCCAGAGCAAACATTACCTGTGCAAATGCAAACTTGCAGTTTGCAGGATTTGTTGAGCCCTTCCAAGCTGCATGAACCATAACTAGAACAGGACATTCTACTAAAACTCAGCCTTAAATCTGTCTTACCTAGTAGAGAGGAATTAGAAGATAGTGGCAAATGTGACCAACTGTGACCAATGACTTGCATGAATCAGGAATTTTACTTAGAAAATCAGGATAGTTTACCAGTTCACCTACTACTGGCAGTTAAACCAAATCTGATTTATGTCTGCCTTTAAATGGTCCTCAATTAATAATATTGCACAGATTTATGAGCTTTTCCCCCTTGAGAATCCACACCACTCTCTAGCTGTCCATTCCTACAGGAAGACCTATAAGCACCACAGCTTCTCCTTGTTTTAGCACTGTTTAAAGTACCTAGAATGTTCTTCAGTGCAAGCAAAACTGTTCCACTGTGCTTAGGAACTATACAGAAGTTAATTACAAGAACAGCTTGGTATTATTTTTTCAAGGCATCTGACAGACCTCTCTCATCGATACATGGAACTTCATAAACATCTCACTCACACACTAGTACATACCTGCTGCATTAGATATGACCTGTGCTTCTAAGTTAAACCCATCATTACCTCTAACACCAGGATTAGCTGTTTTCATCCAGGAGAAAAGGAAGTATCAGTTAAACAGAACATGTATGTACCCCTCTAAGGCATACCTAAGGGCATGGGTGGGGGAAGGGAAGCTACTAAAAAGCTTATGCAATTAATTATTCCCCACAGATGGGATTAGACCGCATGGCTAGAGATCCTGCTCTGCAGAAAAACTGCCATCCTAGCACGCATTAAAAGTATGGCAGACATTGTTATCAGCAAGCCAGCATTTTCATAAAGCAAGTCAAAAAGTTCAGTAAGCAGAGAATATCCTTTTAAAGAAAATCCACCCCAAAAACTGCAGGCCTGAAAACCTGGGAAGTTACATTTCCTGAAGTGAAGATTTTGTCAGGCAGGCCAAGTTATCCTGAGCTACACAGCATCTTGAATGCATTTCAGAAATAATTATGTCAAAACACACATACTTCCCTTCCACACTTTCCAGCCCCTTTTAAGCCTTCAAAAATCCATTCTTGGATGTTTTCCAAAGATCAATTCTTTTCCAAAACCTAGATTCTTTCCCAAAGAGAAAAGCAACAACCACCATCACCAAGAAAAACCTGAAACAAAAAAAACCAAACCACACACACAAAACAAAACACCACCAAAAAAACCCCAACCACCACAACCCCAACTCCAAAAAAAACCCACAAAGCCTCTTAGAACAAAAGATATGGAATTAGGCCTTATTGTTAACTTTTTCAGCAGGGATCAAAAATGGCTTTCAAACATACCACTGGCACACTTATCTTCCCAAGCATTCCCTGTGCCATAAGCAGAGGGATCACCAAATTGAGGCAAGCTAAGGCCAGCACATTAAAGACAATAAAGCCTTAAAAAACAAATCTCTCCTTGAAGTCTTCAGTTAAACACTAGAAGACAAAGGAAAACACAGATTGCCAAGCAAGGCTAAAAATGTTTTGGCATTTAAGCTGAAGGCTTCTCCTTCTCATCAGTAATATAACAGCAGACATACTGAATGCCTTAGAGAACTAAATTTAACCACCAAGACTGTTCCTTTACACATAGGGGGCAAGGATTTCCCCATGAAATCAATGACAGTTCATATATATTTATATGTATATATATAAGCACCTTCATGCAGAACTTGTTCTTGAAAATATTGACACATCTAATCTTGTCTGTGACTTCATGTGACTTTTTCTTCTTCTGGTGAGATATGCTTTGCAATGAATGACGTAAAAGGAGTGACAGTATTTATACAGGCACCTCTACAAAGCAATGCAGCTTTTCTTCCATCACCAGCATGAAAGCACACTGTAAAATGCCTTCCTTTTTCAAGCAGGACAGCCCCCAGTAAAAAGCATCATCATTTGCAACATGCCCACTAAGTTACAAGACCTCTATTAGGGATTTGCATTTCTCTGTAATTTGTTGGACTGTGCCTGGATTTCTAATTACTGGAACCTAATGGGTGCAAGCCAGTCTTGAGTGCTTAGAACTTGAACACTTTAATATTTGCCTCCTGTAAAAGCTACTGCTAATAATCGCTGCATGTTCTCTACCATTTATAAACAAATCAGAAGAGAGCTCTTTCACTTAAGCCTTTCAAAAAAACCCTTACTTTTAAAATCATTTTAAGAGCAGCACAACATTTCATACAGGCCACACAAGTAGCAACCTTCTCTGGACTTCAAAGAGTCTTAGAGAAGATTTTCCTCAAAACTTAATTATGTCCAACTTTTACATTGTGGGGATTTTTAAAGTTATTAACCTATGCCATTTCATTGCTTTTTTTTATTTGAACATATCAAATCTAACAAGTGCCTCCTATGGCACCAAGTTTTTTTGCCTTGCTCCATATTAAGGTCTGTGGATGCTTGCTCCTAGAGGTTACTTCTGCGTAACGATTGATATAGTCCTAATTAGTTCAGGGGTTGTTTCTAATGTTTAACATTCACTTTGAAGTCTCTGCCAAAGATACAGAAAATCCAGACTTGTTAGCTATGCAAATCAGTGTCTAGGACATACCTAACACCACTTCAAAATTACACTCACTACACTTAAAAGTCATCTGGTTTGTTACTTCTCTTATGCATCTTTCAAATCAGTGCTTGATTTGATCCAAGGTGACTGGAGTTGCAAATTGTGGTATCTGCACATAGCTGTGAATGGTTTCAGCTGCACAAACATCTCTACTGCTGACCACCTCCCAGTCTGGCACTCTATTCATAAACCAGCCTTCTCTGCATCCCTCACCTTTCCCCAGGCTCTTCACTAGATGCAGAAAGCACATGAAACTATCTAGGAATGAGTTGATTTCAACAGTAGGCAACATACTGAGTCCTTTCACATTTGCAGAGGACTCTAAAACTACAGATAATGATGGATTCCCTGCTGCAGGTAGCACGTTTTTATTCTTATTCCCAAGACATTGCCTAAACCCTTGAGTTGCCATTTATCACCAGAAAGGGCACAAAGAAAACACTGAAAAGACTTCATGATTTAATTCTAAGGTATGTCTCTTGATCCTGCTGCTCAAACAGAACAGAAATAAAATGAGAAGGAGATTCAAGTATGCTGCCATCCTTGTCAGACAGTTGGCATCAACAACTCTGAAAAGCAGAGCTATTGCAAATCTGTATTGAAGTCTGGTATTCTGAGGACCAGAATCAAAGGCATGATTGACAGAAATATGCAGCACTCTGCTTTTCCATGACAGGACAACATTTAAGAGAATCACTCACTTCATAGCATAGCTTACTTTTCATCTTGAAGTTGGAAACGTTTAGTGTCAGGTGCAACAAATGCTTACACCTCAGAGCACAGCAGAAAGCTAGTTGTAGTTTTAAATCAAGTGCATCAGGTATCACCCAAGAAATATGGGGCTGAGGGGACACCCAAATGAATCAGCTGGGTACCAAATACTGTTCACCTTTGTCTGCTGAAGAAAGGGTATGGCACTATGACTCTAGAGGGAAATTGCAGAGCAAGCACTTGGGGGAAAAAAAGTGAGACGTGTAACCAGAAACCTGTATTTAGTTAAGTTTTATGCACAGTTTCAGCTTTTAACTAGGCACTCTAAGGTGAGGGGTGGAAAACCTAGGTTGAAGAGTAGAATTCTCTGTTCCATCAATAAATCTAAACCAGCACAGGAACTGCCCTGTTCTTTTGACAACTTTAGATTGTCCAGAACCAAGTTGTTACACTTCAGGTTAAGTAGTTTTGCTGCAGCTGGGTAGTTACAGTAACCAGGGTCAACCTGAGTTTAAGGCACATAGTGTGCATCAGTGAAAACACTTGAAGAGAGTTTCAGAGAAGAGATTCATATACAAAACACACTTGGAAGGTACATCCATTTATATGTCCTTTTACAGTTGAGATATCTACATGATGGCTATGGTATTGCTTGAGTTCTTGTTTTCCAGCTTAACCTGTGTTTCCATTTAAAATAAATCACATCTTACTTCCTTCTACCATTTCTCTTGCCACTCCCAGGACAGCACTAATTTATTTTCAATGCTCCAAGTGTACCCAACTACTGCTTTGCAGTTGTTTCCATCAGAAGAACTTCTCCAAGGCCAGAAAACATCCAAGTTAAACTTAGAGGAGGGTTGAGATTTTATAAAGCTATGTTCCAAATACAAGTGTAATACATGATAAATGTTCTTTTTATTTTACAAGCATACAAAAATACACACCTCACATTTGAATATATTTCTCATTATCACAGATTGAGACAGTAAAATATGGTCAAGAAGTCTTAAGCTGACAGAATAAGGATCAGCTGTCAAATAAGCATATGGTCAACATGCAAGTACAGAGCCTTCTGTAAGGTGTCTTCACTGAAAATTATGAAAGATAGAAATAAAACAGGATCCACATCTAACAGCCTTCCCAACACCTTCAGAAACAACTTACTAATATTTGCATTTTCTAGACAGATGTAAGAAAGTTCTGTTCTGTAAACTGATTATTTGATTTCTTTCAATGCTTGGAATTTATGGAGTTGATAGAAGCACATGTGCTTCAAAACACATTCAAAATATCCTGCTGATCAAAACTTCCAAGACCTTTGAGAACTGGCCCACGTAGTAATGGTGGCAGTTTAGTCACCATGCAAAAGCCTAAGTCCATGAAAAGAAACATTTCCTATAAAGTATGTATGCTTGGATTACATTTTCTTGAAGAATTCATGCATCTCAAGACACACAGCTAGCAAAGTCTCATTCTTCTTGTAGGCATCTACAATGTGAAGCTCAGGAAAGATTAACCCCTCCCCCTAGTTTTTTGCAGTGAGTAATGAAGGTGTGATTACTTGTCATTTAGAAGCCAGTGTTGCCAAAAAGAGCACTTACACTCAAATTCTGAAACCAACATGGATGCAAATTAAGTTCAAATACATTCACATTACTAGTTCGCTATTTCTCTTGGTTTGCTGACCTTAAAACAAGAAAATTATAAGGAAGTTTTTCCAAGTTAATACCAGTAATACAAGTCCTTCCTCTTAATTTCTTCATACCACTTTATGTATGTAGCTAGTTCACTGTTTCACAGTTGTGTCACATTTGAAGTTCCATGCCCCAATAAAAGAGAAAGAATTGTTTAGACAGAGACTGAAAGCAGAGCAGAAGCAAGCAATAAGTAATGCTAAGAACTGTAAAAAATTCTTACTATTCAAATCAAGAATTCATGCTGATATCTGAGGGATCAAAACCATTATTTACCCAAGAGAAACTGTATGGAGAGACCCCATTATTCCCTGACAGCCTTTTAAGGGAAAAGCAAACAGATATACGTTCTCCTCAACCAAAGAAAACTTTGGTTCAGAAGCAGCAGCATCCTCAACCCTTTCATTTTCTCACAACCAGCATCACCTTAATACTGCTGAACACAAACAGGCAGGAGCAACAGATCAAGTTAGATGTAAAGTGTTTGCCACTACATTTTATTTGATGAATTAGTTATATAGAAAGCACCTTGTATTAAGAAGTTTGAAAAGCAACTGAAGTGTTTCCTCCAGGACACCATTAAGAGGAAATTACTCAGGATTCATTGAAGAAGAAGAATGAACAAGTCTGAAGTATTTATATCAAGCTTCAAGTTTTTCTACACATTTCATACATCACAAATCTTGGTTTCTTCCATTACAGATAAGGAAAGGCCTAGCCTTTTTCAAGGACCTACACATCCTCTAAGCTTAAGTTTAGACAGTCCGACCGTTTTGAACATCTCTGGCTAATCATTCCTTAGGAACCAGTATACAGCAGAATTAAACATTTGTTACAGAATCCATAATAAAATTGGAACATTCTGGAAACAGTTTTCTGACCTTCAAAGTCAAGAATAATCTTTATGTGGAATAACCAGAATTATTCCCCTACCCAGAAATCAATGTCTTCTTCTGACAGTTTTCCTCAGCAGACTTTTCAGACATGACAGCTACAAGCAGTACCTACCTGACAGTAGACAGAGATTGTGAATATAGACAGTATACAAGATCAGCCTTTATGTCACATTCAAGTTTCCAGAATATATCCAGTTCTCAGGACACAACAGGTATGACCCAAGAGTGAACCCAGGGAAGATACTTTGGAGTACATATTGATTTGCATCCCTTATCTACTGGGAGCAGTGATACAGTGATAACCATTTTGGTTAAGACATAATTCATGAGGTCTCTAAACAAACCACTTGCCTTGGAGATCAATTCATCATGATTGGCTAGATGAGCTCTGCAGTGGATGCAGCTGTAGGTTCGATGACAGTTTGGCAGGTAAGCCTGGAACGTTTTTGATTTTGTCATTTTTACCATCTCTGCTGGTGGCTCCTCACTCAGCTCAGGGCTGGCACTTGAAGAATTACAACTTTGCTGGACTCGCTGACAAAAGAAACACTGGAATATGCAAGCAAAAGCCGTTGTTGTTCTGGAGTGTGTGTGGCTCTTTCCACACAAATGACAGAAGAGAAACAGTCACAACCTGTAGGTAAGAAGAGCAGAACAGTTAGCAGCTTACAACAAGGCAGAATAAACTCGTAATTCAACAACTGTAGCCATAAAGCAAAGTGATACTTAGAGCCAATCTCTAGCTGCATCACAGCCCCCTCTTCCCCTATGAAGTTGCAAAATTTTGAGTTCCATTAAACAAAGTAACAAACTGTTTCACCAATGGCTTCTGCTTCCTAACACTTCTAAGGAAGGAAATACAAAACAGCTCTCCAGGAAGCAAACTGCCTACAATCTACCATGTATACTCTAAGACATCCATGCAGAAAATTACAGCAAAAGGCAGGGGATTAGAGAAAGTTAATTGTCTTTGACATTCCAGTGGTCAGTTCCAATATAGTAAGTGATGAGGCACCATGGAAAACACCTATAATAAACATACAACAGATACCTGCACTTCAGCTTTCACCAAAACTGGTGCTGTTATCACATCTGGCTTGGCTTTAGGTCAAGTACCATGTTAGATGCTGCTACCTTATTCAGGGATCCTTCTCTTTCAAGCTAAGAATACCTTTAGGCAAAGGCCTTTTTGACCAGTGTCCTAATCCAAGCTAATACTTGATCTGAACAGTCTTAATGGATACCACCAAAAATCAGAGCCAGGTTATAAAAGTTAAGTTCTACACAGAAAATACTTAATTGCATTCTTAATCCATGGAGTGCCTTCAAGAGACACCACATGCACAAGTGGTGAAGGCCAGACCTTCCTGCTATGCTGGAAAACAAACCTTTTTTTTAAGAGTTTGCCTGAAAACTACAGATTCTAAATAACTGCAACAACATCTAGTGGTCTGTCAGAGGCTATCAGTTACCACACTGTATGTGCCAGGATAATGAGCAATCCAAACATGAACACTGCCACACTTATGTCACCAGCTATCAGGTGACTGACAGAGTAGGTCAATAGCACAAACAGAAATGAGAGCAAATAGAAGGCATTTACACCGTCTTGATCTATCTACTAAAAACAAGCATGCAAAATACTATCACAGTTGTAAACTGTGTGCAGGACAGCAGTTAACCATTCCTCTAGCAGGAGGATACTAGCAATACAAACAGCAGATAATGAAAGCCACATAAAGACTGTTTATAGGAAGCAGTCGCTGTGCTTCAAAAGAGGTCTTGAGAAAGTAATCTGTACAGCAGGCCTAGTACAAGAGACAACCACAGCAAGATTTAAAGGGTTTGGGTTTATTTTTTAATCTTAAGCTTATTATAGCAGCAGGAGAAAAGACTCAAGAACTACTGAAGGACTTGGTATGAGAAAATTTCTTGCACAAAGAATTGCAAACGCCATAAACAAAAAAAAAAGAGATACAAATGCTATATTTAAGGTCACAGAAATGGAACAAAACCAAACCCCAGGGCTTCAGAATGAAGATCAGTAATTGAAACATGAGTTCAACACTTCGATTAGTTCAAGGTGAATAGAAGGAAAATATGTTTTCTTCAAGACATCCCTAGCAGCTCTTTTAATTCACAATTTTGAAGGCAATCTTCCAAACTCAATATACTAAGTCCTTCAACTACATAAATTAAAGAATTCCAAAGTTCTTTTGATAAAACTGTATTTGACATTGCTCTCTTCAAAAAAGAAGGCAATCCTAAGTGTCTGACATAAACCGTAAGAACTACAGAACTTGTCTGGAATCTTGAACCATTTTATCGTTGCTCTATGGCGAGTAAATCCAGCCTCACTCCCTCCGATGGCGATGAGCAACAGCAGGTTTCACAGCTGCTGTTCAGTACCCTGTGGAAAGCCGTGTACAAACCTGAAACAACTACATTGTTTACACCTGAGCAAGAACACAGTCTGCTACGTTTCCTAAAATAGAAACAATCTGAAAGAAATGGCAAACTTCACTTCCAAAGCAAGCGGACAGACAGCTAGCCTTCCAAAACGGCTGTGCAGCCGTGTGTCGGGTGACTTGTATTTGTACCTACCGGCCTAGGACGGACCAACAGGAGCGCCGACCGGTACAGCAAGACCCTGCACAACCAAACCTCTCGCCTCCCTCGCAGGGGCCGTAGCTCGGCGCTGCAGGCACCAGGGAGCTTTCCCGGCAGGGTCACCAGGCAGCCTATCCCCAGGGACTGCCCCTAGGGGGCCGCGCACCCCGGGACTGTCCCGAAAGCCAAAGGCCGCTGCCGGGGGTTTTGCGGGGCGTAATTAATTCACAGCCGCGTCCCGCCGCCCGCACCTCTGACGTCACTGGGGCGGGGCTCCGGGTGACCAATGAGCGGAGGGGCGGCCCCGCCCCGCGCGGCTCCCGGATGTGTAAACAAACACCCCGGTAAGCGTGGCGGGGGGGAGGGGGGGACAGCCGGGGAACGCGACGGGGGGCCGGCGGCACTCGTTCGCTCGAAGAGCTGCCCACGGGGCAAGGCAAACGAACACAAGCGGCTTCCTCGTCTGCGGGAAGGAACCGCAGAAAGCCAGCTACACCGCTATCCGGAGCCGCAAGCAAGCGCACGGAGAGATAAAACGTGTAAGAAACGATACGTCGCCACTCTTCTCTGGGCTCAAAAATCAGGAGCGACAAAACGAGCTTCAGTTTGAGTAGAGCCACAATGCAAAGCCTATGCAAGAACTCTTAGTAAGTTGCCATTGGTTACTCCAGAGGGAAAACACCACGAAGTTCAATACTGAGATACAGGAGCCTTATTTTCACTTCAGACACCGAGAACTAGCAGGAGAAAAGATGCAAAGAGAAAGTTACTGGTAGAGAGAGATCGGTTTCCCTGGCGGGAAGGAGCAGCTGCATGTTTAACGTTTTTCTTTTCCTGCTGGAGCACAAAGCCGCCGCGACGGGTGACGCCGTTGCCTTTTCTCTCCCACTCGCAGCGATCCCCGCGGGCATGACAACAGCTCGTTTTCCCCAGACCACCGGCACGCAGCCGGGAGAGAGCTGTGCGAGGCCGCTCAAACATGGATCAGCTTCCATCCAGCCCACCGGATGAGACCCCCTGAGAACCAGCGGCGAACCCACCGGACCCCAGCTCGCCGAAGTCTGCCTCGCCCCCCCCCCCCAATTATGTAAACCATCACCAGCCACCCTGTAACGAGAAGGCTACAGGCAGGCATCGCTGCCGTCATTTCCAGGCACTATAAATAGCACCCGAGCCCTCCTCCCGCCACCAAAGTTGCCTCGGCGGCCCCCCGCCCGGCGCACACAGGAAACCGCGGGCCCCCCCCAGTTGGGGGCTCAGCACGGGGCTCTTTTCGCAGGCTGCTTCCTTAGCGTCCGTGTACATTTCCCCCCCCTGCCTCCTACACCCCACCCCCCCCCCGAAAAAAAAAAAAAAAGAAAAAAAAAAAAAAACCAACAACAGCGAAAGGGAGAGGGGCCGGCTTCCCGCACGCTCCGGTACTCACCGCTGCGCCGTGCCGGCTCCGCTCCCCAGCCCAGACTCCGAGCAGCAGCGCGCTCCGGGCCCCTTTCCCTTAAGGGGCAAGGGCAGGAGGGGAGGCGGGACCCCCGGTTTTCACGCAGCGGTCAAGCGAGGGCTCAGCACCGGGCCCTCATCGAAAAACAAAGAGAGGAGGTGCGGTGGTAGTGGCTTCCCTCGCCTCGAAGGTACCTTCTCGGCAGCAGCCAGAGGTCATAGGAACGGGCTGGGCGCACGTCTGCCACCCTGAGGGCCGAGGGGCGACCGAGCCATCCTGCTACCGCGCTGCGCTCCCTCCAGCCCGCCACCGCCTTTGTTTTGTTTTCTCGCAGCCCGGGGGTGCTGCGGCCGTTAAACGCGCTCCCACCGCCGCCGGTAACCAATCACTGCGCGCGCGCGCGGCCTCGCGACCGCCCCGCCCCCTGGGGGCGGGGGAAGAAGCGGCGGAGACTGCCGCGGGAGGCGCGCGCGCGAGCTGGGAGCGCGGGGCGCTCCGCCTCCCCCCTCGCCCCGCCCGGCGCTGTGGGGGAGGGGGCGGGACTTGACTCCACCCGCTTCCCTTCGCTTCGTCCCCCGCCCCGGGCCGTTGAGCGCGTAGCGAGGAGGGGTGGGCGCGTGCTCCGGAGCGCGCGCCCCGAGCGCGCCCCCCACCCCCCCCCCCCCCCCCCCCCCCCCCCCCCCCGCTTCTCTTTCGTCAACCCCTGCCTGCCCCCGCTCCGGGCGCGCGGCGGTGCGAGACGGGAAACGGCGCCGTCGCGCGCTGAGGGCTGTGGGCCGCCTGGCCCGCGTGAGGCGCGGTGAGGCGCGGTGAGGCGCGGGTCCGTGGCGCGGAGGAGAGCGGCGGAAACCAACGTGAGGTAAATCCTCAGCCGAAGCAGCCGCAGCCCGGGATACTTTCCGAGAGACTGTCGTCTGAAGTCGCTGTAATAAGCAGTATAGGGTTGCTCGGACTTTTGTGTGCTCTCCAGAGAGTATTTATCTTCCACGTTTCTGCTGAAACCAGGTAAAAGCCTGCAGGACGACAAGCGTCTGTTACAAGTTCAGTGTTGCAGGAAAACCAATAAGAACGAAAGCCCTGTTGAGGTTGGAAGATGAGTAGGATAGGTCAGAGCACTTGTTTATGGAGAGGGATTTTTGGTTAAGAGTTTGTTCCTTAAGGGGAAAAAAAAAAAAAAGGTCAGGTTTTAAAGTATAAAAGAAGGATTTTGAAGGTTAGGGAAATCAACGACTCACATACAAGTAGTTTCCAAAGCATCTGAGGTCTGTTGTCAATGGTGTTTTCTTTGATAAAGCAAATAAAAGCTAGCCCCCACTGCATGTTGGCTGTGCTCTCCTGTTTCCAGGGGCACAGAGTACAGACGTGGAAACCCACCAAGCCTGTGAAGCAGCTGTCATTTATGCTTGCACCCTGAGGCAGGGCCCTTTTGTCACGCTACATAAATGCAGCATCAATTGATTTTTCTTCACCTCCTTTTCAGCAGTGACATTTTTTCCCCCCATAAATCTTTATCTTTTTTTTTTTTTTTTTTTCACCCAGGGGCCTTGGTACTTCACAGAATATTAAATAATAGAAACCATTATGATTGAGCCAGCAGTGTGCCCAGGTGGCCAAGAAGGCCAATGGCATCCTGGCCTCCATCAGAACTAGTGTGGCCAGCAGGAGCAGGGAGGTCATTGTGCCCCTGTACTCCTCACTGGTTAGGCCACACCTTGAGTCCTGTGTCCAGTTCTGGGCCCCTCAGTTTAAGAAGGACATCGAGACACTTGAATGTGTCCAGAGAAGGGCAACAAGGCTGGGGAGAGGTCTTGAGCGCAAGCCCTATGAGGAGAGGCTGAGGGAGCTGGGATTGTTTAGCCTGGAGAAGAGGAGGCTCAGGAGAACTTACTGCTCTCTACAACTACCTGAAGGGTGGTTGTAGCCAGGAGGGAGTTGGTCTCTTCTTCCAGGCAAGCAGCAGCAAAACAAGAGGACACAGTCTCAGGCTGCGCCAGGGCAGGTTTAGGCTCGAGGTGAGGAGAAAGTTCTTCACCAAGAGAGTCATTCGCCATTGGAATGTACTACCCAGGGAAGTGGTGGAGTCACCATCTCTGGATGTGTTCAAGAGGGGATTGGACGTGGCCATGGTCTAGTCATGAGGTCTTGGGTGATAGGTTGGACTTGATGATCTTTGAGGTCTATTCCAACCTTGGTGATACTGTGATTCAGCGAGTGGCTCTAATCAATAAACAATGTGCTGACTTCATTCAGCCTATCCATTTTTAAATACAATTCATGTGTTTACACATTTTTTTGACATTTGCTTCTTCCTTCTTAATGGCACATTAATGACCTTTCTTGAAGAACAGTACCAAAAATGTTGTACTTGCACAATAAAGAAGAAATATGTTTTGGCAAAACAGCAGTAAAAAAAAAAGTCTGTGAGAGACTATTTCCTGCCAGGGTTGTATTGCAATTTCCCCATCATTTCCCATAGCTCCAGTGCTGGTAGCTGTAGTCTTGTAAAAAGAGAAGGTTGACAATTCTTTTAACTTTCTTAGCTACACTTCAGAGTTCACCAAACAAAGCTTCCTTACCCATTTCTCACAGATTAGTTAGATATGATAAAGATGTACAACAAGCTAATAACAGAGAAAGAGGCAGGGCTGTAGTACAGTTTAGCAGAGAAATTACATTAAAGCTGCTACAGCAGAGTACATAAATCTTGAGACTCTTCCTGAAAAAACAGCCCCAGCTTATAAAAAGTTAAAAATATCCCATAAATGACTTTTACAATTGTTTAACAAGCTGTTTCTTCATTTTGATGGGCCTTTTACTACTCTCCCTTGACAAGATGGACTTCTTAGTCCCTTGTTCTTTATCTAGCTGAAAGATACCTGACTGGATTGGATACCTGTTGTCATTTTATATGGGTGATTCTATACCCTAATTATGTAGCTGCCATACAGTTGCCTATAAAAATTTCTTCAACCTTTTAACAGTAGTTGGTGCTTATATTGTATTTTACACGTTCTAAGTACTACACCACAGTATGTTTACCATAGTTCCAACTTCTAATTGTTTTTTGAGGATTAGGAACAAGGAATATTAAGCAGAAATAATAATGAGCAGAAAGTCACAGGAAAAACATTGACCTGCAGGTAGTCTTCCCAGCCCACAACACAGCAAGGTGCCATGACTGACATGGCCAAATCAATCCAGTGAGTTGTCAGTCATGACTTAGGTCACAGTACCCAAGCCCTGAACTTGAAAAGACAAAGGTATCACATGTGCACAGTGCTCTTCAGGGACCATAGTTGCACCACAGGGGCTCGGCACTGAGGTGTAGCAAGTCCAGCAGTAGTTCTCGCACTGTCTAAAGTCTCGCTGATGCTCTGGTTCAGTACCAACTCAAAATGCAAACTCAGAATAACTCACTGCTGTACATGCTTTTCTACAGGTACGAATGCAACATCAGATTTCTCTCTTCTGTTTATCTTGAGAGACATGCTGTGATCCTGGATTATCTGTGAGGAACAGACCAGGTTGCACAGAAGCAGGAATTAAAATTTGGTACAAAAATACTGAGCAGTCCAGTTGTGAATGTAGAGGTGACTCTCCATTTCAGATGGACAAGGAGGAGAAAGAAGTGTCTGTCATTCAGTGAGGACAGCAAAGAATTCTGAAAGCTGAACAATGTTTCCATTGTTTTAACACAAGCTCTGCTTCTCCACTGAAAGATCCAAATGACAAGGACACTGAGGGTTTCTTTCTCTTTGCTGTTTGTTTCCCTAGTAACAAATACACAAGCTACACTGTTAGAATACCATCCTTGTCTCTTTTATTTTTTCTTTTCTTTTTTTTTTTTTTAAGATGAAGACATGTCAAGGGTATATTCAATGCTTTCAGTAACAGGTTAAGGTTATTCATATGAATGAACCTCTGATACAGCATGAAAGTACTGTGTGTAGTCCACTGAGAGAGTGAAATAACTTAAAAAGCACATAGGAAATAAATCATTGCATCTCAATTTCTATACTGTTTAAATTGTTAACTCAGGGCAAAGTGTGCCTTTCACAGTGGAGTTTTGATCTTGATCAGCAAAGTAGATGGCATACTACTACTACTAAATTTTGGTTAGTGGCCTAATTATATCAACATCATGTTATCAGTAATATAACACTCAATTTTAATGGGGCTGATGTTGACACTGACAACTCTGGCTCATGTTGTATGAGCTCTGTATCATGACACCTGGCTTTGAATGCAACTCTGTAATAGCAGCGGGTGGTGTTGCTGTTCCTTGTTAGGATTCTAATCCAGACCATGGTCTGGAGCTCTGGAATTCAATGGGTTAAGGGAATTGGAGAGATGGCATGCAGCTATTGTCCCTGTGTTTCTGTACACTGGAAGCAGAAAACAGGACAAACTGAAAACACAGCAGGTAGAGGCAGGAAAGACAATTAAAGGTTTCTAAGCTGAGAAAGAATGCCAGGATCATCCCTCTCTTTGCTTCTTTAGGATATACTCTCAAAAGTTTGATGGTATTAACCAAACTTTGAAAAAAACTGTTGATTGGTCAAGCTCCTTGTTCTCTGTTTTGGCTGAAAGAAGACTACTGAAAGAAGGAAATTTTATTTTAAACAAAAGTAAATTTTTTTACTGTATGTTTGCCATAAATCTGAGCTTAGTAATGAAAAACTAACAAACAAACAAAAACTAAACAGAAGAGTTTGTTCTTCCCACTTACTCCACACTTTAGGGAACACAATGTTCATAACATTGTTCTCCCCAAAATTCATAGAATCATAGAATCAATAAGGTTGGAAAAGACCTCACAGATCATCAAGTCCAACCTATTACCTAACATCTCATGACTAACTAAACCATGGCTTCAAGTGCCATGTCCAGTCCTTTTGTGAACACCTCCAGGGACCGTGACTTCACCACCTCCCTGAGCAGCACATTCCAATGGCCAATTAGTCTTTCTGTGAAGAACTTTCTCCTCACCTCAAGGCTCAGCTTCCCCTGGTGCAGCTTGAGACTGCATTCTCTTGCTCTGGTGCTGGTTGCCTGGGAGAAGAGACCAACCCTCTCCTGGCTACAACCTCCTTTCAGGTAGTTGAAGAGAGCAATAAGTTCTCCCCTGAGCCTCCTCCAGGCTATACAACCCCAGCTCCCTCACCCTCTCCACATAGTGCTTGTGCTCGAGACCTCTCACCAGCCTTGTTGCCCTTCTCTGGACACATTGAAGTGTGTCAATGTCCTTATTAAATTGAGGGGCCCAGAACTGGACACAGGACTCAAGGTGTGGTCTAACCAGTGCAGGGTACAGGGGCACAATGACTTCCCTGCTCCTGCTGGCCACACTAGTTCTGATGCAGGCCAGGATGCCATTGGCCTTCTTGGCCACCTGACCTCCAGGAAAAGAAATACATGTGTATTACTTGGCATGTGGCAGCAGCTGGCCTAAAGAGAATAATATCGAAATAACTGACAAAATTAAGATCAAACTTCTGATCATACAATGTGAAAACATCACAATGTGCATTGTTGCAAACCAGCATGCTGCTAGGTCAGAAATTATACTGCCACTTGTCACAGCTTATTTTACTCACTTGTCTGGAACTGTGTGTATAGGGAGGCATTTCAGGTGAGCAAATTAATCAGAATCTTTTCATTTGGGATGAATTTTGAAACCAGTAGGAGTAAGTATTAAATTGTTCTGCATATACCAGCATAAACCCTGCAAACCCAGAAAAGATGGCTGTGAGCTGGAAAGAAGTCTGTGTCACCCAAGTCTAGATGCCTAATTCAGGACTATGTATTTTCTCCTTAACCAGAGCAATGAAATACACACCTCCAGAAGGCAAGCTGTCAGCTGCAAAATATGAAGTGCACTTTTTATTGCCACCATTACTGGTGAAGTTCTACCTTTATCTTTTGGGTGACTTTAGAAATAGCAAAACCAGATAACTAAACTGTTCTGATATTCAAACTGACTGATATACAAGTGTCGTACAAGGGACCTCGACAGGCTGGGCAGATGGGCAGAATCCAGAGGTATGAGAATGAACACATCCAAGTGCCAGGTTCTGCACATTGGCCACAACAACCCCATGCAGTGCTACAGGCTGGGGGCAGAGTGGCTGGAGGGCAGCCAGGCAGAGAGGGACCTGGGGGTACTGGTTGATGGTAGGCTGAACATGAGCCAGCAGTGTGCCCAGGTGGCCAGGAGGGCCAATGGCATCCTGGCCTGCATCAGGAACAGTGTGGCCAGCAGGAGCAGGGAGGTCATTCTGCCCCTGTACACTGCACTGGTTAGACCACACCTCGAGTATGGGATTCTATGATGATTCTATGATTCTATGAGTACTGTGTCCAGTTCTGGGCCCCTCAGTTTAGGAAGGGTGTTGACTTGCTGGAGTGTGTCCAGAGAAGGGCAACAAAGTTGGTGGAGGGGTTTGGAACACAAGCCCTATGAGGAGAGGCTGAGGGAGCTGGGGTTGCTTAGCCTGGAGAAGAGGAGGCTCAGGGGAGACCTTATTGCGCTCTACAACTACCTGAAGGGAGGTTGTAGACAGGCAGAGGTTGGTCTCTTCTCTCAGGCAACCAGCACCAGAACAAGAGGACACAGTCTCAGGCTGCGCCAGGGGAGGTTTAGGCTGGTTAGGAAGAAGTTCTACACAGAGGGAGTGGTTGCCTATTGGAATGTGCTGCCCGGTGAGGTGATGCAGTCACCATCATTGGAGGTGTTCAGGAGGAGACTTGATAGGGTGCTTGGTGCCATGGTTTAGTTGATTAGGTGGTGTTGGAGGATAGGTTGGACACGATGATCTTGAAGGTCTCTTCCAACCTGGTCTATTCTATAATTCTGTACCTAAATCAGAGAAGGAATTAGCTAGACCTTGAAGTTTCAGCATCCATTAGTAGCCAAGCTAAATTTATTTTAATTTTTATTGTGGTTTTTCCTCCAGAATTTGGTTTTATAATACTTAAATATCTATTTTCAGTGACCAGATCCAGAAGTTCTGACTGTCCTCAAAAGCAGCTGCAGGGACTGTGACCAGCTACTTGCCTAGTTTGGTGAGTGAGGAGGCGAAGCCCTGAAACTGGTTGTTTCTGCATTTCCTGCTAGTTGTTGTATTTGCAGAAAGACTTTCAAGAGGCTTAAGAGCAGAGCTGGCAGTTGTAGTGTCTGAACACATGTGTATATCTCTCTATAGAAACTTAACAACAGCATTTTTCTAATGAGAAGATTTATAACTGTGCCATTTGTGTAAATATCTGATGCAGTCAGTTACAACCTCTGGAACTGTGGGATTCACCACTCAGGACCCAAAGGTGAGATACCATAGAAATTAAGTCCTAAAATTGGAGACACAAGTGTTTTGACTCACTCTAATATGCTTTGGACTGCTACTAAAGAAGATTCAGGATGAAAAAAAAACCAGTACCAAAAGTATAGATGAGAAGATACTTCTATTTTAATTAAAACTAGGTTAGACAGTGGTGTGAACTACACATTGAACCTCCAGTTCTAACTCTTGAATTTCAGGTCTTACTGGCTATGGGCAATCTACTTCATGTTTGTCTTTATGGGAAATAAGCATTTTATCTGGTTTGATAGTTAATGTTGTGAAAGCATACTAGAGGTGGAAACTGGGATGAAAATGGTAGGCAGTCCTAACATTTGTCTGTGACCTGTTTCAGAATTCAGTATTTGGATTGAATTTCTGAGTATGAAAGAGTATTGGTATGCCCCACTGAGATGGGCAAAAGCTGCCACTGAACTAGAGCTGACCCAGTAGTTCTGTAACTTCCCCCTCATCTCTGAAAAAGTAGTAGTTACATTAAACTATCCCAAGGTCCTTTGGGAGGAGGGTTGTCTAGATCATATCCAAAGACTGAAAACCCCTGACAGTGGCTGGGTAGTACTGGGTTGTGCCTCCAGCAAGATACGCTGAGGCTGTAGGCAAGAATCAGGCTGCACTTCGCTGTTAGACCGAAAACAGCATCATCAGTTTCCTAGCTATTGACTCCTGGTAAGTAAATTACACAGCACACTGTAACATCTGAATCTCAATTTAGCATGCAAACAGGAGTGGCAGCACAACAAAACAGCACAGCAACACATAAAGACTAATTGCTCTGTATGAGGGCCGCAGCATTTTAGAGCACAAAAGCAAATGCATCATCCGTATTTAGCAGTAAAGAATGCAGAAGATATATCTCTGAGGCAGAAGGGAATAAAAACAGCTACATAAACTTTCAGAGTACATATACATGTTATAAAATCCACCTTTATATAGACTTGTCATCTGTTTCATGGAGCTGTAGACTCCTTGGCTAATTGTTAGCTAGCTGCTACTTATCTGAGAAGTCAAACCTGTGATTTGTGAGCTGGAGAAAAGCAGAGATTAACTTTCTATTGACACATGTTTTGGAAAAACACATTCTGCTCCTGCATGCTTATATGGAAAACAGTTGACTAAAGGCAGGAATGCAAGCTTTTACTGGTTTAGGGTTTGTTTTGATTTATGTTTTCTCTTTCTCTTTTTTTCCCCTTCTTCCTCCAAGAAGTGTGTTTCTCATTTGAAAACTTCTATTTCCACTCTTATTTTCTATCCAGATTAGGGCACCCAGCACAAGCACATCCTATTGTTTCACAGATAAACAGGGCCAAAGGGATTACCGTAATCATGTGGTACAACTTGCTGTAAGAGGGAAGCTGTTTGATTGTACTTGTCATTTAAAGCAGAACATCCCTTAGGAAAATATCCTGGAACATCTTGTCGCTACAAGTTGTAATTCCTGATTCCAGTCATCAACTATTCTTCTTGACAAATAATATACA
The DNA here is from genome assembly GCF_014839835.1 of Dryobates pubescens. NCBI lineage: Eukaryota > Metazoa > Chordata > Aves > Piciformes > Picidae > Dryobates > Dryobates pubescens. The sequence goes on from NC_071636.1 coordinate 14,377,722, forward strand.
CATTTTATTTCTCCCTTGCATGTATTTAGTTTTATCTTTCAGCTGTTTTTCAATCATCTATAAGACTAAGGAGTCAACAGGACTCGCCACAGATGTAACAGGCAGTCATCCTTCTGAGCATTTTAGAAAGCATATCTCTCCATTTCTAAGTTGTTTCTCTCTCTGCTCAAATCCTGCTCAAAGTTATCAAATGATTTCTTGAACTGTGGATTCCAGCAGCAATTTGTGTCCCTTTCAAGCACAGGCCTGTTCTTATTTGAGCTCTCTGTTCTTATATGAGCTCTCAATGTGCATTTGCAGCCTGGAAAGCCCATCAGATCCTGGGCTGCATCAAGGGAAGTGTGGCCAGCAGGTCAAGGGAGGTGATTCACCCCCTCTACTCAGCTCTGGTGAGACCCCACCTGGAGTGCTGCGACCAGTTCTGGAGCCCCTATTACAAGAGGGATATGGACGTGCTGGAAGGTGTCCAGAGAAGGGCCACAAGGATGAGCAGAGGGCTGGAGCACCCCTCCTGTGAGGACAGACTGAAGGAGTTGGGGCTGTTCAGTCTGTAGAAGAGAAGGCTCAGAGGTGACCTAATTGTGGCCTTCCAGTACCTGAAGGGGGCCTACAAGACACCTGGGGAGGGACTTCTCAGGGTATCAGGTAGTGATAGGACTAGGGGGAATGGTATTAAGCTGGAGGTGGGGAGATTCAGGCTGGACATGAGGAGGAAGTTCTTCACCATGAGAGTGGTGAAGCCCTGGAATGGGTTGTCCAGGGAGGTGGTTGAGGCCTTGTCCCTGGAGGTGTTTAAGACCAGGCTGGATGAGGCTGTGGCCAGCCTGATCTAGTGTGAGGTGTCCCTGCCCATGGCAGGGGGGGTTGGAACTAGATGATCCTTGTGGTCCCTTCCAACCCTGACTGATACTATGATACTATTTAGACAGTTGGAAGATCCTATCTGTCTGTCTGGTTACTTGCCAGACATTCAACTGATTCATCATTAGGACCCCTAAAGGCATTGCAGAATTGTTCCCACTTCAGGAACACAAATACCTGCCTGCTCCTGCCTTCCGTTCTGAGCAAGAAAGAAGCAGCACTGATTTTTGTTTTTCTTGATCGGATTAGCTGCCAGAGTTGCATTTGTGGGTCAGAATGATTTATAGATGAATTCTGTGCCCTAACTACTAGGTATTTATGGTGTTTGCTTTCTCCAATGCTAGCTCAGTAACTGAGAAGCGAACAATCCTCTTAAAGCTGCTGAAGGATTTAGAGACAAAATAGCATCCGAGATTTCCTTCCGCCAGTGGGCTGTCTCTGGTACTGTGCTGGCTCCACCTCGTGGCTAAAACTGTCCTGAGTTCTTTCTAACAGGTCGGATTTTCTTGCTGGCGTCCTTACATAAATCTTGATAAAAGGTGTGAAAGTCCTTTATAGCTTTTAGAACAAATAAGTTTCTGGCAATAGAGAAATATGGAGACTGGTTAAAGACAGGATTCACTCAGGCAAGCATTGCCCACTGCCCTGCGGTACATAGCATTTGGTTACATCCTCATTCTCCTCCTCACCATTACACACCTTGGCCAGGCACAGTGCTCGACACCTTCAAGATCTGCCTAGAATTTCGACTGAAATATAAAGCCCAGCTAGAGTGGTGTTTAGTTTGGCAGCGGTTTTTGCTCCCTTCTCTAAAACAAACATTCTTCATGTGGTTGTCATTAAATGAAATGCTAGCATTTGACTGGAAGAGCAGACACCTTTCAGCTAACCTCTTCCTGCTATTCCTGAACTAGAATAAGAGAATTCAGCAACTGCCCTGATTTCACAGCTTGACCACCCAAACCATGAACTCAGTATAGGAAAGGCCAAAACACAGAGCAGAAAATATGGAAGGCCACCAACAGCTGGACTCACTGACCACAGCTCAGCAAGTCCCTTCTTCAGCTCTGTTATGTAAGTTCGTATTTTGGTGTGTAGCATAACTTTGTATTTTTGTCAGACTGCAGAAAAAGTAAGTAGTTCACTTCTAGCACCTTCAGTGTTGACAGCAGGAAGGCAGCGAGCTGACAGGGGATGCTGGGTTTTCTGTTCTGTTGTATATCAGCTTGTATATTACTGGATAAAGCTTCTAACAGCCACTTTGGAAATTGCATTCATCTCTAAAAATATTGTCACAGATCAAGAGAGTACAAGTTATGTTTCCAGAAACTGGCACAGAGTTGGTTACATGACAGGCTGAGGCTAGCTGCACTCCTATTTTGGCAGTCCTAATGTGAAAGACATATCCCCTGATCCATGTAAGGTGGAAACAAAGAAAGTGCCTATTTCCAAGGGGTCACAGGCCCCAGCAAAACATGCCCAGCAAGAACACTCTCTCTTGCTGCATCTTATAGAGCATCCATAACACCCAAAACTGAGTGACAAAGTAGCCTTACTTTGTAGTATGTGTCAAGCTGGAGCACATTCCAGATCTAGAATTCCATTTTACATCTCCTGCAGATGTGCTTAGAAATCTGAAAATCAGTGCAGGTTTGCACAACTGACATGTAGCAAATTAACAGTATCAAAGTCTCAACCTTTTTGCTGCACATCATGTGTGGTTCCTAAATCAAATTAGTTTACAGCTGCACTACAGTTTTATATGAAGAATTCCTTGCTAGATTACTTGCATTAAATAAATGTGTCACTTGGTCAGAAGGCACTTTGCACACATTACACATGCACCCTGGGCTGTACAGCTGCTCACTGCTTGCTCTGGTCTGCTCTGGTACTTATATGGCTGTCAAACTGTTTTCTGAGCCTCGCACAGTCACCAGTGTAGATTGTAGCCCAGTGAAGCAGCACAGGGAAGGGGACAGGGGAGGAATGGGGTGGCCAGTGTGTTGCAGTCATAGCACGGTCAGCATTTTAAGTGGCTGGAGCCAGGGTGGAAGGAAGCTGTAAGACTATCTGACATCTGCTCCAGACAGCAGCATCCAGCACAGTGCATGAAAGTTACCCAGACTATGTCACAGCATGCAGTCACAATTACTGCTGCTGCTGCAAGTTCTGCAGCGTGCTGGGACAGGAGGCTGGCTGGCAATACAAGACGAAATGCAAATACTGCAATGCCATCTCAATCAGTATTGAAGTTTTGAACCAGCGGCACTCAGGTGTACCTTATCCATTCTGCCTGTGGGCTGAAGTCTTCAGCATCTTTTTCTGCAATAGTGTATTTTAAAAAAAGTTGTCAAGTGCTGGCAGACTGTGCACAATAACTGCCAAAGGTGCCCTTGCCCTTTGCTTTTTTGAAACCCATTTTGCATCCTGGGTTTTGCTTTAGTAGGCCCTGGTACCCTGGACCCTGTTCAGCCACTGTCACCTGAGAACTCTGTGTGGCTCAGTGAGGCACAGGACAAGGACACAGGAGCACACAAGCACAGGGTAACTCACATCTACTCAGGAGACTCTTCTGACAGCTCGAATAACTGCAGGGCAAATAAAGTACCTGAGCAGGGTAGGAGGCAGCACATGGAAACCCTTGCAAAGCCTTCTGAATAACTGTTGGAACCAGCAGGATCCTCTGAGCATTGGAATCCAGAAACCTCCTGCAAGACACTTCACTGCTGCTACAAACAAGATTCTGGAGTCCCTTGGATATGATTACAAGGTAGAAATAAAGTCACATATAAGCAGGGGGTTTAAAACACCAGCAGCAGTTTAGCAAAGCTGATTTTTCATGTTATCAAGCTACAGTACTGTAGCTACAGTCCTTTAGCTCAACTTGCTGTCAGTATGCACAAAGAGAGGTGGGCAGGTATGGAGGCGTGAAGAACAGGATCTACTAAGTTTGACAATCATAACTGGCCTAATAATCATCATCATTATTTAGATTAAGAATGCTTCACCTTGCTTCTGGGCTTCATTCCCTAACATGGTGGTGTACTTTAGTCCCAGGTGGTCAGAATTGCTTGGACTCACACCAGAAACAGGGGAGAATGATCAAATTAATCTCCACACAACATTTTCTTTTAATCCCAATTTCTACAGCTTTGACCAGTCACACTGCACACCTACTGAGAGACTCAGTCTGCTATAAAAAAAGAACACACATCAAACAAACAAACAAAACCCAAACCTGCCACATAAACCCCATGAATTATTCCTTAGCAGTTCAGAGGTCTATTTCTGCTCTAAACCGTCACCAGGTTAGCCTTTGACAAAGGTTGCAGCTAAATACCTGAGCACTTATATGATGTTTCCCAGAACACTCTAGGTATGATTTTTCTTACAAATTTTGCTCTTTAAGGGTCCCGTTTAGCTGCCGTGCAGCGAGGGTTTTATTTACACACACAACTTCCCACCAGCAGATGGCAAGACTACAGACCGCAAGCATTGCAACACCTCTGCGTTACTGCAACCGGCAGGAGAGCTTTGGAGGTCTGAGCTAGCGTTGTGCTTCTCCTTTGACAGCTTTTATTTGGATTTTCACGGAGGCAAGGTTTCTAGTGAGAGGCTGAATAAAAAGTGTTATTACATCTTTTCTAAGGCAAATTTTATCTCTTCCCCGCCCCTCCTTCCCCCCCCCCCCCCCAGTAGCCTATTTTCAGTCCCATTGCTGGCGGGGGGGTGGGAATTAGCTGCAGACAAAATTAATTGTGACAGTTACACAAAATGTTCCCCCCCCCTTCTCGAATATATATTGTCTTGATGTGTAAAATCCAGTGCTTGAAAGGTGCAAACGGGTAGCACAAGAAGAATGAAAGCTTCGCCACAGAGCAGGAACAGCACACACTATGGTGGTGCGAGGAAGGGCAGCCTGTAGAGCGAGGTGGGGCTCATTGTTTGCAACTCTGCGGTAGCTAAAGGCCCTGTAGAAGGGAACTGCATCCTTTGCTCCCAATACTTTCCAGTCAAAACAGAAAAAGAAGGATGTTGTGAGAGGCAGCACTCTGTACAACCTATAGGTGAAAGTGAACAGAAGAGAAAAGGTAAACTCCATGTCTAAATCTTTATCACTCATTCCTTAAGGTCTGCAAAAACTCGCAGTGTAAAGTATAAGCAAGTGATCAGGGGTTGAGCTGAATCTGCTGCTGACACTATGCCACCCTTGTGCCAACTTCAAAATGAGAGTGCTGGCTGAAGTGTCATGAGGCTTGAAGTTCAGACTGGAACATGAGAAGCTTCCTGTCTATACAATCATAGACAACCAGAAATATTATCATGTCCAGTCATTGACAGCTGCCAGCAATGCTGAAAGGTCATTTTTTCCTCCCCCAACTCTAAAGGATTGATTTGAATGAAAAACCATTTTCTTACTGACTTGATAAAAGTAGGAAGGGAAGTTGTAGTCAAACCTACAGTTGTTAACAGAGCCACCTTCTACAGACCAGCTGTGACTATGGCAGTACCTGAGGCAGAGTGACGAAGGATCCTGGCCCAGCTGTTGGCTGTCCGCATCTGGCAAGCTGGGGGCACATCACTTGTTCTTTGCTCATTTACTTGGCACTGCTTAAACTCTGAACATGGCTAACATTATTAGACAGCACCTCAGAGCATTTTTTTGGCTCACCAGCTTCTTTTAGAAGAGTTACAACTCCCTTAATTGCTTTGCCCCTCCTGGGCAGTTTCAGAACTCCAAACTAGACACTGTGCAAGTGCCACATGCCTGTCACCGGACCTCTGTCCCTTCGCATCACTGCACTTGCACTGCAGATCATTAGGACAATTATTCTTAAAGATGAATGCACTAAATGTTTGCTAAACCTGAGCAGTTCTCTAAAAACAGTTCCTTGCAAATCAGCATGATGACTGTCACCACACTGCACAAGGAAAGCAAAGAATCTGTTCTGATTCAGCTCTCTGTCAGCTCCATTGTACAAAACAAAGCAAGCGGAGGCAAAGGTGCTTGCCAAGGTTTTTACTGCTGTCTCACAAGGAAGTGTCATTTGCCTAGCAAAACACTCATCTCATGTAACTACCAACAGGTCACACACACATCAAAATAAAAGAAGGCAGAACAAAACAAAAAACTGATTTCAGAGTTTAAGTTGGGAATAACTCTGCTGCCAGATGAACTTAAAGAGTGGAAAAGAGAGAAAAATCTAATAGGTCACAGACGAGGCATTGACAAGCAACATCATTTAGTCTGCACCAACAGGAAAAAACAGGGAGTGAAGCCAGAGGGCCAGGAAAGAGAGAACCCCAGAGGATGATTCCCTGAAGGCACGCAACAGGAGAAACAGTGTTAAGGACCATGTATTTTGGACATCTTTCCCCTCTGCTTCCCTGCACACCCACCTCTGCTCATGCATGCATCTCAAAACCAGCCTGTTCCCATGGTACAGATGAGGAGGTGATTTTTACCTGCATACACAAAAGGCAGCTGACTGCATCCTCAGGGAGCTGGAAATAATAAGTTGCTTATCTCTCCATCACTGCAGAAAATTCAGCCATTTGAATATTCTCCTGAAGTATGCCACAGGATTGCCTATAACATTCATCCCCCAAAGAAACAGCATGAAATCCCTTAAACATTACATTTAGCCTACTGCTACACAAAGCAGCGACAGGCCCACCACCACACATGCATACACGAAGGAAAATTGTTCTGAAGAGCTTAACATCTGACTGCTAATTAGAGCTCCTCAGGACTGCTTTCTACAAGAGAAGGGGAACACTGCCGGTAAAAACATCCCCTCAGCTCCATACCTTTTCTCCTGCCTGCACACCCTGGAGCCAGCCACACAGCACTTGTTGCTCCATTTTGGACAGCATGCCAAGGCAACACAGCAGAGCAGTGTATCTGTTTTTTTAACTAAAACATAGCACTTTATGTTCTCTGCACAGGTCAGGCCACTTCCACTTTTTTTCCACCACCCTCTCAATTGGATAGGAAACAGTCAGTCCTTTGCTAGATCTGATAGGTTCCAAGGACAAAACACTACCCCAGCAACAGTTTCCTAATCAGCTTCCAACCGTAAGTGATCTTCCCCTCTCTACTTGCTACACACATTGTGAGAGAGATTTACATAAAAATGTATTATTGCTCCACTGACAATCAGTTTGACACAAGTGTTGATTTGCTGTCATCTAGCAAACTATGCTGCGAAGTTCCTGCCTTGAAATAATTGCTGTCAATGCTGTTGTCTGGAACTCGTCACTAGGAGCAGATTGCTGTGGAGGCTAGTCTCTGAAAGGTTGCTTGTAGAAGGCACAGATATGGCTTTGCAGTCACTAAGTGCAATGTGTTGGTCCTTCAGGAGAGCACAATTAAGGTTTACAGCTTAGGTAATGTCACACATTTACAGAGCAGCACCACAAATAACTTCACTGTGTGTTTACAGTAATTTTATTTACAAGTTACCACATGACACCTGTAGTACTACTGTTTGAGAACACCATTAGCAGTAAGAGAGGTCACATCTAAGAAGAGTAGGAGGCAGCAGAGGGAAAGGTGCACAGAAAAGCTCTTTAGTTATAACTGAAAGGTGATATTTTTCTAGACATTGAAAGCAAGGAGGAATAAACATGATGAGAAGAACAAGGTCTTCAGCCCTGATATTTCTACAGCATGAAAATTTTTGTACAGTGATACTTTAGTATGATTAACACTACACACTAGCTGCCAAATGCAAGTGGTGGGGAAATGGCTGTCTTAATATCTTGCCCTCCTGAGCACCCAGAAAGGAAAAACAAGGCTTCCCTCTTTGGGAAGGGCTGGTTTATATGCAGAGCCAGTAGAACAGAATTGCTACTAGGAGCCAGGAGAAACAGAACTTAAGACTAGAGAGTTCCCATGCATTGCATATTGCCTGTGTGGTCTTATCTGGTCTGGAGTTAAGTAGTTGGTGGGCAAAACCAGTTGCAGCATTCCACAAGTCTTTTTACAGTGCTGTGATCTCATAAGGCCGAGTACAGCTTAGCAGAATCCCAAAGTCAAGCAGGGAAATAAAGCTCTTCTGCTCTCTTATCATCCTTGGCTCTAACCATGCTGGTGTTGAGCCTGGGCCTTTTTCAAGAGGAAAAATGTGGAGGAGCAATTCCAGAGAAACACTCTACATCTAGATGGATTGAGGATAAGACTCGGAAGGAACTAAGCTTAATGCAGCACCAGATGCAACCCTTTTCTGCTTCGAAGTAGAGCAGCCAGAAAGCAAACAAGCATCACTCAGGACCCATTTTTTCACCCCCCTCCAGACATCTTTAATGGTCTTGAAGCAACTGTCAATGCACATGATCCATGCTGGTGGCTGGAAAGACAATGAAAATAAAAGCTGCAAAGGAATAATTATTTCCACTACTAACTAGACACAGGATATATTGCTTTTGGTACAATGCCATTTATTGTCACAAGAAGAAAACCAGTGATTAAGTTGAGCACACATGAATAATGCAGACCTTTGCCATGCTGGAACAACAGTGTATTATACTTAGAGAAATGTCACCAAGTCAGCTGTAAAAACAGCTTAGTACAGTTCTTCCCAAATACCAAACAGATGCTCAAAATCAAGTTTATAAATTAAGTTTAGCTACAAAAGAATGCTTCAGCAGCAACCACAGTTGTGGTGTTCTTTTATCCCCACACTTTTGCCTGGAGCATTGCACTTGTGCTGCAGCTGAGAGAAAACACAGGCTTAGACCACGTAGCTAATGTGACAGCAACAATCTTCACGTCAGTACTTCTGAGTGTGTAAGCTGACCTGCAAAGGTTTGTGGTCCCTCCACAGCTGTGGTCATCCCTATTCAAAAAGCCTGCAGAAGTATGTACATGGACAAACACTAACAAAAAGCTTTCTGAAAACACAGAATGTATTACAAAGTCTACAGTCTGAACTCTTTGAGTCTGTGATGTCTCAAAACCATGTTAGAATATTTATGAATGTCAACACTTCCAGGAAGATAGAAAGGTTTTATAGTCAACATTTCCCTTAAGTACTAGCTATTGAAATCAAGTGAAGTGGGAGACAGGCTTGACGGGAAAAAACCCTTCCCAGTTCACTTGATGTAATCAGTGAGTTTCTAACCAAAAGTCTGGACATTCAGCATTTTTGCATTTGCAGTTTTAAGGCAGAAAAACATCTTCAGAGCAAGCCATTTAGTCTTGCAGCTAACAACAACAAAAATCCCTAAGAGGTGCATCTCAAGCTTTTAGCAATGAGCAGATATTAACAGTTTCTGTGGCCTTCTCTTACAGCACTGGGCTTTATTTTTTCTTTCTTGCACTAAAAGCCTGAATTCTGAACTGGTTCTCAGCTATGCTGAAGCATGCATCATGGCTACACAGACTACAATTTCCCACTGTTATTTCTGAGTTGTGTGTTCAAGGTCAGCATTAAGATTGTACAGTGGAATTCACAGATCACTACTACACTGTGTATTGTCCACCTTGGGGCTACCCTGGGCTGCAGGACAGTTGCTGCTCTGCACCACCAACTTTTCTCCCGAGTCAGCGGCTGTAACCAGTAGCCCAGGAGTCAGCTGCCTGCAACCCCGGCCCAGCCCCACAAAGCACAGCAATGCCCTTGGCTCAGCTTTACAGAAGCAAACAAAAGTTGAGCAATGAGACTGTAGGTAATTTACACCCATGCAAGATACAGAAAGCAAGAACAAAGAAGCTAAATCATCGAGTCATTCACAGAAGAGCAAAAGACTCTAGAGAAAAAATACTAACATGGAAAGCATTAAACCCTTGAGGAAGAGCAGCTCAGTGGAAGACAAGAACTCAGCAAGATCAAAGGTCAGGCCAGTCCAAGCAGCAATGGAAGGAGACATGGAGAAGAACTACTTCAGCTGACAGCTACTACAGCTGAGCACACATAAGGCTCACAAGTTAAATGAAAGTATTAATTCCGTATTTTTAGGTGAAAAATGCTCTGAAATTCCAGTTATATTTCTTGTTCTTTTCTGGGCACTTAGAACACTTCAGGGCTCTTGTTTTCAGCCTTCCTGTACAAACATAAGCTACCTCTGCACCAAATGAAAAGCTTGAAGGATCACACACTTCCCCATCACATAAATTCATTAGATAGAACGGGAAGGAACTTCAGGAAATTGTGTCCGTGCTGAGAGGAGGATGGGAGGCAATTTTAGGGAAGTAGCAGGGAGCTTTCACTGTTCACAAATTATTTAACCATTTAGAGTCAAAAGGAGAAGACTTTGAACCAGGGACCACTGGCGTTCAAGCAAACTTCCCAACAGCAACAACGAAGCACAAGGGAACTGGATTTTGTGCCACACTGCAGCCAAAGGCCTTGTTCCTTTCTGTTCCTTTTGTCTATTTTTGAATCTCCTTCCCAGAAATCCCAGTCACCAGGTCACATGTTGTGCTTCCAAAGGGAAGAGTCTCAGGAGACCTTCATTCTTACCTCTTCACTGCTTTTACATCAGTGTAACCAAGGGGATCTGTAATCTGTTATCAGCAGAAAGCTCACAAATCCTATAGAAGGTTTTGGGAACAACTGGAACTTGTTTAGACTCAGTTTGAATGGGAAGACAGAGAAAAGTGAATGATCAATAGCAAGATACAGTGAAAAAACAGGCAGGGATCTGGGAAACACCTGAAGGGAAGTCATCAGTGTGAGTGATTTGTAAAGAGGAAAGAGAGTGGTTACAGAACAGTTCCAACATCTAGCTCCCAAGGTTAGCTTTCACATGACCACCACGATTGAGACCACATCTCTGATGGTAGGTGAGAACATTGGCCACTTCTTGCATTTGGCTAAGCACCAGGATATTGGTTTGCTGCGTCACCAGAGCTGCCTTTGCAACTAGAGTTCAAGCCCTAGAACTTGCTGAAGTTTCATGAATGGTGAAATAAGAGCAAGACAACCACCAACAGACATGGCTCATATAGATGTGATGCAGTTCCTAAGTCTTCCACATGCCTCAGTTTCCTTACTCTTGAAGCTGATCAAATGTTACATATATGCAAGTCAGTTGAAAAAGAAATGTGCATAACACAGAAGGTGGCATCTTTGGTCTGCAGAGAGTCTTGAGGATAGAGATCTACAAAGCTTGATGCCATCAAACCCACACTAGTATCTCTTTCAATAAACACAGCTTTACTCCAAAGCAGTTCCTCAGAAGCCTTCAGGAGTGCTTGAGTGCACCAACTCCCCAGCACAGCCAGCTCAAGCCTCCAGAACACCCAAAGGGCACAGAAATAGGCCAAGTCCACACCCAGACCCAAGTGTCCACCTCTATGGTCTTTGACTTCAACAGTTTAAGAGTGCAAACACTTGAAGCTTGCAATGGAGAGGATCACTGACCAGTTTGGGGGAAACACAGGAAATATGTGGTATTTCAAACCAACTCTACTTCAACAAGGATTACAGGAACATTAATCAATCAGCAGCTTGTCAAAACCTCCACTGAGACAGACTGCAGTGTAGTCACACCCTGAAGTAACTCACTGAAGCACAGCATTCTGCCAGGGGGAACAAGGAAAGCAAGAAGGAGCTCCAGTCCACAGAAAAGAGAAAACATGCATAAACCTATCTCTGGCAAAAATCAAATTCTTAATATTTGGGGGGGAGGGAAACACCAAGAAACCCCAAACATACTCTGCTGTGAAAACCAAAGAGGGAATGGAGAGATTAATTGTAACAAGCCAATTCTCAGAGTTGTTCCAGACTTGTCAGTTACAGCTCAGGTCTCTTTACTTTCAGCTCACATTTTCTGTGCTTTCATGTTAATCAGAGAAGTTTCTAGCTGCCACTATCAAACCACACCTTTTAAGAGTTCAGTTCTTTGGCACAGTCTGATTTTAGGCTAAAAACATAAATAATAATGATTAAAACAAAAAAACCCACAAAAAGCCCATGACAAGTGATGTAAGCTTACTTGCATATCTCCCAGAACTCACATTCCCAATCCTTGGCTGGAAACCTTTCGGTAGAAGGATGAAGCCATTTGGTCTCTAAGGATTGCTTGAGCCATTATTTTCAAGACCTGCTGGGAACAGCACAGGAGCTGTATGAACAGCATCACAGAGTGGCAAAAAGCCTGTGACTCATTAGGTACCACTGGAATCTCTGCTCAGCACTTCAAAATATTGATGACTTCATAACCGTCTTGCACTAAAGATAAAACATTTCTGCCTGTCTATAAACTTCACTTACGTTTTTTTTTCATATGGCTTCCCCAATTTGCTTTCCAGCTGGCCAAGTCATACAGTGAAGCAAACACCCTTGAGCATTTGCAGATACTCAGCGTGGGCCGCTCACAACTGCAGTGCTCCGGTGACGGTCACTGTTCAGCGTGGCTAACGGGACACCCGCGGGTGCTTCAAACCCCAATGCCAGTCATTCTAGACATGCACAGTACTATGCTGATTTGGTAATACAGGGACACGGTTTAATGATTTTTCTTTGCATTTGTTTTTTTTACAAGAAGATTCCGATGCCAAAACCAAAACAGAACATTAAGTTACCTGATCTCAAAAAGAAACCCACGTACGCTTACAACATCAAAAGAATAAGACGAAATATAAACCTTTGCTACTTACAACTGATCTATACAGATGAACCAAATCACAAAGCTGTCACAATAGAAACGTTTAATTGTTACAGTGAATAAGAACATACAGAAAATGATTCCTTTTTTAAATTTTTTTTTTTCCTTTTTATAAAATCTTCCTTTGCCTTTTTTTAATTTATTTTTATTATTTTAAACTTACCATTAACTAAATTAGCTATGCAGGACTTGGGGGGTACATGACTAAGAAGGCACCAACAGTACAAAGCAAAGACAAAGCAGTTTTGAGTATTCTGAGTGCTCTACACTGATACAACACAAGAAAAGGCAACAATAGTAAGTAAACCAGCTGCAACCTTTAGAATTTTGTTATAGATTTACAAAGGTAGCCCAACTTTTACACTTCCTCTGACATTTCACTTAGTTTGATCACAGCACATGCTACAAAAACCACTGTAAGCTTCACTTTACTAATGTGCACTTTTCACTAATTTAGTGTCTTGATTTCAATTGTTAACTAAACCATTTTGAACCACAAACGTATTTAAAACTTAGTAAAAGGATTGGTTTGGGTTTGGTTTTTTTTTGTTGTTTAAACCACTGCATTTACAAAAATATCTCCCCTAAAATCTGGGATCGCTTGAAGACATCGCTGTACAAATATAAAAGTACTATGCGAGGGACCAAATTCGTGAGTACATGGTGTGTATGTATAGAACTATATTTATACCATATCACGGTGCTGTAACAACACAATAAATTTATCAGTAACCAAGGACTATATAAACTACACTAACATAAGCAAATATATATTAATAAAGTTTAAATCTATAGTACAGTTGCTCAGCAAACAACCTGGACATGGTATAAATATATCGTAGCATATTACAGGGGTGGTTTGTTTTCTTTCTCATTTTTCTCATTCTGCAAGGAAAAACCAAGCTCAGCTCCTCGGGTTCCATTTGGCCACTGCCAAGTTATGTCACCACTGCTACTCCTGCAAGCTCCCGGTGCCACCACACAGCTCAGCCCATGTAGTGTTTTGTACACTTCAGATTTGATAGAACGTGGTATCAGGATCAGGAAGGGTCTGGCGACAGTCAGCACAGCAGAGGAAGATGCTCCTTTGCCAAAGCATCCAGGAGAATCTGATGTTTGCATATGTTGTTTTTCAGCTGCAAGGTTGGAATGTTTTCGACGGTGAATTGTTTACATTCCTTATTCCCAAAACATCTTTACCACGAAATATGGATGTTACTTGACTAAGAGTTGCTGTTCTCTGCTCTAAAATATAAAAACTACATAAAGAACAACATAAAAAACTAAACCCAAAAAATCAATGCAAAATGCTGAAATCACTGACCTAACAGTGTTGTTAGAGGCACCTTCTTTTAAACTATTGTCAAAAATCTCAAAAAAAGAAAAAAGCAGCTTCTGCATTTGATGCTTCAACAAATTGAACCCAGGGATGTTTACTGGAGTCAGTAAGAGGCTGATGAATGTGGTTACTGATACTGATGGGTTCAGCAGGAATAGTGAAGGAAGAAAGCCTGAAAGCACCAGATGTTAGGTAGAGCAAACCCTCAGCTTCTCATTTGGAGAGACAGAATGCAAGGGCAGGTTGCACCTCCCCAGAAAATCCCAAATTAATGAAAGTATGAAGAAAAGAACTGGGAAAGAAAAGGGTGAAGCTGCCAAAGTTTTTCCTTAATAACCTTCAAGGGAGGCGTTACAAACTAATTCAGTAACAGTCATCATTCCAACCGTGCCAGCAGTGATTCCTGTAGTAGCCACGATCCTACAAGAAACAGAGATTCTAGAAATATTTCAACTTTTCCAAAGTGATGAGAAAAGCATTTTGGTAAGGATGTGCAGGAATGCCCAGAGACATCGCTACACTGGCATCAACAGTCAAGTGCATATTTCTGTAGAAATGTTTTCAGCATAGGTTCCATACCTCCACTCAGTGATCTCTTGTGCAGCGTCCTGACAATGCTCCCAGTTTGTTCCCCGCAACAGAGGTTTATGTACCACAGGAACTTCCCAATAGAAAATGCCCTTTAATGATGAACCCTTGCTTATTAAAAAAAATTAGTTTTGGCAGACTAATGCTAAAACTAGAGGAAAAAGAAAATGTTTAAATGGAATCTTGTAAGCACCCTTATCTATTGAAGTCTACATTAATGGCTTTCTAGATTTCTTTGAAGAGCAGACTAAATGGTATGAGGAAGCCTGGAGTTATTAACCAGCAAGCATCCTTATATACTACAGTAGAAACTGAACCTGATTTCCATTCAAACACATTACCCAAGAGGAAACCAAAAACTAATTCTTAATGTTAATGTGAAGATATAAGATTTAAATTTATTTCCAGGAATTACAAGTGCATTTTGTTCATATTAGCAAGCAGTCTTTATACAATCCATTCTTCACTGCTGCCAAAATAAAAGGAGAAAAAAAGACAGCAGAGATATGAAAAGCTAAAAATAGAACTATTTTTTCCTAAGTTATTTGTTGAATAGCATTTCAGTTGAACACAACTCAGAGGTAACAATAGATTATTTTTTTTCTCAATCATAGGCATGTGGCACTTAGACAATCATCTTTGCACAGAAAGCTTTAACAGTCATGCGAGGGCACAGTAATTATTTTAAACAAGGCAAATTTCTCACCACAGAGAGCAGTGGGGAAAGAAAAGGAGGCACTGCACTGGAACATAACACCTAGTAAACTCCACATTATACAATTTCAGTAACAAATACTTGAAAAGATCATTAAAAGGTATACAATTTTAAACGTTATTTAGTGCTAGCTTTGTTTGGTTGTCCTAACTCAGCATTATCAGAAAAGTTTGATAGTACTTGACAACAGAACAGTACTTCATGTCACGAGCTCATGGAGGCTTGATTACAAATCACCATAGTGTAGGTTGCAAGAAATGAACTTGAGATGCTGACATGCTGTAGGAGCAAAAGTAAAATCAAACTTTCTCATTTAAAGATGCAGTGTTCCTCTCTGCAAGAATTCTAAATGTCAGTGATTAGATTCGAATGTTACAACTATCAATCCTCATCTGAAGCATTTCATTGGTATGCAGAATGTAGACTGAGTTTATTAACATCAGATTTTGGTTTCTCGCTTGCCACCTCATACGGATGCCTTCCCCAGAGAGAAGCATTCCCCATTGGGTCATCATGCCACTATGTTCTTTGTTAATCTTCCACCACACGGTGAGTAAACAGCAGTTGGCCAGCTGCCACTCATTCTCTTTGCACGAGTCTTATAAACACTACTACACGGGATGAGCTTTGGAAGTACTATGCCTCCACCCTGGTTAAACTTTGAGTGATCTCTTTTAGAAAAGGCAGGGAGAAAAAGGTACAAATTTTGTCAACACATGGAAAAATGTTTCTAGATGAATTCAATTGATTTGGGTTCCTATGTGGTTCTCACACTGTATAGAATACCTGTATGTACAGCACAGGACACCCAAACAAGTGCATAAGCAAGATTAACATGAACACGACTTATGCTGTAATCCATAGCATAATGGTATCAGCTCCGCTGGATGCTAACCACTTCTAGTTAAAAAAGGAAGTGCAAAAAAAAATATCTGGGATGTCACTGACTTAAAGTGCCCTGAATAGTAGCTTTTCTAAAAAAAATGCCAGCGACTTCAGTAAAGTCAGAAAAACATAGTTCATGGTGTAAACTTCTTAGAGGTTAATGAATTCTCTTCTTGGACATTGATCCAGGAGTGAAAGGAACCACTGCATCTTTCAAACCAGAAAGCAAGCAGTTAAAATACGGCCAGCAGTAGGTGCACTTACAGTACAGTACTGCAACAGGTCAACAATGGGCATTAGCATAGGAGTGTCAATTACAATTCTTCAGGCTTAAAAGATTCACTGAAAGCATGAAAAGCCAAAACTACCAGGAACTGCCCTCCTGAATGGCTCAAAGGAGTTAGTGGATAAGCTGAGAGAGGCCACAAGACATGACCAACAATAAAGAACTGGGAAGAGGAACAGCAACGTTTGAGCATGCCCAGTCCTTTAAGTCCTTGTCCTACAAAAAAGAGCAAAGACATATTTCAGTGAAGACAGTTTTAACATCACCCTTCCACCCAAGCATGTTTCCTACCCCTATGCTTTAGAGATGCTATGTTTACCACAGAGAGCAGTACCAATACATGTTAAAAAGAAAAGAAAAAAGCCAGAGACAGTGACTATCAGTACGTGACATTTTAAGTCATTAATTTAATCTTCAAAGGATTAGGAATATTAATTGTGGCTAATGAAGATTTGGTAATCTGAAGAACATGTTTTCTTCACATTGCTTCTTAATTCCAGAAACTACAGCCAAGGGGAAAGTTGTGAATCTTAAGAACTAACCCCCACTGAGAAGAGCTAGCTGATGAAGCCCAAGGGGTGCTCAGGGAAACAGCAACACACAGGAGGAAGCTGTTACGGTCTCTTTCAAGCCATCTCCTAGGGAATGACCTTCACCAGGATGTCAACAACTGATGGTTAAACTGTTTTGAGGAGTGGCACAGCTAATAATTGTAATCATTCTAACCACAGGTGACTGGGGCAAATCGCCAGCAGATCATTTTTGGGTTGAGTACAATATTGAAATTTCATTTTCATGTCAGCCAAGTCAGCTCCTTGTCTGAAGGTAACATTTTTAGCAAACCAGAAATTCCCTTTATCCCTAATCCCTTTATCCCTTAATCCCTAATACAACCTAGGTAAGTATGGCAAAGAGGCAAACAGGAGAGATCCTAAACTATGATTTACTATAAAGTTGTATGTTTGCTCTTCCTTCCTTCACACTATGGCCCATCAATAACAGGTTTCATCTTACACCTGAAAATTGATGCCATTTTCTTTCAGACTGGCCTCAGGCACTGTCAGAGCCTCTTATACAGAATTCCTTCAGAAAAAGAAGGAATACAAGAAACCTGTTCCTGTGTCCCAGGTCTGCATCTTGGCAACGTCCAGCTAATAACGTCCAGCTGAGGTGTGAACCTCAGATTTACCTAACTTTGAATTATTAATACAGTTTCAAGTCTCAGCTAGTAAACATAAACAAACTCAATACACTGTTTCTAAAGAGCAGAATGACTTCATCTGTGTACACTTCCATATGTTTGAATAATCAAGCCAGTGGCAGCAGGAGTTACTCTTAAGTGAAAACTGTATTTTCAGAAGTGTCCTCCACCTGTTGGGATTTTTTTGTTACTCTGTTTCTTTCTTTGACAGATTTCTTGCAGGGAGGCACTTCACTGGCTCAAAACCGAACCTTTCTGCTGGACGAGCAACAAAAGCTGTGGTTGTAGAACCCTGCTGCTGGAGAATAGCACAGGGACTACTTTTAAGCCATAAACCATG
Source organism: Dryobates pubescens (assembly GCF_014839835.1). Lineage (NCBI taxonomy): Eukaryota > Metazoa > Chordata > Aves > Piciformes > Picidae > Dryobates > Dryobates pubescens. The sequence goes on from NC_071636.1 coordinate 14,395,553, forward strand.
CAGCCTAGGTTAAGGCCATCTTCTGCTTTTCTCTTTCAGACACAAAACACTGATGATTTGAACTATTAGTATCATAGAAGTTTTTTAAGACTAGGTAGGAGGAGGAAGTATTTTACCATTGAAGTGGCAAGACACCAGCAGAGGTTGCCCAGAGAGGAGTTAAATTTCCCATGCCTGGAACCATTCCAGGTCAGGTTGGACAAGGCTCTGAGTAACCTGCTCCAGCTGAAGATGTCCCTGCTCCCTGCAGTGAGTGTGGACTAGGTATCTTTAAAGGTCACTTCCAAACCATTCTATGTTTGTAAGTATTATTTACTCAATACTGTTTCAGAGGTACTTAAAACTGAGGTGAAATCCTACTGAAGCTTCCCTGTGTTGTTGTTTTTTTCCCCCATTAAAATGATTAAGAGATTTCTCCTTTGTACAAGACATTTTAGGAAGAATGCTTTTTTATAGCATCTGAAGCCATGTTACAAAATGGTCTGTGAAGCACATTGCCCCCTTTAAAGTGCTTTTTGAATAAACTTTGTGTTTCATTAGCTTTCACTCTGAGAACCACTGTTTAAGTGTAATTCTTATTCCTTAAATGTGACATAAAAAGGTAAATAGCTCAGGCAATTGTTTGGATTCCCTGTAGGCAGTTCAGTGCTGTAAACAAAATGGAACTGTTTCTTCACAAAAGAACAGGTCTGAGGCCAAATGCCTAAGCACAAAGCTACCTTCTCACAGCTCCTTATTATATCCCTAGAAAAGGTAAGTTCCACATCTCACTAGCGGGAACAAGGTTCCAGAATTCTTGCCCAGGTGCTGTGGAATTGCTGTGACTTTACCTATGCACAACTTAAGATCGATATCCTGGCTGGAATCTAGCAGTTTCCTCAAAAATCAGTTCTTTCAGCTTTTCCTTCGGTAAATCGTCCAACTCCATGTCAAACTTGAAGGGTGCTTCAGCTACAGGCTAAATAACAGAAAGATACATTATTACCATATTTAACACAACTCTTCAGCTGAATTTTATGGAGTCCCTGTTACAGGGTGAAAAATCTGAAAACGTGCTTCTATTAGTCCTCTGTGTGCTTTATACCTTAGTTTACCACATTTAAAATCAAATCCTAGTAAGCAGGCACTCAAATCTAACAAATAGTTTAATGTGTGGTTTAAAGGGCTCACAACTTAGTATCTATGTGAAGAAAAATGATCTGAAACATTTGTATTTCTCAGAATAAACAGGTCTGCCCCTTAAGAAAAAGTAGCTTATTTCCATCTCCCCTGCTTTACCACAAGTAAGTGAAATCTCATCAGAGCTGTACACTAAACTCCAGAGAACTCAGGCCAGGAGGTTGTACATGATTAAGCTGATGGCAAAGCCAGTTACTCTCCTCCTTTATCTAACTTTACAAAACAAGCTGATGGCAAGATGTGAAGTTGCTGTTTCAGGAGAGCACACCTTAGCATCTACTAAGCTGTGCCCTGCCTCCAAAATGTCGTACTAGAAGAAATACAACATTTGGGTAAATTGAAGCAATTCAATCTTCAACTCCACTAGAGCAGAAGAAACACTGTTCTTAAACTAAGGAAGAAAATACTCTGTTGCATCATTTAATCAACTTTTAAATTTGAATAACATCTTTACCTCATCACTTGGATCATAATACTGCTCCAGATATGGATGGGCTAAAGCTTGCTCCACTTCAATCCGCTTATGAGGATTAAAGGTCAACATTTTATCCAACAAATCAAGTGCTAAGAGGAGAAAAAAAAGTGAGCAAGACTTTAATACAGACTCCAAAGTACAAAGTGCTATAAACACTGATATTACACAGAAAATGCTTGCTGCCCTAATTTCAGTTTACATCTGGAACTCCCCAGCTGTAGCAGTAGCAGAAGCAGCAGATTGCCTCCTGTAACTTGAACACAGCATCTTTGCCTGCCCATCCTCTCAGCATTCCCTGGTTACAGTTTCCTTTGGCACAGTCCAATTGATGTGCTCCCTTTCGAAGGCTCCTCAGCATCAGAGCATGTGGTGAGGGGAGAAACGTGTAGAAGAACCCTGTGCTACAATCTGGCTTTAACTACAGCAGGAATTCAACAGATTTTTCTTTACTCAGATGCTTTGGATTTTTGTGCCAAAAATCCAAACCAAGACAGAGCATTTCTGAAATGAGTAGGTATTCCAAAATATGCTCTTGTTCTGAAAACTTGGCTGTTTACTGACAAAAAATGTCATCCAGAAGTCATGAGGAGTTCCAGTTCATCACAGTGAACTATCCCAGTGTAACTAGCAGCCCCAATACACTCTCCAGCTAAGATGCAAATCTATTGAATATTCATGTGATTCAGGAAAAAGCTGCTGGAAGACAACTTATAAAGGATCCATGGAGAACCTGAAGATCCAGTAAGCCAGAGTGAGGTCTGATGAAATGCTGAACAAAAGTTACAAGTCAGAGCTACTGCAAATGTTCAGCTACTTGGATTGTAACATTCTCCTTTTCCAAGAAAAGAGAAGGGTAACAGTAGCAAGAAGCCCTAAATTCCATTCCGTTTTTCCTCTCCACCACATCGTTTATGACATAGAACTTTAAAGAGACTTCTTACTGCAGCAAAGTAGTTGTAGCTTTGCATCAGGCTGAGGTGCATACCAAGCACCACAGAAGAGACAGACCTCACTGCTGCGCTCAAAGGCAGCCTGGGAAGGCTGCAAACTTGCACAGTGATTAACATTAAATATTGTGGTGCAGCTTTCTCAGCACTGTCAGCTCACATGGTCCCTCCGTGCTGGAGCCTGTTGTGCACAGAGCTTTTCACCGCAGTGATTGACAAACAGCTTTTTGAAAAACTGCTCTGTCAAAGCTGCTCTGAAGATGGAGCTGAGAAGGTGTTGCAGAAGTCACGCGAACGGCATGTTCCCTGAGCAGCTCAGCGTGTCAGCACTGCTACAATTGGAGCTGTCAGAAGCCCACAGTGAAATTCTCACATTGATGAGCACTGTTATAAAAGCAGAATAAATCACTGCTGTTTCTCTCAATGATGAGGATAATCAGCTCTACACAGTTCCATCTGCAGAAATCAGCTTTTACATGCTAGTGCAGGGCCCAAACATATTCACTAAGAGTAAATTGCCATCTCAGTTTAAAAATAAGAGATTTATGAATTGTCAGAGCAGGTAGAGCACTGCACTGGAAATACAACCACTCTGCCTGAAGCAGACTTTTAAGAAGCACATTAACAGCTATTAATATCTAGCAAAACAAAATCCTGTTTGCCTTTTAGCAAAGCCCTGTTAAAGGCAACGATTACAACATTTCCCTCTTTTCTAACTTTTGCTCCACTTATAACTGAATTTTTTAACCTACTAAATTTTAACCTTTCATACTGCCTAGAGACAGAATCAA